>NW_027507748.1:572787015-573987015 GCF_037356315.1 Lithobates pipiens
TATGTTACTGCAAAAAAACAAAAAAAATAAAAACTAAAGGGAAGCCCAGTACTCTTCTGTAGACTATAAAACACCTCCTATGTTTTAGAGGAGAGGATGACAACGATGCTTCTCTGTAGATACAGTACACTGTGCGAGCATTGCTCCCAACTGTCCCTGATATCAAGGGACTGCCCCTGATTTGGAACAAAGTCCCTCTTTCCCTCTTTCATCCTCATTTGTCCATCATTTTGGTTTGATCTATATAGTTGTATATAAAATGCACTATTTATCTATCAAAACTTTTTTTGGTGCTAAATTGTAACCCAATTTCTAAATGAATGCATTTGTAAACTCCAAAAGCCAGTATAAAGGAAGAGTAGTGATAAAAACAAAAAATAAAAACATGTGGGTTTAATCATTTTTTTTGTATAATTCTCCTTTAAGGGTGTGTGGCAGGAGGCGTATCCTATGCCTACATACTTTTACTAATAGGTGTCCCTCGTTCCTATCTCAGAATGTTGGGAGGTATATGTGAGTATTGTCACCCTAGAACAAGAAAACGGAAAATTGTATACTTACCTTTCCATAATTCTTTTTTCCTGGTGCATCTTCATGGCAGCATACTATGGGTTGTGGGGGTGGAGCCACAACCCATTGTATGCTGCCATGATGCGCCAGGATATACAGTATGTTTCTGGCAGCTGCCATATATAACAATGAGTACCCGGCGATCTATTTTATTTTGGGTTTAGTTACACTTAAGATTGTTAATAGTCATATTTGCAGTCATCAGTCATGACCTGCATTTCTGTGTTGAGCAGTGTTTACACCAAATAAAAGGTCAAGCACAGATTCAACTTAAATCATTTGAGACCCAAGATGAAATATATTAAGTAGAGAAAATCAGTCACAGATTTCAAGGAAACAGCAGCATGGCAAATCATTTTACTGGTATGAGGTGGCCGCTATAATTGTTAAAAAAAATTGTTGTTTTTGACTGATGTGTCTCTTTAAAGTGGCTCTAAAGGTAGGAGGTGTTTTTATCTTAATGCCTGATGTCGATCCAGCACTGTGAATGAGAGCAGAATTGCTGCTCTCTCTCTTCACTGGCTGAAACACAGCAGTGAGAGCCCTTGGCTCCTGCTGCTGTCAATCACAGCTAGTGAGCAGGGGCGGGGCCAAGCTACACTGTGTGTGTCAATGGACACACAAATTGGGGCTCAGGAGGGAGCCTGCATGCGTGCCCCCATAGCACATAGCTTGCTATGGGGGCACTCAGCAGGGGGGAGGAGCCAGGAATGCTGGCACAGGGACCTGAGAAGAGGAGGATCGGAGCTGCTCTGTGCAAAACCATTGCATAGGGCAGGTACTGTAAGTATGACATGTTTGTTAAAATTATTATAAATTATTATTTTTAATAAAAATAATTTTTAATTATATAAAATTATTATTTTTTATTTACCTTTACAATCACTAGGTCATAAGATGGGATAACTTTTAAGTGCTATTAAAGTTTTTTTTTTTCTTAAAAAAAAAATGAAAGAGGTTTGTTTACCTGCTCTGTGCACAGAGCGGCCCCTTATCTCCTCTTTGGCTGATCCCCACTAGCACTGTCCGCTCTTTCCTTCTCCATGTTCCCCCTTAGCAAGTCATGTGCCATTGCAGCACCTAAGCGCGTGCTCCAGATCCAAGCTCTGTGCGTCCATAGTCGCATACAGCACCACTAAGGCATGCCCTTCGCTCCCTCCTTATAGGAGTTTGACTGACAACAGCAGGAGCCTATGGTTTCCACTGTTCTTAGTGTCTCCTGTGAGACCACAAAGTGAGGAGAGCTGTGCTGCAGCTGTCACAGCATTGGATCAGTGAGAGAAGTCAGGTAAGTTTTTAGGGATGGTTGGGGAAGAAATGGAAAGATAGTAGGGAGTTTTTCCCTAATGCAGAGAATGCAATAAGCTAAAAAAAACAAAAAAACTTTAGAACCACTTTAAAGAAGAACAATAGAAGATATTTTTAATATACAGAGCTATTCTTCCTGCAAAACTATAAGTAAATGACAAAAACAATATTGGCACACAGAGGCTGTAGTAGGAGTGGGTATGAGCTTTAATAAACAAAGAACAACTGTGCGTCTCTGAAAGTCTCCGATAGTCTTTGGGATAAACTGCAAACTGTAGAAGCCAGCAGGCTCAGGAAAGTGCTAGAAAGATACTCTGCAGATACACAAGCAAAGGAAAGAGAGCAGCGCCATCTGAGTGCGGTATGCCAAGTATTTTAATCGCATCAAAAGAATACACACACTCACAGTGTCAATAAAAGGAGGACGCAAGCACGCATGATCCGAACGCGCACCACCCAAGCTTGACAGAGCCCATGAACCCCATAGAGTGTCCCCACCATGCTGACCTTCTTTAATTTACACTATGAGTGTGTATATTCTTTTGTTGCCATTAATACTTGACATACTGCACTCAGATGGCGCTGCTCTCTTTCCTTTGCTTGTGTTCCTGCATAACTTCATGTACATATGTTCTATGTGAATTGGGACAATAATGAATGTTAATAGGCTGGCTATTTCCTCTCCAAATGGAATGTCATTTAGTTATAAATAATGGAATGTCTCAGAAATGTTGCATTATGGCCACTAGACGATCTGACTATCATAGTAAATTAGTATTTATTTCCAATGACTATGAGATCAGCTCCATCTACTGGCAATAATGCAGTTTCTTCCTGATTCATTCTATTTCTTATGAAAGAATAGCATTCAACCAGGAGAGAAAATAGCCTAATAATAAGGGCTCCTTCACACGGATGTGTCCGTGCACAGAGCCCGCTCTGCTCAGTGGGGGATCGCTCCGTTGATCCCCGCTGAGCAGGCAGATGACAGGTCCGTCTCTGCACACTCTCCTCTATGGGGATCTGATGAAGACGGACCGTAGAGTCCGTCATCACCCGATCCGATGCCGGATGGAAAAGTATGTTTTTCCTCCGTCACACTTTTTCGGATCGGAGCTGGTCGGATGTCAGCAGACAAGACATGTCACCGCTAACATCCGACGCTCCATAGAGGTCTATGGAGTGTCCATTCAGTCCGCCTGAAAAACTGACAGGCAGACCTGAAAGGACAGTCCATGTGAAAGAGGCCTAACACTCGATTTTGCCTCGCTGGCACAAAAAAAGTTTACATGCAGCTTGGCGGAATGAATAATTACTGACCCCATATTTTCCCCAATCATTAGTAGAGGTTTACTTATCTCATATATGCATATTTACACACTCTATATAGACAATATTTTAGGCTGAGTGAGGATCAGTAAAATGTTCTGTGCAAAAGAAGTGATAGAAGAGGGATCTCACTGCTCCAGAAGCACACATGCAGGCTGTAAACTGTCTCTTTGGCTGGGAAGTCACAGGTGTTGGCTATTACCACTAGCAACAGATGAAAAACAAGCTCTGGACTTTCGTACTCTTCAGAAAACCACTTTCTTTTATTGGAAAATCACATCACAGGTCAACAAACACAGCAAACAAGGAAAAATTGCTGACGTTTTGCATTAGCTGTAGTGCTTAATAATGATTAAGCACTACAGCTAGTGCGAAACGTCAGCAATTTTTCCTTGTTCTCTGTGTTTGTTGAGCTGTGATGTGATTTACCTATAAAAGAAAGTGGTTTTCTGAAGAGTGCGGCAGTCCAGAGCTTGTTTTTCGTCTGTTGCAAAAGAAGTGATACCTAGGTTTCCTTTAGAAACTCAACAGGCTCTAATACAGCCCTGCCTGTTAGTCTTCAGCTCGATCTCCGTGTCCCTGTGGAGCCTCATTTTCTAGACCCATGTTGTACAGGAGGCCTTGACATGAAACCCTGTCTTCTCCGGACACAAAGCCCCACCACTTAGTTACATAGACACATAGTAGGTGAGGTGGAAAAAAGACACAAGCCCATCAAGTCCAACCTATATGTGTGATTATATGTTAGTATTATATTGTATATCCCTGTATGTTGTGGTCATTCAGGTGCTTATCTAATAGTTTCTTGAAACTACCGATGCTCCCTGCTGAGACCACCTCCTGTGGAAGGGAATTCCACATCCTTGCCGCTCTTACAGTAAAGAACCCTCTACATAGTTTAAAGTTAAACCTAATTTCTTCTCATTTTAATGATTGGCCATGTGTTTTATTAAACTCCCTTCCGCTGAAAAGTTTTATCCTTATTGTGGGGTCACCAGTGCGGTATTATCTTTGTTGCCCTTCTTTGTACTTGCTCCAGTTCCAGTACATCCTTCCTGAGAACTGGTGCCCAGAACTGAACAGCATACTCTAGGTGCAGCTGGACCAGAGTCTTGTATCGCTTATCCCTTTTAAAATGCATGCCAATATTCTGTTTGCTTTGCTAGCAGCAGATTTGCATTGCATGCCATTGCTGAGCCTATCATCTACTAGGACCCCCAGGTAATTTTCCATCCTTGATACACTCAGAGATTCACCCCTCAGTGTATAGATTGCATTCATATTTTTCCACCCAAATGCATTATTTTACATTTTGATTTGTACAAAGTGCACAGTGGAGTAGGCCCCTTTCACACATGTGGACCATTCATTTCTTCAGTTCAGTCATGTCAAAACTGATGAAGTATTCATCAGTTTTTCATCCGTTTTTCATCAGTGCTCATCAGTTTTCATTTGTTTTCTATCCGTTTTTCATCCAAGCTCATCAGTTTTTCATCTGTTTATTTTACATCCATTAATAATGCAAAAACGGATGAAATACGGATCATTTTTGAGTTTACATCCATTTTTCGTCTGATCCTTTCTTTCAACGGATGAAAAATAGGGCTTTCATCCATTTAAAAAAACGGATGTTGGCAAAAGTGGATGAAAATGGATGCAAATGGATGATCATCCGTTTTTTCCATAGGAATCCATTTGTTTTTCATCCTTCAACAGATGAATGAAAAATGGAAGAACAGTCCGTATGTGTGAAAGGGGTCTTACTCAAACTGGTGCACTCAGAATGTGGTGCAGCTGTGAATGGTAGCCAATCAGCTTCTAACTTGTTCAATTAAGCATTGACAATAAAACCTGGAAGCTGATTGGTTTCTATGTAGAGTTGTGGCAGATTTTGCACTCTCCAGTTTTAGTAAATCCCACCCTCATGTTTGTTAGGCAGCATGAGGAATCATTGGCGAAAATCTACTAATTCTCGACAGAGGCCAGCCCTGGCTTCCCCTGTACAGGCATGTGACTGTAGCCTTACTGAAAATGGAATACGTCACTAAAGGTATATATATATATATATATATATATATATATATATATATATATATATATATATATATATATATATATATAATGTTTTTTTTTTTTTTGCATTTTAAGCATACTGTTTTTTATCACAGGAGGTATTACTTATAGCTGGCTTTAAATAGCACATTGGTTTGTAACCAGATGGATACTTGTATTGGATAACGCGCATCAGGCATTTTCTCTAAATGTGAGAGAACAATGTGGTCTTTGACTTTCCGGAGTGCTTTCAGCCAGAAAGAACAATAAAAAAACACATGAAGGAAGTGCGCAAGGTTAGGAATTTAGAATGTATGGCCTTATCTATTCTTGTGATGGTTTGGAACAAGCAGACGTATGTTGATGAAGTGAACAAATTGAATAATATTCTGGTAGCCATGACCTTTCTGCCTCTCTTGGGGTAGATTTCAGGAGTGACTTCACTAATAACTACTGACCTGTAGCAGACATTTTACAACTCATGTCCCATGTGGGCATACTTCATGAACACCGACTAAACACATCTCCTTCTTATATACCACTAAGAGAAGTTTTGCATCGCTTTAACAAATATTCATAATACATGTTTTGACATTTTATTTTATATTTTCTTTTTTAACAAATCTCAGGCATTATGTGATTTTTATCTATTCTTTCTACACAATCCATAGTTGTTATCCAAGATTAAGGAACAGTTCCAGAGTTTTGATATTTGTCCCTGAAATGTAATGCTTTTATTTACCTAAGGAGTACAGTTGCTACATACCCCTAGCAGTGGTTTTGTTACCACCACTAGCCAAATCCTGTTTTATGCTGGCCATTTTTGTTCAGTCAGCAGCCTCAAAGTTTCATAGGTCTCCCGAGAGTGGAGGGACTCTTTTGCCACCCCACCCCAAAGCACCTTGTCCCCATATTGATGAGGACAAGCGACTCTTCCCGACAACCCTGGCCATTGGTTGTCGGGGTCTGTGGGTGGGGGGCTTATCGGAATCCGGGAGCCCCCTTTACTAAGGGGGCTCCCAGATCCCAGCCCCCCACCCTATGTGAATGAGTATGGGGTACATTGTACCCCTACCCATTCACCTGGGGGGAAAAAGTGTCAATAAAAAAAAACAAGGGAAGGGCGCCCCCTTCCCCAAAGCACCCACTCCCCATGTTGAGGGCATGCGGCCTGCTACATTTTAAGAGTGGGGGCACTCACTCGTCCCCACCCCCTTTCCTAACCGGCCAGGCTGCGTGCTCGGGTAAGGGTCAGGTATGGACTTTGGGGGGACCCCCACGTAGTTTTTCGGCATAGGGGTTACCCTTAAAACCCATACCAGGCGACAGGGCTTGCGAGGTGTCATTCACGCCGATGGAAGTGGTGACATTGACTTCCTTCGCTAGTCCCGTCGTACCTGAAGTCACGTTCAAAATAAATAGACTTTAGTCCATGTGTGGGCTAGTCCGTTCATTTGGAAAGTCTGGCGGACTAGCACACAGACGAGCGGATTGTCCACCAGAAAGCCGAGTCCGGCGGACAATTTTGAGTCAAGACTTCTTTCAAAGTCCGCTGGACTTTTGGGAAGAAAAAATCCACCGGATAGTCCAATTGTGTGCATTTCACTTTTGCACATATTTAGTCATGACAACAGCACATGACATGCACATAGCACCTAGAGTATATGAGATGTGGAAAAGATGAATCCCGGTCACACATGGCAATTAAATCTCAAGGGGTTTCCATCCATTTTGCTTTCTGTTCGTCTGTCCGCTTGTGCAGCACAAACTGGAAACCGATCTTCTGTTTACCTAAATCTTTGCAGACGATTATGAGTACCGTGTCCTTGCTAATGCCCAATTCCTCCACCATCAATCATAGAGTCAGTTGCCGATCTGGTGGCAGCATTTGATCATGTCTGGGGTTCTGCTTGTCGACGGCTGACCCAAACATTGCTCCGAACAGGTATCATCCTCAGTCATTTCCTTCTCATTGCGAAAGCATTTGAACCGTAAGCTCAAATGGTAAACACATTTTCTGCTTACGGCTTCCATCCTGTACACTTGCACCAACATTTCATGCATCTCCATCACCATTTTCCCCGATTTTGTAGCAGAACTTGATGTTCACTCACTCCATTTTCATGCAAGGTCTGCTGAAAAAGTCACCTAAAATCACAGAAATAGTTCTGCAGTTAAACAGTATATAAGGCCGCGTACACACGCGCGGACTGTTGGCCCAACTTTGTCCGTCCAACAGTTTGAGCGAACAGTCCGCTCAAACTTAGCATGGACGGACATGGCCACACACGACGAACGAACAGTTTGCTGAAACCGTGCGCGATGACGTGAACGGCACGTACGACGGGACGCAAAATACGACGTCCTATACACTGCATTATAACTTTCGGCTTGAAAATCCTTTCTGAGCATGCGCGGAACTTAGTTTGACGAACAAGCCTACACACGGGCGGACTGTTCGTTGAAACAAGGTTTCAGCGGACAGTTTTTCGGAATTTCCGTAAAACCTTGTCCGTCCAACTGTCCGCTGAAACTGTCCGCTGAAAGCCCACACACGAGCGGACTGTCCGCCCAAACACTGTTCAGCGGACAAGGTTGGGCCAACAGTCCGCGCGTGTGTACGCGGCCTTAGGTTCCATTTTCATAAACTTACCTCACAACAGTTGTACAGAGTGTTGAAATATGACTGCGTAGTAGTGTAGACCCATAGGGACTATACCCAATAATCAGCTCTCAGTAACAGAACTGGCCAGACACCCTTTCTCTTTTTCTGTATGTCTTTTTGAGGATATTTGTGAAGGGGTTGCGCTGTTTCTGTGGCAGGACAGGAAGCATATATTTTCTTCTATCTGCTGCCATTAGTGTAAGGATTATGTCAGCATTAGCACCAGCACCCAGCTGCTATAGTAGCCTAAAGTTTGTTTTACCTTTGCACAGTAAGCTGTCAGCTTTTTATAAGGAGTGATACCTAGGATTCCAGGACCTTTATTGCGGGTGTCCCGATGGATAGCAGTAGGAGATCAGCAAACGTCTGCTCGCTGATCTTCCCTGTGAGGAGAAGTGATCACCTCTGATTACGGTACTTCCGGATTCAGAGCTGCCAATCTCTGTTCCTCCCTATCTGAGGGCAAATCTGATCATATGTAATCTGTGCTTGGCCAGCTTCAAAAGAGTGACATCAGGGGTCTAATACACCCCTGATGTCTCCTAAAAGAGAACCTAATGCCTGCCATATGCTATCATATAGGGGGCTTATAAGCCCCCTTGCGATAACAAGTAAAATAAGAAAAACTTTTTAAAAACAAAAGTTTAATAAAATAAAACAAAAAAAATACCCCAAAATTTCAAAAAGCCCAGCCCTAACATGCACAAATGTAAACACACGCACCAGGTGCACTTGCATATAAGAATGACAATCGTAACACATACTATATTAGGTATCAGTATCACTACACACACTGGAGCTCGTTTTTGGGTGACAAGCTTCACGGATTGCAGTTTGCTATAATCGTGCCAAAACCACACTGAATTCAGGTGGCACTGAAAATGAATGGCATCCGAAAATGCATTTTGCTATTGCAGTGCGATTGGAGATCACAGGCATCACAGGCAGAATTGCAGTGATTCTGCCTGAAATCCCAAAATGCCAAATTTGAATGGAACCTTACCTTTACAAACACTTTAGGAATGTGAAACATTAAACAGTCTCAGCTGGTATGCATACACATTACAACCAGTGCTGCTGTACTACCCATGTGAACACCCTGTTGCCTTTCTGCAGGGAATGAGCATGTAAATATGTAATTTACTGGCCCCTTCCTATTGTGAAAGGGCACAATGAGTGATCAGTTATGATTACTCACTGCGTTCATTCATAACTAAAGCATAGTAAACCGCATTAACTATGCTTCTGTTTCAGAATGAACAGGAGCCTCTGTACAGGGCCTTCTGTTTTTTCACTGTCCAGTGCAGCTTAGGTTGCAGAGAAAGGGATGGAGGAATTAATACTCTCAGCCCTTTTCTCTTTCTCACAAATAAGACATCAGGGGTCTGTTTTGACCCCTGTTATATCACCAAAGCTTCCCCCACCCACCCCCAACTGCTAGATTGTAAAAAAGATGATAAAACAATGTAAAACATTTTTAAAAATGAAGGGCTTATTGCACAGGTTCTCCAGCCCATACAGTTTGAACGAGCTGTTTGTGCGGTTGGAGCCTCCTGTTACTCTGAGGACACATCGACTGTACGGATGCAGTCGCGGGTCCTAATTTGACAGGTGTGCATGTGTGTGTGAGAGGCCCCAAATTCATGCTGTCTATATTTGAGACCATATACCTGCATCCACACATCTGAAAATTAGGACCTGTTGGTGTGCATGTACAGCTGCTGCAACCCCATAGCGTAACATGGGCTGACTACACACGGCTCCAACCACATTAAAAAAACAAAAAACACCGCTTCCCACTGTACAGGCCACAGCACCCATTTGAATGCAACCCAAGACCTCATTCACAAACAGAGCTTTATTTATTACTTAATAGCGTTTTATCTTTTAGATTTACCAGGAATTTTGTGTGTCTTTGTGCTTTGGGGTGCATGCCCTACCCTAATGCAACAAGCTGTGCACACCCATGTTTAGTAGCCAGTATAATATGAGACAGTCTGAGCTGGTATATATGAAACACCCATAGCTACTGTTCATAGGAATCTACTGTATGTTACTCTTTTGTTCACCACCTCTATAGCATACCAATTTTTCTTTGGCTATATATCTGACCTAAGCAGAGATCTTTAATAAAATGGAAATGAAAATGTAAAAAAAAAATGGATTATATTAGTTGTTTCACACCTCCAAACTTTTTGAAATGGGAATGAGGGACACCTATCAGCAAAAGTAGGCAGGCATAGGACACACCCTTTGCCACGTCCCTTAAATGGAAATTCTACAAAAACAGATTGGTTAAACCCACAAGTGATTTTTTACCACTACTATTCCTTTATATTAGCTTTTGGAATTTACAAATGCAGCAATTTAGATATCAGATGAAAGGTTTAGTGCCGGAAAACACTTTTTGATAGATAAAAAGTGCATTTTATATACAGCTATATAGATCAGACCAAAATGAGGGACAAATGAGGAGCAATGAGGGACAGAGGGACATTGCTCTAAATCAGGGACAGTCCCTCAAACTCAGGGACAGTTGGGAGCTATGGTTGTTTCAATGCGTTGTCTGAAATCATACACAGATTCCACGAAATGTGAATTAACGTTATGTAAGGCACATTGTAAATGTGTGAAAGGAGGAGTTTAGCTGATCTTGCGTGAACTGGATCTGATTTTACAGAGGTGGGTATTGTACAAGATTCTGGCCATACATTTTTTTTACACTGGGGGATTTTAAATAAGCTGCTGGAGTGAATATCTGAAATTTCACAAGTCACACTGGGAGAAAGCAGCCAGCTGAAAGACAGAAGAACTTAAGTCATATTGTGGGAGTGGAAAAAGTGTGGTGTTCAACCGTGTTTAACTTACAGTCTATGAAGGGAAAGGTTGTTAGGGGTCACTCCCCTGGAATAGAGCCACAGGAAGCTGTGCTTTAGGCATATGCAATAGGGGGTCAAAGAAACTCACATATACACAGAGTACAGAATAATGCAGAAAACTGAATTCCTGAAAAGCTGAATTCCCGGTATGGCAATTTTTACATAGTTACATTGGCCCAGCTTGGAAAAATGCAACTATGCATGCGTCACACCTGTGAGATCCCCATGAAAGCTAGATATCATGGTAGTAGATACCCCTACTACTGTGATCGCCACTAGCTTATGGGTCCCATGCTGAGTGATTGCACTGCTGCATTGTGAACACAGGAAATCACTCACTGGTCACGAGCACCATACAGAGAACACTTTGCATTTTCATAATGAATGCAAAGGGTTCGTTGGTTGAACGAGGTGCAGAAGCAGAAGTGGTGACATCAATATCTCCTCCTCCTACAATTATAGTAGATTTTGTATTCATCGAGAAGATACAAAGTGTGAATGATATCCATGAGAGTGACCTCCTGTGTTCACTAAGCAGCTGCTCGGCAAAGAACCCAGGAGCTAGCAGTGCTCATTGTAGTAGTGGTGTGGCACAGGTATATGGCATATGCATACTTACATAATTACATAGTAGGTGAGGTTGAAAAAAGACACAAGTCCATCAAGTCCAACCTATGTGTGTGATTATATGTCAGTATTACCTTGTATATCCCTGTATGTTGTGGTCATTGAGATGCTTATCTAATAGTTTCTTGAAAATATCGATGATCCCCGCTGAGACCAATGCCTGTGGAAGAGAATTCCACATCCTTGCCGCCAGGGGCTTTGCTAGGTGGCAAAAGGACCAGAGGCTTCAGCCCGGAGTCCAAGGCCTGGGGGGGGTGGTGTTGTACGTGACTTTTTTTTGCTGGGCCGTGACACTGACGGTAATGACTTACATACACTAACCTACCTACACTGATGGTAGTGACCTACCTACACTGACGATAGTGACCTACCTACTCTCACCTGCCTGATCTACATACACTGGACATATAATTACACTGACCTACATGCACTAACAGTAGTGACCTACCTACACTGACAGACCTACACTGACATTACCACACACACTGACCTACCTACACTGACCTACCTACACTGACATTACCACACACACTGACCTACCTACACTGACATTAACGCACACACACTGAACTACCTACACTGACATTAACACACTGGCATTGACCTACCTACACTGACGATAGTGACCTACCTACACTCACCTGCCTGACCTACATACACTGGACATATACATACACTGACCTACATACACTAACGGTAGTGACCTACCTACACTGACATTACCACACACACTGACATTACCAGACACTGACATTACCAGACACTGACCTACCTACACTGACATTACCACACACACTGACATTACCAGACACTGACCTACCTACACTGACATTACCACACACACTGACATTACCAGACACTGACATTACCAGACACTGACCTACCTACACTGACATTACCACACACACTGACCTATCTACACTGACATTAACACACTGACCTACCTACACTGACATTACCACACACTGACCTACCTACACTGACATTAACACACACTGACCTACCTACACTGACCTTATTACACACTGACCTGTCACAGCAGCCAGTCCAAGGAGGAGAGGATAGCGGCTCGCCCAAACGGGTATGCGGTGCGGCAGCCGCTTTGCAATTCCCGCCTTCTGGAGCCAACAGCACCTGGACGTCACACGTCCCGCGGTCCCTGCATTGGACCAGTGGGACGTCCATCATAGACGTGCAGGCTCCAGAAGGCGGGACCTGCTCTGGCACTCGGCCGCACTCGGCCACACTCGGCAGCACTCGGAGCTGACACTCGGGCTTTAGGGGGTCTCATTCGGGGCTTCAGCCCTCCTAGCCACCCCCTCCCGACGCCCCTGCTTGCCGCACTTACAGTAAAGAACCTTCTACATAGTTTAAGGTTAAATCTCTTTTCTTCTAATTTTAATGAGTGTCCATGAGTCTTGTTAAACTCCCTACCGCGAAAAAGTTTTATCCCTATTGTGGGGTCTCCAGTACGGTATTTGTAAATTGAAATCATATCCCCTCTCAGGCGTCTCTTCTCCAGAGGGAATAAGTTCAGTGCTCGCAATCTTTCCTCATAACTAATATCCTCCAGACCCTTTATTAGCTTTGTTGCCCTTCTTTGTACTCGCTCCATTTCCAGTACATCCTTCTTGAGGATTGGTGCCCAGAACTGGACAGTATACTCTAAGCCCCTGTACACACGGTCGGAGATTTCGACAACCAAATCCGTCGCATTTTGTCCATCGGATTTTGTCCGTCGGATCTTGTCCGAAACTGTTGCATACACACGGTCGGACTAAGTTGTCGAAAAATCAGATCATTCAGAACTTGATGACGTAATTTCGTTACAATGGGACTACGTTCAGGCTAGTAGCCAATAGCTTTGATGTAGGAATTTGATCTGAGCATGTGTGGCACTTGGTCCCATCAAAATTCTCTACACATGATCGGAGTATGTCCGATCGAACCAGTTGGTCGGGAAATATTTCCAACAAGTTGAAAATTTGGTCCGACGGATATTCCGACGGAATCAGTCCGATGCATACCACACACAGTCGGATTATCCGACAACACGGTCCGATAGGACACATTCCTATGGATTCTCCGACCGTGTGTACAAGGGCTAAGTGGTTCTTAGACTCTGGTCTTGTAGAGCCTGAGAATTATTGTTTTATCTCTGGAATTAATCCCCTTTTTAATGCAGGCCAATATTCTGTTTGCTTTGTTAGCAGCAGCTTGGCCATTGCTGAGCTTATCAACTACTAGGACCCCTAGGTTCTTTTCCATCCTAGATTCCCCCAGAGGTCCGCCCCCCCCCCCAGTGGATAGATTGCATTCAAATTTTTGCAACCCAAATGCATTATTTTACATTTGTCTACATTGAACCTCATTTGCCATGTAGTCCCACCCCATTCATTTGTTCAGATCTTTTTGCAAGGTTTCCACATCCTGCGGAGAAGTTATTGCCCTGCTTAGCTTAGTATTGTCCACAAACACAGATATTGAACTGTTTAACCCATCCTCCAGGTCGTTTATGAACAAATTAAACAGGATTGGTCCCAGCACAGAACCCTGGGGAACCCCACTACCCACTCCTGAACATTCCGAGTACTCCCCATTTATCACCACCCTCTGAACTTGCCTTTGAACCAGTTTTCAATCCATGTACTCACCCTATGGTCCATGCCAACAGACCCTTTTTTACAGTGAACGTTTATGGGGAACTGTGTCAAATGCTTTTGCAACATCCAGATACACCACATCTACGGGCCTTCCTTTATCTAGATGGCAACTCACCTCCTCATAGAAGGTTAATAGATTGGTTTGGCAAGAACAATTCTTCATGAATCCATGCTGATTACTGCTAATGATACCGTTCTCATTACTAAAATCTTGTATATAGTCCCTTATCATCCCCTTCAAGAGTTTACATACTATTGATGTTAGTTAGGCTAACTGGTCTGTAATTCCCAGGGATGTATTTTTGGGTCCTTTTTAAATATTGGGGCTACATTGGCTTTTCTCCAATCAGCTGGTACCATTCCAAGCAGTAGACTCACTGTCAGTAAAAATTAGGAACAATGGTCTGGCAATTACTTGCCTGCGTTCCCCAAGTACTCTCAGGTGCAAGCCATCTTATTAATGTTAGGTTTTCCAAGTCTAATTTTAATTCTGTCCTCTGTTAAGCATGGAGGTGCTTCCAAGCAGGACCAATGTAGCTATGCAAAAAATAACTATAGCTGGAATTCAGCTTCAACTAAAATTACATTGCCATAGGTGCAGAAAATATTGTCCTGTCACAAAATACATTTAAATGCCAAATTATGGGAAAGTAGAACCCGACAAATTATGGTAGAGAGGGCATAAAGAAAACAAAAAGCCTCTGCTAAGCAAGTGTGAAGTATAGTTCATCCTTCTTCAAGTATGTTTGAAGACAAAACATCATTTTTAGATAGAGTGAAAAGGAATTAGAACAACTTTTGCCAGGTCCCTTTTAGAGAGATCCATCCTCTTTATATGTCCTAATGACTGTAATCACAGTACATCCTAACATGTGTGTCCTGCACAGGACAATGCCAGCAATGTCACGGCCAGAACTCAGTAGACACTGTTGGTTAGGAGATCACTCTACCCAGTGGTATCTGCATTACTTTGGAGCAAGTACGCAGATTAAGGCTTCTTACCTTTTTCTTACTTTTCTGATTTGTATACTTGTTCTTGGTCAGTGACCCAAAAAGAATTAAAGCCAATAGGAAAGAATGGCAGACAGCCAACAAACATGTTCAAAAGTAGGCTAGCCACAACAGCCCCATATTCCTCATGTATTGTATATTTTAAGGGTAAATAACATTTTACTAGAGTTTTCCCCTGATTACTCTCTAAGGTAATGCTTATAGAATGCACATAAATGCTTTACAAGTGTGAAAAGCATCCCACTTCCAAGAAAGTATATAATAACAGGATCATGTGACTTCCTGTTCTATTACATTGCCTGAGCAAATGCTCACAAAATGAGTGGAGAGGCTTTGGAAAATTCTTGTAAGCACTCAGACCAGTGATGGCTGGTGTTTTTTTTTTTGGGGGGTGGTGGCAAACAACCCCCCTGGGCTGCCTGCAGAGTGGCACTAGCACAACTGCCACCTACCCCCCCCCCCCGCGGTGTGGCACTAACACACCCCCCATCACCATCACCACTCCCTCGCTGCCCTTACCCTGGATGTGAGAGCAGCGGTCAGATGTGGCCATCTTCCAGTGTGGCGGGCTCGGGAAAGCTCCGGTGTCCTCTCCTGGAGCAGCTTCTACGGCATCTCCTCCTGCATATAGGGGGTTGGGGGGGGGGGGGTGGGTGTTGCCTAGGCGCCCCTAATGGATGGGCCGCCAATGACTCAGACATGTCCATGTTATATGACCACTTACTATTGAAAAAAATTTGAGTACATTTACTTATTTATTTATTTATTATTAACTATATACAGTTAAAAATGTGTAATGATAGGATTTGGTATATTAACCTCTTACCCACTGGGCACTTAAACCCCCTTCCTAACCAGACCAATTTTCAGCTTTCGGTGCTCTCACATTTTGAATGGCAATTACTCAGTCATGCAACACTGTACCTATATGAAATTTTTGTTCTTTTTTTCATACAAATTGAGCTTTCTTTTGGTGGTATTTAATCACTGTTGTTTTTTTTTTTTTGCACTATAAAAGAAAAGAGACTGAAAATTCTGTAAAAAAATTAAATTTTCTTGGTTTCTGTTAAAAAATGTTGATAATTTGTAATTTTTCTTCATAAATTTTGGGCAAAACTTATACTGTTACAAATCTTTGGTAAAAATAACCCAAATTGGTGTATATTATTTGGTCTTTTTGAAAGTTATAGAGTCCACAAGCTATGGTACCAATCTCTGAAAATTCATCACACCTGATGCACTCATTTCTTGAGACCCTAACAAGCCAGGAAAGTACAAATACCCCACAAATGACCCCTTTTTGGAAAGTAAACATTCCAAGGTATTTAGTAAGAGGCATGGTGAGGTTTTTTGAAGTTGTCATTTTTTCCCACAATTCTTTGCAAAATCAAATTTTTTTTCTTTTTTTTTGTTCACAAAATTGTTATATTAGCAGGTTATTTCTCACACACAGCATATTCATAGCACAAATTACACCCTAAAACACATTCTACTACTCCTGAGTATGGCGATATTACATGTGTGAGACTTTTACATAGCGTGGCTACATACAGAGGCCAAACATGCAAGGAGCACTGTCAGGCGTTCTGGGAGCATAAATTACACATATAATTTCTTGACTACCTCTTATGCCGCGTATACACACAATCGGACTATCCGGCGGACCAGAGTCCGCCATACAATCCGCCCGTCTGTGTGCTAGGGCACGCGGCCTGGTATGGCTCGGGGGGGCACTCGCTCATCCCCACCCCCTTTCCTGAACGGCCGGGCTGCGTGCTCGGATAAGGGTCTGCTATGGACTTTGGGGGGACCTCCACGCTGTTTTTTCAGCGTAGGAGTTCCCCTTTAAATCCATACCAGGTGACGGGGACAGCGAGGTGTCCATCTTGCTGATGGAGGCGGCGACATTCACTTCCTTCGCTAGTCCCATCTACCTGAAGCCACGTTCAAAATTAACTGACTTTTCTCCGTGTGTGGGCAAGTCCGTTCATTTCGAAAGTCCGGTGGACTCCCGCCATAGTCCAGCGGATTGTCCGCCAGAAAAGTCTGGTTGTGTGTGGGTAGGTCCGCTCGTTCGGAAAGTCCGGTGGACCTCCGCTGCAAAGTCTGTCGGTTTGTCCGCCGGACTAAGTCCCCCGGATAGTCCGATCGTGTGTACACGGCATTACACTTTTGAAGGCCCTGGTGCACCAGGATAATGGAAACGCCCCAAAAATGACCCCATTTTGGAAAGAAAATAAACCCAACGTATAATCTATGAGGCATAATGGGTCTTTTGAACGTGTCATTCTTTTATACAAATTTTTGGAAAATGTGTAAAGAAAATGAAATTTTTTTTTTATACAAAGTTGTCCATTTATACAATATTTCTAACAAATAGTATGTACATACCAAAAATTACACCCCAAAATTGATTCTTCAGCTCCTCCTGAGTACAGTGATACCACATGGGTGAGACTTTTACACAGCCTGGCCATATAGAGAGGCCCAACATGCAGGGAGCACCATCAGGTGTTCTAGGGGCATAAGTTTCAAATCTAATTTGACTACCTATTACACTTTTGTAAGGCACTGTAGTGGCATAAATGTGGCATGGATGAGTATGAATAGTGATGGATGAGCCGTGGATGGCTGAGCAAGAATGAGTACGGCTGGGTATGGATGAGTACGGCTGAGTGCTCCTGGGTATGGCTGGGTACGGTTGGGTACGGCTGAGTACAGCTGCATATGGCTGGGTGCGGCTGAGTGCGGGTGGGTACGACTGGGTGCGGCTGAGTGTGGCTGAGTGTGGCTGGGTATGGCTGAGTACAGCTGGATATCGATGGGATGGCTGAGCATTGATGGATGGATGAGTATTGCTGAGTATGGATGGATGGCTGAGCATGGATGAGTATTGATGAGTATGGATGGGTGGATGAGTATTGCTGAGGATGGATGGATGAGTATTGATGAGTATGGATGGATGGATGAGTATTGCTGAGGATGGATGGATGGATGAGTATTGTTACGGATGGATGGCTGAGTATTGCTGAGGATGGATGGATGAGTATTTCTGAGGATGGATGGGTGGCTGAGTATGGATGGCTGAGTATTGATGAGGATGGATGGCTGAGCATGGATGGATGGCTGGAGTTGTCACGTCTCAGCGCTGTGGGCACTGCACATCCAGCCCACAGCGTTGCTGCCTCTGATCTCTCTCCTCTCTGTACCGATCGATACAGAGGGGAGAAAGGAACTGGACGTGACGCTGGTTTGATTACAAGTGATCGCTCCGTCATTTGATGGAGCAATCACGTGGTAAATGCCCTTTGTCAGCTGCCATTTACGTGATCCATGGTGTGGCGGGTCCTGTGGATATTCCTGGGTGTGCGCGGGAGCGCGATTCTCGTAGGACGTTAATGTACACCCTTCCAGAGTTATCCGACCGTGCTGCAGCTGTCATTTGGCTATAGCTTGGTCGGCAAGTGGTTAATACCACTTGCCGACCGCCCCATAGCACATTTACTGCTACAGATGCGCTGCGCTGCTCAGGATCATGTGTGTATATATATGTCAGTGGCACTTGTTTTTTTTTTTTGGGGGGGGGGCAAACAAACACCTCCCCCCGAGTGGCCGGGGTCTCCTCTCCCCTTTGCCGGATGGTCTGGCACTTACCCTATCTAGGCGGGTGGTGTCAGCGTGCAGCGGCTCTGTGTCCTCTCCTCTATGACGGCTTCCAGCGTGCGGCTCCTACCCTCCTCCTAGTCATGTAATAGAATCGCCTATCCTTTCAGCCAATCAGGTGCGGTGTCAAAACCCACTTCCTGATTGGCCAGAAGGAGGATCAGTATTATAATAGTGAATATTCATTAGCTGTTGTAACACACCTGGGTGGGCTGTGAGTGCATTCTCAGCATCCTGAGCCCACTCTATTTTGAAGCCTATTGGAGCCTCTAGCTCTAATCCGTGCTTCAACAAAACACCCACCCTGCATTGGATTCCATGCGCCCAGAGTCCTGAAAGAGGGGAGGCAGCGATGAACAGGGGAGGCAGCACCCATGCACCCTTAATGGACAGACCGTCCCTGATATACGGATCCTGCACTTCAAAGTATCACTCCCACTGTGATTATACACAGCGGGTCTCATAGACCTGATGTCCACTGCCACCCGCTGATTATACACGGTACACAGGCAGAATGGCGCTGTGCCTATGTAAACAAGGCAGATTGCCATTCTGTTAGTACAGAAGGCATGGATCCTGTGTTCCTGTAAAGCAGAGGCAGTCACTAGTAAACGCAACTCCCCCACTACACCGAATCACCACCTAGGAACACATTTAACCCTTTGATCGACCCTGATGTTAACCCCTTCCCTGCCAATGTCATTAGTACAGTGACAGTGCATATTATTGGCACTGATCATTGCAATAATGTCACTGGTCCCCAAAGAAAAGTGTCAAAAGTGTCAGTTAGGTGTTTGATTTGTCCGCCCCAATATCGCAGTCCCACTAAGTCACAGATCGCGGCCATTACTAGTAGAAACAAATTAAATTAAAAATTACATAAATATATCACATAGTTTGTAGTTGCCAAACCTTTTGCACAAACCAATCAATATACGCTTATTGGGATTTTTTTTAACCAAAAATATGTAGCAGAATACATATTGGCCTAAATTGATGAAGATATTAGATTTTTTACATTTTTTTTATTGGATATATTTTATAGCAGAAAGTAAAAAATATTGTTTTTTTTTTAAATTGTTGATTGTTTTTGTTTATAGTGAAAAAAATAAAAACTGCAGGGGTGATAAAATACTACTAAAAGAAAGCTCTATTTGTGGTAAAAAAGGACATAAATGTTGTTTGGGTACAGAGTCGCATGACTGTGCAATTGTTAGTTAAAGTAACGCAGTACTGTATCGTTAGTGGATCATCAGTATTGGTCGTCATGTACAGTATGTGTCATTTGGGTGACATTCATTGTGATTGATGATGGATCTACCTTGATTGACAATATGACTTATCTCAAAAAAGTGAGTACACCCCTCACATTTTTGTAAATATTTTATTATATCTTTCCATGTGACAACATCAAATAAATTACACTTTGTAAAGTAGTGAGTGTACAGCTTGTATAATAGTGTAAATTTGCTCTCCCCTCAAAATAACTCAACACAGAGCCATTAATGTCTAAACTGCTGGCAACAAAAGTGAGTACACCCCTAAGCGCAAATGTCCAAATTGGGCCCAATTAGCCATTTTCCCTCCCCGGTGTCATATTACTCATTAGTGTTACAAGATCTCAGGTGTGAATGGGAAGCAGGTGTGTTAAATTTGGTGTTATTGCTCTCACTCTCTCATACTGGTCACTGGAAGTTCAACATGGCACCTCATGGCAAAGAACTCTCTGAGGATCTGAAAAAAAAAAAGAATCGTTGCTCTACATGAAGATGGCCTAGGCTATAAGAAGATTGCCAAGACCCTGAAACTGAGCTGCAGCACGGTGGCCAAGACCATACAGTGTTTTAAAAGGACAGGTTCCATTCAGAGCAGGCCTCAGAATGGTCAACCAAAGAAGTTACATCGCACATTGCATCAAATTAGTCTGCGTGACTGTCGTCTCAGAAGGAAGCCTCTCCTAAAGATGACGCACAAGAAAGCCCGCAAACAGTTTGCTGAAGACGAGCAGACTAAGGACATGTATTGCTGGAACCATGTCCTGTGATCTGATGAGACCAAGATAAACTTTTTTGCTTCAGATGGTGTCAAGCGTGTGTGGCGGCAACCAGGTGAGGAGTACAAAGACAAGTGTGTCTTGCCTACAGTCAAGCATGGTGGTGGGAGTGTCATGATCTGGGGCTGCATGAGTGCTTCTGCCACTGGGGAGCTACAGTTCATTGAGGGAACCATGAATGCCAACGTGTACTGTGACATTGAAGCAGAGCATGATCCCCTCCCTTCGTAGACTGGGCCGCAGGGCAGTATTCCAACATGATAACGACCCCAAACATACCTCCAAGACAACCACTGCCTTGACAGAGAAGCTGTGGGCAAAGGTGATGGACTGGCCAAGCATGTCTCCAGACCTAAACCCTATTGAGCATCTGTAGGCATCCTCAAATCGAAGGTGGAGAAGTGCAAGCTCTCTAACATCCACCAGCTCCGTGATGTCATCATGGAGGAGTGGAAGAGGACTCCAGTGGCAACCTGTGAAGCTCTGGTGAACTCCATGCCCAAGAGGGTTAAAGAGGAAGTAAACCCTGATGGGTTTACTTCCTCTTTCATTCCCTGCAAAGGCAAAGCATAATGGACTACTATGCATCGCATAGTAGCCCATTATGTGTCACTTACCCGACACAGGAGCCAGCGAAGTCACCGCTGTCCCCTGTAGTCCAGCGCATCCATCTTCTCGGTGGGGTCTCGCAGCTCCGCCACTGTCATTCGGCGAATGACGTCACTCCCGCGCATGCACAGGGGAGCCGACACGCGCGGCATCTTCGTCATTGACGATGCCGCGCTCAGTACTCACTTTTGTTGCCAGTGGTTTCGATATTAATGGCTGTGGCCGCGTACACACGCGGGGACTGTTCGCTCAACTTTGTCCGCTGAACAGTGTTTCGGCGGACAGTCCGCTCGTGTGTGGGCTTTCAGCGGACAGTTTCAGCGGACAGTCTGCTGAACAAAGTTTTTCGGAAATTCCGAAAAACTGTCCGCTGAAACTCTGTTTCAGCGAACAGTCCCCTCGTGTGTAGGCTTGTTCGTCAAACTAAGTTCCGCGCATGCTCAGAAAGGATTTACACGCCGAAGTTTGCATTGCAGTGTATAGGACGTCGTATTTTTCGTCCCGTCGTACGTGCCGTTCACGTCATCGCGCACGGTTTCAGCGGACTGTTCGTTCGTCGTGTGTGGGCAAGTCCGTCCATGCTAATTTTGAGCGGACTGTCCGCTGAAACTGTTTGACGGACAAAGTTGAGCGAACAGTCCCCGCGTGTGTACGCGGCCTGTGTGTTGAGTTATTTTGAGGGGACAGCAAATTTACACTATGATACAAGCTGTACTGCATCAATTTTAATTGTGGCCAGCTGAAGCTGCTGCCGGTTCACTTCCTGCATTTACACAGAGGCACACCTCCAGCTCTGCAGCTCTGACTGGCCCTCTTATGACTCATCCCCCTCCCTTCCTGTCAAACTCTCATGAGAGTTTAAGAGAGAGCTGTGCATGATGTAATAAGCCTAGGCTTTTTACCAGACAAGAAACAGGAAGTGGGCTGTATAAGGCAGAATGAAAATGTTTTACTATCCAAAGTTAAAACAGCAAGGGCAGAGGATTTAATAGATGGAAAGTTGAAAAAAAATACTGTAGGTCCACTTTAACTTACCTTAAAGAGGAAGTAAACCCTTCCAAACAACTTGGACCTACAGGTAAGCCTAGATTAAGGCTTACCTGTAGGTCCAAGCAATATCTCCTAAACCTATATGGTTTAGGAGATATTTGCCCGAAAATGGGCACCGCTGTCTACGGCGCATGCGCCGTAGACAGCGGCGCGCAGGCGCACTAAATGCGGCAAATCCATGAATGGATTTGCCTAATTTGTCGACTCCCGTGCGCATGCGCGGGAGTGACGTCATCGTGGCTTCGCCGAGTGGCAGCGGCGGAGCTGCGAGACGCGACTCCCGTGCGCATGCGCGGGAGTGACGTCATCGCGGCTTCGCCGCTGTGATTCGTCGGAGCTGCGAGACGCCACCAGCAACATGGATGCGGCGGACTACAGGGATCAGCGGCGACTTCGCTGGCTCCTGTGTCAGGAAAGTGACACATAATGAGCTACTATGCGATGCATAGTAGTCCATTATGCTTTACCTTTGCAGGGAAAAAAAGAGGAAGTAAACCCATCAGGGTTTACTTCCTCTTTAACCAGCTGTTGATATTGCTCCTGTTAAACAGTGTTCAGACTGGAGCCAGAGACATACAAAGTAACATTTGTACTTTTGTATTAATTCTTCATTCATCTGCAGATCAAAGGGATAAGGTTTGCAAGCAAGCTGACAAGTAAAAAAAAACAAACAAACAAATAAAAGTTGTTCAGATTTACTTACTTAGTTTATCCTAATAAGCCAGAATTAACTCCATCTCCTCTGTCTCCTCTTACCTTACTTGCCTGCTATTTTTTTCTATTCCTTTATCTACTAATGTTTAAACTTAAATTTTTGCTTGTTTTGTTAATTTATTTTTGTGTTAAATAAAAAAAAAGTACAAAATTGAAAAATGCCATTTAATTTGAAAAATACCTTTGCAGTGCTTTGCACCAGAATTATAATTTTAGTGTCAATAACAGCAAATGCTTTAGAATAAATTGTTTACTTTTAATTTACAATAGCCCTGAATTTTATTTTAAACTAGTACTGATCAATTTATAAAAAAAAAGTGTATTTTAGTTGTGTTAGTTGTTTATCTTTGGGTTGCATTTAAATTAAAATATTTTTTGCAGGACAAAATCGCCAAAAGAAATCCTTATTTGTTCCTAAATAATATGATATATGCATTATGTTGGTATCTTTGGCTACTTTCACCCTGAGGAGCTGGGCGCTGGCGGTAAAGCGGCGCTGGCGGTAAAGCGGCGCTATATTTAGCTCCACTTTACTGTCGTTTTAGCGGCGCTCTTCGGCCACTAGCGGGGCAGTTTTAACCCCCACTAGTGGCCGAAAAAGGGTTAAAACCGCCCACTGCAGCGGCGCTTTGCAGGTGGGTCTGGAGCGCTGCCCCATTGTTTTTAATGGGAAGGGGCGCTTTAGGAGCAGTAAATACACCGCTCCTACAGCGCTCCAAAGATGCAGCTTGCAGGACATTTTTCAGTATCCTACAAGCGCACCGCTCCAGTGTGAAAGCCCTTGAGGCCTTGAGGAATTCAAAGGCCTCATCTGCCACAAAAACAAAATTGAGGCCCTCAACAAAGAAATTTGTGGGAAAAAAAGGATGTCAATTTTGTTTGGGTACAGTGTCACAGTGTCACAATTGTCAGTTAAAGCGACACAGTGCTGTATTGCAAGAATGGCCTGATCATTGAGCAGCCAAATCTTCTGGGGCTGAAGTGGTTAATTACATTTTAAATGGTTGTAAAGGCTGAAGTTGTTTTTTTATTTTATTTACCTTAATACATTCTCTGCATTACAGTAAAAAACCTTCTATGTTCAATTCACCCTCCCCCCAACTCCCTCTAAATACATAACGAACCCAACCCTTAATCCAGAGCTTTCTCTCGGCTCATTGGACATGGAGGCTGTTGTCTCCTGTCGTTTTCAATCAAATCCTGCAAGGAGGGTGTAGGGGCGGGACTGAGCTAAGCTGGGCTGTGCGTGTCAATAGATATACACAGCCCGAACCTGGAGCGAACCCAGAAGAAGAGGTTCCAGGCTTAAGTTCCAACTTAACAATCGCTCTAATGATATAGTTATTGTCAAATAAACAGGTCCAAAAGCAGAAATGTAAAAAACTCACTGTTCTACAGTGGGTGTGCAGGTGTGAGAGCTGAAGTAGATGAATATTTCTGTAATTTATAATCTCTATTATATGGTTGATTGATGGGATTAGTAGTTTACACAAGAAAGATAAGATTGTGCTTTCTTTTCAGCTCACAGGAAGTGACAAGGGCATTTCTGGCAAGATCAACAGGTATTTTCTGTACTTGAAAAAATGCTCTCAGCCTACAGCCAGCGCATTTATAGACTTGTAAGCTGCAATATATTCTATTTAAGTTTTTGGGTTTAGATAAACTTCCCGCCACCTTCCGACACTGGCCCAGGGTCTCTCGTCCCACCGGGAAGCAGCCGGAACGTCCGCCGGCTGGCCGGGGACCCAAACAAACCCGGAACTAGCAACCTGGAAGTGATATCATGACATCACTTCCGGTTTACTGAAGACTTAAAGTCGCCAGATGAAGAAAAATTACAGTATTCAAAACAGCCAAATTTGGCGTTTTTAATGCTTTTAAAGTGATTGTAAACCCACATGAAAAAAAAATACCTGCAAAACAAAGGCATAATGAGCTAATATGCATAGCATACTAGCTCATTATATAATACTCACCTGAGATCGAAGCCCTCGCTGCGGTGCCAGTACACAGCACTGGCCGGCGACACTTCTCCCCGGAGTTACTTCCGGGTATGGTGACTCCAGCGCTGTGATTGACCAGAGCTGCGATGACGTCACACATGCGAACGGGAGTTGCCGGTGACATCGGCACATGCAGCTACATGGGATATCTCCTAAACTGTGCAGGTAGACCCCAGATACCTCCATTAAGAGTACCTGTCACTGCCTATTACTGTCACAAGGGATATTTACATTCCTTCTGACAGCAATAAAAGTGATAAAAAAAAAAAAATTTCAAGGGACAGTGTAAAAATAAATAATTAATTAAAGTGCCCCTCCGTGCTAGCACGCAGAAGCAAATGTATACGTAAGTCGCACCCACAAATGTAAACAGTATTCAAACCACACATGTGAGGTATCACAATTATTCTAGTGCAAGACCTTCTCTGTAACTCTAAACAGGTAACCTGTAGTAATTTTTAAATTGTTGCCTATGGAGATTTTGGTGAGGCTGCATTGATAGGCACTGGTTAGGATGCATTGATGAGCAATGCAGTGCCCATCAATTCACCCTAACCAGTACCCATTAATACAGCCTCACCAGTGCTCATCATTGCAGCCTCACCAATGCCATATTGGTGAGGCTGCATTGATGGACACTGGTGAGGCTGCCTTGATGGGCACTAATGATGAGGCTGCATTGATGGGCACTTGTGGCTTGAGGCTTCATTGATGGGCACTGGTGAGGCTGAGCTGATGGGAACTGATCAGGCTGCATTGATGGGCACAGGTAAGGCTGCACTGATGGCTGGGCATTGATGATCTGTATTACACTGTCCTGAACCCAGAGTTCTGTATTAAGCTCTCCTGAACTCAGCGCTCTGTGTATTATGCTTTCCTGAAACTAGCACTCTGTGTTTTACGCTCTCTTGAACCTGGTGCTCTGTGTATTACGCTCTCCTGAACCCAGTGCTTTGTGTATTACGCTCTCCTGAACCCAGTGCTTGTTGTATTGTGCTTTGCTGAACCCATCGCTCTGTGTTTTACGCTCTCCTGAACCCAGCGCTCTGTGTATTATGCTCTCCTGAACCCAGCGCTTTCTGTATTACGCTCTCCTGAACCCATCGCTCATTGTATTACGCTCTCCTAAACCCAGTGCTCTGTGTATTATGCTCTCCTAAACCCAGCGATCTATGTATTATGCTCTCCTGAAACCAGCGCTCGTTGTATTATGCTCTCCTGACCCCAGCGCTCTGTGTATTACGCTCTCCTGAACCCAGCGATTTGTGTATGATGCTCTCCTGAACCCAGCGCTCTGTGTATTGTGCTCTCCTGAACCCAGCACTCTGTGTTACACTCTCCTGAACCCAGCACTCTGTGTATTACGCTCTCTTGAACCCTGTGTTAAGCATTCCTGGTTTTATTGAACAATGTCCCTTTAAGACCCTCCCACTGTACAATTTGGCCACACCCATCCTATGATGTGGTGTTCTCCCCCACAGGAAGGGTGGGTTCCTGCACCTATTCCCTGAAAAGAAAAGTCCTGAGCCCAGCCGCCCAAAAGAACTGGTTGCACAAGGTAAGCAATGGGCCAACAGGGAGAGATCCCCCTGGCCTTGACTGGTCCTGCATCTGCATGTGCCACCTGGGCTGGGTGGAATTAACAATGGGCACTGCGGACAGTCCTAATGGGAGCCATGTATTCAGCTTCTGTAGTGTTGTGTTAGGTCTGTACAGTTGTGCCGTTCAACCTCCCCTCAGGGCGCGCCACGCATGCCAATGCAGGGCTCTTATGGAAACCTGAGACTTCCATGGCATTCGGCCTGCACTGCTGCACTCTTTCACTTTCACCTCAGGGTGCACAGCCCTTAAGGCCCACCAAAATCCTCAGCACCAGGCCCATAATGCTCTTAATCTGACCCTGCATGAAATGTTAGGTATCTAGTTACTCGGCATAACATCATCTTTCACATTATACAAAATTGGGCTACCTTTACTGTTTAGTTTTTTTTTTTTTATTCATGAAAGTGTATTTCTTCCAACAAAAAAAATTGCACTTGAAAGACCGCTGAGCAAATACAGTGTGACATAAAATATTGCAATGATTACCATTTTATTCTCTAGGATCTCTGCTAAAAAAGTAAGGACTTAACGGTATTTCTAAGTGCCTCAAGTGAGCTGTTTTCATTTGTAATTCTCTTTACAGTAACCAGTAACAACCAAACAAAATTAGTTTTACTGAAGCCAGACCATTACGAGATAGCATTTCATTGATTGCTGTGGTACTACACTTTGACCTGAGTGCAATTCTGTATTATTCAATGTACCCCATCAAAGGGCTTTGTTTAATGGTCACATAGAGTCATAGCAAATAAGTGAATCTTTGTAAAATAATATTTAATCAACGGCCATACCGAATTGAATGTTTTTGGTCTTGGATTGTCATGGGGTTATAAAGAATATGCCCCAGGTTTGGGAAATGTAAATAAGAAAAAAAATAAAAAGAAAGGGCCCTATTTTTCCAAGATATATTCTGTCTTCGGTGGAATGTACATTTTTTCTTCCTTGTCTGAGTTATGTCACATCTGGTACAGACTGCCAGCATCTCAGGTTAAAGGCTGGCCTCATTTTTTCATGTGTGATAGACTGGAAGCCAGCAGCTGAATAGGTGCCTTTGTTCAATGCTACCTTCCGAAAGACTTGCCTTTTCATACCCCCACCTCCCATGGGGGAGCCCGAAATACTCAGACCAAGAATGAAGAAAAAGAAAACACATCACAACCTATACTCACAGTAGCACAGCTAGAACATAAACAAGCATTTCTACTTGGGTGCATGATTCTATCATTACACATTTAAATTAAATTAAAATATTTAGGGCTAAGGGCAACCTTCCTAAATTGTGC
Source organism: Lithobates pipiens (assembly GCF_037356315.1). Taxonomy (NCBI): domain Eukaryota; kingdom Metazoa; phylum Chordata; class Amphibia; order Anura; family Ranidae; genus Lithobates; species Lithobates pipiens. The sequence goes on from NW_027507748.1 coordinate 572,815,097, forward strand.
AAAAAAAAAAAAATGACTGATACATTTTGTAAACACAGAAATGAACATTGCGATGTGCCTATCATGTTTCTGTTATGGACACATTTTGAAGCCTAAAAGCTTTAAGTGAACCTAAAGTGAGATCTCAACCCAGGAGTGGGACAAAAAGGAGGTAATTTCTGTTATGCCTTTGCCCCTCTTCTTTCAATTAAGTGAGCAGTTCAGTACCTTTACCCTGTAAAGCCACCCCATCAGTTAAAATCCAACATAGCAGGACTCAAAAACAGTGTTAGCGAATCTGCAATCTCATTAGATACACCTGAAATGACCCCTCAAGTCTTTAGGCAGCCCATTCAAAGTAACAGGCTTCCGTAATACAACAGACACTAATGCATGGCATTATGCATATGTGCTAATGCAACACAGTTGAATGAACAGGCCCTCAACTATTGTCCCCCCAGAAATCAAAATCGGTTTGTTTCTAGTGCAAGTTAAAAACTGAATGCCTGATTGTATAAGGGCAGGTGGGCAAAAGCCCTGCCCAGCCAATTAGTATCCTTGTCTAAACGCACTTTCTGGCTGATGATAAATCGTATTCACCTTACTTTTACAACTGAACTTTCCCTACTCCTTTAGTAAATCCACCACCCTGACAGTATGAGATGGTGTAGTAAAGTTCAGCCATTGTTCAGGAACTTCAAATGAAACAAATTGTGTGATGTCCCCTCAGAATTCATACCAAACTCTTACCTGAGCATGCAGTCTGTGTGGCCAAGAAAGGGGGGGGGGGGGGGGCAAGTGTACAGCTACCTCCTGAATGGTAGAAGGGCATAAGCCCTTAACGTGGGAAGGGAACCTTGTTGTGAGTGACCTCCCAAGCAAAGCACCAAGTCCCCATGTTGAGAAGGACAAGGGCCTCTTCCTCCCCAACCATGGCCATAATCCATGAGTCCATTTTTAATATAAGGGGGCTTTCAGATACTGGCCCCCATCCTACACAAATAAGCAAGTACATAGGTAGTACCTCTACTAATTCACAAAGCAGTAAATAAGTACACCATACAGTTCTTTATTAAAAAAAATAATAATTACCCCAGAATGTAAATCTATTGTCAATCACTATGAATGATGCCCTCTTGAACAAAAATCACACCAACCTAGCACAACATCCTTTGCTCCTGAAAGAGGTTTGTGCCAAAAGACAGATTCCAGGCTGAGAGTTGAATTTTAATTGGGTCGGGGATGGTGGCTGATGTAATTTACCAAATATGTCCATGGCCATATAAAGTCAGTGATGTCAATCACTATCCCGAGTCCTATGTATACATTTAGATGTCAGCTAGCAATACCTGGCTGACAGCTGAGTGGCTAGAGATATGTGGTTGCTAAGAAGCTGTCCTATTATAAGATGTACACTGTTGCTGGTAAACGGAGGTTTAGGAACAGTTGGGATTTTTTTTCAGCTGCCCCTGAACTCTCCTATATGTTATCTTATCAGTACATGTACTCAGGGTTGTTTATAGTAGTTTCTAGGCATTTGAGTTTAGAAGCATCTTTTTGGAACGCAAAAAAATGGGTTCAGACGGAAGTTCAGAGGCATTTGAAACGCCAAATGCCTGCAACAGCTTGTAAACGCTGCTAAACGCGGTAACTTCCATTTAGCAGCATTTTATTTTACAGATGTTTTTCATTTAAAAAAAAAAAAAAAAAAAAAAAAAATATATATATATATATATATATATATATATATATATATAAAATATATATTTTTTTACAAATGCTTCTAGGTGCAAACGTGGCTAAATGTGGCATGTAAATGCGGCTAAACGAATGTTTTTAGACGTCGGTTTCTAGCTGTCAAGTTAAGTCAAGTTAAGTCATTTAGGAGAGGTTAAACAACTTCCCGTGTACATGAAGTCTTAAAGTTGAACTCCAGGTAGATAAAAAGACACCTACTAATGCTTTATTAAATGCATTTTTTTAATGCAAGCTTTGTAAGTATCTGAATGTAACTTGATATTAGCCTTTAGCAGTCTCTGTACAGCGTGAAGCAGGGTATGGGAAGGTGCAAAGTTATGCAGTGGCAGTAAACATTCAGAGTCCAGTTACAGAGAACAGAACTTGTTTTAATATAAAAGTTCAGCAATTCACAACAAGTCCAGCGGGAAGGTACTTGACCGGGAACACTCACAGAATGCAACAGTGATGTGTAGCAGAACAGGTCTCGGACGTGCCGACAGCCTCTGTCTTGAGGGGCGGAAATCAGCCTGGCTAGTCCATACCTAAATGTGGAATTATCCTTTCCCTACTCGACTGGATCTCTTCCTGATGCTAATTATTGTCCCTGCCAGATGGCTGACCGGTCCCTACACTACCCACACGCGCAATGCATGTCAAGTGTGGGAGCCAGGGCCATAAATAGGCTCTGCCTTACCCAAGATGGCTGCCAGAGCCACATGGGAAGGCTGAATCCAATCAGTTAGCCTCCCCAGTGACCCAGGAAACCATAAAGGAACCATGTTCCTCTTGAATTCCCCTCTGAATGTAATACCGATGTGGTGAAGCGCCACCTACAGTGAACAAAATAGACTGCACCTGCCTACAAGCACAAGGAACCAATTAGTTGTACTGTGGTACCTGCCAAAAGGAGATGAAAAGCAGAGAAATACCAGGTCTCTACTGCTGCCAGGCAGGACTGTGCTTGTGTGGCAGAGCTGTTGCTGAAATTACGGTGGTTGGCATTGTCAGTATAATGTCTGAAGATATGAAATTCATCATCAGCATACCTGAATGCTTGTATGAAACAATTTTCTGATCAATAGGATTATTTCCAAAAAGCATTCAGGCATGCTAATAGTGAACTGCATATTTGCAGAGCTGTGAGTACATGTCAGTATTGGATGGGCAGAAATACAAATTTGTAAAAAATAAAAATAAAAGTGTATTTAACTGTTTGCCTGGAGTTCAACTTTGAAGATGTTTGTTACCTTTAAAATGAGGCATTTTGCATTTCTGTACCATTTTTTTTGACTGGCAGATTCCAGTTAAGAAGACAAAATAGCATAATCACCTGCATTACAAGTCTAGGAATGGTTAGTTGAATGCAGAGGTCAGCTGCTATATGTGCTGTTGGTGACAGGGTAGATCTCAGCTCTGATTACACATGGTATTCTGAAATGATTAACAAAGGAGCATTTTGTAATAGTAAAAAAACTGCCTCAACCAGGAATTTTGGCACACTCCGGAAATACCGATATAATTTAACAGTTTCGCAAATATTTGAGTCTCATATTTACTGTCTTGCAGCAGTAAAATGCAGGCATCAACAGTAGCTGTTGTTTTTCCATCCTGATCCAAAGGAAATGAAAGAACTTTAGTGCAAACAAATCTGTTTTAGTCATTTAACAAAAAAAAATGATGTATAGGTATTTTTATATGGTTAATGTTGGTTTGAATTATAAATAATTGAATGTGTTATTGTAATGTATGCCATAACATTTTCACTTTTGGCTTTTTTGTCACATTAGAGAAAAGAGAGGGTTTCCAGTTCTCAGCTGTAAGATAGATATAAATTAATTTCACTCTCTGCCAGGTAACGATAGAGGGCGCTGTTTTACTTGTTCAGATGATACCACCATGTCCCATGGCTGCTGAGGAGTAGGGGACAATATATAAAAAAGCCTGTATTGTACATTGGAGCTCAGGTACATATGATTTTTTGTGACAAACATAGTTTTTCTTTAACACTATAAAATAATATATAACTTTTTCATCACATTTATAGTTTGTAATTTTGAAGTTCAGCACTGTTGATAGCAGCTTATTGGTGATATTTAACTTTACCTACTGTAAAACAAGGTCTACAGCAGGGGTATCCAAACTTTTTTCAAGGAGGGCAAGATATGATGAAGTGAGCATGCGTGAGGGCTGACAATTTTGCCTGACATTCTTTGAACCATGAAAATTCGGTCTAAGTGTGTTTGTCCGAGCACTAATGCCCAACAAGAATTCTCTTGCATTTGTGGCTGTATGTGGTGAAGAGATGAGCTTGGGCATGTTATTGTGATATATATATCTTTTGTGGCCACAACGAATCCCAGAGCGCCGCTCAGGACTGGGGATGAGCTTGGGCGTGTTATTTGGATATATCGTATTTATCGGCGTATAACACACTCAGGTGTATAACATGCACCTTCACTTTAAGAGTTAAGTTTCAGGAAAAAACTTGAATTTTAAATAAAGAACTGTGAAGCAAATTAAGGATCATTGCCCATCAATGTAGCCTAATCAGTGCCCATCTGCAGCCTCACCATTGCCCTGAATACAGCCTCACCATTGCCATTAATGCAGCCTCACCATTGCCATGAATGTAGCCTATCCATTGCCATGAATGCAGCCTTACCATTGCCATGAATGAAGCCTTACCATTGCCATAAATGCAGCCTTACTATTGTCTGCCATGAAAGCAGCCTCACCATTGCCATGAAAGCAGCCTCACCATTGCCATGAAAGCAGCCTCACCATTGCCATGAATGCAGCCTTACCATTGCCACAAATGCAGCCTTACCATTGCCATGAATGCAGCCTCACCATTGCCATGAATGCAGCCTGAATGCTTGTATGAAACAAGGCCCTAAAAAGTTTGCCGTCGACTTGTGAGTTCCAGCAGGCAGCACAGCGGGCCCCCTTCCCGACCGGTCAGTCCTCCCCTGGACAGGTGTGCCCACACTAGCGCCCCTGCCCAGGTGCACCCCGTGGACCCGTTCAGGATCGACCCTGCTGCTACGTTTAAGAGGCAATAGACACTGTCTATTAAAAGCAGTATTTAAGGGATGCATCACAAGCAAACAGGACCTGTGTGCCTTAAAGGGGTTGTAATTCTATGCATTAAGGTGAAAAACCTTCTGTAGTGCAGCTGCTCCCCAGAGCCCCTGGGACAAGCACAGTAGCTCCAGCTGCTGTCTCGGGGGTCCTCATTGGATAGATTGATAGCAGGAGGATCCATTGGCTCCCACTGCTGTCAATCAAATCCAGTGACATGGGAGCCGGGGGGCAGGGTCAAGTTCTGCTGTCTGTGTCAATGGACGCAGCAGCCGCACTCGGAAGCTTGCCTGCATGAGTGCCCCCATGGAATACGGCTCTCCGTGGGGCCACCAGAGAAGAGGAGGAGCCAGGAGCACCGCAGAGGGACCCTAGAAGAGGAGGATCGAGGCCACTCTGTGCAATACCCTTGCACAGAGAAGGAAACTATGACGTTTGTTGTTATTTAAAAAAAACGAACCTTTACAACCCCTTTAATGAACACCAAAAACAGATCATATGGTAAGTACAAAAATCCAGTTTTCTTTATCGCTCATTATTGTGACACAGGATCAGAAGATATTTTGATATGATTGGGACGTCCAAAAGCAGTCCAAAGGAGGGATGGGCAACACAGCATACGAAACAGATGCACATAACTAGACATGTGCATAATTGAAACATTTATTTTGTTTCAGAATTCGTTTATTTTTCATTTCATTTTCATAAAATTTCATTTGGTTTATTCATTTTCTAACGCATTCAAAATTTGTGGAACGATTTGAATTCAGATCGGTCAAAAAATTATCGACCAATTCGAATTCAAAAATAAAATAAAACTGTGTTGAATAAATACCACCAAAAGAAAGATCTATCTGTCTAAAAAAAGATATAAAGTTAATTTGGGTACAAAATTGCATGCCTGATTAATTGTTAGTCAAATTATTGCAGTGCCGAAATTTGTCCTGGCCAGGAATGGGGTTTAACATTCTGGCCTTCAAGTGGTTGAATATCTGCCTGAAGGGCCTTACATCCGAAGCTGGCATCAGATGAGGCCTGAACATCCACCTGATAAAACTTAAGCCAAAAGGGACATTGACTGAACTAGAGTGCATCTTGAGAGGAAAACATTTTCCCTTGGACCATAAGCTTGAATAATGGACTTTCTAAGCCATTGAGAATTGGTGGAAAGAGAGGCTGGATCTTTGCTTTGGAGACCATTTGGAATGATTTTTAAAAGAGTCAGTATTTCTAATGGAAGCAGTGGCTGAGAGGTAAAGCAGTACAGCACAATCTTCATCAAGGCAGTCAGTGTACATTCTCTTTTTATGTACTGAAGCTTGACAGAGAGATGGAAGAACAATGTCCTGATTGAGGTGAAAGGCCAAAAATTCCTTAGAAAGAAAGGAGTCTCTCAGCCAAATCCTACCTTATCTCTGTATAAGGTTGAAAAGGGTCCTTTACAGGATAAGCCCGCCAGCTCAGACACAAGACTTGACCAATGAATGAGGGTCTAGCAGTTTTTTTTCAATAAGATTGCAAGATCCATGTGGCACCCTTTGGTTTTAGAACAGTGAAAAGATTGAAGCAAATATCCTGAAACACCTGTCACCTGAAACCACAACAATGACTCCCTGATTTAAAAGATTTGCTAGAGCAGCATGGAGGTCTGCTATCCTGTGAAAGACACGGGGGGGAAACCCTGGACACCACATCTCTTACCGAAGGATGCAAGATGATTTCTGACCAGGTGCCGGCAAAGGCCAACAGACAAACCCTCTCTTTAATAAGTGGGTGTGTTCCTTCATTCTGAAAAAAACTTGCCTGCAGGCTGGGGGGATTTTGAGGCCCAAGATTTGTAGTGGTACTGGGTTCCATCCCTAGGCGTAACTTTTACATGAGAAGTCTGAAAGAAATAAAAGGAACTCTTATTGGCTTCAGGAGAAAGTAGGGATTCAAATTAGTATATTAATATGCACTAAAAGATAGCAAATGTGTTTCAAGAGACAGAAAACCCTTCCCGTTCATCAGGGCGTCAGCTAACATTAGAAACTTGCATAGACTCAAAATAGGACTAGCCTTTATAAATCGATTGAAAGTGATACTAAACACACACAGTTTAATTTGCATTATTTATTTTATGTATGTGGGTGATGGCACTGTAATTATTTTAATTAAAAAATCTAAGTACCTTTTCTCCTAATTGATATTCAGCTGTCACATGACACAGCTCTTTCCCAGCAGGGAAACAGAGGCAGGAGGAGCCTCTAGTCCTCTGCTACTGGTCACATGTTCAAAAATTTAAAAAAACTGCCCTTGGATATACAGAGCAAAACGAAATAGTGAATATCAATAAACTGTTTTAAATTGTCATACAAATATATTTTTGAAATCAAATCTTTATTATTTTTTGGCAATTGCGTGGGCAGATTTCTGCCAATCACAGGTTGAGTCTCCCCCATGCAGCCTAACAAGGAGGTGAAGGCTCCATCAATCAAAATGTTATGTCCCACCCCTATTGTGTTTAGCTTGTTAGTGGGCATGAAGGAGGAAGGAGGGAGTGGGTTGTCATTTACCACTCTGCATAAGCCCACGTCTGTAAATCTATAGTCACATGGGCTAGAAAATACACTGAAAACTGAGCATGTGTGTAGGCAGCTGTAGTGCAGGGCCGCCTAGCTAGCTGCAAGAGGAAGTGGGTTAGCAAGTGTATATACTTACTTTTCAGCCAATTTGATATGTTTATGTGTACATATGTTCAGAACTGTTTGGCCTATATAATTGTCTCTATCAACATTTTGGAGAAGCCTGGTGTCCTGAAGCAAATCTCTGTAAATTTGGTATGCTATTTTTGGGTGGATATCTTATATAGGAAAGCCCATCCAGGTTGAGAACAGAACACGCATGTGTATAGACAGGGAGAGAGACGTTGCTGTGAGGGAGAGTTGGGTGAAGGTAGGGAGAGTGTTCTGGCCTGTGAGGGATAGCTCAGGGTTCCTACGGAGCCCTGTATCAGCAATCCTGGTCGGATGAAACCCCCCCCCCCTCCATTGCGAATAATAAATCCGGTGTCCTCGCTGTGAGGGAGGGACAAGTATGTCAGATGCCCAGGGCCGCTGATAGGCCAGTACAACTGGCCCTGCTGTACCGGGCCTGACCAGCAGGGGGGCCCGGGCAAGCTGAACTGCAAAATGTTATGTATAAAAAAAAAAAAAAAAAAGTTCCTCCTCCACCGATCAGTGTCCGCCACCACATCCCCGCCCCCCTGTTCGGTAAACTTTTTTTTTTTTTTTTTTTTTAATGTGTGATGTGCTGTATTCGTTGCAGTATGCGGCTGCAGGGGAGGGACTCTTTCCTGTATTTCGGGCGCGGAAGAATACTTCTTCTGCACCCGCTCCTAATGCTCCGCACACCGCACAAGTCCCGGCCAGCATATAATGTTATGCTGTTGCGGAGTGATATTCCCAATCCTCTCTCTCTCTGCGTGACAAGAACTTAGTAGCAGAGTGAGAGGCGACTCAGGCGAGCAGAGAGAGCAGGGGCCGGGCAATCGAGTCGAGATCTTGTGGACAATTTAAGGTGAGGTGAATGCTTGCTTTGGGGGGGGGGCAGGGGGGCTTGAAGTTCAACATCTGCAATACATACCCTGCCAATACCCACCCAATACTCTGCAATACATACCCTGCCAATACCCAATGTTCTGCAATACATACCCTGCCAATACCCAATACTCTGCAATACATACCCTGCCAATACCCTGCCAATACTCTGCCAATACTCTGCCAATACTCTGCCAATACTCTGCAATACATACCCTGCCAATACCCTGCCAATACCCTGCCAATACTCTGCAATACATACCCTGCCAATACCCTGCCAATACTCTGCAATACTTACCCTGCCAATACCCTGCCAATACTCTGCAATACATACCCCGCCAATACTCTGCAATACTTACCCTGCCAATACTCTGCAATACTTACCCTGCCAATACTCTGCAATACTTACCCCGCCAATACTCTGCAATACTTACCCCGCCAATACTCTGCAATACTTACCCCACCAATACTCTGCAATACTTACCCCGCCAATACTCTGCAATACTTACCCCGCCAATACTCTGCAATACTTACCCTGCCAATACTCTGCAATACTTACCCCGCCAATACTCTGCAATACATACCCCGCCAATACTCTGCAATACATACCCCGCCAATACTCTGCAATACTTACCCTGCCAATACTCTGCAATAAATACCCTGCCAATACTCTGCAATAGTTACCCTGCCAATACTCTGCAATACATACCCCGCCAATACTCTGCAATACTTACCCTGCCAATACTCTGCCAATACATATCCCGCCAATACTCTGCAATACTTACCCTGCCAATACTCTGCAATACTTACCCCGCCAATACTCTGCAATACTTACCCTGCCAATACCCTGCCAATACTCTGCAATACTTACCCTGCTAATACCCTGCCAATACTCTGCAATACATACCCCGCCAATACTCTGCAATACATACCCTGCCAATACTCTGCAATACATACCCCGCCAATACTCTGCAATACTTACCCTGCCAATACCCTGCCAATACTCTGCAATACTTACCCTACCAATACTCTGCAATACTTACCCCGCCAATACTCTGCAATACATACCCCGCCAATACTCTACAATACATACCCCGCCAATTGTTTCAAGGCAGGGTCTGGGGAGGGGCAATGGGTGGGGCCAGGGGTGGGGCTGAAGGAGGGACCAGGGGCGGGCCAGGGTGGAGCTGAAGGGGGCCCCATCAGGTAGGCTGTACGGGGCCCCATGATTTCTATCAGCGGCCCTGCAGATGCCTATATCCATCTGCTGAAGGAATACAGCTGTTACCGGGTAACGCATGTGAATATCAGCCTCTACCGATACGCATTGTGTGCTTGGGTTTATACTGTGTCAGTCAGTGGAAAGTGCCTATAGTGCTGATGAATACAACTACCGCTTAAATCAGAAGTGACTGTGCTGTGCATCTGTGCCTCCCTGCTTGGAGTGAAATTACTGTCTGGATAGTACCAAAAGCAGAGCCGAGTGCCCGAAGGTCACATTCCGGGGTAGTCTGACAATCCTCAGTCCAGTGGGGTCTGAATACGGGTTTCAAGGCAGTTCCAAGAATTAGCCCATCGAGATAGTTGCATAGTGAGCTGAGCAACACGTAGATAAGGTCTTGAATGAAGAAAACATTAACTTGAGAATTGAAAAATGGCTAATACAAAACAAAAAGAGAGAAACATTTCTCGGAAGAGAAAGGACATTCATCCTTCTAGTACACCATCAAAAAACGAAGGCATGCTGGGAGTGGGTGGTATCATACCTGGCTGACCAACAGATTTTTTGTTTGCCAGTGTCCAATTCCTCCTGAAGGCAGCAGTATAACCCAATCATTTCCGAATAACTACTCTTCCTGTGTCTCTTAATGAATGATAAAATACATAATAGTCTCTGAAGAAGGATGTTGATATTTTGATTCTCAGCTGGGTAAAGTTCTCTATGTTGGGCATTGCAATACTGTTGCTTTTTTTGCTTCTAAACAAAAATGGAAACCCCTTTAAAGTTGAACTTCAGGCAAACAGCCTATTGCACTATTGAAAACATAAAAGGGACCTGCCTTGTCTGTCCAAACGTGAGACATACATTGCTGAACAACACAACCAGTCTAGTGACCTGACTTATTTTTCCTTCCATTATGCAGTATAGCTTGGTCACCTTCCTGTCCACGGCCTATGACTGGACAACAAAGGAACATCAGCACACTGATTCTCTCATCCCTCTGCTCTCTCCTCCTGTTAGCATTTTCAGTGTCAGCAAATGGGTATGCAGCACATCTGGCTACTAGTGCTACCCCTCCTTTTTTCAATCTGGTGTGCAGGGGATTACAGAAGGGTAATACTGTTTCTAATTTCTAATAGACACTTACACAAGTAGCATATAAAAATACATTTAATATTTTTGTGAATATATTACTGCAGTAAATAGTGTTCATTTTATCTGCCTAAGCTGGTTCTAAGCTGGTAGCATGTATATGTAGCGCTGGCTCGTGACGAGCAGGCGCTATGGTTTTTTTCTAAAGTTAATTTGCCTGAATCCACAGTTGGGTTTCAGGACTATTCTCAAAATTTCTGGTTTCAGTACCAGTCCAGCTGGATTGCACTGGGTTCTCCTTAAACGCAGGTGTCACTGTCACCACTGGCACGAGTAGGAACGCAGTTTAGCTGGGTGTATTGAAGGCCACTGTTCTCTCTGAACCAGCCCAGTGAGAGTGTTCTCCTGCTGTGTATTCTGGGGGTGGTATTTAAGGTACTGACGCCACGTGGTTCAGGGTGCCATCTTTGATTTTCTGTCTGTTCAGTTCTGGTGGTCCTTCTGACCCAGCCCCATGGTCCTCCTGGCCTGGGGTGAGGAACCATGCATTCCGTTTTGGGGCTAGCTGGCCCGGGACAACGCAACTGCAGGGACAGGCCGAGTGGATTTCGGGGCCTATTGATCCAAGGGTGGTCCGGTGCCATCTCATCTGAAGGGAGAGGCCCAGCAACTGAAGAACCCCAGGGGAGGACTCTTTAGGAGAAGGCATTGCACAAGGCTGGCTTCTCTGAAGGAGCCTGGAGGCTTAGTTGAAGGACACAACCTGGATCCACACTCATGCGGTATAGCCGGATCGGCTGAGAGAACCTGGTACAGTATGATAGCTCTTTAAATTTATCTACGTCCCTCAGTAACGCTCAAGTGTACATCACAAGTCTGTGGCAGAGACTTTGTCAAGCACCCTACCGGCTGCTAGGTCTAGTGAGAGGAGGTCTATCCGGGGGTTGTAAAATCCAACTGTGAAATGGTCTTTATTCTCTGGATTTACTACAAGGACTTTATTTTTTGCAATCTAAGTACCTGAACTTACTCCTAACCCTCTACCCTTTATTGAAAGACTCTGTTTCTGTTACAAATAAATAACCCAAAAGAAGATTCAGTGTCAGTTTCCACATTCTTTGGGCCATCTACCACGGGAATCCCTAGACGGAGTAACAAACAAGGAGGTAACGGTAAGCCCAATAAAAGCAGCAGCTCATTCAGGGGTCAGTGCTACATATACATACCTCCCAACTTTTTGAGATGATAATGAGATGGGAATGAGGGACACCTTATGGCAAATGTATGTAGGCACAGGACACATCCCCTGCCACACACCCTTAAACGAGAATTAAACAAAAAAAGATTAGTTAAACCTGTCATTTTGGAAAAAAATTTTTTACCAAAACTGTTCCTTTATATTGGCTTTTGAACTTTACAAATGCAGCAATTTAGACATTGAATGAAAGGTTTACTACTGTGAAACACTTTTTGGAAGATAAATAGTGCATTTTACATACAATTATAAAGATCAGACCAAAACGAGGGACAAATGAGGAGGAAAGAAGGACAGAGGGACTTTGTTCCAAATCAGGGACAATCCCTCAAAATCAGGGACAGTTGAGAGCTATGTGTATACCTTCAGAAGTCTCCAAGTCCTCTCTGCTTGGCCTGAATCTTGGCTATTCTGATTTGTTAAGTTTTGATACTACCAAGTAGTGTTAAAACTTTCCCACTATCCTGCCACACATTCCAATTTTTCTGCAATATTGGTGTGCCTCACTGGTCAAAAGGAATGTGCAGGATGCAGGAATGGACAGGAAAGCTTTAACAGTACCATAGAATGAAGAAGCTTCTCTAGGTATCCGAACTTTGTACATGTTACTAGCCTATTCATTGTTTTCTACTTTTTTTTTTTTTTTAAAGGTATAATTACAGTTCTTTTAAAAAGTTAAATAATTTGGGGAATACAATAAAGCAGCAACCACTGCTTAATTGTGCGCTAGTTTCAGTGCTATTTGCTTTGTATGTAGAAGCTATTTTTTCAGAAAGGTGGCCAGAAAACAGAAACTGAATAAGTAAAAAATTATTACAATTTCTTCAAATCAAGGACAGGTTTTGCCTTGCCTATGTTCACAGGCGTTGGGCTTTTTTTTTTAAAGGATATCTAAAGGTTTGGTTTAAAAAACAAAAACAAAAAAAAACATGCAATACTTACCTCCTCTGTGCAGTTGGTTTTGCACAGCGGCGCTCCTGGCTCCTCTTCTTCTCAAGTGCCCTGCTGGAGAGCCACTCTTCCTCGGGGCATTAGTGCGGGCATGCTCCTGTGTCCTGCTGCTGCGTTCATTGACACAGACAGCAGAACTTGGCACAACCCCTGGCTCCCACATCATTGGATTTGATTGACAGCCATGGGAGCCAATGGCTGCGCTGCTATCAATCTATCCAATCAGGACCCGAGACACCAGCTGAAGATTGTGTGCTCATCCACGTCACTGGAAAGACAGGGTTCAGGTAAGTAAAAGGGGGGCTCTGTGGGGCTGCTGCATCACAGGAGGTTTCTCACCTTAATGCATACAATGCATTAAGGTGAAAAACCTTGAGGGTTTACAACCTCTTTAAGTGTTACTAAACCCACAACAGTAAAATCAGTCTGTATATGCAGTAAAGCATGCTTGTTATACTAACTGTGGAACCTAAAGGGTTAATCCTCTGCATTGTGTAAAAAGGCTGTTTGATCCACTCTTCTCTGATCCTCCCCTTCTTTTACTGTCCCCAATCCATCTGCTGATAGTACAGAGCCTTGGAGTCACTTTTCACATGCTCAGTTTGGTGTGTATTGCTAGAGTTTTTTTTTTGGGAGGGTGCATGTGATCAGCACAGGTCCAATCAGCACTGTTCAGAGAGAGTTATGCCGCCTCATAGGACAGTCAGAGGAGAATAAAATCTCCTCCAACAAGCTTTAACCAGTGCTCGACTGGACACTGATAGAAGTCATAAGACTGCTGATGAGAAAAGGTATTTTGATGTTTGGATCAGCCTCCTGGTTCCAGCATCCATGAAAGCAACCTGCTCTCTCTTTGGTACTACACAGCTTGACACAGCCTGGCTTGGCACAGCACAGTGCTCGTACTTGGTTATTGCGCTTTCCCCAACTGCCCAGCTCTTTCCCGGGCTTTTGCTTTTATCTGGTCCCTCCTGCTCCCAGGTGCATATGGGCCTTGTAGTTGCGACCCATGGATGTCTATAGTTGGAATCATTCTTCAAGAAAATACCTCCCACACTGCTCCTGTGTAACATGTACAAATCAATGCCATCCTGTGGGCAAATATGGTTCCGCAATTTAACAGCATTGCCTAGTGTTACAAAAGATACCATTCTATTTTGATCTGGTGCCATCCATAGCTTTGTAAAACTGACAAACAACATTCAAATTACTGTTCGCTACTCTATAGCAACTGACTATAGTTTGTAGTCATGATTTCCCAGAAAGTTCATTATTATTATTATACAGGAGTATATAGCACCAACAGTTTGTGCAAAGCTTTACAACATGAAGGCAGACAGTACAGTTACGATTCAATTCAATAAAAGGAGGAATCAGAGGGCCCTGCTCGTCGTTAAAGCTTACAAGGGAAAAGGGAGGGTAAAGTGATACAAAGGGTAATAACTGTGGGGAATGAGCTGATGGAGAAAAGGAAATACAGTTGTTAGGTGTGGGCGGGATATGCTTCTCTGAAGAGGAGAGTTTTCAGGGATCGTCCAAAAACCAACAGAGTAGAAGATAATCAGACAGATTGGGGTAAGGAGTTCCATGGGATGGGAGAGGTTCTGAAAAAGTTCTGGAGGCGAGCATTGGGGGAGGTGACAAGGGAGCTAGAGAGCAGGTCTTGGGAGGAACAAAGAGAACGATTAGGTTGGTATCCCCATGCACCCTTAACTGTTTCACTTTTCGTCATATAGCTGTCTACAGTTCTGACTGAACTTAAACTACAGGCAGCATTCTGTTTGGAGGAGTGACCAAGGAACACTCCTAGCTAAATCCTGTTACATCTGTTTTAGCATAAGAAGGTTGATAAAAGATTTCAGTTCTAAAGAACACTAGTATGTTGAACATGTCCATTTGGAATTTGGAAGTTTTTTCCTCTATAGCTTATAATAGGTATCTACAAATATAAAAGAGGCAGGAATGTGAAGCAATATATTTTTTATATATATATATATATATATATATATGTAGTTGATGTGGTAGTTTGTTTAAATTTCAAAGCAATGTATGATCTTAGTGGATCTTTAATTAGTCCTATATTGGTAAGCTGCAAGCTTTGCAAAATAAAATGTAATACAACCACCTTGATGATTTGAAGAAAATTGTACAGACCGAGCAGACTTTACTGGTACCAGAGAAGGACAATCACTACGTAATAATACTAAATCTCTTTATTACAAAAAATATCATAAAATTAATTGGTTAAAAAATGTTTGTACATTCTATAAAAATAAGAAAAATAGAGCTCTCATCAATTTGACCACTTTATTGATATCATAATAGATCTTTGTTGCTACTAGGTCAAAGAGGTCAATGTTTTGCTTTTATTCTTCCTTATTTCATTTACTATAGACAGAGATCCTGTACAAAAGAGAAAAGAGGGAAACACCATGTTTTTGAACAGATGAAAAGTGCAGCATAACATTTTATCAATATTATCCCCATATGCATATATAGAGATACAATGTATGAAGAGTGTCACTTACAAATAGAGAAGGGCCCTCATAAAAGTGGCATGCCAGGAGTCATTCAGAAGCGGCTCAACAAACAATGTCTTCTAAAAGTCAATCAACTAATACATAGACCTAATTAACCGAATGGTCTTATTCTGAAAAAATACCACCACCTTGATGATGTCATATTGGAACAAGCAATGTGTTTTTGGAATCTCTTTAAAGTTTTCAGCTACTTACCCACATAAACTAAAATGTTTGTTTTCAAACTCTAAGAAATAAGATTCTACACTGGCTCTCAGAATTGTTAAATATGGGCGAGATGACAAGATAAATTAGAAATGCAAACAACACAAAGCTAGTCAATATCTACTTTAAAAAAAAAAGCAAAGGAAGGAAAGAAAGAATAGGAACATATTTAAGCGGAACATTACTCTCAATGAACATTGAATATTTTTAATGCTCCTAGCCTTAGTAGATAGATAGGATATTATATTTACTTGTTTAACTGCTTGCCACCCTGCCATCATCAAATCACGGCAGGGAGGTGTGGCTCTCGTTCTGGGACGCCGTTATATGACAGCGTCCCAGAACGGCTGCTCTCATGCGGCGATCACGGCTGCACCATGGTGCTAAGACATGGCGCGACCCCGACCTCTGTAAAGAGCCGTGTCTGCGGCTCTTTACCCATGTGATCGGCTGTCTTCAGTCACAGCCGGTCACATGTAAACACGGAGATGCCGATAATCAGCTCATCAGAGAGCCGATCAGCAGCATCTCCATGCAGGGGGACAGCTAGATATGTAATCAGGGCACTGATCATCAGTGCCCTGATTACAATATAGCAATATAGTGTCACCAATCAGTGCCCACCATTGCCCACCAATGCCAGCAATCAGTGCCCACCAGTGGCAGCAATCAGTGCCACCACTGTCCGCAGGTGCCACCAATCAGTGCGCATTAGTGATGCCAGTCAGTGCTGGCAATCAGTGCTGCCTATCAGTGCTGCCCATCAATACACATCACTGCTGTTGATCAATGCCCATCAGTGTCGCACATCAGTGCCACCCATCAATTCCCATCAGTACGACCCATCCGGGCCGCCTATTAGTGCCCATCAGTGCCACATAACAGTACCATCAATGCCGCCTATCAGTGCTCATCAGTGCCACCTATCAGTGCCCATAAGTGCAGTATATTAGTGCCTCCTTATCAGTGCCACCTAATCAGTGCCCATAAGTGTCGCCTCATCAGTGCCCATAAGTGCCACCTCATCTATGCCCACCAGTTTAGCCTATCAGTGCCCATCAGTGCTGCCTAATCAGCGCACATCAGTGAAGGCGAAAAATTACTTAGTTACAAAATTTATTGACAGAAAAAAACGAAAAAAAACCCCCCAAAAAAACAGCATTGATTAAATACCACCAAAAGAAATCTCTATTTGTTTGAAGAAAACAATAAAAAATGTGTTTGAGTACAGTGTTGCATGACCGCGCATCTGTCATTCAAAGTGCAACAGTGCTGAAAGATGAAAAATGGCCTGGGCAGGAAGGGGGCGTAAATGCCCTGTAGGCAAGGGGTTAAACTTTTTTCTTTTCTTTTTTTTTTTTACCTTTCTTCAGTTGCTTATTGGTTTCCGGCCCAGGCCAAAATGATGTCATACATCCCAGGAGTCTTTATAGGCATTTTTTTCTTTCATCTAGAGGAGGGGCTTTCTCAGCTAAGCAACTCCTGCAAGCCTTAAGCCGCGTACACACGGGCGGACTGTATGGCCTACTTAGTCCGTCATATAATCCGACGGACAGTCCGTCATACTTTCGAATGAACGGACTTGACCACACACGGATGCACAAACAGTCTGTCGAAAGCTTGCGCGATGACGTGTACAGCACGTACGACGGGACTAGAAATAGGAAGTCCAATACACAGCAATGCACCCTTCCACCGTGTAAATCCTTTCTGAGCATGCGCCATTCTTAGTCCGTCGAACTAGCCTACTGACGAGCAGATTGTCCGCTGAAACCAAAGTATGACGGACAGAATTTAGAAAAACCTGAAATACTTAGTACGCCAGACTGCACCCTGAAAAAGTCAGCTGAAGCCCACACACGAGCGGACTGTCCGCTGAAATGTGTTTCGACGGACTAAGTAGGCCATACAGTCCGCCCGTGTGTACGCGGCATTACTTAAGTGCAGATGGATTCCAGGGTTAACATAAGAAACCACTGACAATGCCTGTATTTTGTCATATAAGATTTGGTATTGTGGATCAAATATGAAAATAAATGTAAATATAAAAGAAAAATGAATAAATAAATAATTAAAAGAAACAATAAATAAACGGAAAAAAAATAAAAAGAAGTGGAAATAAAAATTATAATAAAAAAAAGGAAAACAGAAAGTGAGAAAGGGGAAAAAACAGATGGGATGGGGGGGGGGGGGGGTTGGGGGGAAGAGAGGAGGTAAAAGGGGGGGAAAATGGGAAGGGAAGAAAGGGGAAGGCTCAGAACCTGTTTGCCAAAGTCCTAGTTAACTACGTTCAAAAATGTAACCTGAAAGTGAAAAAAAAACACATTACATTATCATTAGTCCATCACCCAGACAGTTGAGTAAAATTACAAGAAAGGAGGAGGGGGGAAAAGAAAAGGGGGTGAGCATAGGAAAGGCGCTCCAAGGTCAAAAGAAGTTAGTTCAATCATCGTTCAAGTCAAGAACACAGGTCAGCTATCTCTCATTCAAGTATGTAAATGATAGGTTAGCATTAAGTCCTCCAGGATGGACCGTGCCCAGGGTATGGATCCAATAGGCTTTGCATTGTAGCAGTTGACGGTGATGGTCACCATCTCTAATGGGTTGTTGGACAAGTTCAATGATCATACCCCTTAGTTTATGTGTTTGATGTCTGTGTTTGACAAAATGCACTGCAACTGGTTTGTTAAGATCAATCTGCCTATCCTCTTCTGTTTCTGATAGAGCAAGTCTAATGTCGCTTCTGTGTTTTTGAAACCTCCTTTTAAAACGGCCAGTTGTTTTGCCTACATAAGTAAGTGTGCATGGGCATTTGAGGATGTACACACAGTGGTTGGTGTTGTAGTTCAGGTACTCTTTTATGCGATAGCGGTTACCCCTATGTAGGTGCATGAAGTGTTCACCACATATTAGGGAATTGCACACATTGCAATTGTGGCATTTACAGCAGCCGGTCTTCTGTGAAATTCTTGGTATAGTTCTAGCGTATTTATGTCTAGGGTCGGCTTAAACGAGAACATCACAAAGTGTTTTGTTCCATCTATGTGCAATTATGGGCCCTGTTTTGAGTTCATATGTCAATGTGTTGTCGGCTTGTAGAATATGTAGATTTCTCCTAATGACTTTTGCTGGCCAAGTTCCAGCCAGCAAAAGATTGAGAGCAGGGTCTCAATTTTTCGGTCGGAAAAAGTTCCTATCCAAAAATGCGTTTGTGTGTATGCAATTCTGACGTGCAAAAACTCACACATGCTCAGATTCAAGCTGGGTTCACACTGCTGCGATGCGGGAATGCTGCGAATCTACTGCGGGTTCCCGCATCGCATGCCTCCCGGCGGCAGTTCACACTGCCCTATGCGAACTGCTGGGAGTGTCAGTGAAAAGTTAATGACACCTCCAAATCAGTTCGCATATCGCAGTGCGATCTGCTAACTCGGACAGGAATCGGATCGCATGGTGTGAACACCCATGCGATCCGATTCTGCTGCGGACCAAAAAAAGGGTCCTGTGCGAGTTTGGGCCGGATGCAATGCGAATTCAGCCATATCTGTATGGCTGAAATCGCATCGCACAGAGATCACATGTGATTTGCACTGCAGTGCGGTGCGAATCACATCCGATCTCGTACACCGCAGCAGTGTGAACCCAGCCTCAAGTACGAGATGGAAGCTCTCGGTCTGGTAAAACAAACATTCGTAATGGACATAGCACATTCGTCACGCTGAAATAGTTTAATGCAGCGCATTCTCTTCTTCTTTAGAATGCTAGAAGAATGAGGTTGTTTTGCTGCTCATATTCATACAGAGTTCTCACAAACTTCTTTCTTTATTATTTCTCATGATTTCATGAATAATCTTTTTTGTTTTTAACCACTTAATAACCGGCCTATAGCCAAATGACGGCTTTAGGCCGGTTTGTTATTTGTGGGAGGCCGTCATATGACGTCCTCCCGGAGAATCGGTTGTGCGCGCCCCCTCGGGCGCGCACACCGGAACATCCGTGCTCGCCGGCTTCACGGGACCCGGCGCAACACGGATCGCGGTAAAGGACCAATAGCAGCGGTCCTTTACCACGTGATCGCTCCGTCCAATGACGGAGCGATCACAAAATATAAACAAAGAACGTCACAGGTCATGTAAAGTTCACTTCTCTCCTCTCCTCACACCGATGCAGCGTGAGAGGAGAGGAGAGCTACATAGGTATACGTGAGTGAAAAAAACAGTGCCCAGCAGTGCCCCAGCAGTGCCCAGCAGTGCCTAGCAGTGCCCCAGCAGTGCCCAGCAGTGCCCAGCAGTGCCCCAGCAGTGCCACAACAGGGATAAGCAGTGCCACAACAGTGCCATCTGTCACCTCTGTGCCATCTGTCACCTCTGTGCCACCTGTGCCACACCTGTGCCACCCCTGTGCCACCCCTGTGCCACCAGATCCACACCAGATCCACACCAGTGCCACTACAGTGCACACCAGTGCCACACCAGTGCCACCTGTGCCCATCAGTGCCACCTGTGCCCATCAGTGCCACCTGTGCCCATCAGTGCCACATCAGTGCCGCCTGTGCCCCACCAGTGCCGCCTGTGCCCCGCCAGTGCCGCCTGTGCCCCGCCAGTGCTGCCTGTGCCCCGCCAGTGCCGCCTGTGCCCACCAGTGCCGCCTGTGCCCGACAGTGCCATCTGTGTGCTAGTCAGTGCCACCAGAGCCACACCAGTGCAACCAAAGCCACTATAGTGCCCAGTGCCACCTGTGTCCACCAGTGCCGCCTGTGTCCACCAGTGCCACCTGTGCCCACCAGTGCAGCCTCACCAGCCACCAGTATGGCAAAAAAATATTTTACTAGCGAGGAGGCCTACCAGCTTTTAAGTATAACCGATGAGAGCAGCGCGGAGCTCTCTGATTCTCTGTCCAATTCGGATTCTGCCTATGAACCCGTTACAAGCAACGGGTCTGATACTGAATCAGAAGAAGAATATGTGCCCGTGAAAAGAATGCGTTCTGGCGTGGAGCAGCAGCCTACTACCAGCAGCGCAGTGCCGTCCACCTCGAGAGCAGTGCCGTCCACCTCGAGAGCAGTGCCGTCCACCTCGAGAGCAGTGCCGTCCACCTCGAGAGCAGTGCCGTCCACCCCGAGAGCAGTGCCGTCCACCCCGAGAGCAGTCCCGAGAGCAGTGCCGTCCACCTCGAATAGGGGCCATGCCAGCCTTCCCTATGCCCTTCAACACCCCCTGTGGCTGCCCTCTAATTCCGGAGAAGCAAATATCCCCCCCTTCACCGCCCAGCCAGGTGTCCAGGTGAACACCGATGATTTTTCAATGCTAGATTTTTTTCATTTGGCTTTCACCGAAGACTTACTATCATCCATTGTGGCCCAGTGCAACCTCTACGCACAGCAGCACATAGTAAGCAACCCTGGCTCTAGTTATGCCCGTCCCTTTCAGTGGAGAGAACTAACTGTAGAGGAATTCAAAATTTTCTTAGGCCTAACATTTTCTATGGGACTTTCAAAAAAAAAACAATTGTACTCCTATTGGTCTACCAAACCTGTCCACCACATGCCACTCTTCTCATCCCTTATGCCAAGATCACGATACGTAATGATTATGCGGTTCCTCCACTACAATGACAACACCCAGTGCCTTCCCCGAAATGACCCAGCTTTTGACAAACTATTTAAAATTCGGCCACTCCTAAATTATTTCTCAGAAAAATTTCCCCAATTATATACCCCCGAACAGAATATTTCCGTGGATGAGTCCCTTGTAAAATTCTCAGGCAGGCTTGGCATCAAACAGTTTATCCCCAGCAAAAGGGCCCGATATGGGGTTAAAATGTACAAACTTTGTGACCGAGCCACGGGATACATCTACTCCTTCCTTGTGTACGAAGGAAAGGACTCCCAACTGCACCCCCCTGAATGCCCAGAGTACATTGGAGCCAGCGGAAGAGTGGTCTGGCATCTTGTCTATCCACTCCTTGGAAAGGGATACCACCTTTATGTGGATAATTTTTATACAAGCTTGCCCCTCTTCCACAATCTTCACCGGAGAGACACCCCAGCATGTGGTACAGTGAGAGCCAATAGAAAGGGCTTCCCGCAAAAACTCGTCAATGAAAAGCTACAACGAGGGGAGACTGCATCTTTGCGGAACCAGGAGCTATTGGCTGTCAAGTGGAGGGACAAACGAAACGTCCACATGCTGACGACAATACATAATGACACCTACATAGAAGTCTCCAGAAGAAACGGCCCAATCCAGAAACCAGCCTGCATCTATGATTATAATTTGTTTATGGGAGGAGTGGACTTTAACGATCAGATGATTGAACCATACCTTCCCACAAGAAAATCCCGCCACTGGTATAAAAAAGTGTCCATTTATCTTTTCAGTTTGGCCATGTATAACACTTATGTCCTTTACCAAAAATCTACAGAGAACCCCGTATCCTATTTGTACTACCAAGAAGAAGTTATTTCCGCCCTTTTGTACCCTGAAGGCCCACCAGAAACTATTCGCTCTGATTGTGTGAGCAGACTCCACGAACGCCACTTTCCTGACAAAATCCCCCCCAGTGAAACAGGCTGCAGACGTCAGAAAAAATGCCGGGTGTGCTCCAGAAGAGGAATTAGAAGAGACACCACATTTTATTGCCCCGATTGTCCTTCCCAACCAGGCCTCTGTATAGGTGAATGCTTCCGCCGTTACCATACTTCTCTACATTATTAGGGAAGTATGGTAAACGTAATTCTCATTTCCTGTCATTTTCCTCCACACCCTTTATGCCACTGCACTGAACTGTACATACCTCTGCCTTCTCCGACACCGACCCTGGCCTGTTATACGACCAAGCTTTTGCCTAACGCTAAACATACCTCTGCCTTCTCTGGAACTGACCCTGGCCTGTTATACGACCAAGCTTTTGCCTAACGCTAAACATACCTCTGCCTTCTCCGGAACTGACCCTGGCCTGTTATACGACCACGCTTCTGCCTAACGCTAAACTGTACCTGCCTCTGCCTTCTCTGGAACTGACCATGGACTGTTTGACCACGTTTTTTGCCTGCCTCTTGGATTGATCTTTTACCCTGCTATGCTAGTGGGAACAAAAGGGGTCTCACATATGTGAGGGGCTCCAGAATAGTTTTTCTGGATGAAGAAAACTAATTTTTTTAGTTTTCTTATTCCCGAATTAGGGACTGGAGACTCAGAGGCTTCAAAGAGATTTGGGCGGGAGAAGCCTCTACCCCTTTCCCCATTATTTCATAGCCTGCTACTTGGACCATGTTCCTGCTTACTACCAGGATGGACAATATTCCTGCCTGCTACCTGGACAATTCCATTTACTGTCGCTGACCATGTCCCTGCCTGCTGCCTGGATCAGGGCTCTCCTGCGGACAATTGGACTACTAAAACCACAGGTAGTTTTTTGTTTACCCCTTACTTGGTATGTATGTGCTATGTTAGAAATATGAAGGGCCTTCAAAAATGTGATAGATTGTAAGGAAATTGGATGCGCAAGTTATGTTCCTAGAACACCTGATGATGCTTCTAAGATGTTGGGCCTCTATGTGGCCAGGCTGTGTAAAAGTCTCACACATGTGGTATCGCCATACTCAGGAGTAGTAGCAGAATATATTTTGGGGAGTCATTTTTGCTATGTACATGCTATGTGTTGGAAATATCTTATAAATGGACAACTTTTTGTAAAAAAAATGCATTTTCATTTTTTTCCCACATTTTCCAAAAACTTTGGGAAAAAAATGAAACATTCAAAGGACCCATTATGCCTCATAGATTATACGTTGGGGTGTTTGCTTTCCAAAATAGGGTCACTTTGTGGGCGTTTCCATTGTCCTGGTGCTCCAGGGCCTTCAAAAGTGTAATAGGTGGTTGAGAGATTAGATGGGTAATTTATGCTCCTAGAACGCCTGAAGTTGCTACTTCAATGTTGGGCCTGTGTATGTGGCCAGGCTGTGTAAAAGTCTCACACATGTGGTATCGCCATACTCAGGAGGAGTAGCAGAATATATTTTGGGGTGTCATTTTTGCTATGTACATGCTATGTGTTGGAAATATCTTATAAATGGACAACTTTTTGTAAAAAAAATGCATTTTCATTTTTTTCCCACATTTTCCAAAAACTTTGGGAAAAAAATGAACCATTCAAAGGACTCATTATGCCTCATAGATTATACGTTGGGGTGTTTGCTTTCCAAAATGGGGTCACTTTGTGGGCGTTTCCATTGTCCTGGTGCTCCAGGGCCTTCAAAAGTGTAATAGGTGGTTAAGAGATTAGATGGGTAATTTATGCTCCTCGAACGCCTGAAGTTGCTACTTCAATGTTGGGCCTGTGTATGTGGCCAGGCTGTGTAAAAGTCTCACACATGTGGTATCGCCATACTCAGGAGGAGTAGCAGAATATATTTTGGGGTGCCATTTTTGCTATGTACATGCTATGTGTTGGAAATATCTTAGAAATGGACAACTTTTTGTAAAAAAAATGCATTTTCATTTTTTTCCCACATTTTCCAAAAACTTTGGGAAAAAAATGAACCATTCAAAGGACTCATTATGCCTCATAGATTATACATTGGGGTGTTTGCTTTCCAAAATGGGGTCACTTTGTGGGTGTTTCCATTGTCCTGGTGCTCCAGGGCATTCAAAAGTGTAATAGGTGGTTGAGAGATTAGATGGGTAATTTATGCTCCTAGAACGCCTGAAGTTGCTACTTCAATGTTGGGCCTGTGTATGTGGCCAGGCTGTGTAAAAGTCTCACACATGTGGTATCGCCATACTCAGGAGGAGTAGCAGAATATATTTTGGGGTGTCATTTTTGCTATGTACATGCTATGTGTTGGAAATATCTTAGAAATGGACAACTTTTTGTAAAAAAAATGCATTTTCATTTTTTTCCCACATATTCCAAAAACTTTGGGAAAAAAATGAATCATTCAAAGGACTCATTATGCCTCATAGATTATACGTTGGGGTGTTTGCTTTCCAAAATGGGGTCACTTTGTGGGCGTTTCCATTGTCCTGGTGCTCCAGGGCCTTCAAAAGTGTAATAGGTGGTTGAGAGATTAGATGGGTAATTTATGCTCCTCGAACGCCTGAAGTTGCTACTTCAATGTTGGGTGTGTGTATGTGGACAGGCTGTGTAAAAGTCTCACACATGTGGTATTGCCGTACTCAGGAGGAGCAGCAGAATTTATTTTGGGGTTTCATTTGTTGAATGTACATGCTGTGTGAGAGAAATAACCTGTTATAATGACAATTTGGTGTGAAAAAAAATTAAATTTAAAAAAATCTTCATTTTGCAAAGAATTGTGGGAAAAAATGACAAGTTCAAAAAACTAACGGTGCCATGTACTAAATACCTTGGAATGTCTACTTTCCAAAATGGGGTCATTTGGGGGGTTTTTGTACTTTACTGGCTTGTTAGGGTCTCAAGAAATGACATAGGCTCTCAGTACATCAGGTGTGATCAAATTGATACATTTTCAGCGATTGGCACCATAGCTTGTACACCCTATAACTTTCACAGAGAATAAAAAATTTCCACTAATTTGGATTATTTTTACTAAAGATATTTAGCAGTATACATTTTTGGCCAAAATTATGAAGAAAAATTACTTATTTACAAAAAAAATTAATAGAAATGAAGAAAAAAGCATTTTTTTACAAAATTTTCGGTATTTTTTCATTTATAGCACAAAAAATAAAAATCCCAGAGGCGACCAAATACCACCAAAAGAAAGCTCTATTTGTGTGAAAAAAAGGACGAAAATTTCATATGGGTACATTGTTGCATGACTGAGTAACTGTCATTCAAATTGTGAGAGCACTGAAAGCTGAAAATTGGTCTGGTTATTAAGGGTGTTTAAGTGCCCAGTTGTCAAGTGGTTAAAGCCAGATCTCCAGAATAATGTTTGGAATTTTTTTTTATTGTCATTTTTTTTTTAATCAAGAACTTTTATATTTCTGTCCACAATATCTGTGTGCTAAGTATACCTTTTGTTTCATTCTCATAGGGGAGAAAAGACTTGGGACGTCAGAGGACAACAGGGACCCCCCACCTCCTCAAGAAGGGGAACAGACGACACCACAATCTGAGGATGTGGGGGAAGAAGAGGTGGAAGAAGTGATAGAAAATGTCCCCACAACAGGTTTAGGTAACTGATGTAGGCCTGCATATTTATAATACATGATGTGTATTTTTATTCTAGGTGATGTGCAGGTTGTGCAAGAACAATCTACTAATTTCACCAGTGACAGTGCACAACGGCTTATACAGGACATAATGGTGTGTAGTCGGGATTTAGATCTTATCAAGGTAAAAACCAAGGTGATTGAACAAAGACTGAAGAACATGTACTAGGGAGAATCTAAATCCAAAAAAGATTACACTTTTTTTTATATAAAATTTATCTGAAGTTTTAATACAGTTTAAAAGCCAAATTTGGAAGATGCACACAGTGTGTCAACATGTGCCATCTGCCATCAGGGGATTTCAATGTACACGTTTTACAGGTGCAACCCCTTCCTCCCAACTCTAGTAGGTGAGAGGAAGTGGTTGCACCCCCAAAACACGTCCATTGATCCCCCATGATGGGAGATAGCACATGTTGACATTAGGTATGGGATCAGAAAGGAAATCCCCATTTTGACTCACAATTTGTGTGCATTTTCTAAATTTGGCTTTTACAGGGGTGACTTCCCCCCATCTGATGAAGGCAAGATCAAGACCTTTTTCACACTATAATGTCTGATATTGCCTCCATTTTTGCAATGTTGAACTTTATACGTTCCAGAGTTGTGTATGTTATGTTTGGAAACATGACTGTTTCCGTATTTTTTCAAAAAATTCAAGGTAAAACTTTTACAAAAAAAAATTTTTTTGACCACCAAATGTTTTAGAATGCACATGTGAATGTGCACGGAGTAAAAGGCTTTCTATTCAACAATGTGTGGCTTCTTCTTTCAATGCTCAATAAGGCTTTTTTGTATTAAGTTGGTGTTTACGGTGACAATGGGTGTTATTTAAATAATGTTAAAACCACTTGGCACTACAAGTTCACTAGGAGAACCTAGGAGACAGATAAAAGAAACACAAGCAGTAAATCCAAATCAAGATTTTATCATATCAATTTTTTTTATTTTGAAAATATAAAAAAATTAGCTGGCATAGCAATGGCCCCCCACCCATAAAATATTCCATATATTTTTCACACACTTCATGGGTACTTTGTGGGGGGGGGGGGGGTGGCAAGCCAGGACGGACAGCTTCCAGGGATGTCAGTGTTGATTCACGAAGTCCAGCCTCAGGCCCACCTGAGGCTATATAATTTGGAGCATTTCTTTTTAAAGAGTTGTGCAGGATGCAGCAGCATAAAACAATGTGGTTCAGTTTGTACTCCGCCAGGTTTATTGCTGTTAGAAATAGGCGGAACCGGCTGGCCATTATCCCAAAGGTATTCTCCATGACTCTTTGGGCTCTGGCCAGCCGGTAATTAAAAAACCTCTTCTCCGGGGTGAGGGTCCTCTGGGGGAATGGCCTCATCAAGTGATTGCCCAGACCAAATGCTTCATCAGCAATAAAAGCAAATAGAAGTCCTTCAACGTTCTCTTCCGCATGTGGCAATCCCAAGCCACCGCTCTGGAGATGTCCGTAGAACTCAGTCTGGGCAAAGACTCTACCATCCGACATCTGGCCATTCTTCCCCACGTCCACATAGAGAAACTCGTATGTCGCCGACACCATCGCCATCAACACGACTTTATAGTTAAAATCGTATGATCTTGAATGGGGTGGTGGGACAATGTGCACGTGCTTCCCATCTCTTGCCCCTCCACAGTTGGGAAGGTCCCAACGATGGGAAAAGTGGAATGCCACAGTCTGACATTCCTGTGGCATTGAAGGAAACTGTGGAGTCAAAACAAAAAATAAAATGAGTCATTTTGCACATAAACATTTCAAGCAGATTAGACACAAACATTCTTGGCCAACATCAGCATAACATTTATTTTAATGAGTATTTAAAGACAAAAATCTAAGGTCCACTTATCAGATTCCTCACCCCCTCTGATGGCCCATTGTCAACATTTTTTTTTGGGGGGGGGGGGTTCTAAATGAGTTTGGGAGCCAATAGCCTTTGACACTCTGCATGACTTTAAGGACAACAATTACATTTGTACACATTATAAGGGGTGTTTAGGGTAAAGCACTACAATGGAGCTCACAAAATACATTGTTAAGTGACTAGGCTAGGTGTGTATGGGCCCAGGATAGCATGCTGGGGAGGTTAGTGAAGGAAAATATGCATGTAGGCCAAAAAAGAGCATTAAAAGATTCCAGCATGCATGAGGACAAAGGGGACATTCACAGCATATTATAATCAGGGTAATTATGGAATGATGAAATAAATATAAGACATTAGCAAACATTAAATACATAGAATGTGATGTTGAAGGAGAAAACTTACCTTAATATAGTCCTTCTGCAGGACCTGAATGATGGAAGAACAGGTCTCTGGAATAATGATCCCCAGATCCTGGGGGAGATGACTGTAGAGAACATGAGGTCCTGTAGACTTCTCTCCTTCGCCAAGTACGGCAACGTGGCGACTAGCCTCTGCTAGGGAGTGATGGCTTGTCGAATGCAGGTGTCCTGCCTGCTAATATAAGGGATGAGCAAAGCTAACAAATGGTGAAAGATGGGGTCCGCCATCCAGAGAAAATTCCTGAAATCATCAGGTGTTATTCTCCTGGATCTCCCACAGAAAAGGCATATGAGAGAATTGGTCACGCTGGAGTAACCAATTCTTGTTCCATGAACTCCTCCCCACCCTGTTCATAGACTGAGCTTGGGTCAAAGTAAGCACCCCAACACCCAGCTCCCGCACAGCACAAACTCTATGATAAGTACATAACCGCAACATGGCTTTAAAGAGGTCGGCTGGTCAGAATGAACTGACCGAACGGACTGAAGAACAGCAAGGCCTGTGAAGAGCGAGCTGAAAATCAGTAACGTACAAGAACGCACTGAAAAACAGATACAAACTGACTACACGCACTGAAAAACAGATACAAACCCACAAGCACAAACTGAACATCAGTAAAACAATTGGAATAAGCACGAGTCTGAAAAGTGCAAATCGTCTCTCACCAAACTTCTACTAATACGATAAACATGAGATTAGCAGAAGGAGCCAAACAGGTAGCGCACTGGGTATTGAACTTACGTTTTCTAGTCCCGTCATACGTGTTGTACGCCACCACGTTCTTGACGGTTGGAATTTGGTGTGACCGTGGGTATGCAAGACAGCTTGACCATTGGAAAAACCATCATAGCTTTTTCGGATCAAAATTCCGATTGTGTGTATGTGGCATAACACTACTTCTAGCACATGTTGGATTGTGCTACATATATTTGAGTGCATATCTATTTTTGAACTTTACCTCATTCTTGGCCTCACCTCTGTCTCTATCCTGATAATTTGCTGTGGTTATTTGCCTTCATTGTAATAGACCTTTGGCTTGATCTGTTGATATTGCCTTACTCTTTGTACTACTTTTTTTGAGTTTGCACTGTGAAGGTGCTGACCACACAAGATTCAACCATACCTTTGCTGGCTCTTCTAAAAATGAATCCCCTTTGTATTTGGCACACTTGCAAAGGGATGTGAGCAAGAGTGATATAAAGGGATGATGGAGAAAGGGGAAAGAAGGGAATCACTAGGGGGAGGGGGATTAGGGTGACAACATAGAAGGCCCCTGTCTTCCTCGGGGCTCAGAGGTGTCTTAGCTAGAAAACAGACCATGATCATGAGGGACTAGCCCAAAGACAGGAGTAATTCTCTGAATACAGAAAGTGCAGTCAGTAGGCCCAAGTTTTTTCTTTTTTTTTTATCTCAGCCATACATGGGCACCTTTAAAGTGACAATAGATAGACTAGATCACTGGAACCCACCCGAATTGTATTCTCAATTGTGTGATTGTTTGGATGCTGTACATGTATGATGTAAGATTCTCTCTCTTCTATCCCTAGAAAAAGGAAAACTATTGGATATAAAGTGATGTTCCAGCATGTAAGAAAATTGAAAGCAGCAACCTTCCCACTTCAAATTCACTCATCACCTGGAAGTTACCTCCCATTCAGATAAGCTTTGGACATCATTTAGTTTTACTCATACAGTACTGTGCAAATGTTTTAGGCAGGCGTAAAAAAAATGCTATAAAGTAAGAATGCTTACAAAAATATATATTATAATTGTGTAGCGCTGGCTCCTGACGAGCAGGCGCTATGGTTTTTGGGGCTAATTTTCTAAAGTTCTGGTTTCAGTACCAGTCTAGCTGGGTTGCACTGGGTTCTCCTTGACCACAGGTATCACTTTCACCGCCGTTTCACCGAGTTGAGAACGCAGTCTAGCTGGGTGTATTGAATGCCACTGTTCTTTTGGAACCAGCCCAGTGGGAGTGTTCTCCTGCTGTGCATTCTGGGAGGTGGTATTTAAGGTACAGACCCCACGAGTTCTGTTTGGTTTTGTTCCAGAGAATATTGGTTCTGGTCCTCCTGACCAGCCCCCGTGGCCCTCCTGGCCTGGGGTGCAGAACCATGAATGAATGAATGAATGAAATACTTGTATAGCGCACAATGCGAACTGAATCGCCTCTAGGCACTGTGGCCAGCTTGATCATCTGCTAAAAGAGGAAGGTCTTTAGTTTTTTCCTAAAAGCCAGGTGATTTTCTTCCAGGCGGATGTTGATTGGTAGAGCATTCCATAGCATTCCATAGCCATGCATCTCAAGTCTCGGGGCCAGGCCTGAATGGATTTCGGGGCCTATTGATCCAAAGGTGGTCCTGTGCCATCTCGTCTAAGGGAGAGGCCCAGCAACTGGAGAAACTCCAGGGGATGACTCTTCAGGAGAAGGCTGTGCACAAGGCTGGCTTCTCTGAAGGAGCCTGGAGGCTTAGTTGAAGGAAACTACATGGATCTACACTCATACGGTATCGCCGGATCAGCTGAGAGATAATGGTATTTTATGATAGCTCTTTAAATTTGTCTATGTCCCTCAGTAATGCTCAAGTCTGCGTCAGAGACTTTTTCAAATATTCTACACTCAAGTCTGTGGCAGAGACTTTCTCAAATATTCCACGCTCGAGTCTGTGGCAGAGGCTTTGCTTGACACCCTACCAGCTGCTAGGCCTAGTGAGAGGAGGTCTATCCGGGGGTTGTAAAATCCAGCTGTGAAACAGTTGCTATTCTCTGGATTTTTCCTATAAGAGACTTTCCATTTTTGCAGTCTAAAGTACTTGAGCTTAATCCTAACCCTCTACCCTAAACTGAGAGACTCTGTTTCTGGTTCAAATAAATAACCCAAAAGAAGATTCAGTGTCAGTTTCCACATTTCTTTGTGCCATCTTCCACAGGAATCCCTAGACAGAGAAGAGGTCAAGAAGGTAACGGTAAGCCCAATAAAACCAGCAGCTCCTTCGGGGGTCAGTGCTACAATTGTTTATTTTGCTCAATTTACAAAACGCAAAGTGGATAAACAGAATAAAGATCTAAATCAAATCAATATTTAGCGTGACTGCCCTTTGGCTTCAAACCAGCATCAATTCTTACACTTGCACACTTTCTACACTTGCACAAAGTCAGGGATTTTTTAGGATTAGTGTCAGATGTATGAATAACCAATTATACTAAGTAGGTGCTAATGATCATGAATTTCATATATATGTAGAGCTGGCTCCTGACGAGCAGGCGCTTTTGTTTTTGAAACGTTAAGTTGCCTTGTTAAGTCCAGCTGGTTTGCACTGGGTTCTCCTTGACCGCAGGTGTTGCTGGCACTGCTGGCAAGAGTAGAAACGCAGTATAGTTGGGTGCATTGAATGCGACTGTTCTCTTGTAACTAGCCAAGTGGGAGTGTTTTCCTGCTGTGCATTCTGGGGGGTGGTATTTAATGTACCGATGCCACATTGGCGGGGGTTCTATTTTCTGTCTGTTTGGTTCTGGTGGTCCTCCTGACCAAGCCCCATGGCCCTCCTGGCCTGGGGTTTGGAACTATGCATCCTGAGTCTCGAGGCGGCTGGCCTGAGGCGATGCAACTGCAGGGACAGGCCCGAGTGAATTTGGGGGCCTACTGATCCAAGGATGGTCCGGTGCCGTCTCATCTGAAGGGAGAGGCCCAGCAACTGAAGAACCCCAGGGGAGGACTCTCTCAGGAGAAGACCGTGTGCAAGGCTGGTTTCTCTGAAGGAGCCTGGAGGCTTAGTTGAAGGACGCAACCTGGATCAACACTCATATGGTATCGCCAGATTGGCTGAGAGAAACTGGTACCTTATGTCAGTTCTTTAAATTCATCCACATCCCTCAGTTCAAATGTATCTCACAA
The DNA here is from genome assembly GCF_037356315.1 of Lithobates pipiens. Lineage (NCBI taxonomy): Eukaryota > Metazoa > Chordata > Amphibia > Anura > Ranidae > Lithobates > Lithobates pipiens. Next base: position 572,847,124 of record NW_027507748.1, read on the forward strand.
GTCTGTGGCAGAGACTTTGTCGAGCACCCCACTGGCTGCTAGGCCTAGTGAGAGAGGTCTATCCGGGGGTTGTTAAATCCAGTTGTGAAACAGTTTTTATTCTCTGAATTTTCTCTCAAGATTTCCATCTTGCAATCTAAGTGCCTGAACTCACTTCTAACCCTCTGCCCTCTATTGAGAGACTTTGTTTTGTTCTAAATAAATAGCCCAAAAGAGGATTCAGTGTCAGTTTCCACATTCTTTGGGCCATCTACCACGGGAACCCCAAGACGGAGAAGCAAGCAGATGAGGTAACGGTAAGCCCAAATAAAACCAGCAGCTCATTCGGGGGTCAGTGCCACATGTAGATTGAAGCACAGTTATTAACTGAAATGCTGTGTAGGAGGCTTATAATTGGGCGAGGAACAGCCAAACTCTGCTACTAAGGTGAGGTTGTAAAAGACAGTCACAGGTCATACATCATGGCAAGACTGATCACAGCAGCAAGGCACAAGGTATTTATACTACATTAGTAAGGTCTCTCCCAGGCAAAGATTTGAAAGCAGACTAGAGTTTCAAAATGTGCAGTTCAAGCTCTTTTAAAGGAGCACATAGTCGTCAGCCAAGGAAACTTAATGCAGCAGATGAAAGACACATCATGCTTACTTCCTTCAACATCGGAAGATGTACAGCAGTGCCATCAGCAGAGAACTGGTGGAAACTAGTAGGACCCAGGTACACCCATCCACTGTCCAAAGAAGTCTGGCCAGAAGCGGTCTTCATGGAAGAATTACAGCCAAAAAGCCAAAAGGCCCAAAGACCAAAACATGGCAGTATTTACTCTGGAGTAATGAGTCAAAATTTGAAATATTTGGCTGTAGAGGGAGGCATTTTGTTTGTCGAAGAGCTGGAGAGTGGTACAATAATGAGTGTCGGCAGGCAACAGTGAGGCATGGTGGAGGATCCTTGCAAGTTTGGGGCTGCATTTCTACAAATGGAGTTGGAGATTTGGTCAGGATCAGTGGTGTCCTCAATGCTGAGCAATAGAGGCAGATACTTATCCATAATGCCATACCATCAGGGAGGTGTGTGATTGGCCCCAAATTTATTCTGCAGTAGGACAATGGCCCCAAACATGCAGTCAATGTTATTAAAACTATCTTGTTATTAAAAGTATCTAAAAAGAACAATGTGTCCTGGAAGTGATAGTTTGGCTCCCACAGAGCCCTGATCTCAACATCGAGTCTGTCTGGAATTACATGAAGAGACATAAGAATTTGAGGCAGCCTACATCCACTGAAGATCTGTGGTTAGTTCTCCAAGATATTTGGAACAACCTACCTGCTTCAAAAATGTGCAAGTACACCTAGATTGATGTGGTTTTGAAGGCAAAGGAAAGTCATACCAAATATTCATTTGATATGGATTTCTCTTCTGTTTATCTAGGTTGCACTTTGTTAACTGACAAAAAAATAAACTTAACACTTTTATTTCTGAAAGAATTCTTAATTTACAGCATTTTTTGCTGATCCCTCAAAAAATGTAGGATTTCCCCTCAATTGTTAGTGTCTGTGTCAGTGTAGGAATCACTATTCAGATGATTTGACAGGCAGTGAGGATGAATGAAATAGATTCCTCATTGCCTTTTTTAACCCCCAGAAGCCTGCATCACTGTGCTGCAACATGCATTGAACACAGTTGCAGGATGGTTGTGGTGTGATCGTCTTTGCTTACATGGGGGATAACTTGTGCCACAGCACGTGTGTACCCCTGCATGGCTGCATTTGCAGTTTAGGGGAGAGAGATAAAAATGTGGCTCAACCGCCTGGTTTTATTTCTCCCTCCCCCCCCCCAGTATGAAAATTACACCTCAGTAGCAAATAATCTAGTTATAGACAGGAACAATGGATTTCAAGCTAAAGTATATCGTATAAGCTATAGTTACATGTTCAGATGCAAGTACCCATATTTTGTCACACTTTTAATCTGTCTTTTACCGTATTTATTTTACTACATTCTCTTGCTTTATAAAGACCCCTAGTGTGTTTGATCTTTTAAAAACACATTCCTGCTATCTGAAAATGTTATACATGTATATTAAAATCTATATAGCACCACATTTCAGCAGGGTGCTGTATAAACACAAGGGACAAAATGGTTTTTCATTCAGGAATTAACAGAAAGTCATGCAGTGAATAACTGAAAGTAAATTAGAACCATGTGGATCCCTTTTCTTGGTTCTTTTTCCCAAAGAGCATCCATTTCACTTTAATCCAGAATTGAGCCTTTCTTTTCCTCTGGATTTCTGTGACTATAAAACTAACATATTCCGGAAAGCAGTAACATAAATCTCCTCACATCTGTATAGTGGGAACAGACGTTTGTTGACCTACTGAATCTTGTTAATAAACTTCTCTGCTACCAGAGGCCTTTAAAGAGATTTATCAAGTGGCCATTGTCTGTAGCATCCTTTGCAATGATGTCATTGGTTGGTATAACCAATACAACCGGTACCTATGGTGTCTGGCATTTGATATTTTGATAACCCACTTTTCATCTTATTTGGACATGTAGTCTTTGTTCCCACATAGAATGGCAATCTGATATTGTTAGTATTTGCAGGAAAGGGTGGTCTGTCTAAGAGGTATTGGGGACTACTGTGATTTTCTTATGAACTTCAATAAAAACTGAACCTCAACTTCAATATTAATTAAGACAGAAGGGTTCATTGCAGCCTACACGGTTTGTGAACTTACTCTTCAATATTTGACTAAACTGGCAAGAAAACCAATACTTCACAGAGCTTTTTACCCTCATTAAATAAGTTGAGATATTTATACCACTGCTTTCATTTAGGCCCTGTCTGTTGTACTTAGGTTTTCAGCTCATACTAGGTATCTCTAAATAAAGATGATGCACCCCAAGTTAACACCTCAATATACAAAAACACTGACATAAGAAATGTACATATAACATACTAGCCTTTCACAATATGGATTGTGAATTATAAGTAAATACACTTAAAAATATTGGTATTAACTGCTTCTAGTTCGGGCCTTTTCTGGCACTTTTTGTTCACATGATGCAATCAGTATTTTTTGCTTAAAAATTACTTAGAACCCCCAAACATTATTTTTTTTTTTAAAAGTAGAGGCCCTAGAGAATAAACTGGTGGGTTTTTCAATTGTAACATGGTATTTGGGCAACAATTTTTCAAACACAATTGTTTGTGAAAAAATATATTTTTTGAATTTAAAGAAAACACAATACATAATCCAATTTTTGTAAAATATAAAAGATGAAGTTACGCCAATTAAATAGATACCAAACATGTCACGCTCTAAAGTTGTGCATGCCAGCAATGGCGACAAACTATGTAAAATTTCTATCCCTGGCGACGCTTTAAAAACCTTTATAGGTTACCACTTTAGATTTACAGAGGAGGTCTGGTTCTAGAACTACTGCCCATAATCTGACGTACACGATGTAAACATCCTTGTGACAGCAATAGGCATGTGACAGGTCCTCTTCAGGGAGAGATCTGGGGTCTATAAGACCCCAAATCCTTCCTCTGCACTTAAAGGCATTCAAAACACCAAGATCAGTGTTTATAAATGCTTCTGATAAATAGTGACGATAGTTTCTGAGTAAACTGGAAGTGATGTCATGTCATTACTTCTGGCTTACTATTACGAACAACCAATCAAAGCCAATCCCAGCTTTGCTTGGCTGTCCGGCCAGCTGGCGTATGCGCCAACTGGTCGCTCAGGTCTCATGGTGGGAGAGGAGAGCCAGATAGAGCTGCTGAAGGCATCGCCTCCTGCTGCTTATAATAACAATAACAATCAAAAGAGCTGACCGCCAACTCTAAAAAATAGTACCAGGGTGATGCCTGCAGCAGCAGGCATCATCCAGGTATAACCACCAAAAGTGGTAGCTGGACGGGAAGTGGTTAATGTTATGTATTTAAAGCGGAGGTTCACACAAAAATTGAACCTCTACTTTTCGGAACCCTTCCCCCCTCCGGTGTCACATTTGGCACCTTTCAGGGGGGAGGGGGGTAAGGATACCCGTCTAAGACAGGTATTTACACCCACTTCCGGGCATAGACTCCCACGGGAGTCTACGCCTTTTCCCGTCCACCTTCGCTGTCTGCTGGAACACACATGGGTCCCAGAGACAGCAGGGACCATTCGGATTGCGCAGAGCGACTCGTGCATGCGCAGTAGGGAACCGGAAAGTGAAGCCGCAGGGCTTCATTTCCTGATTCCCTTACTGAAGATGGTGGTGGCAGCATCCAAGGACCAAGGGACGGTTTGGCACGGAACTTCCGCTTTAAATTAAATTAAAATTGCACACAAATGACATAACTTTATACTAATGGAAACTGGATCCAGTACCTTGTACACAATGCCATTTTGAATTACTCGCTCACCAAAGAGGTGAATTATCCCTGCAAGCAAGGATTGGCACTGACTATGTAAACTGCCACGGTGCATGCATCCTAAAGATTTTTATTATATAATAAAAAACAGTTAAGTCATTCATTTGTTTTGTTCAGAACTAAAATTAATGAATTGATACAATATATATATTTTGTTTTAGCCATCATTCTACAAACAAGAACAGGAGAAAATGTCTAAAGCTATCATCTGCCCAAATTTAGCACAAACACACCCCAACTTAAGTTTCGACCTAGCTCTTCCTGAACAGTTTACAGATGGCAAATTGTTGTAATAAAGAATAAGAATCACCAATAGTCACATAACTGATTACTTATTTAGTTGAAAGAAATCAATATGAATACAAAACTACATCTATAGAATACAAAAGAATAAAAAGGCAAAAAAAAAAAACACACGGAAACTTAAAACACAAATACTGTATCTGCCCTATTATATAACATTTATGAATGAGCCAATACATTTAAAAAAACATTAGACACCCTTGTACTACACGCATATTACTGTTATATAGCCTTAAAACATTTTCTAGCAAATAGAAAGGAACATATTTTCAGCTGATGTTTTAAACATGTAAATTGTTTCCTATCATTCTAGAAAGTAAGTCATAGCTCCCGGAGGTTTTGTCTGATCACAGATGTGATTGCTCCTTATTGGACCATTGCCCACATCTCTCTTCCTCTGTCCTGGTGTCAAGCTTTTGTTTTATGCAAAGTTCTAACAACATCATCAGATTTCAAAAGTTGAATTTCCTTTAAAGTTAGGGGCCACATTAAGGGAAAGTAATGGAATATAGTGTCATATCACACAGGGAAGAAAAAAACGAATGTAGCGCCGACTCCTGAAGAGCACGCGCTATGTTTTTGAAATTTAATGTTACACCTGAACTGCAGTTTGGTTCGGTTATAATTACTCCAAATTTTGACCTCAGCATCAGTCTGACTGGACTATAGGGTGTTCAGCCTGGCCATAGGAGGCACTGTCTCTTCTGGCAGGCATGGAAACACAGTCTGGTTGAGTACTTTAAGGTTACTTTCTCTCTGAGCCAGCCCAGTGGGAGTGTCACTCTTGCTGTGCTTTCTGGGAGAGGGTACTTAAGATGCGGATGTCACGTGGTTTGGGGGTTCCGGTCCAGAGGTATGTTCTGACTCCATGGTCCTGGTCCTCCTGACCAGCCCCCATGAAGGCTATGGCCTGGGGTGCGAATCGACCCGACTTTATGTCTCGGGGCTGGCTAGCTTGAGGCAATTAAACGAAGGAAAGGATTCGGAGGTGGTCCGGTGCCGTCTCCGGTTGTGAAGAGGCCCAGCAACTTCGTAGCTATCCGGGGGAGGACTGGAAAACCACTAAGCATATATTTCTTGAAAACACAGACAGGTACTCACATAATACAAGCAAATTGTATGCACAGAAACACAGATGCCTCGCCGCCAAGCCTCTTCTGTGGGCAGAAGACATCACAAGTTTAAGTCTCTCCCAATGCATTTCACATCAGTGCGCATGGTCAGGGGAAAGGGAGCGCTCCCCTCATTCTCCCATTCCCCTGACGATGCGTTTTGTCATGAAACGCACTGGAAGGGGCTTGAACGTGTGACTTCATACAACTGCCGAGGAGACTTGCCGACGAGGCATCTGTGTTTCTGCACATACGATTTGCTTCTAATATGTGAATACCTGTCCGTGTTTCTAATAAATATATGCCTAGCTGTTTTCACACTATATGCAGTCTCTGTTTTCTTCTTCCAACTTAAAAGGTGCATAAATCAAAATATCCAAGAAATGCAAACCCAACTTGTTTCACTGCACCTTACGTGACTTCATCAAGGGTAAAATAATAAACAGTGTGTGTGTGCATGGCCTCTAATGGAGTAGTACTGGAGTTCTTGGACCTGACAATATACAGGGATAAAAATAGAATGCTACAGATGAAAATCTTTACTTCCTGATAGTGACAGCTCTGGACCATGCCTTTGAATTGTATGTCAGCACAGCTCTTTTTAAGCTCCATCACGATTGCAAGTGACAGCGTGACAATGCAGGAACACAACTGGGAGAGCTTTACCACCCCATTGGAGGAAGTGCTTACGTTAAGCTAATGCAGGATCACAAGGTATCATTTTAGTGAAAGTTGTCGTTTTAAACATACCAAAATGACATTAGTATCTTAAAGATTATTTGAAATATTAGTAATTGTGTTTTACTTTAATTTGTGAGACTCATGATTGGTTGAGTGTATCAGTTTTACCATGTAGAATTTAGTGATGCGAGCAGCTCCTTGGGTAACTTGGGTAAAAACATTCACTGTCTTTATATGTTTACAAAAATTATATAATACTGTGTGTGTGTATATATATATATATATATATATATATATATATATATATATATATATATATATATATATATATATATATATATATATATATATATATATATATATATATCTATATACACAGTATTTCTAACTAGGGGTTTATTATCAAAAATACTGACATTTGTTAACATAGTTTAACCACTTAAGGACAGGAAGATTTTACCCCTTCTTGACCAGGCCACTTTTTGCAATACGGCACTGCATCACTTTAACTGACAATTGCGTGGTCGTGCGATGACGTACTCAAACAAAATTGATGTCCTTTTCCCCCCACAAATAGAGCTTTCTTTTGGTGGTACAGTATTTTATCACCTCTGCAGGTTTTTAATTTTTTTCTCTATAAACAAAAAAAGACAACTAATTTCTTCATCAGTTTAGACCAATATGTATTCTTCTACATATTTTTGGTATATAAAAAAAAAATCACAATAAGCATATATTGATTGGTTTGCACAAACGTTATAGTATCTACAAAATAGAGGATAGATTTATAGCATTTTTTCACATCAGGGATTGGCCATCAGTGATTTTTAGCGGGACTGCAACATTGCGGCGGACGGATGGGACACCTAACTGCAATTTTTGACACCTTTTTAGGAACCAGTGACATTATTAAAATAATCAGTGCTAAAAATGTGCACTATTATTGTACTAATGACACTGTCAGGCAAGGGATTAACACTAGGGGCGATCAAGGGGTTAAATGTGTTCCCACAGTGTGTTTACAAACTGTATGGGGGACTGTGTGACTGGGGAAATACACAGATCCTATCTTCTCTTCCTACAAAGTAGAAAGACAGGATCTGTGTGATCTCCCCTGTCAGAACGGAGATCTGCCTTGTTTACACAGGCAGATTTCCCTCTGCGGGGAACGATCGCGGGTGGCCGACGGACATCGAGACCGCCCCACCTGCTGATTGGCTCCTCCGCCAGCCAATGTGCACCGTCGGAGTACAAGAAATTGCTGTGTATGAGCCGACGTACAATGACGGTGATTCGAGGTAACCAGCCACATTGCCGCAGTACAACTGCGGCGGTTGGTCCTTAAGCGGTTAAATCAGGTTCTATTTTTAAAATTTGATCAAGGATGTAACATTTCTGCACTTGTACAGCATCCGTTTTCATTTCTTTTCCAGTTGGTTTGTTACTAGTAAAGGAACACACAAGGCCTTCACACCATACAAAAGATCTATTTTGCACAGAAAGGCCTTTCCCAGACTTTTCAAGTTGTGGGTCTGTACAACTTGCCAAAGTCAAGCAATATGCAACATACACTTCAACAAATGTATTCATTGCAGAGAAACTATGAAAGTTTGCTCCACTAAAAAAAAAAAGCAAATGACAAATTTGTTTTAAATATTTGTAGCAAATACCACATGGCTGTTTCCACGTCAAACGCTTCACTTGTCACTCTTCTGTGGTAATAAATAACTACAATTAGTATTAAGGCTAATATTGGCTACTGGGTACAAATCATGTGAGGTAATGGCGTTTATGATGAGGAGACTTCTTGTGTGAATGATCTATGACCTTTTGCCAACAAGTACATTATAGCCTGGTAAGGAAGTTGACACATCTTACCTCATATAATATAAAGAATTCTCTTGAACACATTATCTGTCCTCAGCCTGTAAATACTAATGAAATATGGAAAATTAATTAGCAATCAGTTAAACATATCTAATATTATAACTAAGTGTGGTAAGGATCATATAGGGCAGTGAGGTTTGCCATCACTGATATAGGGCAAATATAAATATTTCTTATGGATTGTATGAGGCCATATTAGTTCTACCATAGCTAATTTTAAAGCCCATTTCCAGCCAAACATTTTACTTTGCATTGACCCACTGTAAATTTTTCTCATGATTTCCTTTTAAGAACGGGAGTGATGAAAAATTTCTCTAGTAAGGACACAGACAAAAGCATTCTAAGAATGTTTTATTGCTATTCAGGGGGTTATTTACCCCCTGGATTGGTGTAACTCTGCATAGAAACCAGCTCCCAGGTTAATGTCAAAGCTAAACCACTTAAGGACCGAGCCCCTTTTTTACAGTTGTTGTTAAAACATTAAAATCATTTTTTTTGCTAGAAAAATACTTAGAACCCCCAAATATTACCATATTTATCGGCATATAACATGCACTTTTTTCCCCTTAAAATCAGGGGATCACCCGCCATTGTTAGCCTCTGGGCAGCTTTCAGCCACCTTTGGCCCTTCTCTGCAGTTTTCGGCTGTTCTCGGCAGCTTTCGCCCGCCTTCGGCTGTTCTCGACAGCTTTTGGGCATTCTCGGCAGCTTTCGGCCACCTTCGGCCATTCTCGCCGGCGAGTGCGGCCGTAAGCTGCTGAGAACGGCCGAAGGCGGCTGAAAGCTGCCAAGAACCACCAAAAGCTGCCGAGAATGGCCGAAGGTGGCTGAAAGCTACCGAGAATGGCCGAAAGCCACCAAGAATTACCGAGTGCCGCCAAGATACACAGGAAATCTGGCTCTGTATCTTGGCAGCGTCGTGTTTAAGAGGAAAAGCTGCAAAAAAAACTGACAAGGCTGAAAATGATGGACAAGGTTGCAAATGACACTGACAAGGGTGCAACGATGGACAAGGCTGCATGACAAAGCTGCATATGACACTGACAAGGCTGCAAATGATGGACAAGGCTGCATGACAAGGCTGCAAATGATGGACAAAGCTGCATGAAAAGGCTGCAAATGACACTGACAAGGGTGCAATGATGGACAAGGCTGCATGACAGGGCTGCAAATGATGGACAAGGCTGCATGGCAATGCGGCAAATGACACTGACAAGAGTGCAATGATGGGCAAGGCTGCAGATGGACACTGATAAGGCTGCATTGATGGGCATTTAAATGTAAGTTTTTTTTTCCTTAACCAGTTCCCGACCGGCGCACGAAGACGTACATCGGCAGAATGGCACTGGCAGGTAAACTGGCGTACAGGTACGTCCAGTTGAAATTGCCGCCCTGCCATCACGTGTGTGCTGCCGACGGCACACGCGCGTGCCGGTCAGGATCCCTGTGAGTCCGGTCGTGGGTCCCGTGGACTAGATCACCGCGGGGATACCCGCAATCGTCTCACGGGGAGGCTGAACGGGGAGATGCCGATGTAAACAGCATCTCCCCGTTCTGCCTAGTAACAAGTGACACTGATCTCTGCTCCCTGTGATTGGAGCAGAGATCAGTGTTCACTAACACACAGCGCAGCCCCCCACAGTTAGTAACACACCCCTAGGACACACTTAACCCCTACACTGCCACCCCCTGGTTAACCCCTTCACTGCCAGTGTCATTTACACAGGAATCAGTGCATTTGTATAGCAGTGATTGCTGTATAAATGACAATGGACCCAAAAATGTGTCAAAAATATCCGATGTATCTGCCATAATGTTGCAGTCACAATAAAAATCACTGATCGCCGCCATTACTAGTAAAAAAATAAAATATTAATAAAAATGCCATAAACTATCCCCTATTTTGTAAACACTATACATTTTGCCCAAACCAATCAATAATCTCTTATTGTGATTTTTTTTTACCAGAAATATGTAGAAGAATTCGTATCGGCCTGAACTGAGGAAAAAAAACGTTTTTTTATATATTTTGGGGGGATATTTATTATAGCAAATAGTAAAAAATAATGCATTTTTTTTTCAAAATTGTTTATAGCGCAAAAAAGAAAAACCACAGGGATGATCAAATACCACCAAAAGAAAGCTTTATTTGTGGGAAAAAAAGAACGTAAATTTTGTTTGGGAGCCACGTCGCACGACCGCGCAATTGTCAGTTAAAGCGACCCAGTGCCGAATCGCAAAAAGTGGTCTGGTCTTAAGTCAGCAAAATGGTCCGGTCTGAAAGTGGTTAAACTTCCCTCCTAAAAGTTTTTTTCCTTAAAATTTCCTCCTAAACTTGGGGTGCGTGTTATAGGCCGGTGCGTGTTATACGCCAATACGGTACATATAATTTTTTCTAACACCCTAGAGCAGGGGTCTTCAAACTATGGCCCTCCAGTTGTTCAGAAACTACAATTCCCATCATGCCTTGTCATGTGTGTGAATGTCAGAGTTTTACAATGCCTCATGGGATGCATAGTTCTGCAACAGCTGGAGGGCTGTAGTTTGAGGATTCCTGCCCTAGAGAATAAAATGGCGGTTGTTGCAATACTTTCTGTCACACCGTATTTGCGTACAAGCGCACTTTTTTGGGGAAAACTTACACTTTTTTAAATTAAAAAATAAGACAACAGTAAAGTTAGCCCATTTTTTTTTATATTGTGAAAGATAATGTTACGCCAACTAAATTTATACCCAAGATGTCACGCTTCAAAATTGCTCCCGCTCATGCAATGGCGACAAAGTTTTACCCTTAAAAGTCTCCATACGCAATGTTTAAAAATGTCTACAGGTTACCAGTTTTGAGTTACAGAGGAGGTCTAGGGCTAGAATTAAGGCTCTCACTCTAATGATCACAGTAATATCTCATGTGTGGTTTGAACACCGTTTTCATATGCGGGCACTACTCACGTATGCGTTCGCTTCTGCGACCGGGAGGGGCCGCTTTAAAGACTTTTTTTTCCTTATTTATTTTACTTAAAATTTATTATTTTGACACAGTTTAAAAAAAAAAATTGGGTCAGTCTTATTCCTATTACAAAGAATGTAAATATCCCTTGTAATAGAAAAAAAAGCATGACAGGTCCTCTTAAAAATGAGATCTGGGGTCAAAAAGACCTCAAATTTAATATTTACACAAAAAAAAATTCTCCTTTTAATAGCTATGGGCGGAAGTGACATTTGATGTCGCATCCACCCTCCCATGCCATGAAGCTGAGCAGGGGCCATCTCCCCCTTAGTTGGCAGACAGGCATCCACAGGAGAGAACTCGATCATCTCCGCCGCTACCGACGGGTCCGGTAAGAGGCGGAGACGTCCGGAGCACGGCGGGAGGGGGTGGGCCCCTCTCCAGCCGCCGTTAAAAGTGATCTCGCGGTGAATCCATGGCGGGGACCACTTTTATCCTAAACAGAAATGCACGAAATTCTCGAAAATACTGGGGTTTAGTGATGGCCGAACGGTTCGCCCGGCGGTCGTTTCGCGGCGAATTTCCGACTTTCGCCGTCCGCGGGTTCGAACGCCTTTTTCCGTCGTTCGCCCCGGCGGACTTACGTGTTTAATGTATACAAGAACTTTAACCTTTCGTGACACGTTTATCATGTGTTACAGGACAACCAATTGAGACATGACAGCTCATGGACACTTGGACATTCCCCCTAACCTATAAATACACCCGATCCGGTGGCCATTTTACATTCTTTCTTCTGTCACTGTAGGGAAAGGATCCTGTGTGGAGTAGGGACAGAGAAAACGCTAGCTATTTGGTACACAAAAGTTCTTTTCAGGACTGGTATAGGTGTTAGGTCAGCAGCCTGAGTTTCTTTTGTCAGTTTAGATAAAGGGACAGAGCGCTGTATGCTGCTATTTTAGGGACAGCTCAGCCAGATTAGTCTTTCTTCATCATCATCATCATCATCATCATTAGCTGTTACTATCAGGTCCACAAAAGAGCTGTTCCAGCTAATCGTTCCAGCCTACTCTTTTTTGCCAATTTGTATAGGGACAGGCAGGAAGCAGTGTGTCAGGCAGTGAGGATAATTTTAAAGACTTGCTGTTACTATTAGTTCCACAAAGGTTCTTTTCAGGACTGGTATCAGTGGTACGGTAATAGGCTTGTACACGTATAATATTCTTTCTTCCAAATATAGAAAGAATATTATACTTGACTGCTGCCCTTCTGCTGCAGTCTGCTAATCATTCACAACTCACTTGTTCCACAAAGCTCTTTATCAGGACTGGTAACTTGGTCTGTCTAGGGTGCTACGGTACATAGGCTTGGGTGCGGTACAGTCTGCTGTTCTGTAAGGACCGCTATCGGTCCACAATACATAGGGTTGCCGTGCACTACTGCTGACCGCTGCCCTATACTGCAGCAGTCCTTCATTGGTATAGGGACTGACGTACAGTCTGCTAATCACTAACACACAACCTGCTTGGTCCACAAAAGTTCTTATAAGGACTGGTAACTTGGTATAGGGTGCTACGGTACATAGGCCTGAGTGCGTTACAGTCTGCTGTTCTGTAAGGACCGCTATCGGTCCACAATACATAGGGTTGCCGTGCACTACTGCTGACCGCTGCCCTATACTGCAGCAGTCCTTCAGCGGTATAGGGACTGACGCACAGTCTGCTAAACACTAACACACAACCTGCTTGGTCCACAAAAGTTTTTATAAGGACTGGTAACTTGGTATAGGGTGCTACGGTACATAGGCCTGAGTGCAGTACAGTCTGCTGTTCTGTAAGGACCGCTATCGGTCCACAATACATAGGGTTGCCGTGCACTACTGCTGACCGCTGCCCTATACTGCAGCAGTCCTTCATTGGTATAGGGACTGACGTACAGTCTGCTAATCACTAACACACAACCTGCTTGGTCCACAAAAGTTCTTATAAGGACTGGTAACTTGGTATAGGGTGCTACGGTACATAGGCCTGAGTGCGTTACAGTCTGCTGTTCTGTAAGGACCGCTATCGGTCCACAATACATAGGGTTGCCGTGCACTACTGCTGACCGCTGCCCTATACTGCAGCAGTCCTTCATTGGTATAGGGACTGACGTACAGTCTGCTAATCACTAACACACAACCTGCTTGTTCCACAAAAGTTCTTATAAGGACTGGTAACTTGGTATAGGGTGCTACGGTACATAGGCCTGAGTGCGTTACAGTCTGCTGTTCTGTAAGGACCGCTATCGGTCCACAATACATAGGGTTGCCGTGCACTACTGCTGACCGCTGCCCTATACTGCAGCAGTCCTTCATTGGTATAGGGACTGACGTACAGTCTGCTAATCACTAACACACAACCTGCTTGGTCCACAAAAGTTCTTATAAGGACTGGTAACTTGGTATAGGGTGCTACGGTACATAGGCCTGAGTGCGTTACAGTCTGCTGTTCTGTAAGGACCGCTATCGGTCCACAATACATAGGGTTGCCGTGCACTACTGCTGACCGCTGCCCTATACTGCAGCAGTCCTTCAGCGGTATAGGGACTGACGCACAGTCTGCTAAACACTAACACACAACCTGCTTGGTCCACAAAAGTTTTTATAAGGACTGGTAACTTGGTATAGGGTGCTACGGTACATAGGCCTGAGTGCGTTACAGTCTGCTGTTCTGTAAGGACCGCTATCGGTCCACAATACATAGGGTTGCCGTGCACTACTGCTGACCGCTGCCCTATACTGCAGCAGTCCTTCATTGGTATAGGGACTGACGTACAGTCTGCTAATCACTAACACACAACCTGCTTGTTCCACAAAAGTTCTTATAAGGACTGGTAACTTGGTATAGGGTGCTACGGTACATAGGCCTGAGTGCGTTACAGTCTGCTGTTCTGTAAGGACCGCTATCGGTCCACAATACATAGGGTTGCCGTGCACTACTGCTGACCGCTGCCCTATACTGCAGCAGTCCTTCATTGGTATAGGGACTGACGTACAGTCTGCTAATCACTAACACACAACCTGCTTGTTCCACAAAAGTTCTTATAAGGACTGGTAACTTGGTATAGGGTGCTACGGTACATAGGCTTGAGTGCGGTACAGTCTGCTGTTCTGTAAGGACCGCTATCGGTCCACAATAGATAGGGTTGACGTGCACCACTGCTGACCGCTGCCCTATACTGCAGCAGTCCTTCAGCGGTATAGGGACTGACGTACAGTCTGCTAAACACTAATACACAACCTGCTTGGTCCACAAAAGTTCTTATAAGGACTGGTAACTTGGTATAGGGTGCTACGGTACATAGGCTTGAGTGCGGTACAGTCTGCTGTTCTGTAAGGACCGCTATCGGTCCACAATAGATAGGGTTGACGTGCACCACTGCTGACCGCTGCCCTATACTGCAGCAGTCCTTCAGCGGTATAGGGACTGACGCACAGTCTGCTAAACACTAACACACAACCTGCTTGGTCCACAAAAGTTTTTATAAGGACTGGTAACTTGGTATAGGGTGCTACGGTACATAGGCCTGAGTGCGTTACAGTCTGCTGTTCTGTAAGGACCGCTATCGGTCCACAATACATAGGGTTGCCGTGCACTACTGCTGACCGCTGCCCTATACTGCAGCAGTCCTTCATTGGTATAGGGACTGACGTACAGTCTGCTAATCACTAACACACAACCTGCTTGGTCCACAAAAGTTCTTATAAGGACTGGTAACTTGGTATAGGGTGCTACGGTACATAGGCCTGAGTGCGTTACAGTCTGCTGTTCTGTAAGGACCGCTATCGGTCCACAATACATAGGGTTGCCGTGCACTACTGCTGACCGCTGCCCTATACTGCAGCAGTCCTTCATTGGTATAGGGACTGACGTACAGTCTGCTAATCACTAACACACAACCTGCTTGTTCCACAAAAGTTCTTATAAGGACTGGTAACTTGGTATAGGGTGCTACGGTACATAGGCCTGAGTGCGTTACAGTCTGCTGTTCTGTAAGGACCGCTATCGGTCCACAATACATAGGGTTGCCGTGCACTACTGCTGACCGCTGCCCTATACTGCAGCAGTCCTTCATTGGTATAGGGACTGACGTACAGTCTGCTAATCACTAACACACAACCTGCTTGTTCCACAAAAGTTCTTATAAGGACTGGTAACTTGGTATAGGGTGCTACGGTACATAGGCTTGAGTGCGGTACAGTCTGCTGTTCTGTAAGGACCGCTATCGGTCCACAATAGATAGGGTTGACGTGCACCACTGCTGACCGCTGCCCTATACTGCAGCAGTCCTTCAGCGGTATAGGGACTGACGTACAGTCTGCTAAACACTAATACACAACCTGCTTGGTCCACAAAAGTTCTTATAAGGACTGGTAACTTGGTATAGGGTGCTACGGTACATAGGCTTGAGTGCGGTACAGTCTGCTGTTCTGTAAGGACCGCTATCGGTCCACAATAGATAGGGTTGACGTGCACCACTGCTGACCGCTGCCCTATACTGCAGCAGTCCTTCAGCGGTATAGGGACTGACGCACAGTCTGCTAAACACTAACACACAACCTGCTTGGTCCACAAAAGTTTTTATAAGGACTGGTAACTTGGTATAGGGTGCTACGGTACATAGGCCTGAGTGCGTTACAGTCTGCTGTTCTGTAAGGACCGCTATCGGTCCACAATACATAGGGTTGCCGTGCACTACTGCTGACCGCTGCCCTATACTGCAGCAGTCCTTCATTGGTATAGGGACTGACGTACAGTCTGCTAATCACTAACACACAACCTGCTTGGTCCACAAAAGTTCTTATAAGGACTGGTAACTTGGTATAGGGTGCTACGGTACATAGGCCTGAGTGCGTTACAGTCTGCTGTTCTGTAAGGACCGCTATCGGTCCACAATACATAGGGTTGCCGTGCACTACTGCTGACCGCTGCCCTATACTGCAGCAGTCCTTCAGCGGTATAGGGACTGACGCACAGTCTGCTAAACACTAACACACAACCTGCTTGGTCCACAAAAGTTTTTATAAGGACTGGTAACTTGGTATAGGGTGCTACGGTACATAGGCCTGAGTGCAGTACAGTCTGCTGTTCTGTAAGGACCGCTATCGGTCCACAATACATAGGGTTGCCGTGCACTACTGCTGACCGCTGCCCTATACTGCAGCAGTCCTTCATTGGTATAGGGACTGACGTACAGTCTGCTAATCACTAACACACAACCTGCTTGTTCCACAAAAGTTCTTATAAGGACTGGTAACTTGGTATAGGGTGCTACGGTACATAGGCTTGAGTGCGGTACAGTCTGCTGTTCTGTAAGGACCGCTATCGGTCCACAATAGATAGGGTTGACGTGCACCACTGCTGACCGCTGCCCTATACTGCAGCAGTCCTTCAGCGGTATAGGGACTGACGTACAGTCTGCTAAACACTAATACACAACCTGCTTGGTCCACAAAAGTTCTTATAAGGACTGGTAACTTGGTATAGGGTGCTACGGTACATAGGCTTGAGTGCGGTACAGTCTGCTGTTCTGTAAGGACCGCTATCGGTCCACAATAGATAGGGTTGACGTGCACCACTGCTGACCGCTGCCCTATACTGCAGCAGTCCTTCAGCGGTATAGGGACTGACGCACAGTCTGCTAAACACTAACACACAACCTGCTTGGTCCACAAAAGTTTTTATAAGGACTGGTAACTTGGTATAGGGTGCTACGGTACATAGGCCTGAGTGCGTTACAGTCTGCTGTTCTGTAAGGACCGCTATCGGTCCACAATACATAGGGTTGCCGTGCACTACTGCTGACCGCTGCCCTATACTGCAGCAGTCCTTCATTGGTATAGGGACTGACGTACAGTCTGCTAATCACTAACACACAACCTGCTTGGTCCACAAAAGTTCTTATAAGGACTGGTAACTTGGTATAGGGTGCTACGGTACATAGGCCTGAGTGCGTTACAGTCTGCTGTTCTGTAAGGACCGCTATCGGTCCACAATACATAGGGTTGCCGTGCACTACTGCTGACCGCTGCCCTATACTGCAGCAGTCCTTCAGCGGTATAGGGACTGACGCACAGTCTGCTAAACACTAACACACAACCTGCTTGGTCCACAAAAGTTCTTATAAGGACTGGTAACTTGGTATAGGGTGCTACGGTACATAGGCTTGAGTGCGGTACAGTCTGCTGTTCTGTAAGGACCGCTATCGGTCCACAATAGATAGGGTTGACGTGCACCACTGCTGACCGCTGCCCTATACTGCAGCAGTCCTTCAGCGGTATAGGGACTGACGTACAGTCTGCTAAACACTAATACACAACCTGCTTGGTCCACAAAAGTTCTTATAAGGACTGGTAACTTGGTATAGGGTGCTACGGTACATAGGCTTGAGTGCGGTACAGTCTGCTGTTCTGTAAGGACCGCTATAGGTCCACAATAGATAGGGTTGACGTGCACCACTGCTGACCGCTCACCTATACTGCAGCAGTCCTTCAGCGGTATAGGGACTAAGAGTTTTGTCACAGGGTCATTTAAAAAATGACATGCAGAGGAAGAGGCAGGCCCTTCCGCAGGGGTGGTAGGGGTAGGGCAGGAGCAACAGGCTTGAGCCAAAGTGGGAAGTTGCAGAAGGTGCGTTCAATTACTTTAAAGGATGCACCAGACTTGGTTGAGTGGCTCGCTCAGCCTTACTCTTCTGCACCCTCCTCATCCTCTCGATCTGCACCCTCTTCTTCACTCTCTGCTATGTGCACCCCCAAAGACACTACCACCAACAACACGACCACCACCACCACCACCACATACCTTCCGCTTGAGTCACTGGAATTATTTTCCGATCCATATCAAGAGGACATTTCTGATGCGCAGCCACTCTTGGTATTGGATCAGGAAGAGGAGGTAGCAACAAGCGCTACTCAGCAGTCTGACGCCAGTACCCAGATCAGCCCAAGGAGGAGGTTGGTCCCCGGTGTTGCTGCCTACTCTACTTATAGCGGTGGGGAAGGTGACGTTGATGATGACGTGTCTAGTGATGTCACGTGGGTGCCCACAAGAGAGGAAGAGGAGGGGAGTTCAGAGGGAGATATGGACCAGCAGATAGGGAGGAGAAGCAGCAATGACTTACATTGCACAGCAGGGACAAAGCAGACTGCAAATGTATCAGGAGCGAGTCATCGACCATGTACGGTCACATCTGGCGCTCCCAGGACACCGGCACATGGCTCCGCAGTGTGGGCTTTTTTTAACGTGTCCGCTGCTGACAATAGCGTTGCCATCTGCAATCTTTGCAGTCAACGCGTTAGTCGCGGTAAGCCCAATACTCACCTAGGGACGACCGCCTTAAGAAGGCACATGAGCAGCCATCACCGAGCCCAGTGGGAGCAACGGAACACACAAAGCCACACTGCAGGCTCTCACCGTCCAGCCTCGTCTTCTACTTCTCCTTCTCCTCTCTCCTCACAATTGTCCTCCACTCCACCTTCCATCACGCCAAGCTCACATTTTTCTGCAAAAAGGCAGGCTTCCGTGGGCCTAATGTTTGAGCGTAAAAAAATGATGACGCCGGATAACCCTCTTGCCCAACGGTTGGCGGCTGGCTTGTCAGAACTCATAGCCCGCCAACTACTGCCATATAAACTGGTGGACTCGGAGGCCTTTCGCAAATTTGTGGCCATTGGAACACCACAATGGAAGGTCCCAGGAAGGAAGTATTTCTCAGAGAAGGGCATCCCAGAGCTATATGGCCATGTTCAGCGGCAAGTGAATGTATCTCTGGCACACAGTGTCGGTGCCAAGATACATCTGACCACAGACACGTGGTCTAGCAAACACGGGCAGGGAAGGTATATCAGTTTTACTGCCCACTGGGTGAACCTTCTGACGGCCGTCAAGCATGTAACCCGTGGCACCCGTGTAGATTTGGTTTTACCGCCACGGATTGCATGCAGGCCTGACTCTTCTTCTCCTCCTCCTACTCCATCCTCCTCCCTCTCCTCCTCAGCTGCCTCCTCCTTTTCCGCTGCTAGCGTCTCTTCCACTGCACCGCCCAAGCTCCCCAGAACCTATTCCACATGCCAGGTGAGACGTTGCCATGCCGTGCTGCGTCTGTTGTGCCTGGAAGCAAAGAGCCACACTGGCCCGGCACTCCTTTCAGCTTTGCGTTCACAGGCAGATGAGTGGCTAACACCGCTCAATTTGACAGTTGGTAAAGTGGTGTGTGACAACGGTGCCAATCTGCTTAGCGCATTGAAACAGGGCAAAATCACGCACGTGCCGTGCATGGCACACGTCTTAAACTTGGTCGTGCAGCGATTCCTTGTCAAATACCCTGGGGTCCAGGACATCTTGCGGCAGGCAAGGAAAATCTCGGCCCATTTCAGAAGATCTTACACGGCCATGGCTCGCCTTGCTGACATTCAGCGGCGACACCATCTGCCGGTCAGACGTCTTATTTGCGATTGCCCGACGCGATGGAACTCAACCTTCTATATGCTTGATAGGCTGCTCCAGCAGAAACGTGCAGTTAACGTCTACCTGTATGAACTCTGCGAAAGAAACGGTTCTGGGGAGCTGGGTTTTTTTTCACCGCGCCAGTGGCTGCTCATGCGCGACACATGCAGACTTCTGCGGCCATTTGAGGAGATCACCAAACTGGTCAGTCGCAGCCATGGCGCCATCAGTGACATGGTACCTTATGCCTTCTTTCTGGAGCGTGCATTGCGTCGTGTCATTGATCAGGCTGTGGAGGAGCAGGAGCGGGAAGATGAGGAAGTCGCAATGCTGGATGAATTCCCAGGGGGGGCTACTCTATCTGAGACAAGTCAACAACAGGAGTCTGATGAGGAGTCAGAGGAGGATGGTGCCGGGGCGGATGAGCAGGAGCAAGAAGAGCATGCTTTAAACCTTTCTGGGATCCCTGTTGTGCGAGGATGGGGAGAGGAGAATGAAGAGGACGACATTATCCTGGATGATGAGCAGGAGCCAGGCCACCACACCGCTTCCACTTTAGTGCAAATGGGGGCCTTCATGCTCCAGTGTTTTAATAGGGACCCCCGTATAAAAAGCATGAGGGTCAAGGACCAGTACTGGGTGGCAACGTACTTAGACCCCCGGTACAAACACAAAATGGCGGAAATGTTACCGCCGTCGCAGAGGGCTGTCAGAATGCAGCACTTCCAGGCCTTGCTTCGAGAAATGCTGCATTCTGCTTTTGCGTGCGCTGGCAGAGGAGCAATTCCCACTCCCAGAGAAGGATTTGCGGGTACCAATCCAACAGCGCCTGCAAGAAGAGGCCGGTTTGAAGATGTGTTGGTGACTTCGGATATGAGGTCATTCTTTCAGCCGACCCATCGACAGGTGTCATCCGGATCCAGCATCAGGGAACGCCTAGACCGTCAGGTGTCCGACTACATTGGGTTAACGGCCGATGTGGACGCTCTGAGGAGTGATGAACCCCTAGACTACTGGGTGGGCAGGCTTGACCTCTGGCCAGAGCTTGCCCAATTTGCAATCGAACTGTTGGCTTGCCCCTCATCCAGTGTCCTGTCCGAAAGGACGTTCAGCGCAGCAGGGGGGATTGTGACCGATAAGCGTACTCGCCTAGCTCACCACAGTGTTAACTACCTCACATTTCTAAAAATGAATGAGGCATGGATCTCGGAGGAATTCAACACATGTGATCAGTAGACCATGTATATGTCTATAAACAATTTTTGGAATCAAGCACACAGACCTTCTTAATTCATTTGGCTCACTTCCCTGACCCAAAAAAGCACACCGTACTATATGCCCCTACCCTCCTCTTTGAAGAGGTTGAGCGGTGTCATATTTCTACTGGGGCTGCTTATTATGAGGGGTTCCCACCATCCCTGTGCTGTGCTGACTTCCTCCTGGGTGTTCTTATTATGAGGGGCTCCCACCATCCCTGTGCTGTGCTGACTTCCTCCTGGGGGTTCTTATTATGAGGGGATCACACCATCCCTGTGCTGTGCTGACTTCCTCCTGGGGCTGCTTACGGTGCTGCTGTCAGCGCTGTATGTCACGGAGCTGCTGTCAGCGCTGTATGTCACGGAGCTGCTGTCAGCGCTGTATGTCACGGAGCTGCTGTCAGCGCTGTATGTCACGGAGCTGCTGTCAGCGCTGTATGTCACGGAGCTGCTGTCAGCGCTGTATGTCACGGAGCTGCTGTCAGCGCTGTATGTCACGGAGCTGCTGTCAGCGCTGTATGTCACGGAGCTGCTGTCAGCGCTGTATGTCACGGAGCTGCTGTCAGCGCTGTATGTCACGGAGCTGCTGTCAGCGCTGTATGTCACGGTGCTGCTGTCAGCGCTGTATGTCACGGAGCTGCTGTCAGCGCTGTATGTCACGGAGCTGCTGTCAGTGCTGTATGTCACGGAGCTGCTGTCAGCGCTGTATGTCACGGAGCTGCTGTCAGCGCTGTATGTCACGGAGCTGCTGTCAGCGCTGTATGTCACGGTGCTGCTGTCAGCGCTGTATGTCACGGAGCTGCTGTCAGCGCTGTATGTCACGGAGCTGCTGTCAGCGCTGTATGTCACGGAGCTGCTGTCAGCGCTGTATGTCACGGAGCTGCTGTCAGCGCTGTATGTCACGGAGCTGCTGTCAGCGCTGTATGTCACGGTGCTGATGTCAGTGCTCTGTATTACGGTGCTGCTGTCAGTGCTCTGTATCTCCTGCACCCTCTTGTTTGCCTACCCTGGTCCCTGACCTTCCCTCTCCTCCATTGCCTTCATTAGCTCCATAGTCCTGAATTGTCAGAACAATTTCCCAAATAAAAAAAAAATGCTTGTAGTTATCGATCCCAAATTCACCTCATACATGTATTATGCTATTGTCCAGGTGGTGGGACTACGTGCTACCCCCTAATAATTACCCCGTGGCCGCAAATTCGACCTAAAGGTTTGCGAAATTCGCCTCCCATTGAAGTCAATGGAGCCCGCGGCGAACGGTCGTTTTCGCGAACGTTTGTGTCCGTTCGCGTTTCGCGTTCGCGAAACGTCCCGTCGGAAGTTCGTCCATCACTACTGGGGTTATGGCAGCTAGCACTTGTCAGGACAAGTCTGGCACTGGTCAGGACAAGTCTGATCATTAGAGGACAGCAGCCTAAGTTCCCAACATACAGTATCTCACAAAAATGAGTACACCCCTCACATTTTTGTAAATATTTTATTATATCTTTTCATGTGACAACACTGAAGAAATGACACCTTACTACAATGTAAAGTAGTGAGTTTACAGTTTGTATAACAGTGTAAATTTGCTGTCCCCTCAAAATAACTCCACACACAGCCATTAATGTCTAAACCACTGGCAACAAAAGTGAGTACACCCCTAAGTTAAAATGTCCAAATTGAGCCCAAAGTTTCAATATTTTGTGTGGCCACCATTATTTTCCAGCACTGCCTTAACTCTCTTGGGCATGGAGTTCACCAGAGCTTTACAGGTAGCCACTGGAGTCCTCTTCTACTCCTCCTAGACAGCATCACGGAGCTGGTGGATGTTAGAGACCCTGCACTCTACCACCTTACGTTTGGGGATGCCCCACAGATGCTTAATATGGTTTAGGTCACATGCTTGTGGAGACAAGCTTGGCCAGTCCATCACCTTTACCCTCAGCTTCTTTAGCAAGGCAGTGATCGTCTTGGAGGTGTGTTCGGGGTCGTTATCATGTTGAAATACTGCCCTGTGGCCCAGCCTCCAAAGGGAGGGGTTCATGTTCAGCTTCAGTATGTTACAGTACATGTTGGCATTCATGGTTCCCTCAATGAACTTTAGCTCCCTAGTGTCGGCAGCACTCATGCAGCCCCAGACCATGACACTCCAACCACCATGCTTGACTGTAGGCAAGACACACTTGTCATTGCACTCCTCATCTGGTTGCTGCAACACACGTTTGACACCATATGAGAACAAATAAGTTTATCTTGGTCTCACCAGACCACAAGACTTGGTTCCAGTAATCCATGTTCTTAGTCTGCTTGACTTCAGCAAGCTGCTTGCGGGCTTTCTTGTGCATCATCTTTAGGAGAGGCTTCCTTCTGGGATGACAGCCATGTAGACCAATTTAATGCAACATACGGTGTATGGTGTATGGTCTGAGAACTGACAGACTAACAGGCTGACCCCCACCCCACCCCTTCAACCTCTGTAGCAATGCTGGCAGCACTCATACGTCTATTTATCAAAGACAACCTCTGGATATGAAGCTGACCATGTGCACTCAGCTTCTTTGTTTGCCATGGCGAGGCCTGTTATGAGTGGAAGCTATCCTGTTAAACCACTGTATGGTTTTGGCCCCTGTGCTGCAGCTCAGTTTCACGGTCTTGGCACTTTTCTTATAGCCTTGGCCATCTTTATGTAGAGCAACAATTCTTTATTTCAGATCCTCAGAGCGTTCTTTTCCATGAGGTGCCATTGTGACCAGTATGAGAGAGTGAGAGTGATAACACCAAATTTAACAAACCTGCTCCCCATTCACACCTGAGACCTTGTAACACTAACGGGTCACATGTCCCAATTTGGGCATTATTACTTAGGGATGTACTCACTTTTGTTGCCAGCGGTTTAGACATTAATGGCTGTGTGTTGAGTTATTTTGAGGGGACAGCAAATTTACACAGTTATACAAGCTGTGCACTCTCTACTTTACATTGTAGCAAAGTGGAATTTCTCCAGTGTTGTCACATGAAAAGATTTTTATAAAATATTTACAAAAACGTGAGGGGTGTACTCACTTTTGTGAGATACTGTAGCTAAATAACTCATGCAGTCACTCTCAGTGTGCTCTCCTGCTTAGTGTGGTCAGTATTTAATAGGAAAGCAGAGGTAATAGCAGGAACACCAGGGATTTTGCACAATTGGAAGCAATACGATGAGAACAGGATACTTTTCATACAAGTACATGGTACAGCAGGCACATATCAGGAATATTAAATGTAGGGGTAACAAATGCTTTAAGTGAACAAGCTAAAGTTAGTAGCTCATTGGATACCATGCACAGCTGTACCAGATTCTGAGTAATCCAGTTTTAGTAAATCCCCCTCTAGTGACATTGGTAAATTATTGGTGGTAGGTTGGCATGATTTCTGATAAAAACTTGGTTGAACATGGCCAGCATAACAGTCAGACAAAAAAGGTAATTTTACATAAGCAAATATTATAACTGTCCATAAGTAACCAAATTATTATATTTTAAAGGTCAGCTCCAGACAAAACTTTGTGTTAAAACTACTGGTTAAAGGTTTTTATTGTTTTGTTTCTGTGAGGTTTCTGCCCCCTTCCTGCTTAGTCACTGACATAGGAAGTAAGTGCAATCTCTGCAAAAGTACAGTACAGGAATTACACAGTCCTCAGTCCAGCTAACCAGCACAAAAACACTGATCAAGGCAAAACAGGTGGATAGGCGCTACAACCTTTCCACATAAAAGCTCCGCCCGGTGCTCAGACCTCTAGGCTTCTGACACATCCAACATATGGTAAGGAAAGGGATGGTTGGCACTTATGATGACATCCAAAAAATTTTATTTCTTTATTAAGTATACATGTACAATGCTGTAAAATCTGCATACGCGTTTCGGATGTTAGTCCTTAGTCATGGCTGATAACACCTTTTTTCTTCTTCTTTGATTAAGTTGATTTATGAACAGTATAGTTTGTGATATATTGATCTAAAATTACTAGACACTATGAGTGATTTTCAAGGCCAACAATGAACCAGTCTTATGTCAGGTTATAAGATGGATTTTGAACAAAATGAACAGACAGAAACGGAAATCTCCTCCCTCTTCTACAAACTCTATAAAATACTTGAAAAAAGTCAGTCTTATTTTGGCACACCAAATCGTTTGAAAGATACACCAAAGAAAAAAATAATCCTTTTGGATTAAGAATACATTTTTTTCCAAACTTGGAATAAATTAGTGATGAGTTTAAGAAGGACTGAGAGGACAATCTGCAGCAGTGTTTTCAGGTCATGATGACCACTCTCACAAAAGAGTATGTAGCGCCCCCCTGGGTCTACTAGGAGCAGGGAGGTACCTCCAGAGACAGGGAGCAAGCTTACATTCACCCCAGAACCGAGTTAATGGGAAGTTAGAACAGAATTTGGGCGCCAGTCACTTGAAGTATTTTTCAATGCTATAATGAGAACTTGAGCGAAGTAGTAGGACAGAGGTTTAGGGGAGGTTTCAGATACCCTTTTTTCAGATCACTTACAGACTCCTTGAATCCTAAAGGCAAAACCGCTTTCTTTTGTAAGAGCTTAGATACCTGGATAGGTCTCCCACACAGACCTAGCAGCCGGGAAAATGTCTGGACAAGCCTCTCTCACAGACTTAGCAGCCAGTAGAACTCCTAGATAAGTCTCTCTCACAAACTTAGCAGTAGGGTTGCCACCTTTTCTTCAAGCCAAACCCGAACACTTTAGCGACACAGGACACTTTTTTTTCCATAGTATAACACCTTTGGGTGCCCCAAGGAGAGTGGTAATGCAGCGTGCTGCAGCAAATAGTGGGTGTGGCCAAACTGTCTTTGCCGACATCATGGGCCCCGCCCCCCAGTGATGACAAACCTGCCCCAGACAGCGGCCGGCAACTACCGAATGGCAACAGATTCTTGTATGACTATCTCAGTTACTTGGGGAGCCACAACCCAGTCTAAATGTGTCCGGGTTTCAGGCAGACTGTAACCCGTACAGAAGATTCCAAACCCGAACTGTTCGGGTGAATCCTGGACAGGTGGCAACCCTACTTAGCAGCCAGGAGCTAGTTACCTTGTTTAGATTGTAGAACAGCTTGACAGTAGCAGAACCTTTAAGCCAACCCAGTGATACTGCAAACAGGGTTAGATATACAGTAGGTGCGTCCTTCAAACAAGTCACCAGGCCCTCCTGAGAGACCAGCCTTCATCCTGGCTCTCTCCAGCAAGAGTCCTCCCCTCGATCTCCTCAGCTTGGCTCAGCTTCTTCCACACAGGCAAAACAGCCTAAGGACCGCCTTAGGATTAGTAGGCCCCAGACAGGCTTCTGGGCCTACTTGCAGAACTTTGTTAACCCCTTCTTTGCCAGTGCCAATTATACAGTAACAGTGCATTTTTTTTAGCACTGATCACTGTATTGGTGTCATTGGTCCCCAAAAAGTGTCACTAATGCCGCGTACACACGATCAAACAATCGGGTGGAAAAGTCCGGCAAACTGAAGTCCGCCAGACAATCCCCCCGTGTGTAGCCTCCGGCATACTTTTTTGACCCGAAAGTACGGCGGACTTAGAAAGTAGTTTTGCACTCCAATCTTCCCGCCGGACTCGCATTTCGGCGGACAATCCGGCCTTGTGTGTGCCAGTCCGCCGTACTGGCACACACACAGAAAAGTCTGCTCATTTTATCGGAATCCGGGAGCCCCCTTTAATAAGGGGGCCCCCGGATACCGGCCCCCCACCCTATGTGAATGAGTATGGGGTACAATGTACCCCTACCCATTCACCTGTAAAATAAAGTACAAAAAAAAAACACAACACACAAGATAAAATAATTTATTGCACAGCTCCGGGGGTCTTCCGTCTTCGGGGGTCTTCTCGCCGGACTCCTCCTCTATCTTCTTGTAGCTCTTTTACTAGCGGAGGAGCCCGGCTTTCTTCTTTGTCGCCACAGCCTCTTCCTCCGACTTCGGGGGTCTTGTCCCCCTCTTCGGTTCTTCTGCCGGGCCACCGCGCCTTCTTATAGCTCTTTTACAGGCGGTCTTCTGTCGCCGCCGCCGCCGCCTTTCGTTCTTCTTCTTCTCCTTCTTCTCCTGGAGATGTTGACTCGACGTTCTCTCCGGCCACAATGCCAGGGACGCGCTGCGCGGCGACTTATATAGGGACAAGGGGCGGTGTCACATGGGTTGATGTCACATGGTGACCCTGCCCTCTTATGATGTCACAGTCCCGGAGGATGCTGGGACTGTCGCCATGTGACATCAACCCATGTGTTCGGAAGAAGAGGCAGCGGCGATGAAGAAGAAAGCCGGGCTCCTCCGCTAGTAAAAGAGCTACAAGAAGATAGTGGAGGAGTCCGGGGAGAAGACCCCCGAGACGGAAGACCCCCGGAGCTGTGCAATAAATAATTTTATCTTGTGTGTTGTGTTTTTTTTTGTACTTTATTTTACAGGTGAATGGGTAGGGGTACTCCATACTCATTCACATAGGGTGGGGGGCCGGTATCCGGGGGCCCCCTTATTAAAGGGGGCTCCCGGATTCCAATAAGCCCCCCGCCCGCAGACCCCGACAACCAACGGCCAGGGTTGTCGGGAAGAGGCCCGTGTCCTCATCAACATGGGGACAAGGTGCTTTGGGGTGGGGGGGCCGCACGGCCCCCCCTTCCCCAAGGCACCCCCCATGTTGAGGGCACGCGGCCTGGTGCGGCTCGGAGGGGGGGGGGGGGCGCTCGCTCGCCCCTCCTTTCCTGGCCGGCCAGGTAGCGTGCTCGGACAAGGGTCTGTTGTGGACTTGGGGGGGACCCCCACGCCGATTTTTTTCGATGTTGGGGTTCCCCTTTAAGTCCATACCAGGTAGCGGGGCCAGCGGTGTCTCCCTCGCGAGCCCCGTCTACCTGGAGACGCGCTCGAAATGAGCGGACTTTCCTCCGCGTGCGTGGGCGAGTCCATTCAGTAGGGCGGATAGTACAGCGGACTTGGTACGCCGTATTAGTCCGCTGAAAAAGTGCCATGTGTGGGCAAGTAGCCCGTTCGGAAAGTCCGATGGACAGTCTGGCGGGAAGTCCGCCAGACTAAGTACGTCGGATAGACGGCTCTAAGTCCGTCGGATAGACGGCTACGTGTGTACGCGGCATTAGTGTCAGATTTGTCTGCTGCAATGTTGCAGTCCCACCAAAAAACCGCAGATCGCCACCATTACTAGTAAAAACAATAGAAAAAAATCCATAAATATATCCCATAGTTTGTAGACACTATAAGGCCTCATGCACATGAGACGCAGTTAAATGCGTGTTCAGATGCAGTTGGACACTTTTTTCAACTGCCCCTGAACTCATTCAATGTTATCCTATGTGTCCATGCACACAGTCTCGTTTTTTGCCGTTTTTATGCAGTTGCGTTTAACCTCGTTTTTCCAGAAGAAAAAAAATGGGTTCAGACGCAAAAATGTCCACGTTTAAGACGCAAAACGCGTCACTTTGCGCACACCAATCAATATACGCCTTTTTTGGGATTTTTTATACCAAAAATATGTAGCAGAATACAAATTGGCCTAAATTGATGAAGAAATTAGACTTTTTACATGTTTTTATTGGATGTGTTTTTATAGCAGAAAGTAAACAATATAATATATTTTTTTCAAAATTGTAGAGCAGAGGTGAACAAATACCACTAAAAGAAAGCTCTATTTGTGGAAAAAAGGCATCAATTTATATGGGTAACAGAGTCACATTTTTTTTTTTTTTTTTTTTTTTTTAAAAGCACCCATATCCTGCCAGCATGCTGCAGGAAAGAACTATTAATGTTTGTGAGGAAGTGATCTCTCCACAGTTCTCAGACATGCCCCTTGCGGAGTAAGAGTAAAACCCCATACACACTATTAGATTTTCTGCTGATTTTTTCCTTCAGATTTACCAAAACCATGTACTGCAAGGGCCTGTCTGATTGCATACAAATTGAAACTCCTAAGGTTTGACCTCATATTATGGTTTTGGTAAAGCTGAAGGAAAAAAACAGCAGAAAATCTGATAGTGTGTATGGGGCTTTAGAGTTTTCCAATCAGCAAAACAGCTGATTGGCGGATTCTATTCCTGACTCAGGAAAGAAAGTGTTGGACCATTGCAGAGAGATTACTGCTTCCATACAAAAAACAAGGGTCCTTCTCTGCAAACACATTAGCAGGGAACAAGTTTTTCTGCTGAGGATGTGGCTGGATTTTGTTTTTTAAAGAAAACACACTGTAGACTGTGCACATATGAAAAATTGTAGAGAACCACACTCTGGTTAAATCAACTTCTTTATTGTACCGTAGTATATCTATAAAATCAAATGTTATACAGCAGGGGCAGTAAGGCCACTGGTCTCATTTCTGCTGTATTTCATTTGTTTTATAGATATACTACAATAAAAAAGTTGATTTTACTGGAGAGTGGCTAGCCACAACTTTTCATATTGTCTGAGCTGGATGGGCACCTGGTAATTTTTTGAAGATAAGGGTGGACCAAGGGTATTACACATTGTTGTAGAACTTGCAGACCTTTGCTTTTGACATACCTGGAGTGTATTTCGCTCATTTAAACTGAAAGTTCTATTGGGCTTTAATAAAACAATTTCCCAAATGTCCTTCTGTTTTTGTTTCAAGGTATAAATCAATTCTACTAATCATTTTCCCACAAAAACACGGTGTTCAGCCCTGCCAAATTTGCCTACACTGGCTGACCAGACCATGTAGTACCGGAACTCTCAACAATCAAGAGAACCCTCATTTATCTATCATCCTGTAATCTTGTGTTGTTAAAGAGGAAGTAAACCCTGATGGGTTTACTTCCTCTTTGATTCCCTGCAAAGGTAAAGCATAATGGACTACTATGCATTGCATAGTAGTCCATTATGTATCACTTATCTGACACAGGAGCCAGCGAAGTCACCGCTGTCCCCTGTAGTCCGGAGCCTCCATATTCTTGGTGGGTCTCACTGCTCCGGTGCTGTCATTCGTCGGAGCCGCGATGACATCACTCCCGCACATGTGCTCGGGAGCTGCCACTCGCGGCATATCGCTGTTAACTGTGGCGCGCTCAGTACGCCAGCGGTGCCTGTCTTTCGGTAAATATCTCCTAAACCGTGTAGATTCAGGAGATATTTCTTGGACCTACAGGTAAGCCTTAATCTAGGCTTACCTGTAGGTCAAAGTGGTTTGTAAGGGTTTACAACCACTTTAAAGATTTACTCTAGACCAAAGCTTTTACTACATATAATCAGTCAGGCCATGCAGCCATCATGAAGCCTACTAAAGTACTGTAGTTCTGTATGTTCAGTAATGCATGGGATATGGACCTCATAGACATGTCTTGTATGTGGTTTTCTTTACAAGACTTTAAAGTGGGGTACCCCCTAAAAAAAAAAAATTAAAAGTCAGCAGCTACAAATACTGCAGCTGCTGGCTTTTAATAATCGGACACTTACCTGTCCCGGGTTCCAGCGATGCGGGGGAACGAAGCCCCCCCCTCGCTCCCCGCTCCGCTCGCGGCGCCGTCATGCATACTGTGGGCACCCGGCTGTGGCTTCACAGCCGGGCACCCACTGCGCATGCGCGAGCGGCGCAGGGCGCCGTGATACGCCGTACAGTCACCTGGGACACGTGACAGGTCCCAGGTGAATGTGCGGCGCGAGGGGAAGTGATGTCACCAGCCCGGGCAACTCCACTTTAACTTTAAAGTTAATGGTAAAGATAATAATGCACTTTTGTAGAAAGCAAGCACATGTCCAGTAATAATTAGCATGCCTGTTACAACAAGTGAACAAACTGTTCCTTTTCACCTGAGGCGTAATCAAAGAGAACTGAAACCACACTGTATCTTCTACATCAATGGCCAAGTTTAAAGGAAATTAACTATGGAAAGTGATTCTGCAGATTTACAGTACGCTTGGAAAAGGGATAGACCTGGTCTACAAACCTTCTGGCTGTTTCCTGCCAGCAATTTCTGTGCCTGTAAAGGTTACACAGAACATCAATGATGCTTTGGTCATTTCTGGACTGTCATCTTGGTAATAAATGAATCGTCAAATATTGTGCTTTCCTGTCTATTTCGGAAGCTGTTACTCTAGACTTAGAAGCACATATTTTTCATTTCAGGTTTACGGGAACTTTACGTTAAAAGGTGCCTGCTTGTTTGATATGTATAAAAAGCAACTTTAATGTGATCTCACTCTCCGGTTTTAAAAAACATCTATTCAAGCATGTATTCCTACTTCAAAAAAGTACCATCTATTGCTCTCAGCCTCCTCCAAATACCTTTTTTTTTTGCTGCTGTAATCCAACTTCCTGTTAGAGGGTGACTGTGTTCATTTCCCATGGTTCTACTGTATAGCGTAGGAATGCAGCCACATTCTCTTGCTCATTTACAAGATGGGCAAAGGTATTTGTAGTGTGCATAGAACAGTACATATGATCACAACTAATGTTCACAGCTCGTTCCAAACTTATGAAAGTGAGAGGAAAAAAGAGGGGTTCGTTAAAAGGAGCCTAAGAAACAATTTCATGAAAAATAGAGTACAGGACCATTAAGTAGAAAATGTGTATAGCTTGTTTTTGTAGAATAAGTATATTGTTCAGTGTCACTTTACCCACTAGACCTCACTAGAAGGTTTTTACCTCCTTAATGACCAGGGCATTCTTTGCTTTTCAGCACTGTGCTACTTTACCTGGAA
Organism: Lithobates pipiens; assembly: GCF_037356315.1. NCBI lineage: Eukaryota > Metazoa > Chordata > Amphibia > Anura > Ranidae > Lithobates > Lithobates pipiens. Next base: position 572,878,929 of record NW_027507748.1, read on the forward strand.
ATTGCACAGTCATGCAACACTGTATGTAAATGAAATTTATATAATTTTTTCCACACAAATAGAGCTTTCTGATATTTTCTACTTTCTGTTATAAAACATTAAATTAAAAAAATATATATCAAATTTCTTCTTAAATATAGGCCAAAATGTATTCTGCTACATGTCTTTGGTAAAAGAAATAGGCCAAAATGTATTCTGCTACATGTCTTTGGTAAAATAAATAGGCCAAAATGTATTCTGCTACATGTCTTTGGTAAAATAAATAGGCCAAAATTTATTCTGCTACATGTCTTTGGTAAAAGAAAAAAATCCCAATAAGTGTATAACAACTGTTTTTTGCTGATTTATTGTGTTTATAAACTGTGGTATACATACTGGAATTTATGCAGCTTTAGATTCTATACTGTAATGGTGGTGATCAGTTACTTATAGTGGGACTGTGATAGGGTGGTGGGGAATCTGGCGCTAACACTGGCTGGGAGAGTCACTAACTGGCACTGATGTCGCTAGTGACATTAATACAGTGTTCAGAGATAATACTGTACATTGACACTGTACTAATTACACTGGCTGGGAAGGGGTTAACATCTAGTGTGATCAAGGGGTTAAATCTGTGCCCAACAAGTGTAATGTGTGCTGCTTTTACTTACTAATCTGGCTTTTTTCTTCCAGTTTTTCAGGGAGAAGAAAGAGCCATGAGTTCGATGTTCCAATGTACACAGAGCTCTGTGTGTTTGTAAACACAGAACTTTGTGTGTGATTGAACACAGCCGATCAGCAGGTTTCAGCCAAAATCATTTGCTGAAATCTGCTACTAAACTTCTGCTCGGTCCAATCACAGCACAGATTGTCAGGAGGCATGAGCATGTGTACTCCAAAACCGAAAAAAGGCATATCGCGTCCATGTACAGTATGTGACTGTGCCTGCAGCTGCCGCCCACTCCCAGTATATTTACTGTGAGAGGTTGGCAGGTGGTTAATTTCTACCACCTGAGAAAGACCTGAGAAAGACTGTTGGTAAACAGATTTGATAATAGTGAAGGATTACAGTGGTTGTAAACCCTTACAGACCACTTTGAGCTACAGGTAAGTATAGATTAAGGCTTACCTGTAGGTCCAAGAAATATCTCCTAAACCTACATGGTCTAGGAGATATTTGCAAAAAGACAGGCACCGGGGTCTATGGCGCATGCATCGTAGGGCAGAGTAGGGCATTCTTTCCTCTCCTTCCCTTAAACAACATGGCGGATTCACACACACAATGAAGCTCAGACCGAGGCGTGTTTATAATATATGGTATTTAAGCGGTGCGTCAGGGCGCCGTCCCATATCCCGTGAACACGTCCATCTAGTGACGAAGCGCGTAGGGTGGTACGGCGTGCTGACGTCACCGCGTTCTACGCCAGACCCGAAAGTGCGGGCGGTAGCCGAGAGCCGGCCGGCTCGTTTTTTGAAAAACGCTCAGAATTTCTCCGTATATGTGAGTGTAATGGTTTTATTTTACGATATAATAAATAAGGGTTTTTTACACTATGCGAGTGCCTTTTTTGTTTTTCTATATGAATTGTGACACTATCGTTTTACTGATTGGAATTAACATTGAGGAGAGTCCGGTCTGGTTCCTGTGACGGTTCATCCAGATCATCTATATATAAGCCTTTTTGATCTCACTTAACACTGAGATCTCAAGCTCTGGTAAGCGGCCCCTTTTTCTCATTGGTGGAGGTGATTCTGTTGGATTTCTGTTTGCACAAAGTGACGTGGGTGTCAGTCTTCCATTCTCACTCTGGAGGAATCATCACTATTGCTGTTTGTCATCATTTTTTGGGACTTAAGGCCTCATGCACACGAGACGCAGTTAAACGCGCGTTCAGATGCAGTTGGACAGTTTTTTCAACTGCCCCTGAACTCATTCAATGTTATCCTATGTGTCCATGCACACAGTCTCGTTTTTTTCCGTTTTTATGCAGTTGCGTTTAATCTCGTTTTTCCAGAAGCAAAAAAATGCGTTCAGAAACAAAAATTTCCACGTTTCAGACGCAAAACGCGGCAAAACGCGGTAAAACGCGGCAAAACGCCGCTACCGCGTTTAGCCGCGTTTGCGTTTATATGCGTTTTTAAAGGTGACCTTTTTTTTTACATTAAAAATCTCAAAAATGATTGCAAATGATGAAAAACCATTAGAAAAATATTTTAAACAATTGCAATTGCAAGTGGACAATCCACAACTTGTGGCAAGTGACATGGCAGGTGGCAAGTGACGTGGCAAGTGGACAATCCACAACTTGTGGCAAGTGACATGGCAGGTGGCAAGTGATGTGGCAAGTGGACAATCCACAACTTGTGGCAAGTGACGTGGCAGGTGAAGTGGCAAGTGACGTGGAAAGTGGACAATCCACAACTTGTGGCAGGTGACGCGGCAAGTGACCTGGCAGGTGACGTGGAAAATCAACAACTTGTGGCAGGTGACTGGCATGTGACGTGGCAAGTGGACAATCCATAACTTGTGGCAGGTGACGTGGCAAGTGACGTGGCAAGTGGACAATCCACTTGTGGCAGGGGAGGTGGCAAGTGACGTGGCAAGTGGACAATCCACTTGTGGCAGGGGATGTGGCAAGTGACGTGGCGAGTGGACAATCCACAACTTGTGTCAGGTGACATGGCAAGTGGACAATCCACAACTTGTGGCAGGTGATGTGGCAAGTGGACAATCCACTTGTGGCAGGTGACGTGGCAGGGGACGTGGCAAGGGACGTGGCAAGTGGACAATCCACAACTTGTGGCAGGTGACGTGGCGTGTGACGTAGAAAGTGATGTGGCAAGTGGACAATCCACAACTTGTGGCAGGTGATATGGCTGGTGACGTGGCAAGTGGACAATCCACATCTTGTGGCAGGTGACGTGGCAGGTGACGTGGAAAGTGGTGTGGCAAGTGGACAATCCACAACTTGTGGCAAGTGATGTGGCTGGTGACGTGGCAAGTGGACAATCCACAACTTGTGGCAGGTGGCATGGCAGGTGACGTGGAAAGTGGACAATCCACATCTTGTGGCAAGTGACGTGGCAGGTGATGTGGCAAGTGACGTGGCAAGTGGACAATCCACAACTTGTGGCAGGTGATGTGGCAAGTGATGTGGCAGGTGATGTGACAAGTGGACAATCCACATCTTGTGGCAGGTGACGAGGCAGGTGACGTGGAAAGTGGTGTGGCAAGTGGACAATCCACAACTTGTGGCAAGTGATGTGGCTGGTGACGTGGCAAGTGGACAATCCACAACTTGTGGCAGGTGGCATGGCAGGTGACGTGGAAAGTGGACAATCCACATCTTGTGGCAAGTGACATGGCAGCTGACGTGGCAAGTGACGTGGCAAGTGGACAATCCAAAACTTGTGGCAGGTGACGTGGCAGGTGACGTGGCAGGTGACGTGGCAAGTGACGTGGCAAGTGGACAATCCACATCTTGTGGCAAGTGACGTGGCAGGTGATGTGGCAAGTGACGTGGCAAGTGGACAATCCACAACTTGTGGCAAGTGACATGGCAGCTGATGTGGCAAGTGATGTGGCAGGTGATGTGACAAGTGGACAATCCACATCTTGTGGCAAGTGACATGGCAGCTGACGTGGCAAGTGACGTGGCAAGTGGACAATCCAAAACTTGTGGCAGGTGACGTGGCAGGTGACGTGGCAGGTGACGTGGCAAGTGATGTGGCAAGTGGACAATCCACATCTCGTGGCAAGTGACGTGGCAGGTGATGTGGCAAGTGATGTGGCAAGTGGACAATCCACAACTTGTGGCAGGTGATGTGGCAAGTGATGTGGCAGGTGATGTGACAAGTGGACAATCCACATCTTGTGGCAAGTGACGTGGCAGCTGACGTGGCAAGTGACGTGGCAAGTGGACAATCCAAAACTTGTGGCAGGTGACGTGGCAAGTGACGTGGCAGGTGACGTGGCAAGTGGACAATCCACATCTCGTGGCAAGTGACGTGGCAGGTGATGTGGCAAGTGACGTGGCAAGTGGACAATCCACAACTTGTGGCAGGTGACGTGGCAGGTGATGTGGCAAGTGATGTGGCAGGTGATGTGACAAGTGGACAATCCACATCTTGTGGCAAGTGGCGTGGCAGCTGACGTGGCAAGTGACGTGGCAAGTGGACAATCCAAAACTTGTGGCAGGTGACGTGGCAAGTGACGTGGCAGGTGACGTGGCAAGTGACGTGGCAAGTGGACAATCCACATCTCGTGGCAAGTGACGTGGCAGGTGATGTGGCAAGTGACGTGGCAAGTGGACAATCCACAACTTGTGGCAGGTGACGTGGCAGGTGATGTGGCAAGTGATGTGGCAGGTGATGTGACAAGTGGACAATCCACATCTTGTGGCAAGTGACGTGGCAGCTGACGTGGCAAGTGACGTGGCAAGTGGACAATCCAAAACTTGTGGCAGGTGACGTGGCAAGTGACGTGGCAAGTGGACAATCCACATCTCATGGCAAGTGACGTGGCAGGTGATGTGGCAAGTGACGTGGCAAGTGGACAATCCACAACTTGTGGCAGGTGACGTGGCGGGTGATGTGGCAAGTGATGTGGCAGGTGATGTGACAAGTGGACAATCCACATCTCGTGGCAAGTGACGTGGCAGGTGACGTGGCAAGTGACGTGGCAAGTGGACAATCCACAGCTTGTGGCAAGTGACATGGCAGGTGGCAAGTGATGTGGCAAGTGGACAATCCACAACTTGTGACAGGTGACGTGGCAGGTGATGTGGCAAGTGGACAATCCCCAACTTGTGGCAAGTGACGTGGCAAGTGACGTGGCAAGTGGACAATCCAAAACTTGTGGCAGGTGACGTGGCAAGTGACGTGGCAGGTGATGTGGCAAGTCACGTGGCAAGTGGACAATCCACAACTTGTGGCAGGTGACGTGGCAGTTGGACAATCCACAACTTGTGGCAGATGACATGGCAAGTGACGTGGCAGGTGATGTGGCAAGTCACGTGGCAAGTGGACAATCCACAACTTGTGGCAGGTGCCGTGGCAAGTGACACGCTAAATACAAGTACACTGCAGCTCTCACAGATGCTGCTACTCACTCTGGTCTCACAAAATTGCTGAAATAGTTAATTTTTGAGCTGGGGAGGGTCTATGATGTTAGCTTAACTAAACGCTTCTAGACGCAAACGCGGTAAAACGCGGTAAAACGCCGCTAAATCGCGGTAAAAATCGCGGCAAAACGCGCGTTTCTAAACGCCAGTTTCAACATGTGTCCAGCAGCGTTTGCATCTGCGTCTCGTGTGCATGAAGCCTTAGTGGATTCATTCCTTCTTTCTTTTTTTGTTTGTTTCTATATTAAATGAAATTCAATTTCGTTTTTATTATGGTTTTACATGTCTGAATTTATAGGAGATATATATATTCCGTGTTATCCATTTTTTCTTTATTTGAGGATTCCTGATAGGTCCTATTTGGTGGGGTTTTTTCACGTGATTTGACACCAGTGTTTATTATTCGCGTTTCTTTCACATATGTATTAGTTATGTAAATGATGATTTATTTATATCATTTATGTATTTAATTATATATTATTTAATGTTCACACTTTATTTAATATAATTCCTTGTCATCGATCACTTATGTTTTTAACCGCATGAATTGATTCAGATGGGGATATAATTTATTTTCCATTTAGCCAGGCTATTTGGTTTTCTATCTCTAAGGCCGCGTACACACGCGGGGACTGTTCGCCCAACTTTGTCCGTCAAACAGTTTCAGCAAACAGTCCGCTCAAAATTAGCATGGACGGACATGGCCACACACGACGAACGAACAGTTTGCTGAAACCGTGCGCGATGACGTGAACGGCACGTACGACGGGACGAAAAATACGACGTCCTATACACTGCATTATAACTTTCGGCGTGTAAATCCTTTCTGAGCATGCGCGGAACTTAGTTTGACGAACAAGCCTACACACGAGGGGACTGTTCGCTGAAACAAAGTTTCAGCGGACAGTTTTTCGGAATTTCCGAAAAACCTTGTTCAGCGGACTGTTCGCTGAAACTGTCCGCTGAAAGCCCACACACGGGCGGACTGTCCGCCGAAACACTGTTCAGCGGACAAAGTTGGCCGAACAGTCCCCGCGTGTGTACGCGGCCTTAGCTTTACACATATAGGTATTATTTTAGAACACTTTTTTGTCTTTTAGCGCAGCTCACCATTACACAGGGTCAACCAGGTATTTCAGGTGATATAGGGGGCCAAATGACACAGCACAAGCACTGTGCTGCATAACATGCTTTAAGGGAACAGGATCTATTTTTTTTGTACCAAACACTTTAAATCTGCTAATACATTTGACACTACTCTTCCCCCCATACTGACAATACTGCTGTTTCCCTGGCCTCCTGTTCTCATTCCTCCAGACTTGTGTCTCACTAATATAGGTTGTGTATTAATGGCCAGATCACCAGGTGAAAACCGAGAAAAAGCCATACAGAAAACTGATGCAGCCACCACATCTAATGATTAGTAAGCTGCAATATAATACAGTTTTGGTTTTGGATATACAGTAATATCAATTTAAGGATTTACTGCCAATGCTCTTTGGGCGCCCAAGGACCACTCACCACTCCTATGTCTGAGGAGTATTCTCCTGGGTACATTCTGTCTCATGACAACAAGTCCTGTGGGCTTGATCTTTGGCAAGCAGGCATGAATCAGTATGGTCCCCATGCCCTAATGCAGGGGCCCAACTGGGAACCGACCACTCTGCCCATGGCCACCTCTCCATGGGGGTATGTGTATTTGCTGAGGGTAAAGTGGGATGTGGGCCACAAGAATGCCCATGCAACAAGCAGTTTAATCAAACAAATATTGTGTTTCATTTTAAGCTGAGTTTTATATAACTTCTTGTAGACAGTAGCAGCAATTTCAAAAGCTCCTTTCGTCCTTCTGTGGTTGTGGTTGTAGTTAGCTGAGCCAGAAGGCAGTGATCAGAACCAAGGAGCACCTTGTCTGTGTTTTAAGAGACAGAAATTCAGGTCCAATCAGACTATAAAAATATCAACAAATATAAGGATTTAGCAAGCAGGACACTCAGGTGCACAAGAGTAACTGACTGACCTAAAAGTAATTTTAATGTTAAATCTAAAAAGCTAAATAACCTTGCTTGTAGAGAGCACTATGAACTGCGAGTAATTTTTAAAGAATCAATGCATTTCTTCTTCAAGACATTGCAGTTTTTTCATTTTAAGTCAAATTCTATTCCAGCCATTAGAAATGCCATAATTCCTTGTAGGATCATTGGTTTTCTAAATGAAAAAAAATATTATTTTGAAACATGTTGTTACATACCTAAGGGAATTGATAGCAAAATGAAAGAGATCATTTCAAACTGTCAAATTATTAATTTTGTTGCAGATATATCTGACATTTTGTAGAATTTTAGAGCCTGTAATTTTCAGACAAAATGAGTTATTGAACAACGAACTGAAATTTTAGTTCCTTACCCAATAATGTCAATTAACTAGAATTTGGTGGTTCGTACCCTCAACCCCCACAATTAATAATTGTTTGTTACTATGAAGGACAGAGGTATTTAATAGGTTTGACTAGCTGACAATTGTTGGAATCAGAGGCTTGTGCATAAAATACACAGAATGGCTTATGTGCCATAAAAGCAAAAAGTAGAGAAGAAATATTAGAGAACAGTTAAAGCGGAGCTCCACCCTAAAGTGGAACTTCCGCTCATTGGAACCCTCCCCCTCTCCGATGCCACAATTGGCACCTTTCAGGGGGGAGGGGGTGCAGATACCTGTATAGTACAGGTATTTGCACCCACTTCCGGCATAGATTTCCGCAGAATCTGCTGGTATTTACGCCACTTCCTGCGGGTCCCCCGCTGTCTGCTGGGAAACACACGGATCCCAGAGACAGCGGGGACCATCCTTATTGCGCAGCGCGACTTGCACATGCACAGTACGGAACCGGGAAGTGAAGCCACAAGGCTTCACTTCCTGATTCCCATACCGAAGATGGCGGCGGCAGCACCCGAGAGCCGATCGAGAGATCGGCTTTGGGTGCCGACATCGTGGGCACGCTGGGCGGGTAAGTGTCCTTATTTTAAAAGTCAGCAGCTGCAGTATTTGTAGCTGCTGACTTTTAAAAACAAAAAACGACGGAACTCCCGCTTAAGCTTTGTATAAACCTCATTTCACTCTGAAGTATTAATATACTAACTTCCTTCCCAACAATTGAATCTATCTTCTGCAGCAGGGAAGACTTAAATTATCTGGCTGTATTTTTATTGTTTAACCACTTGCTTACTGGGCACTTAAACCCCCCTCAGTCCCAGACCAATTTTCAGCTTTCAGCGCTGATGCACTTTGAGTGACAATTACGCGGTCATACAACACTGTACCCAAATGAAATTTTTATCATTTTTTTCCCACAAATAGAGCTTTCTTTTGGTGGTATTTAGTTACAGCTCGGAGTTTTATTTTTTGCTAAACAAACAAAAAAAGATGCAAAAAAAAAAAAAATCATGTTTTAATAGTTTGTTATAAAATTTTGCAAACGGGTCATTTTTCTCCTTCATTGAAGTGCGCTGATTAGGCGGCACTGATAGGCTGCATTGGTGGGCACTGATGGGCTGCATTGGTGGGCACTGATGGGCTGCATTGGTGGGCACTGATAGGCTGCACTGGTGGGCACTGATAGGCATAGTTAAGGCGGCACTAATAGGCACAGATAAGGCGGCACCGATGGGCACAGATAAGGCGGCACTGATGGGCAAAGATGGGCACAGATAAGATGGCACGGATGGGTGGCACGGATAAGTGGCACGGATGGGTGGCACGGATGGGCACTGATAGGTACCACAGATAGATGGGACTGATGGGCACTGATAGGTGGCACTGATAGGTGGCTCTGATAGGTGGCACTGCTGGGCACTGATGGGCGGCACTGCTGGGCACTGATGGGCGGCACTGGGGTGCAGCACCTTTGAGGCAGATTTTGGGTGGCACTGTGGGTGGCACTGCTGGGTGGCACTGTGGGTGGCACTGTGGGCACTGCTGGGTGGCACTGTGGGCACTGCTGGGTGGCACTGTGGGCACTATGGGCACTGCTGGGTGGCACTGACAGGGGGGCACTTACTTTATTTCAGGATGGCACTGCGGGTGGCAGGTGGGCACTGGCAGGGGGCAGGTGTCCGTTTGAATTGCTGGCCGTGATCGGGACTGATGTCCCGAACACGGCCGCCGGCGATCGGCTTTTTTTTTTTCTCCTCGCGCTGTCAGCGCGAGGAGGAATACTAGCCGATTACCGGCTCCGTTTTATCACATGATCAGCTGTCATTGGCTGACAGCTGATCACGTGATAAGGGGTCGGGATCGACCCCTTACACGGATCGGTGATCAGGTGAGTCTCACGGACTCGCCGATCACAGAGCGCGCCGCGCGCGCCCCTCAGGGGGCGCGCAGGCCGCTCGTAACCGGGACCACGTCAATAGACGTAGTCCCGGAAATGTGGGTCCGCGCTGTTGCCGTCATTTTGCAATAGCGCGGATCCCAAGTGGTTAAATTAAATTGTACCAACTAAAGGGAGAGCGAGACCCTAATAATGACCTCTGTAGGTGGGCAGATCTTATCGCTCTTCTATTTGTAAAAATGCAATAAGTGTTTATACTGCAGCACCTATGCAAAGCTTAAATGTGGAGTGTTTCTTGATTGGAAATGTGCATTTTCTCCATTACACAAATTACACAAATTCTCCATTACACAAATGTGATGATGCATGTTCAATTTGTTAACAGCATGGCATAAAATTAACTTTCATATTTAAACCAGAACATACAGTAAGCACAATGACTGGTTTCTTTTTCTTTTTACTTTTCCTAGCTATTAGTACACTTTTAATGAACATTTTCCATGATTTTATTGGAAAAGACAGAACCTGATGTATTTTCAAATTGAAGGACTTAATTAGTCTTGAACTTGCCAACCTTGACTCAGCTGGTGTCAAAGAAATGATTTAGAGGATTGTTCACCCTTAAATGAAGCTCATTTATCAGGTCAAGTGCTTTTACTGATGTCTTAAGCCCCGAACACACGAGAGGACTTATGTCCGACAGACTTCCGAAGGAGTTTTGCCGGAGTTCTGCCGGAGTTCCGACAGAGTTCTGACGGACTTTTCGACTGAGCGGACTTGGCCACACACAATCACACCACGGATTCGAACGTGATGACGTACGACTGGACTCGAATAAGGAAGTTCATAGCCAGTAGCCAATAGCTGCCCTAGCGTCGGTTTTAGTCCGTCGGAATAGCATACACACGAGCAAATTTTCGGTAGGAACTGGGTCCGGCGGAGTTCCGTCGGAAAAATTTGAAGCATGTTCCATTTTCTAAAGTCCGTCAGACTTTTGCGAATCAAAAGTCCGTTGCAGCCCACACACGATCGAATAGTCTGACGGAATCATTCCGTCGGACTTTGGATGTTGAAAAGTCCGCTCGTGTGTACGGGGCTTTTAACATTTTTTCATATATCTATACTTATTGTGCTCTTAAACTAAATACATATATGCACACTCATAAAAAGCGCAACTTTTGAAACCATCATTACGCTTGACTGTAGAGATGTACTATATGTTACACAATGGAATTCCTAAGCAAATCACCATTAAATCAGCATTCAAACATCAAAAGGGCTGGTGGATGTAACATAAGCACAATCTGTCTACCTACATTGTGGTGGCATTGCCCACATCTTATAGCACCTAGGTGCCAATACCAAAAGTTCAGTTCGCTTAGCTCAGGCTACATGTTTGCAGTGGACCTAACCTGCAGATTGTAGGGGGCTCTTATCATTATCATATTGTGCAATTACTTGCAAATCATAGCAGACTCAACCCAATAGAATGCCTATGGGATGAATTGGAGCTGAGACTGCGGAGCGAGGGCGGCTCTGGCTTGTCCAGTGGCTGCTTAGTGCTTGGATATTTCCTCTCCCTGTTACACCAGCAGACAACTTTGCCTAGGGCATGCTTGGCTGAGGAGGGATGTCAGTGGATGATATGCCTGTATCCATGGGTGTAGCATAAGGGGTTGCAGTGGTCACAATTGAAACCCCACCCATAGCTCCAGGGGGCCCCTGCAGCCTCCCTGCCACATTATCATATCCTCCACAAAGTCCAGCTCTGATCTGAACTAAGGCCCCACAGTCACGTTCCAATACTGGGCTTCCACTTTGCCTTCCACAGTCCACATCCCTCTGTTCTCATTGGCTGGGGAGAAGCTGTGAGCAATTTCCTGAATGGAGAGGAGCATTGGGTGAGAACAGCCCAGAATGGAGAAGTGTCTGTGCTGTGTGTTGGCAACATGGAATGGTAACCAAGCTCAGTGAGTTAAGAGGAGAAGAGTGCCGTCCTGTAGCCCCGATGGGATGGATGTTACTGGTGAGGTAAGACACCGCTCAGTGTCTCCTAGTCACCAGCTGGGATTCTTTGTACCCCCCACCCGGAGATGTCTGCTTACCCCACTTTCTTGACAACTGGGGAAAAGACACACACCTCTGAGAGGTGACCTTCCACCAACACCTACCAACACTGACCAAGAAACCTTCAGAAATTGCTAAAACAAATTCCTTAACACCTCCTGAGGGGCTGCAGGCTCTATATTTTGTGTCACATGGCTTTGCCCTCACAGATCTAAGTTGCGACCCCCAAAACTCCCTGACCACCCCCTCCACCCTGGATGCTATGCCCAGCTGCTGAGCTCCTTTCCCATTATGGTACTCTATACTGCTCCTCCTCCACAGGGCTGAAATCACATTCCTTTATAACACAGCCAGTCAGCCACGATCTTCACAAGGTGTGTCTGCCTACTGCAACTACACTGCCCTTCCAACCAGAGAATTTAACAGGTCAGAACGGAAACATAAAAGCCAGATATACCCTGTGAAAGTGGACAGACTGTGTGTAAAGGAATGTGATTCCAGCCCTGTGTAGTGTGGGGGGAGGAGCTATATACAGTGCTGGGATGGGAAAGACGCTCTGCCAAGTGACCTACTAGGGGTCCCTGTCCTCTGATTCTCCAGTGGTGATCCCTGTCCTCTGATTCTACAGCTGTGATCCCTGTCCTCTGATGTAAGGAGGAACTCTGGGAACTCAAAACTCTTAAGCCACTTTGAGTATCTTGGCGTGTGGTGGGTGTATCTGCATGCACGGTGAAAGTGGTGGGTGGTAGTGGGGGGGCATGTCAACTTTTGCATCAGGGCCCACAAACTTCAAGCTAAGCCTTTGCCTGTATCTACTTATGTCTGTGAGTTTAATGGTTTTAAATTATTTGACAAAATAAAAAAGGTTATCTGCACCAGAGCCTGTGCGCTCTTCTTTCTCATTGTATATCCACAGCTTCAGGAGATCTGCAAGGTGGTGTTAACTGGAGTTTATTAACCCCTTTGAGGATGTAACATCTCTGTGAACTCTTTTGAATTGTAATGTTTGGCTCACTCTGGGCATAAGCACAAGTACTGTTTTTTTGTTTTTACACCGACCAGATCAGTGCCTGACCTCACAAATGCGCTTCTGGAAGAATGGTCAAACATTCCCATAGACACACTCCTTAACGTTCTGGGGAGCCTTCCCAGAAGAGTTGAAACTGTTATAGCTGCAAAGGTTTGGCAAACCCAATATTGAACCCTACGGACTAAGACTGGCATGCCATTAAAGTTCATATGTATGTAAAGGCAGGTGTCCTAATATTTTTGGAAAAAAAGTGTATACTATATATATATATATATATATATATATGTATGTATGTATGTATGTATATATATATATATATATATACACAGTATCTTACAAAAGTGAGTACACCCCTCACATTTTTCTAAATATTTTATTATATCTTTTCATGTGACAACACTGAATAAATTACACTTTGCTACAATGTAAAGTAGTGAGTGTACAGCTTGTATAACAGTGTACATTTGCTTTCCCCTCCAAATAACTCAACACACAGCCATTAGAGTCTAAACTGCTGGCAACAAAAGTGAGTACACCCCTAAGTGAAACTGCCCAAATTGGGCCCAGTTAGCCATTTTCCCTCCCTGGTGTCATGTGACTCATAAGTGTTACAAGGTCTCACGTGTAAATGGGGAGAAGGTGTATTAAATTTGGTGTTATCACTCTCACTCTCTCATACTGGTCACTGGAAGTTTAACATGGCACCTCATGGCAAAGAACTCTCTGAGGATCTGAAAAACAGAATTGTTGCTCTACATAAGATGGCCTAGGCTATAAGAAGATTGCCAAGACCCTGAAACTGAACTTCAGCATGGTGGCCAAGACCATACAGTGGTTTAACAGGACAGTTATACTATATTACCAAAAGTGAGCTTGGATACATAGAGAGAAATCATGGATTTAATAGGCACCAATATATTAAAAAAAAAAAAAAAAAAGTGTTTTTTCCATTTATTCAGTGTAAAATATTGATAAGCTCCTGAAGAAGCATTGTGAAAAATGTAGAGCTTGCATCTCCAAAACGCTATTCTGTTTCCACTCTGTTAAGGGATATTCCCAAAGGATATTACATCTACCGACCCTGGAACAGCAGTTAGAGTTGGCTGCGTTGATTATTGTTTGTAAAAGTCTGTATTCACTTTTTATATGCTTTTAAGATATTTTGTAATTATGTGTTATAATAAAATTTTTATTATTTTTATAGAATGGCACCTATGAAATCCATGATTTCTCTCTATGTATCCAATCTCAGTTAATAGGATGTGGCACCTTTTACCACTGTCTATACACCCACAGTGCCACCCTGTGGTGGTGTATTATTTCTAATTTATATATTCCTAATCTGCTGGCAATGAGTATAGACCTCCAAAAGTGCACTGCCCCCATTGCGCCAATAAATAATCGATGACAAACTATCAGTGAAAATAAATATGTGTAAAAAAAAAATCAAAATCAAAAACAGGTCATATGGGCAATGGCCTTAGTACGTATTTTAAATTGGCATCATGACCAACCCAATAAAATTTGGATAATGCTAGAACAAACAATGGCGGGAAGGAAACTAACAGGACTACCCTGGATTCCGAAGTTGAATAGGGGGCTCTCAAAATGGACGTCACCATTAACTCAAAATACATAAAAAATTTGGGATAAACTCAATCAATCAGGAGATTATGCCCCCTCGGATATCTCCCTTGTCCCCGTTGGAAGGGTTCCCATGGTTCTTGCCGGGGGAAGGAGAGAAATCAGTGGGGACATGGGGGAAAGATGGAGATACGTCATGGGGCAAATTTGCCCCGCGTGGAACATTACTGCCTCTAGCGGAATTGGTGTAGAAGCTAGGACCAATACCAATGGCCGAATGGAGGTACCATCAATTAGTATTTTTTTTTTAATAAGATTAAATCCAAGATAAGACCTTTGAATATGCTTACCATATTTGAATCTAGATGTGTGAAGATAATCAGGGCTGACCACTTATTATCACAAATGCACACATTAGTGCTCGGGACCAAGAAAAATACAAAATGATATTACATTCGAGAATGGGAAAGCAAATTAAATCATAGCTTTACTTCCACCCAAATTAAAAATCTTGTTGAATCTACATACCATACATCTACAAGTTCACAAATCCAGGAAATGTCATATAAATTTCTGACCAGTTGGTACCAAACTCCAGCAAGATTGGCTCAGATCTATCCAACAGCATACGCCAATTGTTGGAGAGGGTGCCACATATGGTGGCTGTGTCCCCTGATCAAGGGTTTTTGGCAGGAAATTGCCCCTTGGGTAGAAAGGTTATCCCCTGTAATAATAGAACTAACGCCTTTAAACTTTTTATTCCACGGGACAATGACATCAGTTAGAACATATAGGGTTAGTATAAGACCATATTTATTAAATGCGGCAAAACTATTAATACCCAGATTATGGAGACAGACTACACAACCAACTTTGATAGAATGGAAGAAAGAAGTGGATAGGATGATGGAGGCTGTAAGATGGATACACATAGTTAAAAATAGGAAGGAGGAAATTAAGGAAAAATTTAGAAAATGGGAGCTCAATTCAATAGACATGGGCGCCGTCAATAAATTCATAAAATAAATTAATACTGAGCACAGCAGAGGTACAGCCCCAGGAGGAAGTCAGCACAGCACAGGGATGGTGGGAGCCCCTCATAATAAGCAGCCCCAGCAGGAAGTCAGCATAGCACAGGGATGGTGGGAGCCCCTCATAATAAGCAGCCCCAGGAGGAAGTCAGCACAGGGATGGTGGGAGCCCCTCATAATAAGTAGCCCCAGCAGGAAGTCAGCGTAGCACAGGGATGGTGGGAGCCCCTCATAATAAGCAGCCCCAGGAGGAAGTCAGCACAGCACAGGGATGGTGGGAGCTCCTCATAATAAGCAGCCCCAGCAGGAAGTCATCATAGCACAGGGATGGTGGGAGCCCCTCATAATATGCACAGCAGAGGTACAGCCCCAGGAGGAAGTCAGCACAGCACAGGGATGGTGGGAGCCCCTCATAATAAGCAGCCCCAGGAGGAAGTCAGCACAGCACAGGGATAGTGGGAGCCCCTCATAATAAGCAGCCCCAGGAGGAAGTCAGCACAGCATAGGGATGGTGGGAGCCCCTCATAATAAGCATAATGACTGAGTCGTCGTCAATGCGACGACAACTGATCCGAAATCCGAAATTCAAAAACAAAAATTCATATTGCGTAAAAGAATTCGGACGCACGGATCCTTCCGAACGTACGAATTTTGGGAAATTCGTACGAATTTGAGATTTGTACCAAACGAATCGCACATGTCTACAATTCAATAGAGATCGAATAATGTGAGTTCACTGGAGTGGCGGAGAGGATGGGATGAGGTGTGGGGAGGGGGCGATGGGAAGGGAGGAGAGGATTATCCTTTCTTTTTTTTTTTTTTTTTATTTAGGGGGGGAAGACATGGTATAAGTAAATAAGATGCTGGAAATGCTATACAATGTGGAATTGCTTTTTTTTTTTTTCAATACTTATAAAGATAAATAATACCTCCAAACCTCCAAACGTGTACTGCATAAATATTTAACCACTTCAATACCGGGCACTTATACACCTTCCTGCCCAGACGAATTTTGAGCTTTCAGCTCTGTCCCACTTTGAATGACAATTGTGCGGTCATGCTACACCGTACCTAAGCTAAATTTTTATCATTTTGTTCCCACAAATAGAGCTTTCTTTTGGTGGTATTTGATCACCTCTGGGATTTTTATTTTCTACTAAACAAAGAAAAAAAGGCCGAAAATTTTGAAAAAAAACATTTTTTTGTTTCAGTTACAAAACTTTGTAAATAAGTAAGTTTTCTCCTTCACTGATGGGCACTGACGGGGCCGCAGTGACTGGCACTGATAAGGCGGCACTGATGGGCACCAATGACGTGGCATCAATGAAGTGACACTGATAGGCGGCACTGATAGATGGCACTGATATGCGACACAGATAGACACTGATAGGAGGCACAAATAGGCACTGATAGGTGGCATGGATTGTCATGGATGGGTGGTACGGATTGCCATGGATGGGTGGCATGATTAGGTGGCATGGATGGGCATGGATAGGCGGCATGGATGGGCACTGATAGGCGGCATGGATGGGCACTTATAGGCGGCATGGATGGGCATTGATAGGCCGCATAGATGGGCACTGATAGGTGGCATGGATGGGCACTGATAGGCGGCACGGATGGGCATTGTAGTGTACAGTATTGTATAGGGATGGATGCCAATCAGTGCCAAACAATAATGCATGCCAATCAGTGATGCCCATTGTGGGCACTGATTGGCATCCATTATGGTTATTGATTGGCATCCATTGTGGGCACTGACTGGCATCCCTGGTGGTCTAGGGGGGCATACCTGTTGCTGGGCATCCCTGGTGGTCTGGTGGCATCCCTGGTGGTCCAGTGAGGGCATCCTCGGGGGGGCTGTGCTGATAATCGATCAGCACAGACCTCCCCTGTCAGAGGAGCAGCCGATTGGCTCTCCTCTACTCGTGTCTGACAGACGCAAGTGAGGAAAAGCCAATCACCGGCTCTTCCTATTTACACTGTGATCAGCTGTGATTGGACGCGGCTGATTACATGGTAAAGAGTCTCTGTCAGAGACACCTTACCGAGATCATAGTTGCGGGGTGTCAGACTGACACATCGCAACAACGATTGCTGCGACGCGCGCCCCCGGGGGCGCGCAGTGCCTTAATATCCTGATCACGTCATATGACGTCCAGTCAGGATATTAAAACCACTTTGCCACTGTCATTTTGCTATATGGCGGGCGGCAAGTGGTTAAAGGATAATTTAAGTAGCGCTCATAACAATGTAACAAATGTGCAAAGTGAAAATGCTCAATCTATCACCCGTGATATAGAGAACTACAAGTCCATTAAACAGAATGTTGAAAATCACACAAAGGAATCAATCTTCACAAACTCCTTCAAACTTCCACCACACCAATGTGCTCGTGACACCTCGCCCAATGGAAACACACTCACCGACTGATGTTGCCTCCCACTTTCATGTTTGGCAAAAAACAGCAGCATAAACCCCACTTGGGTATATCCCTCGATCATTCCAGGCAAGGCTTATCCATATGTGAAAAGTAAAATAAAATGCTCCAAATAGCGTGATACCGTTTAAAATTTATTCAAACAACTCACACATCACTTCAATATATTCACTCACATGTTAAATAAAAAATGCCAGCATCAATTGAAATAATCACAGCAAACTTTCAACAAAACCGGGCGATGCACCGCGGTTACAGTGGAACTCAAAGTGTGCACTACAAGCTCTCACCACTTTCTAGCCACTGCTCCCGATGAAACTGAATGGAACCCGAGCATCAGTGTCTTTCAGCGTCTTTCCCCAAGGGGCATGGCCATACGAACACTAACTCTATTGACAGAAAGACGCTGATGCTCATGTTTCGTTTAGACATTAATGGCTGTGTATTGAGTTATTTTGAAGGGACAGCAAATTTACACTGTTATACAAAGTGTCATTTCTTCAGTGTTGCCACATGAAAAGATATAATAAAACATTTACAAAAATGTAAGGGGTGTACTCACTTTTGTGAGATAAATGATAAATTGTTATCCATACTTACCATACTTACCGTAAATTTTCTTTCCTGGACCCTCCCCATGTCAACCTACTATGAGTCAGCTCCGCCCTCTCTAACCCCTCCAGGACCACTTTTTCTTAGCCCATCAAGGGCGGCTGTCAGTCTAGGCTAGTGTTCAAAATACCCCTCCTTGCGACAGAAAATAGGGTGGGAGTCCCCGACTGACAAGGGGGGGATCCAGGAAAGGAAAATTACAGTAAGTATGGATAACAATTTTCCGTATTCCTGGACCTCCCCATGTCAGCCTACTATGGGACGTACCAAGCAAACACTTGAGGGGGGATCGTAAAAAGAAAGGACAAACGCAGTAATAACAGAAGAACCAAGCGCTTCCACTGGAGAAAGAGCCACATTCAACTTGTAATGTTAGATAAAAGTGTTGGGCGCACTCCAGCTTGCTGCTCTGCACATTATTTCAGATGACACTTTCGCTTAGGCTGACCATGATACTGCCATACCCCTCGTCGAATGCACCCTGACTTCCGCAGGAGGAGGAAGGCCCGGTGACTTGAATGCAATCTGTATGGTTTTGACAATCCAAGAAGACACAATCCTAGGCAGAGCCGCCATGCCCTTCTTTGACCCTATAGGAAAGATGAAAAGCTGGTCTTGTTTGCGAAAAATCTTAGTCCGCTCCAGGTAAGTTGAAACAGAGGAGACCAAGTCTAGCCTCTTCCATTCAACTTGCAATGCATCCATCTGGAAGGCTGGATGAATAGTCTCTCAATTCATGTGAAAGGAAGTAGTCACCTTCGGTAGAAAGCTCAGAACTGGTCTGAGGATACTTTTATCCGGAAAGAATCAAACAAAAATGCTCTCTGGATGAAAAAGCACATAATTCTGAGACTCTTCTCGCAGAAGCAATAGCCATTAAGAAAACTGTCCTTAAAGTTAAATAGAACAATGAACAGGAAGAAGTTGGATCAAAAGGAGGAGCTAGTAAAGCTTTCAAGACCAAAGTCAAGTCCCATTTGGGAAAAAAGGATTTCAGGGGAGACCTAATCTTTATGGCTGCCTTAAAAAAACGAATCACTATAGGATCTAATGCCCATCTTGTATTCGTCATAGCCAACAGGACGGAGACATAGACCTATCCAGCCCATGCTGTAGAAACTGCAGAATGTTAGAGACTGAAGGGGACTTGGGTTCCCAACCTCTTTTCGCAGCGATGTGTCGAAAAACTCTCCAGACTCAGTGATAGGTCAAATTTGTAGACTTCTTAAGAGCCTGTAATAAGGTATTGAGAGGTCCAAATCCCTTCAAAGATCTCCTCTCAATTTCCATGCCATTAATTTCAATCTCCTGTGGTTCGGATGACACATCCCATTCTGGAGCAAAAGATCCCGACAAGGCAGCAGTAGGATTGGTTGGCATATCTTCATCCTCCATACCAGTGGAAACCATGGCCTTCTGGGCCAGAAAGGCAGAATCGCTATTGCCGTGACCCTCTCTCAGTGAATCTTTAACATGACTTTGAGGATCAAAGGGAGTGGAGGGAACACATACACCAGGGAAAAGTTCCATGGCTTGGATAGAGCATCTTGGCTGTATGCTTGTGAATGGTAGGTTCGGGAGAAGATGCAAGGAAGTTGGAAATTCTTCTTTGTTGCCATGAGGTCTATTGTAGGTAACCCCCAGGCTTTGAAAATCTTTTTTGGTATTTTGGATTAAGGCCCCACTCGTGATCCAAAATGTTTTCATTCAAACGGTCTGCCAGGACATTTTCGAGCCCTGGGATGTAGGCCGCTGTCAGTGAATTGAGATTCCTCTCTGTCCACAGGAAATTTGGCATGCCACTTGCAGAAGGGATCGCCTCCTGGTGCCTGCCTGATGATACACGTAAGCGATAGTGGTTTTGTTGTCCGAGAGGATTTTGACAGCTTGTCTAACACAGGATGGGACGGCTTCCAATTCTAGGAGATTTAAACTCTGCGAAATGTGGGGCCCCCTTGCTGGCACTAAGCTTGCTGTCCCAAGCAGTGTGCCCTCCACCCCAGAAGACTGGCATCCGTCGCCAGCACTACTGGCTCCAGAGACTGCAATGACACACCCCGGGAAGATTGTGAGAAATTGTCCACCAATTGAGGGAATGATTTATAGACACTGGAATGTAGATCTTCTGAATTAGAGTGGCGATCTCATTGGAGAGGGAAATTGCATTGAAACCTCCTTCTTCGTCACCGGACCCATGGAACTCCCGGGATACTGCAGGCATTCCTTCAAAACCAGAAAAGATCTGGCCATTACCTCCCGAATTTGTGTCTGAATGTCCTGAATCTTCCTCTGGGGAAGAAAAACTCGACCCTGTACTGTGTTGAATTGTACTCAGAGATACTCTAATATCTGGGTTGACTGCATCTGACTCTTCTGATATTTGATCAACCACCCAAACCGGGTGAGCATTTCGTAGGTGAGAGCCACGTACTCTAGAAGAAGATGTTTTGAAGGGGCCAGTAGTAGTAGGTCATCCAAATAATGGAAAATCTGTATGTCTTTGACCTTGAGTGTTGCAATGATGGCTGGCAGTATTTTTGAAAATGTTCTGGGAGCAGTGCAGAGGCCAAACATGAGAGACTGAAATTAGAAGTGAGACCCTTCCACTGCAAACCTGAGAAAGTGATGGTGAGCCGCATGTATCGGAACATGTAAGTAAGCGTCTGCTAGATCGATGGAAGCTGTCCAGTTTCTTACTTTCACCACCAATATAATCATTTCCAGCAACTCCATTTTGAATGGTGGAACCTTCATATAGGAATTCAGCACTTTTAGATCTAAGACTGGCTTTAACCCCTCTGAAGCTTTTGCTACTAAAAATAAAGAGGAATAGACTCCTTGACCCCATTCTCGCTTTGTAACTAGAAGAATGGTCTTTGCTGTCAGCAATTCTTTTATATACATTCATAAACACTGCCTCTTCCCTGAAAACGCTTGAAGCCAAGTTTCTACAAATAAGGACTGCAGTGGTCTTGCTCCGAATTCGAGGCGATAACCGTCTTGAATGATGGTCAAAATCCAGGCATCCTGTATCTCGTCAGCCCAAACCCTCTTGAATTGAGCCAGCCTCGCTCATACTTGAGGGTCTTGGGTGGAGATATCTTCAGAAGGCTTTGTCCGAGCCCTTAGGGGCTTGGTTGGGTCTGTGTTTGGAAGGATGAACCAGTTCCCCTCCATTGCCTGACATTTTTTTTACCAGGCCTATAGGAACTCGTTTCTCTGAAATTTTCCCTGGATTTTCTCGCAAAAGCGAAAGGGCTATCTCTGTCTTTTCTTCTCCTACGGGATTAGGCTTAGCGTAATATGGCAGGCCAGCCTTTGCAATGAAGCATCCACCCTAGGCGTAGTGTACCATAACTCTGCATCAGAGTCGCTATCCACATTTGGGTTGAAACAAACTGATTCCTCCTGAGCTGAATCTGCGGAAGCTGAAGATGATGCAGAGCGAGCACTTTTCTTGGACACACTTCCTAAGATCTCCTCGACTGCTTTCTTAATATAGGATTTCACCTGACGTGCATCTGCCGCATTGTCTCGTGCTGCTTCCTTGAAGCAAGAAGCACATACCAGCTTCCACCAGAAGACTTTCAGCTGAACAGGCCCAACAGCATTTTTCTTCTGACTGGCCTGGTGACAAAGACTTAGCTGAAGAAGAGGACTGCCTCCTGCATCCAGATTTGCTCTTTTAAGAGGATTTCCGATGACTTAACCTCTCTTGGCCCGGGTGCGAGCGACTGCAGTGAGGCAAGGGTGAGGGAGATCTGGAATGCCGTGTCCCTGGGCAATTATCCAGCCGCATGCAACTTTGCGATTTGTCATGTCTCGATTTTCCCTTGTTTTTCTAAGACTGAGATGCTGCTTTGGAACCTCTTTGCGGGCTTTTATCTTGCACTGGGCTCTTCTCTCTGCAAGAAACAGAAGAGGTGCTCTCTTTTAACTAAAACACACACACACACACAAAATATTTAAATAAAATAGAAATAAAATAATAAAATAAAAATCACAAATTAAAAACTTCTCCATTGAATATACAGTGCTAAGGCAGACAGACAGGCAGAATCCAAGATTTACCTGCAAGGCAAAAGTAAGCTTGAGACTCCTATTGGTAAGCAGGCTTAGGCACAGCATGAACCCAGAGAGATGCCAGCTTACCTGAGCAGAACAGACAACTGATCAGCTGGACCCAGAATGCCAGAGCAGCGGTGGGACTGATACAGGGCGGCCAAGAGACTACAAGGTCCACCCCCAAAAGTCAGAACAGTGCCACAAATCAGCGGCAATCATCCCGGTGGTTGCTAGGCAACCAGATGAGGGGGTTGACCTCCATGATGTCACCTGCCTGACTTGGAGCTGCTATGATGAATACACATGGGGGGGGGGCCTGTGCACTACAGATCCCAGCGCCAGGAGAAAAACAATAGAAACTAGGCCAGGAGGGCCAGCAACTGCCTGCAAGGTATAATACAGTACTTTATACTGCAAGTTACCCAGCCATACACATACAGTACTCTATACTGCCCTGTAATACCCCTACACCATGGGTACCCACCACCTCAGGAGATTTAAAGCCCATATGGGGGGGTCTTCTGAATCAGGAGAGGCTGAACCCAAACAGGGCAGAAAAAAATTGTCCCAACTATTATATTCTTTTCTTCTTTGTTTTTTTTGTTTTTTTTTAAGATGGCGTCTGGAGTGAGGACGAAAAAGAGCACTGGCCTAGACCAACAGCCGCCCGTTATGGGCTAAGAAAAAGGTGGTCCTGGAGGGGTCAGAGAGGGTGGAGCTGACATGGGGAGGTCCAGGAAATTATATATTTTTTTATTATACATATTTAATGTTTTTACTTTTCAGTTTTTTGTTTCTAATGTAGTTTACTGATTTTCACTGTTCACATTTGCACATTGGTATTGCTATATATTTAATATTCAATAGACTAGGCAGTGCCTAAATTAGCATATTCAGTTCAAAAGGTACAACACCTTATTAGAGCTGCACCTGGTCAGATAGTGTATTTATTTTGGCAGAGCTATCTTATTGTTTCACACATATTTGGTCTTAAATGCAGGTGTACAATTTACCTGTAATTCATTACCATTCTTTTGCTCTGTGAAAAATTCCATGAAGGATCTTTTCTGCTTTTAATGAGTTTGTCTCCAGTTCATTAAATGTCTGCATGCTCCTGCAGCTAACTTAGTTAACCTTGTGGCAGGGAAAACTTCAAAGCCAACCAACTGATGGCCTGCAAAGAAAGCGAAAGCTTAACATGAGGTCAAATTGTTTAAAATCATTGTTAAATCACTTTCCCGCAATTTATTGAACTTTTGTGGTAGTTTGCTGCTAGTGCATACTGAAAACATGGCAATTTCTAGTATGTGTACAGCAAGAATCTTTTTTATATATATATATATATATATATTGGTTAGAGTAGGGAACTCTCAGGCCGCGTACACAGGCGCGGACTGTTCGCCCAACCTTGTCCGCTGAACAGTGTTTGGGCGGACAGTCCGCTCGTGTGTGGGGCTTCAGCGGACAGTTTCAGCGGACAGTTGGCCGAACAAGGTCTTACGGAAATTCCGAAAAACTGTCCGCTGAAACAAGGTTTCAGCGGACTGTTCGCTCGTGTGTAGGCTTGTTCGGCCAACTAAGTCTCGCGCATGCTCAGAAAGGATTTTCACGCCGAAAGCTATAATGCAGTGTATAGGACGTCGTATTTTTCATCCCGTCATACGTGCCGTTCACGTCATCGCGCACGGTTTCAGCAAACTGTTCGTCCGTCGTGTGTGGCCATGTCCGTCCATGCTAAGTTTGAGCGGACTGTTTGCCGAAACTGTTGGACGGACAAAGTTGGGCGAACAGTCCGCGCGTGTGTACGCGGCCTCAGGTGTTTTCTTTTTGCTATTTGTGTCCATGGCTTACAATTGGGACCTTCCCTCTTTTGGATCCAAGTACCCCTGACCCTCTTTTATCCTCAGTTGCACCTCTTTTTGGTAAAATAGTTATATTACACTAAGCCTTTTATGCAACCTTTAAAATTTGTAGTGAAAAAGCTTGTGGGATTAATCAATCAATGTATTACTGTTTTGATGGCACGCTGGCCATCTTTCTCAAGACACAATTCATCCCCAGTGATCACACTTAAAAGCAACTAACCTCTCCCACCCACAACACCCATCAGTAGTGTAGTGACATCACAAGTGCAAAGGTGACATGTACTAAGAAGGTAAAGGTGAAAGGGTCAAAACAGTTAATACTAATAAGACAACAAACGAATGGCATAACCAAATAAAAAGAACAATACTGACTTTACTACAAACAGGCAAGTACAAACCACCTAAATTAAAGAGGAAGTAAACCCTGATGAGTTTACTTCCTCTTTCATTCCCTGCAAAGGCAAAGCATAATGGACTACTATGCATTGCATAGTAGCCCATTATGTGTCACTTACCTGACACAGGAGCCAGCGAAGTCGCCGCTGTCCCCTGTAGTCCGCCGCATCCATCTTGTTGGTGGGGTCTCGCAGCCCCGCCGCTGTCATTCGGCGAAGCCGCAATGACGTCACTCCCGCGCATGCGCACGGGAGCCGACACGCGCGGCAGCTCCGTCGATGAGAATGCCGTGCTCAGTGCGCCTGCGTGCCGCTGTCTACCATATAGGTTTAGGAGATATTGCTTGGACCTACAGGTAAGCCTTAATCTAGGCTTACCTGTAGGTCAAAGTGGTTTGTAAGGGTTTACAACCACTTTAAATGGCATAGTAATAGGATACTGCATCTCAAAAAACATAGCCGTCCAGGCAGGATGGGCATATTAAAACTTGCTGGAGCAGCTGGGATAACAATCCCAATAAACCCAAACCCTCAATGTATGCCATACATGGACAGATATAAAAATGCACTGATTACTGTAAAAATGTCACTGGCAGGGAATGGGTTAACACTAGGGGGTGATCAAGGGGTTGGGTTCCCTAGTGTGTGTTCTAACTAAAGGGGGGAGGGGACTGTGTAGGGGAGATGACAGATCGCTGTTCATACTCTGAATGAACAGGTGGTCTGTCTCTTCTCACTTCAATGAATCGGAAACTGTGTGTTTACACACAGAGATCCCAGTTCTCGGTGTGTCAGCAGTGATCACGGTAGCCAGGCGGTGATCGTGACCGCCGGGCACTCACATCAGCTTCGGGGAAGAGCCACACCCCTAGTGGCCACAGGGTGAAGCAACATAACATAACGTTGTTTCACCCAGCCGTGCCATTCTGCCGCAGTAGCTGCTGGACGGCAAGTGGTTAAAGGAGCAGTCGGATGTGCAATAAAACAATAACCCAGTCAGTTGGCAAGGTTGCCGAGGTACTAAACTACAAGGGATAGGGAATTTTGGTATCAAAGCAGAAAAGAGCAGAGATAAACTAGAACAACTCTCAAAAACACAGTGGTGGGATAAAATCACACTTATCAGTAATGGCAATAAATTGGGAATATGTTTACAAAAAAAAGCACAGGGCAATGACTCAAGACAGTGAACCCTCTATACCTATACAGTATGTAACATAAAAGTATAGGCATATAACCAAAATGATTAAAGATAGGTGGTAACAAACGTGAGTACACCCCTAAGTGAAAATGTTGAATTTGGGCCCAAAGTGTCAATATTTTGTGTGGCCACCACTATCTTCCACCACTGCCTTAATCCTCTTGGACATGGAGTTCACCAGAGCTTCACAGGTAGCCACTGGAGTCCTCTTCCACTCTTCCATGACGATATCACTGAGCTGATGGATGTTAGAGAACTTGCGCTCCTCCACCTTCCATTTGAGGATGCCCCACAGATGCTCAATGGGGGTTAGGTCTGGAGACATGCTTGGCCAGTCCATCACCTTTACCCTCAGCTTCTTTAGCAAGGCATTGGTCTTCTTGGAGGTGTTTTTTGGGTCGTTATGTTGGAATACTGCCCTGCATCCCAATCTCCGAAAGGGGGAGGGGAATCATGCTCTGCATCAGTATGTCACAGTACATGTTGGAATTCATGGTTCCTTCAATGAACTGTAGGTCCCCAGTGCCAGCAGCACTCATGCAGCCCCAGACCATGACAATCCCACCACCATTGTCGCACTTGTCTTTGTACTCCTCACCTGGTCGCCGCCACACACGATTGACACCATCTTAACCAAATAAGTTTATCTTGGTCTCATCAAACCACAGAACTTGGTTTCAGTAATTCATGTCCTTAGTCTGCTTGTCTTCAACAAACTGTTTGTGGGCTTTCTTGTACATCATCTTTATAAGAGGCTTCCTTTTGGGATGACAGCCATGCAGACCAATTTGATGCAGTGTTCGGCGTATGGTCTGAGCACTGACAGGCTGACCCCCTACCCCTTCAACCTCTGCAGCAATCCTAGCAGCACTCATACGTCTATTTCCCAAAGACAACTTCTGGATATGACGCTCAGCATGTGCACTTAACTTATTCGATCGATCATGGTGAGGACTGTTCTGAATGGAACCTGTCCTGTTAAACTGCTGTATGGTCTTGGCCACTCAGTTTCAGGGTCTTGGCAATCTTCTTATAGCCTAGGCCATCTTTATGTAGAGCAACAATTCTTTTTTTCAGATCCTCAGAGATGCCATGTTGAACGTCCAGTGACCAGTATGGGAGAGTGAGAGCGAACACCAAATTTAACACACCTGCTTTCCATTCACAACTGGGACCTTGTAACACTAATGAGTCACATGACAATGGGGAGGGAAAATTACTAATTGGGCCCAATTTGGGCATTTTCACTTATGGGTGTACTCACTTTTGTCAGATACTGACAAAAGTGAGAAGTATAAAGATAATCCAAATCCCCAGAGCGTCCTATTGTTAATGGAATCCAATCCATTGGAGCCAGGCTGGGCCAATACATTGATCACTATTGCAACCTTTAGCCCAAAAAAAACGAAAGCATACTTGAGAGATACAAAGCATCTAATAAAACTCTTAGAAGAAATCCAATTAGAAGAAGGACCATATATACTAGCTACAGCCGATGTTAATTATCTGTGCAAAATCATAGAACATCAAGAAGCAATGAAAGCAATAAAATGGACATTGAAGAAATTAAGTGATATTCAGAGGAAACAACGAACATACTTAGTTGAATGTTTAGACTAGGTGGCGGCTGGTGCTCAAAATGCTCAAATGCAGCCACTGTGCCCATCATATGCAGCCACTGTGCCTATCATATGTAGCCATTGTACCCATCATATGCAGCCACTTGTGCCCATCATACTCAGCCAATTGTGCCCGTAAAATGCAGCCACTTGTGCCCATCATATGCAGCCAATTGTGACCATCATGTGCAGCCACTTGTGCCCATCAAATGCAGCCAACCATGCCCAACAAATGCAGCCACTTCTGCCCATCAAATGCAGCCACTTGTGCCGTCAAATGCAGCAACTTGTGCCCATCAAATGCAGCAACTTATGCCCATCATATGCAGCCATTGTGCCCATCATATGCAGCCACTTGTGCCTGTCAAATGCAGCCACTTGTGCCCGTCATATGCAGCCATTGTGCCCATCAAGCGCAGCCACTGTGCCCATCAAACGCAGCCACTTGTGCCCATCATATACAGCCACTTGTACCCATCAAATGCAGCCACCTGTGCCCCTCTTATGCAGCCACTGTGCCCACCGACCCCCCCCCCATTCTGGCAGCACCAAACCCCCATGTGCGAGCGGCTCTGGCAGCACCGAACGCCCCCGCACGCGGCTCTGGCAGAGGGGACTTACCGCAGCAGCTCCATAATGTCTCCTCCGCTCCTCTTGCGCCCTGCCTCCTGATTGGTGGGGGGGAATGTTAGTGTGAAATTAGTGAAAATTAATTCGCTATCGTCACACAATTGGGTGGGATCAAGGCGCACTCTCTGCGCCCCGAGCCCACTCTATTTTGAAGCCTATTAGAGCCTCGAAGAAATAGAAGGCATAGATAGATGGGATTTAATCAAAGACAAATCAAGGACAGATACCTATTAGGCCGTATTATCTTAAATTATGGAGTACAACACAGGAAAATAAATAAAAAATATTTAAGAAGCATTGGCCCATCCTGACAGCAGACAAGTATGTTAAGCAAGTATTACCTACACAAGCAACAAGATTTCAAGAAATATAATTAATTCCCCAGTAAACCGATTTTTACTTTTTTCTCAGAAAAGTTATTTTTACCTTGTAGACAATGCTATGCATGCATCAAAACCAATAAAACAAACATCAAAAGGAGTTCCCTTAAAGTTACAACAACTGTAAATGAATATCAAATAAGGGATTGTATAACATGCAAAACAGAGGGAGTAGTGTATACCCTCCAAAGCCCATGTCAGATCCAATATATCAGAATAACAAAAAGACCAATGTGGAAGAGAATTAGAGAACACATCCAAAATATTATCAAAGGTTACCCTAAACATAGTATTTCAAAACATTATGCTACTCACCATAATAAAGATCTCTCTTCCTTAATCTTTTGAGGAATCGAAAAATATCATCCCCTCTGGAAGGGAAGCAATAAAATAATAAGTCAGCAGGAATACTTTTGGATACATGAGATGCAGACCCTTCAGGCCATAATATTGAATTTCATATTAATTGTTTTATCACCAATTATACGACTTAGCTGAATATATTTTCCAGCAAACAGGCCATTTATTTTACCCTATTAACTATTAGACACATGTGCATATGTAGTGCTGGCTCCTGAAGAGCACACGCTATGTGTTTTTTTTTTCAATTTATTATTACTAAAATCACAGTTGAGTTTTAGGGTTGATTATGCCAAATTATGATTTCAGTGCCAGTTCTCCTTGACCACAGGTGTCGCTGTCACTGCTGACAAGTGTGAGAATGCAGTTTAGCTGGGCGTATTGAGTGCCATTCTTTCTCAGAACCAGCCCAGTGGGTGTGTCATCCTGCTGTGCATTCTGGCAAAGGGTATTTAAGGTACTGAGATCACGTGCTTGTGGGTTCCGGTCCAGAAGATTTTTCTGTCTGTTTGGTCTTGGTCCTCCTGACCAGCCCCCATGGCTCCCATGGACTTGAGTGCGGATCCACCCAATTTCGAGTCTCTTGGCTGGATAGCCCGAGACAAAGTATCTGGGAGGAGGATTCAAAGGTTGTCCGGTGCCGTCTCATCTGTGGAGAGGCCCAGCAACTGGAGAAGCACCCATGGGAGGATTCTTCGGGAGAAGGCCATGCATAAGGCTGGCTTCTCAGAAGGAGCCTGGATGCTCAGTTCAAGGACACTATGATCGACACTCATACAGTATCGCTGGACATACATAAGGCTGCCTTCTCAGAAGGAGCCTGGAGGCTCAGTTGAAGGACACTAGGATTGATACTCATACGGTATCGCTGGACTGTCTGCGAGATACTGGTACCATATGATAGCTCTCTAAATTTTCCTCCTCAGCTCCTCAGTTACATCCAAGTCTGTGGCAGATACTTTGTTCAAGTGTTCTACATCCAAGTCTGTGGCAGAGACTTTGTTCAAGTGATCTACATCCAAGTCTGTGGCAGAGACTTTGTTCAAGTGTTCTACATCCAAGTCTGTGGCAGAGACTTTGCTTTACTTTCTCTCTATCGGCTGCTAGACCTAGTGAGAGGAGGTCTATCCGGTAGCTGTGAGAATCCAGTTGTGAACGGTGATTCTCTGGATTTCTATAGTGAGAGACTTTTTATCTTTTGCAGTTCCAAGAGTACCTGAACTTCTTACCTAAACCCTCTACCCTTCATTGAGAGACGGTCTACCTTTTCAAATAAATATCCCAAAAAGTGGATCCAGTGTCAGTTTCTACAATTCTTTGGGGTTTTATCAATAGTTTTATCAATATATCCCTTTGGCACTCAGTTACATATAGATTCATGGAGACTCAGTTTAAACATTATTTATAGCCTCTTTTATTATTTGAGGTTAAGATTCATTCCACAGACATGTATCATTTTACCAATTTTTTTTATATATGCTATTGTCAACATTTTAATCTTTGTCCTTTGTGTTTTTTTATTATACATATTGACTCTTAGTATCATTATTTCATTATTGTCTAATCATGATCAGCCTGTTTATTCTTGTGTATGTCTCTTTAGTAGAGATATTGCTTCTCACTAAGGGTCAATCTCTATCTGTTTAGCTACCAAGCTGCCCTTCTTTTTGTGTAGCCATTTTCTTGTATTCCTCTCATTATCTATAATTATCTGGCAACCCATGACCCCCCCCCCTTTTCCTTTTTATTTTTATAGTCCTTACCATAGCATTACTGTTTTCATTAGCCCGCATGCGTTAATTTAGGAGCACATTGCGCGCGTGTGGACACTTGCACGCCATTTTATTGCGGCACAGTATTTTAACTATTACCGTTGTACCGTTATCATTGCACATGCATGAGTTTATGCGTGCAATGTGTATGCACAAATCTTTGTGTGCATTTCCCATATGCGGCTCTCCACGAAGTGGATACACGCCCATCATTACCGTTTTCATATAAATATACCCACCACTGTTGCTCGGCTTCCCTCCAGATGAAGCCACGTGCATTGGTGGCGTAATGTGTAGAGGTTGAGCCTGGCTGATTACGTGAGGTGTTGGAATTTATTATATGCCTGTTTTTTATTTAATAAATGTGAGTGTATTTTATTTGGAGAGGGAATTTCATCGCGCTTAAACGAGCCTGAACACCAGAGTTTGGTCTACCAGATTCATCTGTTTACATGCTTTGTTGACCCTTAGGGGTCTGTAATGGAAGTGAGTTTGCATTTCACCTGGTGAAAGGAACACAGGTGAAATTGACGTTACATGTCATCTCTATGAAGCACCTTATCAAATAGAGACTTTTTTGATTGCACATGTTATTTATGTTTGCATATGGATTTCATTTGCACTGGAACTATATATATATATATATATATATATATATATATATATATATATATATATAGTTCCAGTGCAAATTAAATGATACACATACTTATTTAGTCATTTATTTATTATTTTTGATCTTGACATAGAGGCAGCGTGATCACGCATTTACCCCTGGGTAAAAGAAGAACATGGACAATGAACATATATTCGAATGTAAGTATAGGGTAATCTTTTTCCAAGAAAAGACACACAGCGATTTGATTGGAGGATTGTGGAGGAACGTGTAGCTGTAGCTTTGGGGATGTCTGATCTTAAGTTGTTAATCTTAAAAAAATATTGTTTTGCCATGTAGTACAAACTGCAGAAAGATGGCCAGCATGCCAAACTTGATGCTGCTACTGATACTGATACAACAAACATTGCTAATTTGAAGTAGCTCCTGTTTCAAGACATGTGAGTACCTCGATATCTAGAATATATATATTTCATTGATTTAGTGTAGATTGTGTTTTCACAATACATAAACGATTGAAGCATCAACCATCCATTTCATTCAAAGCATCATAAGGATGCTCTTCTAATTCCTCTTGCTTGGCAGACACATAAGTATTTAGAGCTAGGCACCCTGTAAGCTGCAGTTAGTAATCATCTGCAAATACTTCAGACTTGTCATTGTTTGTTGCTTAAGTGCAAAGGGTAATGGATGCTATAAATCTGTGAAAGCAACAATGTAAACAAACTGAATGAAGGACAAATAAAAAGTGAAGTAAAAAAAACATGAGTGATTATAGCAGTAAATAGCTGCAGATGAATGGGTGATAAGCTTCACTTGTATACTCTGTAGGGTAGCTGTTAACTAGGATAATAACAGTTCCATTCAGAATGGTCATGTGCAGTCTTATTGTGTCTCCTAGGAAACTGAGTACAAATATGTAGTTCAAGACTACTACTTACTTACTTACTTACTATTGTGCCATGGCATATCCAGTCATGATGCAGTAGTTTTCACACATTTTTCTTTTTGGATTTTATCTGAGTGAAAAGTATACCTTAGGTTATCAAAATTACATTGTCCAACTTAAAGAGATGATACACAAAGAATGATAACATACATTAAGAAAAACATAAATACAAAGAACAATACATTAAATAACCTAAAGGACACCAAATACCCCCCCCCCCAAAAAAAAAAAACATCCTCTAAATAAAGAAACAAAGATAAAAAAAGAAATTTCACCCAAGCAGCATAAGTGCTACTTCTGCAAAATTTCACAGAAATCACTCTCCTCATTCTTTGTCATGTGCTTTAAAATGCTTGTGGACTAGATGGTATTGAAATACACCACAAAATGTTTAGTTGTATGTAAAAAAATAAATAAAATTAAGTTAATTATTGAATTTTATATGTGCTGCCACTAATTGCTTCTATACGTCCAAGGGCTCTGTGTCCTTTCTTAGTACAATTAGGCACTCTTGCCATACATTTGGATTGAGATTATGCTTTTATTTTATTTATTTCGGTTTTAAACAAAGTTTAAGCAAGTATTCAAGTTACATATTGGAGTTACAAAATGGTAATATCACTATCATGTTCTTGGAGAGGGTACCTCAAAGACAAATAAACATACATAATGAGCTAAATCTCTACCATTGTACACAACATCATACAATTAAAGAGAATCAAAAAGATGAAATATTCAACTGTATAGCTAATGTACAGTATAATGATATAAAACTACATTGTCCCAAGGGAGGCAGATAGCCCAATCCATGTGGTGGGACAAAAAGCATTAAGTCCCTTCATAAATATATGTAAAAAGGTCAAAGGATCTCCTGGGAAACCAACAACATGTACCTGGACATAGATATAGGCCCATAGGAGATTATTATAATACAGGATTTAACAGTTTTTTTTTTAACAGCACTTTACGTTAGGGCAGAATGTACAGTTACAGTTAAATTCAATACAGGAGGAATCAGAGGGCCCTGCTCGTTAGAATGTAATCTCTAATAGAGAGGGTCAAGTGATACAAAAGGTAATAACTGTGGGGGATGAGCTGATGATGAAATTAAAGTACAGTTGTTAGGTGAAGGTAGGATAGGATTCTCTGGAGATAAAAGTTTTCAGGGATCGCCTAAATGTGGATAGAGTTGGAGATAGTCAGACAGATTGGGTTTGGGAATTCCAAGGATGAGAGATGCTCGGGAGAAATCCTGGAGTTGAACATGGGAGGAAGTGAGGAGGGAGCTTAAGAGCAGGAAGTCTTGGGAGGAACAAAAAGGTCGATTTGGTTGGTATTTTGAGACTAGATTAGTGATGTAGCTGGGAGCCAAGTTGTAGATGGCTTTGTAAGTTATTGTTAGCATTTTGAATTTAATTTGTTGGGTGAGTGGAAGCCAATTACAGGATTGGCAGAGAGGGGTAGCAGACACTAAGCGGTTTGTAAGGTGGATCAGTCTGGCAGCAGCATTCATGATGGACTGAAGGGGGGATAGCCTGATTCAAGGTAAGCCAATGAGGAGGGAGTTACAGTGGTCAAGGCGAGAGATAACCATGGAGTGAATCAGGAGCTTTGTTTGTTTCATTGGATAGGAAGAGACTTATTTTGGAGATGTTACGCTTGTTGAGGGGAAAGCCTTTAAAGGTGATTGGATGTGGGGCCGAAAGGAGAATTCAATGTCCAGGATAACACCTAGCACCCTGGCATGCGGGGATGGGTGGATGGTTGTGCCATTGCTCTTGACAGAGAAGTCAGGGAAGAGGCACGTGGGCGAGGAAATATTATAAGGCCAGTTTTGGACAAGTTTAGTTTGAGGAAGTGGTGTGACATCCAGACAGATATGTCTGTTAGTAAGTTAGTGATGTGTGAGGACAGAACCTTGAGGGACCCAGACAGAGAAAGGAAGAAGAAAGGAGGAGGTAGAATTGCAAGGGATAATGAAGGTGCGGTGGGATAGGTAGGATGAGAGTCAGCAAAGAGCACAGTCATGGAGATTGCAGACCAAAGGAGTAAACATTTTTCAAGAAGAGGGTCACCCATATCAAAGGCAGCCGAAAAATCCAAAAGTTGGAGTAAAGAATAGTGTCCTTTGCTTTTTTCTTTTTTTTTTTTTAAGCAAAAAGAAGAGAGCAGGAGAAATGTGAAAAAAAGAGAGAACAAAGAATAAATTAGCAGGGAAAAAAAGGTACTGGAAAAACATAATGAGGTTAAGGGGGGGTGGTAAATGGGGGAGGGGAAGGAAGGTAAACAACAACATGTGCACATGTGCAGTTAATTTTGTAATGCATTACTATTCAGACACATTTTTTGTTATTCGAACATTTGGATTTATTTGAATGCTCAAATTACAGTATAAACTAAGTTTACCAAATGCTCCCAATAACGAAACAAAATTCGTCCGAATTTCAGAAATTCCAATTGAAATTTGAATAGAATTTTACATCGAATTCCATTTGAATTTGAACTGTAAACATATTTCTGAAGATCTGAATCTGAAGATTTTTCTTTTGTTTGTTCACTTTGCCTCTTTCGAATTGAAGAAAATATAACATTTTGGTTTTGACCTATTCTAAATTTATCGATTTGAACATTTCGAATTATAATATCTGTAAATTCAAAGAAAATTAGAAAAAAATTACAAATATGAATTGTTTATACGAATTGAATGAATCGATTGAATTTAACAAAACTAAATAACTAGATTAACTAATCTAAATAAAACAAAACAAATTTTTCCGTCATGCACATGTCTACTGGACAGAGCTCAAAAGAATACTATATTCTGTTGTAATTTGGAAAACTGACCAATAAAACCAGTTTTTGCACAACTGGTCTTTTGTGTGGTTTGCGGCTGACATCAGGTCTGTAGCATTGTTTTCAATAACCTTACTTATTTATAGACCAATTGATGGAGCAGAGGTCTGCTTCCAACACAGAGGAGTGCAGGCTTTCACAACGTTAAGAAGATGGATAAGCAAGCAGAATTTTTTATTAGGATTGATAGACACTGTTGTAAAGTGGAGGAAAAAGGCCACAAGATCCCCCCCTAGCCAAACATCTGTCAATCTGAAAATGTTGTCTTGATTTTTTTCCAAAAGTCTTGTGGATTTGGATAGTCCTAGAAGATATGTAATAGTAACCCTTCATGACATTTACAAGTCCAGCAAAGGTGTGAGCTCTGTGGATTCATTTTATGTAGGTTTTGGTAGAGGAAGTGTCCCAGTTTCAAAACAGCATAGGGGTT
The DNA here is from genome assembly GCF_037356315.1 of Lithobates pipiens. Classification (NCBI taxonomy): domain Eukaryota; kingdom Metazoa; phylum Chordata; class Amphibia; order Anura; family Ranidae; genus Lithobates; species Lithobates pipiens. The sequence continues at coordinate 572,914,254 of NW_027507748.1, forward strand.
CTGTTATGCGTTGGATTGCTTAAAAATGTTTGAGACAAGATTTATCTGTGTCTTTTAGGTAATTAAATGTTTTATCTTCCAGGCACGGAGTAAATTTTGGGTGTCCTGGAGTATATGTTTACTGTTTCACTGTGTTTCCACTGTGACTGGCCATGTATCACTTGATCACTGTGACCAATCACAACAATCAGATTAACAGTAGTAAACAATGGCTTTCATGCATGATGCCATTGTTTACTACTGTGATCTCTGTGATTGGTCACAGTGATCACCTGGTACAGGGCCAATCACAACTGCCCCGAACCAAAGTAATCAATGGCTGCATGAATTCAGTTGAACGGTGTAAAAAATTACTGTTTATACAGCCATCATAACTGTATAAGCAATCACAGAGTAAAAAAACAAATCCTGATCACTCCTTCCACCCACCTCCAGACCAGTACAGTGTTACTATGCCTTCCACCAGTACTGACCCTGGTCTGTTTATTGACCACACTCCCTTCTGCTGCCTATATTAATCCTTTGCTGTTTGCTGACCATATCTCTGCCTACTGCCCAAAATGACCAATCTGCGTGTAAAACTGACTAAGTTTCTGTAAGACACTAGTTACAGCCATCCACTGTGGACAACTGCACTCCGGAAACCACTGGAACTCTTTTTTTCTTCCTTTCTTTAGCCTCCTGTACTTCCTAGTCAGCAAACATACCATTCCTGGAGGCATCCACTTACCAGTAGACTAGGCTTGCTTGGCTTATAGGAACAGAGACTGCTACAGGTGACGCTACTCTAAGCTATATTCCCTGACCACTCATACAGAGGTGACCACAACAGTACATTAGTTTTGATACAATTAGGTAATTGTTGTGATACACAAGATACAATATCCGGTACATAATCAGTCCAAACTTTGAAAAAGTCTCACATGTGGTATCATCTCAGAATGTGTTTTGGGGCGTAATTCAAAAGTATGTCCATGCAGTGTGTAAGAAATATCTTATTAATTGACAGCTTAGTGTAAAAAATATATTTTCATTTTCTTTCCACATTTTCCAAGTTGTTTCCTGTCCTGGTGCTCCAGGGCCTTACAAAATGTGATAGGTAGTTAGGAAATTAGATGCATAATTTATGCTCCCTGAACACCTGAAAATGCTCCTTGGATTTTTGGTCGCTCTGACAAAAAAACAATTACACCCTTAAAAAACCCACCACGCTCCTTACTAAATTCATTGGACTGTCTACCTTTTTACTTTATATAGTGAAACATAAAAAACAGAGTAGTAGTTAAATACCACCAAAAGAAAGCTCTATTTGTCTCCAAAAATTATATAAAATACATTTGGGTACAGTGTTAGATTTCTGAGTAATTGTCATTCAGAGTGTGACACCACTGAATACTGAAAATGACCTGGGCAGGAAGAGGGTTTTAAATGATTAATGTTGTTTTCCTTTTTAGGAAGATTATGCCTCTTTTTATGTCTATGTGACCAGGACAGAAAGTGAGGGCTAATTCAAAATTGTACACTATTAACCACAGCAGTAATAGGGAAATCTCCCAACATGGGCATTTATTGGTGTCAACTACCAAAAAGGGAATTTTCTCCAACTCCTGTTGTATATCAGAGACAGAAAGTGAGGACTAATAGGAGGGAATCTAAACATCAATAAAAACATGACAGCTGTACTAACCCTTTGTCGCAGTACCCACAAGAGTAAAAGAAAACATTTGTCTCAGTTCCTCTTTAATGCAATGTTTATTTCCTCATGAGCTAACAATATATTTAGACAAGGCAAGATGATTAACAATATTATTAAATCTACTCCAGATTTTTAGAGGAACCACATCAAAGCCTTCCTGGAAGCTTTAGTGCTTTAGATTAAGAGTTTTTTTTCTGCATGTATTTTCTCTATTATAGCAGTGGCTAGTGTTGATTAATCTGAAAGGTATTCATGTTTCTAAAGCATATTTAACAGGATTAAAAGACTGCATTCACCGAAGGTGGTAATAACCATGACTGGAACTGATATTTTGCTAATTGAAATAATTGGTTTGTATTATCAATGATACTTGCAGTTCAGAAGCTTCAAGTGTAATTAGGCTGCTGTGTAATATGTTGCTACAGACAAATTAAATGAAATCGAAATTGTTAAGTAAACTAAACACTAATGAGAAATACATCAACATATAAGATTAAAAAGATGCAACCCTTGTTTCATATGACAAACGATAGGTTAGAAATGAATACAAGCACAAGTAAACCAGTCTCCACAGTAACTGGAGCATTAAGACTCGGCACAAAGGTAGAGAGTCTGATGCTAATTGGGGCACATTCCTGTAAAATGAGTACACATTTTTGGGCAATTATTTTTCTTCCCTTAGTTAAACATTTTCCACCCATCCTGTGCAAGTGAATCTTCTCTGCTAGTCTTCACTGTTAAAACGTTTCTTGTAATGACTTCATCATTCTTTGTAAAGTATTATTGCAGGATCAATTTGCAGTGTAGCATTAACCTGGGTTGTAGAATACATTATTTGGTGAAAACACCATTAGACCGACACTTGAATTCCTTTTGGAATTTTTATTTGCTTAAAACGCTGAAGAGAAACACAGTCTCTCAGTTGGGAATAGATGGTATAGGTATGGAAGCTCAGGAACTTTGAAACTGCTGACACTTAATAAATGTCTCTCTCTAGGTTATCCAGGGAGTAGCAACTCGCAACTGGATACTTCCACTGTAGGATAAATCCTGGTTTATGGACTTAGCAGCCGACACATGACTCAAACTTAGCAAAGTCTCTGCCACAGACTTGGTTGCAAACTTTTAGAGGAACACAGAAAGTCTCTCACAGGAACCTTGTTGCAACAGAAGGATGGGAATAAGAACCTTCTTGCGGTACCAGTATCTTGCAGCCGGTCCGGCGATACCATAAGAAACGTGGATTCAATTAGTGTCCATACAGCTCAGCATCCAATCTCTTACTGAGCAGCCAGCCTCTTCTGAAGATTCTTCCCCCAGTTGCATGACGAGTTGGTGGGCCTCTCCAAAACCTGAGATAGCACCGGACCACTTTAAAATCCTCCTTCCAGTTACTGTGCCTTGGACTAGCCAGTTCAGAGACTCTGAAACGGATGGATCCGCACCCCAGGCCATGAGGACCTCTGAGGGCTGGTCAGGAGGACCAGGATCATGGAGTCAGAACTTACTTCTGGACCAGAACCCAGAACCACGTGACTTCAGCACCTTAAGTACCCTCTCCCGGAATACACAGCGAGACAATGCACCCACTGATTGGCTCTGAGAGAGAGATTGGTACCCAATACGTCCAACCAGACTGCGTTCCAATGCCTGTCAAAGGTGCTACCTACACCTATGACCGGGCAGAACATTAGTACAGCCCAGCCAGACTGATGCCAAAACTACAATTTAGAACAATTAACCCCAAGACTCAACTATAGTCTTGGGAAAAAACAAAATTTACAGACATAGCGCGTACTCTTCAGGAGTACCAGCACTACACAAATAAATAGCATGCATACAATATATTGTAACAAACCTTAGGTGTCATGTGTGGCCAAATCTGACAGGTTTGTTTGTATAGTAAAGAATAATGTGTTTAATTATTATTATTATATGGGATTTATATAGCGCCAGCAGTTTGCGCAATGCTTTACAACATGGGGGCAGACAGTACACTTATACCCTGTACACAAGCGGATTTTCTGCTCAAGCTTGGCTTGCATACACACAGTCACACAAAAGTTCTCTGAACTTTCAACCGTCAAGAACGCGGTGATGTACAACACTACGACGAACCGAGAAAATTAAGTTCAATGCTTCAGAGCATGCGTCGAATTGTTTCCGAGCATGTGTAGGAATTTTGTGCGTCGGAATTGGTACAGACGATCGGAATTTCTGATCGGAACTTTTTCTGCCCGAAAAATAAAGAACCTGCTCTCAATCTTTTGCTGGCAGGAATTCCGCCAGCAAAAGTCAGATGGAGCATACACACGGTCGGAATTTCCGACCAAAACCTCACATCAAACTTTTGCCAGTGGAATTTCTGATCGTGTGTACGGGGCATTAGTTTAACTTCTATAGTCAGGAAGATATTTGAGAATTTGAAAAAGGACCACATAAGGGTAGGTTCGCATCTGTGCAGGTGCTGCGGACTTCGTTTGTGAAGGTACAGCAGCCCATTAATGTGAATAAGCTGCCATACCTGCAGAAGTGCAGGTAAAAACTCCCTGACCCTTTTCTAAAATTGCATGGAACTGTACAGTGCTGCGGCACCATTTGGTTTCAAGCACCCAAAAACACGCCATGTTTTCGGATGTGTGGGTATACCATTAAGAATTTGTTGCACCCTGTGCATCTAGTGTCCTGGTAGGCAAAGTGGAATATGAGATGCTAGCAGTATCCTGGTAGGCAAAGTGGAATATAGTGACTGTTCAGCAGGGTGCAAGTGTTCCTACAAATGTAGGAACTGGTTAGTCATCATTGCCTGACTGCCATGTCTTTAAAGATGGGCCAACATCTGCTCACCTGTCCTGCGACCAAAGGATCAAGCGCCAAGTTCCCCGAAAGGCCCAACTGGCCACCTTGTAACTGGATTGGCCCACGCCCTCAGGAACACCTGGAGATATAGCCGGGATCCCTCTCAGGTGGGATGTCTGACTCCTGGAACCATGGCAGGATCAGCACACCGACCTCTGGGTAACAGCAGCCCCTCAGATCACATCGGTGTCTATCTCTGCCTCAGGGAGAACTGAGAATCTCCTTTTTGTGCAGAACATCCAGGGCTTTGTAGTTTCTCCCTGTATACCAGTCTGTGGGGCCGTTTTGTGAGGAAAGTGCATGTCCCAGAATCCACTGCAGCTCTTCCTGCAGTTCAGTACATTCTCTCTGATTGGCTGCTCTAACTGTGCCTTTAATAGGCTCTCTTCTTCCTGCCAATAGTGGCACAAGAGAGGGTACTGAATGCACAGCTCTGTGTGTGTCAGCTCACAGTAAACTCAATCAGTGAAACAGGAAGAAGGAGGCGGGGTAAATTCACCGCTCCAAAAGCGCTGCAAAGAAGCGGCTTGCAGGACTTTTTTTGACGCCCTGCCACCGCAGCGCCTCAGTGTGAAAGCACTCGGGCTTTTACATTGGGATTGCAGTTGCGGCTTCTTTCAGGCACTTTTTTTAACGCTAAAGTGTCTGAAAAATGCCCCAGTGTGAAAGGAAATCTCAGCGTGAAAGCACTCAGGCTTTTACATTGGGATTTCAGTTGCGGCTTCTTTCAAGTGCTTTACAGGTGCTTTTTTTAACGCTAAAGCGCCCAAAAAACGCCTGAAAAACGCCCCAGTGTGAAAGGGGTCTGAGTGTAGTGCGACCTTTCATCTTTATATTAGTGTGAATGTAGGGATAGTTCAGTCAATGTGAGTGTAGTGACCGCTTAACACAGTATATTTTATTGCTTTACTGTAAGTTTAATGCTGTATATTTCAGTGCGTTACGTGGCCTTTAACGCAGTACCTTTCTGTGCATTACTGCATGCTTAACGCAGTATATTTCAGTGCATTACTGGAAGTTTAACGCTGTACAGTTCAGTGCATTACTGCAAGGTTAACGCTGTATTTTTCAGTGCGTTATCTTCTGTTTAACACAGTACAGTTCAGTGCGCTACTGCGAGTTTAACGCAGTATATTTCAGTGCATTACATGCCGTTTAACGCAGTACATTTCTGTGCGTTGGTGCATGCTCAGCACAGTATATCTCAGTGCGTTACCACAAGTTTAACAGTGTACTGTTTAATGCCATATATTTCAGTGCGTTATCTTACATTTAATGCAGTCCATTTCAGTGCGTTACTGCAAGTTTAATGCCATATACATTGCACTGCGTTACCTTCCGTTTAACGCAGTACATTTCTGTGCGTCAGTGCATGTTTGACACAGTATATTTCTATGCGTCAGTGCAGTTTTACTGCAGTATAATATAGTGTATCAGTGGAGTGTGCCTGTGTAGTAGTGAGTACTCAAGTTAAAGTGCACCAAACACCACTTTCTATTGATTAAAGTGCATCCACGTATACATTTCCACATCTATATTACTTTGTGTTAATAATCAACTCCCCCAAATCATGTCCGGAAGGACAAGGAGAGGTAGACGTTCCCAAGGTACTGTGAGGGGGCCAGCAGCGTATGTTTCTACAGGCAAAGGGGGGTGTGGTCAGTCCTCAGGCAGGGCATAATTTCCTCTGTTTAATGATCATGCTATCCAGCCACAGCATGCAGAGGAGATGGTGGACTGGCTTACTAAACCATCTTCCTCATCCTCCATCACCCAAATACTGGTGCAAAGGGCACTTCAGCTGTCAGAGTGGCTAAACCTGCCTCCTTATCCACAGGTATTGCCCCAGCATCAGGTATGGAGAAGTCAGCTGAGTTATTTGACCACAGCGCACTTTGGTGCCAGATAGAGCAGAGGAGGAAAGTGAGGATGAGGCACAACCCCAAAGAGGCAGCCATCATGGAAGAGTAGGGAGCAGCCATCCTATTCCATCACATTGTGAAGCTGTTATCTCCCGGCCCACTTCCCACAGCTCAGCTGTCTGGTCCTTTTTTAGCACATGTGCAGAAGCCCTTTGGGTACCACATTCTTGACAAGACATTTAACCTCCCACCACTCATTTGCAAGAGCACCTGAAAGCCACACAAAAGGGCTGCAAATCTGTTCCTCCTCCTTACTCACCTCAGTCTGCTGCCACTATACCTCATGACCTCTCAGCAATCTCCACTGAAAGCGAGGATGGTATAGCGCAGGGTGTCCCAGGTCCTTGCAGCACAGCTGCCAGCAGCACACCACCATCTGTAGACTATAGGCGGCAAATTTCTCTGCCCCATCTGCTGCAGTGATACAAAAATACAATCACTGGCACCCACATGCCCAGCGTCTAAATGCAAGCTTGTCAAGGCTGCAGGCTCCACAACTTTTGCTTTTGCATCTGGTGGATTCTGCCCCCTACTGTTAATTTGCAGAATGTGCTGTACCACAATGGCAGGTTTCCAGTCGTTATTTATTTTCACGTAAGGCCATTCCAGCTCTCTACCATCATGTGGAAAGCAATGTTGTGGTATTGTTGGGCAAGGCAGTCAGCCGCATGTTACTACTGACTAGGGATGAGCCGAACACCCCCCGGTTCGGTTCGCACCAGAACTTGCGAACGACCCCCGCGTTCGGTACGAACGTTAGAACCCCATTGAAGTCTATGGGACTTGAACGTTCGAATTGGAAAGTGCTAATTTTAACGGCTAATATGCAAGATAGTGTCCTAAAAAGGGTTTGGCGACCTGCCTCCTGCCTCAGGGGACATGGGTCACTGCAAAAAAAAGTTTTAAAAACTACCGTTTTGGTGGGAGCACTGATTTTAATGACGATTAAAGTGAAAAAAAAAAGTGAAATATTCCTTTAAATATGGTGCCTGGTGGGTGTCTGTAGTATGCCTGTGAAGTGCCACGTGTTTCCCGTGTTTAGAACAGTCCCTGCACAAAATGACATTACCGTATATACTCGAGTATAGGCCGACCCGAATATAAGCCGAGGCTCCCAATTTACCCCCCAAAAAACTGGCAAACTTATTGACTCGTGTATAAGCCGAGGGTGAGACATGCCTGTCCATCCCTGTGTGTGTGTCCGTCCATCCCTGTGTGTCCGTCCATCCCTGTGTGTCCGTCCATCCCTGTGTGTCCGTCCATCCATCCCTGTGTGTGTGTGTGTCCATCCATCCATCCATCCCTGTGTGTGTGTGTGTGTGTCCATCCATCCATCCATCCCTGTGTGTGTGTGTGTCCATCCATCCATCCATCCCTGTGTGTGTGTGTCCATCCATCCATCCATCCCTGTGTGTGTGTGTGTCCATCCATCCATCCATCCCTGTGTGTGTGTGTGTCCATCCATCCATCCATCCCTGTGTGTGTGTGTCTCCATCCATCCATCCATCCCTGTGTGTGTGTGTCTCCATCCATCCATCCCTGCGTGTGTGTGTCTCCATCCATCCATCCATCCCTGTGTGTGTGTATCCGTGTGTGTGTGTGTGTGTGTGTGTGTGTGTGTGTGTGTCCAGCCTACCTGTGTCCCGAGCCCGTGCCTTGCCTCCTTGCCTCCGTCCCGTGCCGTGCCTTGCCTCCTTGCCTCCGTCCCGTGCCGTGCCTTGCCTCCGTCCCGTGTCGTGCCTTGCCTCCGTCCCGTCCCGTGCCGTGCCTTGCCTTGCCTCCGTCCCGTGCCTTGCCAGGATCGCCGCTCTTCGTCGGCGCCTCGGCGGCCATTCTAAAATTCAAAAGCCGCGCCTCCGCCTTCGCCTGTGATAGGCGGAACACTGAATTTCCCAGCAGCCTGTGTTCCGCCTATCACGGACATCGTCTCATCCTCGTCCGTAGTATGAGGATGAGACGATGTCCGTGATAGGCGGAACACAGGCTGCTGGGAAATTCAGTGTTCCGCCTATCACAGGCGAAGGCGGAGGCGGAGGCGCGGCGTTTGAAGGATAGAATGTCCGCTGTCTGTCTGCTCGACACGCTGATCGAGCAGGCAGACAGCGATGACTCGAGTATAAGCCGAGGGGGGCACTTTCAGCCTCAAAAAAGAGGCTGAAAATCTCGGCTTATACTCGAGTATATACGGTAAGCGGAAATAACACCATTTAAAACTGCTTGCGGTTTTAATGTTATATCTGGTTCCTGCAATATGGTTGAAAATCATTCAGAAAAATGGCATGGGTAGCCCTCCCTGCCCATTACCAGCCTATTTGGGTCTTGTACGCATATTAAGGGGAACCCTGTACCCATATTAAAAAAAGGAAATGCGTGTGGCCCCCAGGCCCTATATACTCAGAACAGAAGTATACAGGCGGTGCAAACAAGACAGGGACTGTGTAGGTTTGTTGTGTTAAGTTGAATCTGTTTGTAATTTTCAACTGGTACATTTTTAAAGTGTAGCTCCAGTCAAAAAAAATATTTTTAAGCTTTTTGGAAAACATAGGGAAGGGTTATCACCCCTGTATAATTTGTTTTGTCGTCCATCTTTTTTCATCTCACTTGCTGTTGTCTCCTTCCGTTTGCAAGTAGGAGATGTTTGTAAATTGGATGTTTGAAAGTAGGGGCCTGCCCTATATGCTCTGCAGAAATGGCAGAACAAGGTGTTGGTTTTGCAACAACATTGTAAGCCCTCAAAGTGACTCTTGGTGGGCGCTGGAGCGCCCTGCTGTGAACGATTATATCAAGAATTGTAATTACATGCCATTGTTGAACAGTGGTAGAAAAATTGACCTTTGGTGGTTGTGGTGCTGGTGCCACAACACTATAAGTCCTCACAGTTACTCTGGGTGGGCACAGGAAGGGGCCCTCCTGTGAAATATTATATCAAGAATTGTAATTACATGTCCCTGTTAAACAGGGGCAGAAAAATTGGGCCTTAGGCACTGGTGCCATCACACTGCAACCTCTGCCATACACTCTAGTTTTATTGCAGGAATTAGCCCTGCTGCAAAGCATTGCATCAAAAATTGTACTTAAACGCCCCTGTTAAACAGGGGCAGAAAAATTGGGCCTTAGGCACTGGTGCCATCACACTGCAACCTCTGCCATACACTCTAGTTTTATTGCAGGAATTAGCCCTGCTGCAAAGCATTGCATCAAAAATTGTACTTAAACGCCCCTGTTAAACAGGGGCAGAAAAATTGGGCCTTAGGCACTGGTGCCATCACACTGCAACCTCTGCCATATACTCTAGTTTTATTGCAGGAATTAGCCCTGCTGCAAAGCATTGCATCAAAAATTGTACTTAAACGCCCCTGTTAAACAGGGGCAGAAAAATTGGGCCTTAGGCACTGGTGCCATCACACTGCAACCTCTGCCATACACTCTAGTTTTATTGCAGGAATTAGCCCTGCTGCAAAGCATTGCATCAAAAATTGTACTTAAACGCCCCTGTTAAACAGGGGCAGAAAAATTGGGCCTTAGGCACTGGTGCCATCACACTGCAACCTCTGCCATATACTCTAGTTTTATTGCAGGAATTAGCCCTGCTGCAAAGCATTGCATCAAAAATTGTACTTAAACGCCCCTGTTAAACAGGGGCAGAAAAATTGGGCCTTAGGCACTGGTGCCATCACACTGCAACCTCTGCCATACACTCTAGTTTTATTGCAGGAATTAGCCCTGCTGCAAAGCATTGCATCAAAAATTGTACTTAAACGCCCCTGTTAAACAGGGGCAGAAAAATTGGGCCTTAGGCACTGGTGCCATCACACTGCAACCTCTGCCATACACTCTAGTTTTATTGCAGGAATTAGCCCTGCTGCAAAGCATTGCATCAAAAATTGTACTTAAACGCCCCTGTTAAACAGGGGCAGAAAAATTGGGCCTTAGGCACTGGTGCCATCACACTGCAACCTCTGCCATACACTCTAGTTTTATTGCAGGAATTAGCCCTGCTGCAAAGCATTGCATCAAAAATTGTACTTAAACGCCCCTGTTAAACAGGGGCAGAAAAATTGGGCCTTAGGCACTGGTGCCATCACACTGCAACCTCTGCCATACACTCTAGTTTTATTGCAGGAATTAGCCCTGCTGCAAAGCATTGCATCAAAAATTGTACTTAAACGTCCCTGTTAAACAGGGGCAGAAAAATTGGGCCTTAGGCACTGGTGCCATCACACTGCAACCTCTGCCATATACTCTAGTTTTATTGCAGGAATTAGCCCTGCTGCAAAGCATTGCATCAAAAATTGTACTTAAACGCCCCTGTTAAACAGGGGCAGAAAAATTGGGCTGCTGGCATCACCCAGAACCAAAAATGTTCTTCCAACATATCAGCGGAGGAGGAAGAGGATAGACAATCAACATAACAGGACAGTCACTCAGCATCAGCATAGGCAGTCTTGAAGGGATGTGGTATTTCAAAAAAAATTATTCGGTTACATCAGCTTCAGGTGCTTGGTAGCTGTGGGTGATCCAAGACTGATTCATCTTGATGAAGGTCAGTCGATCAACTGATTCGGTGGACAGGCGCACCCTGTGATCGGTAACGAAGCCACCAGCAGCACTGAAGGTGCGTTCCGAAAGAACGCTGGATGCAGGACAGGCCAGTAGCTCAATTGCATACTGTGCAAGCTCTGGCCAGTGATCCATCCTCAAGACCCAGTAAGCCAGAGGATTTTCAGTGGGAAAGGTGTCCAAGTCTGACCTTGCCCCTAGGTATTCCTGCACCATGTAAATTAGACGCTGGCGATGGGTGCTGGAACCAATCATACCTTGGGGCTGCGGACTAAAAAATTGTCTGAAAGCATCAGTCAGACGGCCACCTTCTCCACCGCTCCTTCTGACTGATGCCTCAGCAACACGTTGTCCAGGACCAGGAGTTTGTGACCTCCCAGTCTCTGGGAACGCGTTGCACAGAGCTTTCTGCAAGGCCTCCCGGAGATGTCTCATCCTCTGCTCCCTCTGCGATGGCAAGATAAGGTCGGCAACCTTACCCTTGTACCGTGGATCAAGGAGAGTGGCCAGCCAGTAATGGTCCCTCTCCTTGATCCGAAGAATACGAGGATCCTTCCGCAGGCTTTGCAGGATCAGGGAGGCCATGCAGCGTAGGTTAGCTGAGGCATTCGGTCCGGAGTCCTCTGGGTCACTAAGGACAACATGATCCGCAGCTACCTCCTCCCAGCCACGTACAAGTCCACGTGTTTCTTGGGACTGTAAATCATCCCTATAAGACTGCTGCTGCTGATGCTGAGTGCCAGCCTCCACCTCCATGCTGACACAATCATCCTCCTCCTCCTCTTCCTCCTCCTCACCCTCTTCCTGTGTGATGGGTGGCACAGCAGGAACACTGTCTGGATAAAGGGGGCCTTGAGAGGCAAGGAAGTCCTCCTCTTCCTGCCTCTGTTCTGCCTCAAGTGCCCTGTCCATTATTCCACGCAGCGTATGCTCCAAGAGGTGGACAAGAGGTATAGTGTCACTGATGCATGCACTGTCACTGCTCACCATCCTTGTGGCCTCCTCAAACGGTGACAGGACAGTGCATGCATCCCTGATCATGCCCCACTGGCGTGGTGAGAAAAAACCAAGCTCCCCTGACCCTGTCCTGGTGCCGTAGTCGCACAGGTACTCATTGATGGCCCTCTGCTGCGTGTGCAGCCGCTGCAGCATGGCCAATGTTGAGTTCCATCTGGTGGGCATGTCACATATAAGGCGGTTCTTGGGCAGGTTCAACTCCTTTTGGAGCTCAGCCAGCCGAGCACAGGCATTAAATGATCGGCGGAAATGCACACAGACTCTCCTGGCCTGTTTCAGGACATCCTGTAAGCCGGGGTACCTGCCCAAGAACCGCTGCACCACCAGGTTAAGGACGTGAGCTACACAGGGCACATGGGTCAGTTGTCCCTGTCGGAGGGCGGAGAGGAGGTTGGTGCCATTGTCGCAAACCACCATTCCTGGCTTAAGCTGGCGTGGCGTCAACCACCTCTCGGCCTGCCCCTGCAGAGCTGACAAAACATCCGCCCCAGTGTGGCTCCTGTCCCCCAAACAAACCAGCGCAAGCACGGCATGGCATCGTTTTGCCTGCGTACTTGCGTAGCCCCTGCAACGCCTACGGAGCACCGCTGGTTCTGAGGACAGAGCACTGGAAGAGGCCATGGAGGAAGAAGAAGAGGAGGGGGTGGAGGAGAGAGGTGTGTCACAACCAATAGTAGCATTTTGGAGGCGTGGTGGCGGAACAACCTCCAACACTACTGCACCTTGTCCTGCATCCTTCCCAGCAGCCAGGAGAGTGACCCAATGGGCCGTGAAAGACAGGTTACGTCCCTGTCCATGCCTGCTGGACCATGAGTCAGCGGTAATATGCACCTTACCGCTGACCGCCCTGTCCAGCGAGGCAAGGACATTGCCTTCCACATGCCGGTAGAGAGCCGGAATCGCCTTCCGTGAGAAAAAGTGGCGTTTGGGGACCTGCCACTGAGGAACCGCACATTGTACAAACTCACGGAAGGGGGCCGAGTCTACCAACTGAAAAGGCAGCAGTTGAAGTGCTAGCAATTTAGCCAAGCTAGCATTCAACCGCTGGGCATGTGGATGGCTGGGAGTAAATTTCTTCCGCCGGTCCAGCAGCTGGGGCAGGGACATTTGTCTGCTATAATCGGACGTGGATGTACCACTAGCAGAGTTCCCGGAAGCACTTGGCTGTGACACACCTAATTCTACACCTTCATTCCTCTCAGAGCAGGTTTCAGAGAGGACTGAAGGTCTAGTGGGGTTGGAGATGCCAGCTGATGAGGAGCAAGGAGAGGTCCGCTTTGTTCTTTGGTGTGGGTCTTTGAGGTATGCTTGCCAACGAGCTGCATGGCAGGTCAACATATGTCTGGTCAAGCATGTGGTGCCCAAGCGGCTGATGTTTTGGCCACGTGAGATACGCTTCAGACATATGTTGCAAATAGCAGCGGTGCGATCTGATGCACTCGTCTCAAAAAAGGCCCACACCAAAGAACTTTTAGAATAACGCGCAGAGGAAGCGCTCTGCGTAGAGGAAGCGCTCTGCGCAGGCGGAGCTCTGCGGTGTGATTCAGTCGGTGTGCTGCCCCTAAGCTGGCCCCCGGAGGGCATCCTGCCTCGTTGGACATGTGCCTCCTCCTCCTTCTCCTCCTCCCTCCTTCCAGGCACCCACGTGGAGTCAGTGCCCTCATCATCCCCTCCCTCTTCATCGCTGTAGCAAACCTGGCAGTATGCTGCAGCTTGTGGAACATGACTGCCAGATTGCTGTCCTTCTTGAGCATCCCCTCTCTCTGTGCTCACGCTACTGCCTTCCTCTAGCTGAGTGTCATCATCAGAGCCCACCAAACACTGGGCATCCTCCTGGAGCATGTACCCAACACTGTGCTCAAAGAGTTCAGGAGACTCCTCAGGAGGACGTGGTGGGTCTAGGGAAGGAGTCACTGATGATGACATTGAGAGGAGGGACGACGATGTGTTGGCAGCTGCTTTTCTACTACCCTGAGACTGGGTGAGAGAGGATGAGGAGGATGAAGAGGGCTTGGTCATCCACTCTACCAAGTCGTTGGCATGTTGCGGTTCAACATGTCCAGCTGCAGAAAAGAAGGACAAGCATGTCCCATGGCCACGTGCTGATGACAATGCACCGCGTCCACGACCAGCACTGTTGTCTCTAGACACAGAGCCTGCTTGCCCTCTTTTATCGGCTCGCACCTGTCTGCCTCTCCTTGTTGGCCTTCCAGACATGGTAATGGCCTGAAGGGAGTTGGGTAAAACAGTAGTTGGGTAGTTTATATTGTGCTGGAGGCACACAACACCCACTAACTCCTGCAGATGCCTTTTTTATAGAACAGCAGAGTTAAAGGGGTATATACAGATGTATACTGTGCTGTGCTGGAGGCACACACAACTTCCAATAACTCCCGCAGATGCCAATCGGGCCCAAATAGAGAACAGCTATGTAGGTGGATAATAGCGGTATGTACTGGGTACAGAGCAGGCACACAGCACGCACTATCTCCTGAGTGACACTACTGACTGCAAGCTCTATTGTTAAAGATGGACCACTAGCTATATAGGTGAGGTGAATATCACGGTGTATACTGCGGTCAGGGCACGCAGACAATAACAAGAAAACAGCAGAGTTAAAGGGGTATATACAGATGTATACTGTGCTGTGCTGGAAGCACACACAACTTCCAATAACTCCCGCAGATGCCAATCGGGCCCAAATAGAGAACAGCTATGTAGGTGGATAATAGCGGTATGTACTGGGTACAGAGCAGGCACACAGCACGCACTATCTCCTGAGTGACACTACTGACTGCAAGCTCTATTGTTAAAGATGGACCACTAGCTATATAGGTGAGGTGAATATCACGGTGTATACTGCGGTCAGGGCACGCAGACAATAACCAGAAAACAGCAGAGTTAAAGGGGTATATACAGATGTATACTGTGCTGTGCTAGAGGCACACACAACTTCCAATAACTCCCGCAGATGCCAATCGGGCCCAAATAGAGAACAGCTATGTAGGTGGATAATAGCGGTATGTACTGGGTACAGAGCAGGCACACAGCACGCACTATCTCCTGAGTGACACTACTGACTGCAAGCTCTATTGTTAAAGATGGACCACTAGCTATATAGGTGAGGTGAATATCACGGTGTATACTGCGGTCAGGGCACGCAGACAATAACCAGAAAACAGCAGAGTTAAAGGGGTATATACAGATGTATACTGTGCTGTGCTGGAGGCACACACAACTTCCAATAACTCCCGCAGATGCCAATCGGGCCCAAATAGAGAACAGCTATGTAGGTGGATAATAGCGGTATGTACTGGGTACAGAGCAGGCACACAGCACGCACTATCTCCTGAGTGACACTACTGACTGCAAGCTCTATTGTTAAAGATGGACCACTAGCTATATAGGTGAGGTGAATATCACGGTGTATACTGCGGTCAGGGCACGCAGACAATAACCAGAAAACAGCAGAGTTAAAGGGGTATATACAGATGTATACTGTGCTGTGCTGGAGGCACACACAACTTCCAATAACTCCAGCAAATGACAATCGGGCTCAAATAGAGAACAGCTATGTAGGTGTATATAGTGGTATGTACTGGGTACAGAGCACGCAGACAGCACGCACTAACACTACTGACTGCAAGCTCTATTATTAAAACTAGATCACTAGCTATATAGGTGAGGTGAATATAGTGGTGTATACTGCGGTCAGGGCACAGACAGTAACCACTACACAAGAGCAAAATAGTAAATCAGCCAAAAACGATTGGTGTGTAACTGTGTTGAAGGTACACAGAACACCCACTGCTTCAGATGCTAACAAACACTACACGAGGCTGCCTGAAAGGCAGCTTTATATAGTGTGGGGCGTGCACTACACAGCCTGAGCTATGATTGGCCACAGGCAGGATGCCTGTGGCCAACCATTGCTCTCCTCGCTACTGGCGCTGCGATTGGCCAAGCATGCGGGGTCACAGTGCATGCTTGGCCAATCGTGAGACAGCAATGCATTGCGCCATCGCAATGCATTGTGGGCCACACGAATTTTGCCGCGAACGGCCCAAACGTTCGGAATTCGGCGAACGCACGAACGACCGATGTTCGAGTCGAACATGCGTTCGACTCGAACACGAAGCTCATCCCTACTACTGACACATGCAAGCATGGTCAGGGACGATATATATTTCATTCACAGCACACCGGGTAACTCTGCTTGCAACTCGAAAGGATGCAGGACAGGACTCAGTGCTGCAGTTTGTTGTGCCCCCCCATCTCCATACAACTAGTGGTGATGATACCAGATTTGACAGCTCTTCCCCCACCTCCTCCGCCTCCATGCCCTACTCTGCTTAATTGTCCTATGAACTACAAGTACCCCCTAAGCGTTCAAGGGCCTATACAATGAGTCAGGCTAAAAGGTGCCATGCAGTACTTCAGCTGGTGTGTCTAGGGGACAGGAATCACACCGGAGCAAATATTCTTGTAGCTCTACAGGGACAGGCCCAGAGGTGGTTTATGCCACACAAGCTGGAGCCAGAAATGGTGGTGTGGGATAATGGCACAAACCTCCCGTCTGCCTTTAGACAGGGATAGTTGACACATGTGCCATGCCTGGCACATGTCCTCAATTTTGTGGTACAGCATTTCCTAAATAGGTACCCAGGGTTGGAAGATCTGCTAAAGCAGGCCAGAAGAGTTTGTAGGCATTTCAGGCGGTCATACACAGCCAGTGCTCAGTTGGCTGAAATTCAGTGGGAATTCCACCTGCCCATAAACCAACTGATTTGTGACATGTCCACCAGGTGGAACTCGACTTTGGCAATGCTGCACATGCAGAGTATTGCACAATGACAAGCGCAGGCTGGCTCGGCAATTTTTCCCCACGCCAATGGTTGCTCATAAAGGATGCATGCACTGTACTGTCACTATTTGAGGAGGCCACAAGGATGGTGAGCCTTGACAATCCATGCATCAGTGACACAATCCCTGTTGTGTTCCTGCTGGAGCAGATTCTGCATGGCATTATGGACATGGCACTCGAGGCAGAGCAGCAGGAGGAAGAGGAGGACTTCCTTTCCTTTCAAGGCCCACTTTATGCAGACACCATTGTTCCTATTACAGAACACACAAGAAGAGGGAGGAGGAGGATTTTGGCAGTTTTGGATTCATTGAAGCAGAGGGAGAGATACGTAGAAGAGTAAGAGATGGTTTTCCAACCGTAGAACACTGGGAGCAGTATGTGGCTGGGAGGAGGCAGTTCCAGCTCCGATGGAGTTCTCCTTTCCCCCCCTGGATCCTGCGGACCTCGTGCACGCACGCGCGCGCGTTCCTGGCCTAATGGAGGAGGGAAGAGTGTGGTTGTGAGCCATGCACATCAGTGTGCATGGCGCTGTACTGCGCAGGCGCCAGGCGGCAGATTTAAAAAGCCCAGAGCGTCAGGGGGCTGTAAGTGGAGACACAGGAGCTGTGGGCAGTAAGCATCCATGGGGATTGGATCCAGGCAAACCTTAGACACCTACTCAGCATCAGGTTGTGCAGTTTAAGCATATATATTTATTGTGAGACTTTAAGCACAACAGAGATTGCACTTGTACTAGTACCTCTGCTTTGTAGCTTAGGACTATGTCTCCTCGTAAGAGGGTCTCAGGGGGAGGTAGCAAAGGCACTGGTAAATCACCGCCTAGGTCCAGGGGTTCTAAGAGTGCCTGTAAGTTACCATCCCCCCGCAAGACTGGAGCCAGCCTCTCAAGACGAGTCAGTGCCCCTGTCAGGTTTTGCAGCCTCTCCCAATGTCCCAGCCCCGGTTTATGTCACTGAGGACTCCCTTAGGGCTACATTGGAGGGTTTTGAAGGGAGAATAATGAATTTTATTTCTGCTTCCTGGAAAGATAGCAGGAAAAGGGGTAGATCCCCTCCCTCTGCTGAAATTCCTCTCTCAGATGATTCTTCTGAAAATGAGGAGAGATCCCTGTCTTGGGACAGGGATCATGAGCAGTCGGATGAATCAGAGGAAGAGAAGAGAGTCCCCTTCTCCCAGGCACTCAGAAAACAGGTGCAGTATTATACTGAATTGGTGCGTACCACATTCAGAATGCCTGCTGCTGAAGTCGCTACGTCCTCTGTTTCTTCCCTGGGAGTCAGGAAAGCCCCACAGACTGCCTATTCCTTCCCAATTCATCCCTTAATGGAATAATTGTTGTATGAGGATTGGGGACATCCCGATAAACTGTTTGCTCCTCCTAAAAGTTTTTCTATGCATTATCCTCTGGAGGAAAGTTTCACCAAGAAGTGGGGGGTCCCATCTGTTGATGCGGCTGTTTCTTGCATGAATAAAAACCTGACTTGTCTCTTGGATAATGCGCAGGTATTTAAAGATCCAACTGATAAAAAGCTGGAAACCTTATTAAAAGCCTCCTTTTCCATGGCTAGCGCTGTAGTGCAACCTACAGTCGCAGCCGTGGGGTTGTGTCAGTTCCTCAAGGAACAGGTTAAGCAGATGCTTGGCCTCCTTCCCAGTGAGGAAGTAGAAAATTATGCAGAATTGCCTCATATTCTGTGTTTCATGATTGATGCGATTTTGGATTCTGTCCAACAAGCATCACGTTTGTCTCTCAGGTTGGTACACATGCGAAGGGACCTATGGCTAAAGAATTGGGCAGCTGAGCTGTCATGCAAGAAGCATTTGATTGGGTTCCTGTTTAAAGGGGAATGTTTGTTTGGAGAAGAATTAGACAAATTCGTCCAAAAAATCTCAGGAGGTAAATCTACTCTCCTTCCAGTCAAAAGGAGCAAGCATCCTTCATTTAGACGTGCTCTCTCTCCCGGAGCATCAAGCTCTAAGCAGTGGCGACGGCCTTCTCAGCCCTCCTCTACAGGAAAGGCTCAGGGCCGAGCCCAGGGGCAGAAAAAGACTTGGGGGCGAAAGCCTGCCAAGCAGAGCCCAAAAGCTTCCTTGTGAAGGGGCGCCCCTACTCGGCCGAGTGGGGGAAGGATCCTGCAGTTTGGAGGAGCCTGGCGGGAAGAGATCCGGGACAAGTGGTTGATCTCTTTGGTATCTCTGGGCTGCAGGCTAGAGTTTCAGGAGATTCCACCTTCTCGTTTCCTAAGGTCAAGGATCCCCAGGGATCCAGTAAAGCAAAAAACTTTATTTCTGGCCTTAGATCACTTACTATCCCAGGGGGTGATAGTAGAAGTGGACCCAAAAGAGGGTTCAGGATTTTAATCAAATCTCTTCACTGTTCCGAAGCCAAATGGAAGTGTCAGACCTATCCTAGATCTGAAGGATCTGAACCGGTTTTTACGCGTCTGGTCCTTCCGAATGCAGTCAATCCGCACTGTAGTCTCCTCCCTGCAAGGGGGAGAGTTTATGGCATCAATAGACATCAAAGATGCATATCTTCATGTGACAATTTTTCCCGCACACCAAAAATTTCTAAGGTTCGCGGTAGAGCGGCGCCCTTTTCAATTTGTGGCCTTGCCGTTCGGGCTTGCTACAGCCCCTCAAGTCTTCACGAAGATTCTGGACCCTCTCTTGGCAAACCTAAGAGCTCAGGGTATAGCTGTCATGGCTTATCTAGACGATTTACTTCTCATGGAGAAAACAGTATCGTTCCTGAACCGCAGCGTTACCAGAACGCTAGAACACCTGGAACGCCTAGGTTGGATTATAAACCTAGAAAAGTCGTCCCTACAGCCTGCCACCAGGTTGGAATACCTGGGTATGGTCATCGACACCGCTCAGGGCAAGGTGTTTCTTCCAAGGCCAAAAGCCTTGGCCATTGGGGATCTGGTGCGCCTAATTCTGGGCAGGAGATCCTCCCTCATTCGTTTATGCATGAGTCTGTTAGGGAAAATGGTCGCCTCCTTCGAGGCTGTCCCATTTGCCCAGTTCCACTCAAGGCCTCTGCAAAGATGCATCCTTGCGGCTTGGAACAGGAAGCCCCAATCCTTGGATCTTCCTATGTGTCTATCCCCAGGGACACGCAAGAGTCTCGTCTGGTGGTTACAAACCAAGAATTTGCTGAAGGGCAAAACTTTTCTTCCTCTTCCATGGAAGATTGTCACGACAGATGCCAGCCTGACGGGCTGGGGAGCAGTGTTGGAGGAGACGTGCTCGCAGGGGAAATGGTCTGCGATCGAGAGGCTATTGCCCATAAATGTCTTGGAGATCCGGGCAGTTTATATGGCTCTCATAAAGTGGTCTTACAGACTACGAGGTCTCCCTGTTCGGGTTCAGTCTGACAATGCCACAGCAGTGGCTTATATCAATCACCAGGGTGGTACCAGGAGTCTGGTGGCCCAAAAAGAGGTGAATCGTATACTTGTCTGGGCAGAAAAGCATGTTCCGTATCTTTCTGCAGTCTTCATTCCAGGAGTGGAAAATTGGCAGGCGGATTTTCTGAGCCGCCAGCAGTTGTGCCCAGGAGAATGGGCTCTGCACCCCGATGTGTTTCGGAACATATGTCACAGGTGGGGTACTCCAGACGTAGATCTGTTTGCATCCAGGTTCAACAGAAAAATGGACAATTTTGTGTCAAGGACAAGAGATACACTTGCTCAGGGGACAGATGATCTGACAGTTCCCTGGGATCAGTACAATCTGATCGATGCCTTCCCCCCGAGCCCGCTTCTGTCGCGGTTCCTGGGAAGAGTCAAGAGGGGGACAAAATCGGTCCTTTTGGTGGCCCCGGCTGGGCCCAGGCGACCGTGGTACGCAGAAATCATGAAGTTGGCAGTAGGCAGGCCATGGATCCTCCCTCTCCGGCCAGATCTGCTCTCACAGGGTCCAATTTACCATCCTGCTTTACGCAGTCTGAATTTGACAGTTTGGCTGCTGAGACCCACATTCTGAGAGACCGTGGCCTTTCGGGGGCCAGTCCTTTCTACTCTGGTCAATGCGAGAAAGCCGGCCTCCAGGCTTATTTATTACAAAATCTGGAGGGCATATGTTTCCTGGTGTGAACTCAGGAAATGGCATCCTAGAAAGTATGTCATTAGCAGGATCTTGGCCTTTCTCCAGTCAGGCCTAGAAATGAATTTGGCCATAAGCACTATCAAGGTGCAGATTTTGGCCCTGTCAGTGTTTTTTCAGAAGCCACTTGCATCGCATTCCCTGGTGCGGGCTTTCATCCAGGGGGCCATGCGGTTAAGACCGCCAGTCAAGCCTCCAGTATGCCCATGGGATCTGAATTTGGTTCTCTCGGCTTTGCAGGGGCAACCATTTGAACCTTTGCATCTGGCTTCATTAGTTCTCCTGACTAAAAAATTGGTCTTCTTGGTAGCCATATCTATGGCTAGAAGAGTATCAGAGCTAGTGGCTCTCTCCAGCAAGGAGCCGTATCTAATTATTCATAAGGACCGGGTGGTCATGCGTCCCAACAGGTCCTTTCTACCTAAGGTGGTTTCGGGATTCCATTTGAATCAAGACGTAATCCTACCATCCTTTTTTCCGGACCCACAGTATGCAGAAGAAGAATCTTTGCACACTTTGGATGTGGTTAGAGCAATCAGTATATATCTTCAAGCAACTGCTCAGATAAGGAAAACTGATTGCTTGTTTATTTTGCCAGAAGGCCCTAGGAAGGGCCAGGCAGCGTCAAAATCCACTCTCTCAAGGTGGATTAGACAGGTTATTTCTCAGGCCTACAGTGTAAAGGGGAAGATTCCTCTTTTTCAAGTGAAAGCGCACTCAACGAGGGCTGTAAGCGCTTCTTTGGCAGTGCATCACCAGGCCTCCCTAGCTCAGATCTGTAAGGCTGCAACTTGGTCATCAGTCCACACATTCACCAGATTCTATCAGGTGGATGTCAGAGGGCAAGAGGATATCGCCTTTGGGCGCAGTGTACTGCAGGCTGCAGTTTAGGTCCTCCGGTCCCTGTCGGTCTATAATTATGATCTGTGTCTCCCTCCCCTCAATCTGAGCATTGCTTTGGGACATCCCACTATGTAATGAAGCTCCTGTGTCCCGTGATGTATGATCAAGAAAATTGGATTTTTATATACAGCTTACCTGTAAAATCCTTTTCTTGAGAGTACATCACGGGACACAGTGCTCCCGCCCCTCTTGGGTTTTACGTGGTTTCTTATTGCTTTGCTACAAAACTGAGGTGCCTCCCATATGGGAGGGGTTATATAGGGGAGGAATTCTCCTTAATTGGGGTCAACCAGTGTCCAATCACCAGAGGTGCCTATATAACACACTATGTAATGAAGCTCTTGTGTCCCGTGATGTACTCTCAAGATTTTACAGGTAAGCTGTATATAAAAATCCAATTTTTCCGCATATCATTAACATTTTTGACAGCAAGGCTAATTCTCGCTTTCATCAAGAGTACCTCTATAAAGGTTACAATGTGAATGCGCAACCGACACCCAAAGACCAATTTTTCTGTGCCTGTTTGACAAGTGCATATCATTGTAATTTTTGACAGCAAAGCCAATTCTTGCTTTCATCAAGTGTACCTCTATAAGGTTACGGTGTGAAGGCACCACCAACACCCAAAGACCAATTTTTTTTTTTGAACTTGTTACTTCTATCCAAAGTCTGTGGAATAAACACCAGAATTTATACAAAAAATCTCTAATCTTGTTCCCAGGGCATTACATTGTGCCCTCATCATACAGACTGGCTCCGCAAGCCATTACTTACAGAATAAAGAAAGCTTGCAGGGAAAATGTAATTTGTTTGGCTTTATAAATGCAATTATTTCTGCAGCAGCTTCTATACACAGTACAGATGTGCCACTTTACAGGGAGACTAAGGGGGCCTCCCCAGGTACTATATTGAAAGGAATTTTTCCATTTTATGCTTTCACTTTAAGCATCAATAAATAAAGTTTTACAAATGTTTTTCATTGATACATGTTCTCCGGGCCCTTCAAAATGGGCACTTTTGATTTTTCACGGTCGGTTCCCCATAGACTTCAATGGGGTTCATTATTCGGTTCTGAACATTCGGAATGTTCGAAAGTTCTGGTGTAAACCGAATTGGGGGTCGTTTGGCCCATCCCTACGTACTAACATGCAATGCCAAGCTGCAGTGTCCAAGGCAAGAAAAATACTTTGTTGTAATTAAAAGTGATATAGTTTCCATGGAGAGAAACAAAATCTTACCCCTATGCAAAGTATTAGTAAGACTTCATCTGGGATATGCAGTTCAGTTTTGGGCACTAGTTCACAAAAAGAATGCTGGGAAACTGGCGAGATTGCAGCAAGAGTAAAAAAAGACTAATAAGAGACATACTGTAGATTATCTCCGCTATTGTGAAATATAAACCAAACTGAATTTATTCTCCCTTTGGGAAGAAGTGTTTTTCACCACATGTAAAGACATACCGTATATACTCGAGTATAGGCCGACCCGAATATAAGCCGAGGCCCCCAATTTACCCCCCAAAAAACTGGCAAACTTATTGACTCGTGTATAAGCCGAGGGTGAGACATGCCTGTCCATCCCTGTGTGTGTGTCCGTCCATCCCTGTGTGTCCGTCCATCCCTGTGTGTCCGTCCATCCCTGTGTGTCCGTCCATCCATCCCTGTGTGTGTGTGTGTCCATCCATCCATCCATCCCTGTGTGTGTGTGTGTCCATCCATCCATCCATCCATCCCTGTGTGTGTGTGTCTCCATCCATCCATCCATCCCTGTGTGTGTGTGTCTCCATCCATCCATCCATCCCTGTGTGTGTGTGTCTCCATCCATCCATCCCTGTGTGTGTGTGTCTCCATCCATCCATCCATCCCTGTGTGTGTGTGTGTGTGTGTGTCCATGTGTGTGTGTGTGTGTGTGTGTGTGTGTGTGTGTGTGTCCAGCCTACCTGTGTCCCGAGCCTCCGTCCCGTGCCTTGCCTCCTTGCCTCTGTCCCGTGCCTTGCCTCCTTGCCTCCGTCCCGTGCCTTGCCTCCTTGCCTCCGTCCCGTGCCGTGCCTTGCCTCCGTCCCGTGTCGTGCCTTGCCTCCGTCCCGTCCCGTCCCGTGCCGTGCCTTGCCTTGCCTTGCCTCCGTCCCGTGCCTTGCCAGGATCGCCGCTCTTCGTCGGCGCCTCGGCGGCCATTCTAGGATTCAAAAGCCGCGCCTCCGCCTCCGCCTTCGCCTGTGATAGGCGGAACACTGAATTTCCCAGCAGCCTGTGTTCCGCCTATCACGGACATCGTCTCATCCTCGTCCGTAGTACGAGGATGAGACGATGTCCGTGATAGGCGGAACACAGGCTGCTGGGAAATTCAGTGTTCCGCCTATCACAGGCGAAGGCGGAGGCGGAGGCGCGGCGTTTGAATCCTAGAATGGCCGCTGTCTGTCTGCTCGACACGCTGATCGAGCAGGCAGACAGCGATGACTCGAGTATAAGCCGAGGGGGGCACTTTCAGCCTCAAAAAAGAGGCTGAAAATCTCGGCTTATACTCGAGTATATACGGTAAGTGGTAAATAGAGTGAATTTGGTGCAAAGTTCTTACAGTAACTTCAAGGTCATTGCAAAGGACAAGGGGGTTCTCTGCTTCTGCAGGAAAAGATATTTACCTTCCACATACAGTAAGGCTTCTTCACTGTAAGAGCTGTGAAAATGTGGAATAAAGTATAGCCAGTGCAATTGATTGATTAGAAAAATAAATATTCCTAATCGCTGGTGTAGCGGCCACAACCTTTGCTGTGCGGCCTTGACTTGTTGGGCTTACCAGTTACCTTCTCTCAGACTGTTCTTCCACGTCTAGGGGTTCCCAGGGTTAATACCCAATTACTTGAACACTGACACAGATGAAGTCCTCTTTAAAAGGTTTTATTTTGCGATAATAACTTCCAAACAACACAATCTCTTAGGGAACAGAGGGCACGGGTGAAGAACTCAGGCACACTGAACTGCAGGTCTAGCAAAGTCTCTAATTCCACCCAGAGAGTAGCCACTCACAGCTGGGTACTTCAAGGCTGAACAGATCTCTAGCCAGAGATCATGGCAGTCAGCACGTTGACTCAAAACTTGAAACCGTCCCCTGAGCATGGACAAGTTGTAACTAAAGGTGAACAGGAACCTTTTCCTCAGTACCTGGAACATTTCCCGCCTCCTCAATGGTGCTAGAAAAGCGTGAATTCGTCAATGTCCTTCCCAACTCAGTAACCAGGAACTTCCCAGGATGCCACTTGCCAGCCCTCCTCCGAAGAGTCCTCCCCCGGTCACTTCCACGAGCTGTGGTGCCTCTCCAAGCCAAGAACACACCCAGACACCTTGAATCCTCCCTCAGTCACTGTGCCTCAGCCGGGTCCAAGACTTGGGAACAGACGGATCCCTACCCCAGACCAGACAGGTCTATCAGGGGCCTTCCCCAGGAACATGTTGGGGGGTATTGACTACCCCGGTCCTGGAACCAGGCCAGACCCCCCCGGGTCTCACAAACTCCTCCCACCGTACACGTGACCCACACCCCTTAAGTACCCCTTCCCAGACTCCTCAGTGGGCCCCGGCACGAAGTGGGTGCAGATAGGTGCACACGGTTGCGTTTCTCGAATTACGTGCAATGCAACTGTTCTGCAGAGCAGTGAGATACTGTAAGCCCAAGGCAATGATTTCATAATGCCAACCTGTGCTTAACCTCCCTGGCGGTATGATTATTTTGGATTTTAGGTGCTAAAAGCGGTACCATTATTTTGCATGAAAATTTGGCGTTTTACATTGTAGTCCTGCAATTCTTAGGAATAACTCACTTAAATCTGTCCAAACCTAGCAGACATCCCGGGTATAATAAAGTTTGAAAAATGAAATCATAAATTATAATATAATAAATAATTATAAATAATTGTACCAAATAATAATATAACAATAATAACAATTATTCAATAATGTAATCAAATCAAAAACACTGAAATTTGCTCAGTTGCAGAATTGTCACTGTCATTACTTTTCAGTATTTGATGACGGATCTCCCCACAAATCGCTATCGCTCAATTCTGCGAGTGATTCTAATTTATTAACGCTGTTTTCTAGCTGGTCTAAAACCATTTTTGATATAAAATGACAGTTTGGTTGCTATGGACAATCTCCAGTTTCCAGGCATAAAGAACAGTTTTTATTACATAAAACTGCATGCAGGACACTGGGCAGACCACTAGGGACAACGGGGAGGTGAAATATTTACATACAGCAATGTAATCTGTAAGATTACATTATACTGTATGTATACTGTCTGTTTCACTTTTTGAATTTGGCACCGATCTCCGCCCCAGTGCGTCGCAACGCTCGCAGGGCACGGAGATCGGCGATGCGATGCATCGAGCGAGACACGGCTCGCTCATACAGCGGGGAGACAACGCTGGATCCGAGGGAGAAGGTAAGTAAACCTCCCCCTGGATCCAGCGATGCAGTCCCGAGTCTGGCTCGGGGATACCGCTTTTGGTATGAAAATTCCACCCCGAGCCAGACTCGGGAATACCGCCAGGGGGGTTAATGTAATTGTAGTAAACTGTTAGCAAAAAAATCAAAAGATGGACTCTAGAGATACCTGCACATAGCTTTAGAAATGCCAGAACTAGGATGTTCTGTTATTAAAACATCAACTACCTCCAAAGTAGAGCTGTAGTCTTCCCTCCCAAACCCCCACATTTATTGGTTTGTCAGTATCATGTAATACCATCTCTCTGCTAACAAAACATGAGCCTTGGAGTTAAATAAATAAAATAAATACGTAAAAAATCTAAAACTTTTTCCTAAAGTGGAACTTCACGCTCTAAATCAACATGACTGTTTTTAATCTTAATTCTGCTAGCATTAGTAAATAGGCAGGAACATATATCAGAATTACTTGTTTATTTTTTTTACATTTCTTCAGTTACTTCCTGATTTCCAGTTCTATGCAAATGATGTCATACATCCCAGGAGTCTTCAGGAGGGGAGGGGGTTCTCATAAAAGCACATCCTCTTGTATGCTTGTCGGAGCTAAGGGCAGATGGATTCCAGGCATTAGATGTTATATGAATTTTCAATGCTTACTCAAGATGACCACAGCCAGAAATGCTAGGGGTGCTTTTCAACATGATTTTCCAGCAAATTAAAGTATGGAGACAAGGATGGATAGGTGAGTTGGCTTTGCATTTTAGCAATTCATTAAATAAATAATGTTTTTGGTTTGTGGTACTCAGATGCAATGTAGTTCCACTTTAAGGCTCTAATAACATATTGTCCACATGGGAGGACTGGAGTAGGGGGCAATGCGACATTTGCCCCTGGGATCCATACTAATAATATACAGTATGTTGGGATGGTGACCCAGACAAGAGATATTTCGTCATTCAGACATCAATCAGAACAGGACCCACAATTATGACACATGCCTGAGCATTATATACATACCCGCTTTCCATTTAGACTTGCAAACACATCATCTAACAGAGAGAAGTCTTTCAGCATACACTACCTTTGCAGCTGTGAGATATTATGTGACCAAATGCCGAGAGCCACAATGAAGTGCTGATGCTGGAAGATGATGTGCAAAACTGTATCACAATGACCTATCTTCTTGACCTATGTTCTTTAGGAACACTTCACCTTTCCCCATGCCACACTCTGTATGCTACATTTTCTACATGTCTCTACCATGAAAGGGCTAATAGGTTGTGTTTACACCCCAGGCCAAAGTTCCCCTTTTCCCCCTGTTTATAATTAACTGTCCTTAATACATTATTCTAATGTCCTTACTGTGATCATGTACACAAGCAAATGGCCAAAGAAAAAAACAAACTAACATACCAGCTTGCTTTAGGATTTGGAGAAAACCAGGTCACTCAGAAAAAACCCATGGAAAAATGATAACATTTAACACAAAAATCTTTCCTTCTGAATTCCATAAATGTTTTAGTATAAAAGAAAGTAGATATTTACTTTTACTTTATGGAGAAACATGTGGGTGTCTTCTGTGTGCACATCGGGGATGGTATGCTTTGAGGATTCTCACATTATAAATAAAATATTGTAGCAATAATTCAATATATTTTTGAAATGAAAGCCCACATAGAGATAAGGAGGTGCTGCTCACCCCAAAGAACATACAGTTAAAGCGGGAGTCCGCCGGGAGTTCCGCCGTGTTTTTTTTTTTTAAAAGCCAGCAGCTACAAATACTGCAGCTGCTGACTTTTAAAATAATGACACTTACCCACCCAGCATGCCCGCGATGTCGGCACCTGAAGCCGATCTCTCGATCGTCTCTCGGTTGCTGCCGCCGCCATCTTGGGTATGGGAATCAGGAAGTGGAGCCTTTCGGCTTCATTTCCCGGTTCCCTACTGCGCATGCCAATTGTGGTGCCGGAGGGGGGGGAGGATTCCAATGAGCGGAAGGTCCACTTTAGGGTGGACCTCCGCTTTAAAGTTTAAACCAACATATGACTTAAAATATGAGCTCTGGTAACATTACAACCCCAGTGTGACATAAGAACAGTAATAACCCTGATTAGGGCAGGTATTGACTATATACAAAGAATTTCCCAATAATGATCCTGCCAAAAAGAGTCCCCTTAAAGCGGGAGTTCCGCCGTTTTTAAAAAAAAAGCCAGCAGCTACAAATACTGCAGCTGCTGACTTTTAAAATAAGGACACTTACCCACCCAGCGCGCCCGCGATGCCGGCACCCAAAGCCGATCTCTCGATCGTCTCTCGGGTGCTGCCGCCGCCATCTTGGGTATGGGAATCAGGAAGTGGAGCCTTGCGGCTTCATTTCCCGGTTCCCTACTGCGCATGCGCGAGTCGCGCTGCGCAATAAGGATGGTCCCCACTGTCTCTGGGATCCGTGTGTTCCCCAGCAGACAGCCGGGGACCTGCAGAAAGGGGCGTAAATATCCGTAGATTCTGCGGATATCTATGCCGGAAGTGGGTGCAGATACCTGTACTGTACAGATACCGACACTCCCCTCCCCCCTGAAAGGTGCCAATTGTGGCGCCGGAGGGGGGGAGGGTTCCAATGAGCGGAAGCTCCACTTTAGGATGGAGCTCCGCTTTAATATAGTTACAATAAGTGTAAGTCTGACCGCAGGTCAGCCTGTGTTTGAAGGAGGAGTCAGGCTGCATAAAGCCTTCCCTCCTCTGCCTCCTCCTCTCGTGGACACTGGCTCTTGTGCTGATGTCATTTCCGGGTCTCGGATGGAGAGGAGGACGTTCGGCTGCTTTGGTGCTCATGGACGGGGGTGTTTTGGCCCCCACCGGCTCCGCTCGTGGGCGACTATCTCGGCCGCCCTCTTCTTCTGATGTTCCACCGTGTACGTGTCGGCACGGGGGAGCCCTTCTCCCGCTCGCCTCCTTCTCCACCTGTCTCTGCCAGAGGGGAGGGGGAGGGAGGTTTCAGCCGCGGATTTCCCCCATGTGGTTCTGGAGGGGGGTTCGCCCGCAGCTCTGGTCTCCACGAGGCAGCCCTTCTCCCGCCTGCCTCCTTCTCCCGCTGCCTCTGCCGGAGGGGGGGGTGTCAGCTGCAGCTCTTGTCTCCACGAGGGAGTCCTTCTCCCGTTGCCTCTGCTGGAGGGGGGGAGGCTTGAGCCGCAGGTTTCTCCCGGGTGTTTTTGCGGGGGGGGGGAGTTCGCTCCCCCAGCGGCTCCTGTCTCCGCGGGTGAACCGCTTCTCCTGCTCGCCTTCTTTCGGCCATGGGCTTCCCCCGGGGGGGTCTGCCCGCCGGCGGCGCCTGTCTCCTCGGGGGAACCCTTCTCCCAAAATTTCCTGGGGGAGATTGTCATACAATCTCGTTCTCATGCTTTTATGTTCTTATGCATAAAAGCATGAGAGATTGTCATACAATCTCGTTCTCATGCTTTTATGTTCTTATGTATTTACGTTCTTATGCAGTTATGTTCTCATGTATGATTCATGTTCTCATGGGCTGTACTTTCTCATGCAATGTACGCGTTCATGGAAATGATGGTTCTTATGCAATTCACGTTCCCATGTGATGTTCGTTCTCATACGGTTAGGTTCTCATGTGGTGTCCATTCTCACAAGGTTACGTTCTCATGTGGTGGTTTTTCTTGTACAATCACATTCTCACGCAATTTACGGTTGTCATGCGATCTACATTTCGCAAGTAGTTTTACGTTTCTTACGGAATTTACGGTTCGCATGCAATTGGTGTTCCGCAGGCTATTTTTGGTCATGTAATTCACGGTTTTCATGCAGTTGATGTTTATGGAATTTACGGTTCTTATGCAATCTTGTTTTATTAATGCGATTTGGGTCTCTTGTGCGATTTGCTTTACTCATGAAATTGGCGTTTCTCATGTAATTTACGGTTTCCATGCAAATTACGAGTTTTCTTGCAATTTGTGTTTCTCATGCAATTTGCATTGCTCATGAGTTTTGCGTTTCTCAGGCGGTTGACGTTTTTACATGTTTTACGGTTCTTTCATGGTTTTCATAGAATTTATGGCTCTCAGGTTTTACATTTCTCATGCAATTTACGTGTCTGATGTAATTTACATATCTAATGCAATTTACGTGTCTGATGCAATTTTCGTGTCCGTTGTATCTACGTGTTTGGTTATATTTACATGTCTCAGGTAATTTTTATGGTTTTTTTCCCATGTTTCTTACGTTTTCCCATGTTTCTTACGTTCTCCCATGTTTCCCATGTTCTTAAGTTTTTCCCATGTATCGCGCATTTCATGTTATTGCCCTTCGTTCGCTGTACTTACATCCAGGATCTGTCACGTCTCAGGTCCATACAGGCTGAGGTTTCGTTGTTAATTTATTGTCGTCCCACAATCTTCTCGCCTGTAGTCCACACGTCATACGTATACATTAACCATTACACCTTTACTACTACCCACCACGGTCTGTGGGTACCTTAGCCCTGAGTGTTCGTTTTAATTTCCTGTCGTGGCACTGCAGGTTGCTCGGGCTCACTTCTGCATTCATTAGGGTGGTGTTGTCATCAGGTTCACATTCATGCGCTGTTGGTCCTGTCATTTCGGCACCCACATCTTCATACTTATTAGGTCCACGTCCTTATACTTATCAGGTACCAGGGGGTT
Organism: Lithobates pipiens; assembly: GCF_037356315.1. Lineage (NCBI taxonomy): Eukaryota > Metazoa > Chordata > Amphibia > Anura > Ranidae > Lithobates > Lithobates pipiens. The sequence goes on from NW_027507748.1 coordinate 572,945,294, forward strand.
GTTGTGTCACGGGCAGGTTGTTTATTAGGTTTTCTGGTTGTTTCACATAGCTGGGTTGTCCATGTTCTTCCACCGCGGGTTATCCATCATGCCTATGGGTTTAACAGATTGAGGTGAACGTTTTTTAATTGGCTTGTTCGGTGGCAAGTCTCCTCATCTGTTCTTACACCACTCACATTTTGTTCGAACTCATACAGTTAGTTTCTCATGCGGTTAGTTCTTATGCAGGTAAGGTTTTTCATGCAATTCATGGTTCTCATGCAATTTTACGTTTCTCTTGTTTTCTAGGTTCTCTCGTTTTCCAGGTTTCTGACGTTTTACAGGTTTCTCATGTCCCCAGGGTTTTTCTCTTGTGTCCCCAGGGTTTTCTCTCGTGCCCTCCAGGTTTTCTCTCGAGCCCCCAGGTTTTCTCTCGTGTCCCCAGGTTTATCTAGTGCCCCCATCAATTCACGTTCTCATGCAATCTGTGTTTCTTATGCAGGTGGTGTTTTCTTGCAGCCTTGGTTCTTATGCTGCTCAGGTTTATCAGCTCATGCTACTCATGTTTCTTGTTCAGTCACGTTCCTTCTCGCAGTTTACATTCTTGTCACAGGTTTCTTTGTCTGCTCACGGTTCTTTTATTAGTGGTGTTCCTGACCAGTTGGGTGTCGTTCCACTCAATTGTTTTTATTTCCTAGCTGGCCAGGAGTTGCGCATTAGTATGGAACGATTGGTAAATCAGCCTATTGCAGCTCCGCAGCTTCTACTGGCTAAGGAGCTTTGGTGGATCCCAGGACCCTCTCGGGGCCTGGGCCGGTATCAGTAGGCTCGGGTCTTAAAAGCAGGTACCAGCATCGCACTCTCTCTTCAGTTCCAGTTTCGTGGCGGATTGATTTTCCATTTGGCTGACGCAGCAGCCTTGATCTTTAGGTTTTGTTTTGAATACCAGGAAGGCTCATGACACTGCTTGGCATGCTTATCAGGCTTTCCGGTCAAGGTTTCCAGTCCTGATGGTTAACATCCAGTTCCTATTTTCTTTTTCTTTTTTTGCCTCTTCCAGCTCGTATCGGCCGACCACACTTTCAGGGCGTATCGTGTTGAGTCTCAGCATTTCATGTTGGATGACCCGTCAGTTTTTTTTTCTGAACTTTCGATTGAAGCCATCCTCAGAGTTCCAGCATAGTAGACCCCCTGATGTTCTCAGCTGACTTCCCATTGTGGGTCTTATTTTCGTGTCGTTTCTGACATACTCTCAGATCTCCTTTTGCGTTGGTTACCAGCTTGGGCCTTCTCTGTTACATCTGCATGTTCTCGAGGCACAGCATTCAGGGGCGGCACTGTTAACGGGTTCTGGGAGCCTGGCAAGGTGTGGTGCTCGGGGTTGGTTTTATGCCAGCTTGGTTAGTTGTTACATTTGTCAAACCCTGGGCTGGTCCTCTACTGCCTTTCCTGGTGCTCCCCTTTCTGCAGCGAAGTACATACTTTGTTGCCGCCACCCCAGGTTAGACGTTAATTTACTGTATAATCTAGTTGTAAGCTTTTATCCTACTGTGTTATTTTTTGTCCCCCTTTAGGCATACTGACCATGTGACCCCAGCACACTTCAGGTCTATGTTCTTTGTTGCTCTTTGTTCCTTTCCATACTATCCAAAGATTGACTCCGAGTACAAGTGTAAGGCTGACCGCAGGTCAGCCTGTGTTTGTAGGAGGAGTCAGGCTGCACAAAGCTTGCCCTCCCCTGCCTCCTCCTCTCGTGGATGCTGGCTCTCGTGTCCCACCCACCCTTTTCCCTTTTTCTTTTCATTTCATTCATTACATTTCATACTTGGATATGCCCCCTTTTAGGCATACTGACCACGTGACCCCAGCACACTTTAGGTCTATGTTCTTTGTTGCTCTTTGTTCCTTTCCATACTATCCACAGATTGACTCAGAGTACAAGTAACATTGGGCAAAAAAAAAATTTGAAAGAAAGTCCAGTTTTCTTAGTTATTCTGGCCACAAAAATGGCAAAGCATGGTGCTTGAGACTTGCAAGAGGCCATTTGGATGTGCGCCACAGAAGGGAAGGGAAGGCACGCATCTGCAGCAATGGACCCCAATGGCAAATAATGGTTAAGATAAATATGTACACCAGGGGCAAGCATGTGATTTATTATATGGAAATCTACACTGGATGCTGGTATATGATTTTCTTCAATGATATTGCCAAACTGCCATAAAAAAAGTTGGGCTACGTTCCCTTTAAATGGACATGCAGTTATAAATTATTAGTCATCCCATGCCAGGAGTCCTGCAAGATTATATATTTATGCATGTAGGGACATTTTACCATAAAGTAAATTGGTTGGAAACATGTACATATAAAGTATTATAAAGTTCAACCCCATACAATGTTGTTAAATATTTATAAATCCATAGGGTACCTTGAGAATATGGGCAATCTGACTATTCCTGAGGCGATCTCCTGTGCAAAAGAAAAGGTGTACTTGCTGGTTTTCCCATTTAGGACTCAAGGGGGGTTATTTACTAAAGGAAAATCCACTTTTAACTACAAGTGCAAACTACAAGTGCAAAGTACACTTGAAATTGCACTGAAAGTGCAGTGGCTGTAGATCTGAGGGGGACATGCAAGGAAAATAAAAAACAGCATTTTAGCTTGCACGTGATTGGATGATAAAATCAGCAGAACTTCCCCTCATTTCAGATCTACCCCTAATGCCGCGTACACACGGGCGGACTGTATGGCGTACTTAGTCCGTCGAAACACATTTCAGCGGACAGTCCGCTCGTGTGTGGGCTTCAGCAGACTTTTTCAGCGTGCAGTCTGGCGTACTAAGTATTTTGGATTTTTCGAAATTCTGTCCGTCATACTTTGGTTTCAGCGGACAATCCGCTTGTCAGTATGCTAGTTCGACGGACTAAGAATGGCGCATGCCCAGAAAGGATTTACACGGCGGAAGGGTGCTTTGCTGTGTATTGGACTTCCTATTTCTAGTCCCGTCATACGTGCTGTACACGTCATCGCGCAAGCTTTCGACGGACTGTTTGTGCATCCGTGTGTGGTCAAGTCCGTTCAGTCGAAAGTATGACGGACTGTCCGTCGGATTGTATGACGGACTAAGTATGCCATACAGTCCGGTCGTGTGTACGCGGCATTAGATTTACCCCGACTGCACTTCCAAGTGCACTTTCAGTGCAATTTCAAGTGCATTTTGCACTTGTAGTTTGCACTTGTCATGCAAAGTGGATTTTCCTTTCATAAATAACCCCCATGGTGTCTATATGATTGGTATGTCCATGGAAAACCATCTAAGAAAGATTTTGAAACAATTCTCCATGGAGCAAAATGCCAAGGGGTGCACTTAATGCGCGCTGGTGTAATGGCACTAGGGAGTGGGGTAGCCATTGTGCACCTGTTGCAAATCCCCTTCATTGGCCCAATAGGGCCCCGCTAATGGGATATAAAAGACTCTTTGCACTCTGCACTTTGTTGGAAGCAAACATATGATTTATGTGAGTATCATACCATTTGCACTTCATTTATCCCCCTTGGCGTTTATCATATACATTTAATTTATGTAAAAATACTTTTTATTGTTTCCAAGCGTCACATAGCTGCCTTAAATTGCTTTTTACTGCTTAAAGTTCAGCCAAACTACTTATGCTTTTTACATGTCTTTCTAGCTATTACATATTTCTTACCTATTATAATCTAATGCCCCATACACACGGTCGGATTTTCCGACGGAAAATGTGCGATCGGATCATGTTGTCGGAAAATCCGACCGTGTGTGGGCTCCATCAGACTTTTTCCGTCGGATTTTCCAACACACAAAGTTTGAGAGCAGAATCTAAAATTTTCCGACAACAAAATCCGATTTGCATTATTTCTGATCGTGTGTAGACAATTCCAACAGACAAGGTGCTTAGAATAAACTAAGAGATGAAAGCTATTGGCTACTGGCCCGTTTATTGCCCCAACGTACGTGTTTGACGTCACCTCATTCAGAATGATCGGAAATTCCAAAAACTTTGTGCGACCGTGTGTATGCAAGACAAGTTTGGGCCAAAATCCGTCGGGAAAAAATCAGATGGATTTTGTGGTCGAAATGTCCAACCGTGTGTATGGGGCATAAGAATCAATAAATGCATATTATAGATGCAAGCATTAGGGCCCTTTCACACAGACTTTTCAATCAGGTCTGACTGACAATTTTTCAGGTGGACCTGATTGGAAAGCCAAATGCAGCTCTATAGTAATGGTGGATAAAAAGAAACGTATGCCTGTTTACACCCGCCTACCTCTAATTTCAGCTAGGTCCAGAAAAAAGAAAACAAAAAAAGGACTGTGTCCTTATCCGTTTTTCTGGACCTAAATGTGATGAATTGGAGGTGACCTGATGTAAACGAATACTAGAGTCTGTTTACATCCGGCCATAGAGCTATCCACCTGCGTCTGCCTGTTACAAACTGAATGGGCATGGATATCAAAAAATTGCTGTAATGGTTTTCCAACTTGTTAAGTTCCTTACATTTATAGCATGCATTTGAATAAGGCAAACATGTGAAAAACTGAATAAAATGGAGGGATGAATGTAACTTTTGTACTGTTTCCTGCAGGTTTTTTGAACATTTGAAAACGTGCATACCTGGATAGCATTGCAAGTAGGTAGTTACTTATGTATTTTCCATATTTTTATAGAGCTGATGTAATACTGGGTATTGTTTTATAGCATTCAAATCAGTTTCAGAAGAATCTCCCCCTTGTGGGAGAATGATGGAGCAAATTCACAGGGCAACATACAAACTCCATGGACATAACAGAATTCAAACCCAGGATGGAGGGTAGCAAGACAATAGCACCAACCACTTAGCCATTTTGCTTCCCATAATTTGACAAATGCACATAAACACATCCAGACTTTAAACACAGACCGAAAGTATTTACCCACTTCCTGACCAGGCCATTTTCTGCGACACAGCACGGCAGCGCTTTAACTGACATTTGCATGGTCATGCGATATTGTACACAAACAAAATTTATATCCTTTTTTTCACACAAATGGAGCTTTCGTTTGGTCGCATTTGATCACCTCTGCGGTTTTTATTTTTTGCACTATAAACAAAAAAAGACCAACAATTTTGAAAAAAAACAAAACAATATTTTTTACTTTTTGCTATAATAAATACGCTCAAAAAAGTATTTCTTCATCAATTTAGGCTAATATGTATTCTTCTACATATTTTTGGTAAAAAATAGCAATAAGCGTATTTTGATTGGTTAGCACAAAAGTTATAGTGTCTACAAAATAGGGGATATATTTATGAAATTTTTATTATTAATTTTTATTTTACTAGTAATGGCAGCGATCTGCGATTTTTAGCGGGACTGCAATGTTGCGGCGGACAGATCGGACACTTTTGATTTTTTTTTTGGGACCAGAGACATTTGTATAGTGATCAGAGCTAAAAATAGCCACTGATTACTGTATAAATGTCACTGACAGGGACGGGGTTAACACTAGGGAGCGATCAAGGGGTTAAGTGTTCCCTAGGGAGGTGTTTCTAACTGTGGGGTGAGTGTACTGACAGCGGAACAGCAGATCTCTCTCTACTCCCCTGTCAGAAAGGGTATCTGTTTGTTTACATTGAAAGATCCTCGTTCTGGCTCTCTGTCGAGCCATTGTGGGTGGCCACCGGCCACGTGCATCGGCTTCAGCGTCGCACCCCCTATGGCTTCTTAACCACTTGCTTACTGGGCACTTAAACACCCTTCCTGCCCAGACCAATTTTCAGCTTTCGGTGCTCTCACACTTTGAATGACAATTACTCAGTCATGCAACACTGTACCCAAATGAAGTTTTTGTCCTTTTTTTCCCACAAATAGAGCTTTCTTTTGGTGGTATTTGATCACCTCTGGGGTTTTTATTTTTTGCGCTATAAATGAAAAAAGACCGAAAATTTTGAAAAAAAACGCATATTTCTTTGTTTCTGTAACAGAATTATGCAAATTATAAATTTTTCTTCATAAATTTTGGCCACAATTTATACCGCTACATATCTTTGGTAAAAATAACCCAAATTAGTGGATATTATTTGGTCTTTGTGAAAGTTAGGCTGCTTTCACACTGCAGCGGGAGCGGCGTCGGCGGTAAAGTGCCGCTATTTTTAGCGGCGCTTTACCGTCGTTTTAGCGGCGGTGTGCGGGGGCTAGCGGGGTGGTTTTAACCCCTGCTAGTGGCCGAAAAGGGGTTAAACCCGCCCGCAAAGCGCCGCTGTATTGCCGCGGTGTCCCATTGATTTCAATGGGTAGGAGCGGTTTAGGAGCGGTGAATACACCGCTCCTTCACCGCTGCAAAGATGCGGCTAGCAGGACTTTTTTCACCGTCCTGCCAGCGCATCGCTCCAGTGTGAAAGCCATCCGGCTTTCACACTGGAGTTAAAGGGGCCGTTTTTTTTCAGGCGTTACACAGGTGCTATTTTTAGCGCTGTAACGCCTGAATACCGCCCCAGTGTGAAAGCAGCCTTAGAGAGTCTACAAGCTGTGGTGCGAATTGCACAAAATTGATCACATCTGATGTACTGGTGGCCTATCTCGCTTCTTGTGACCCGAACAAGTCAGGAAAGTACAAATACCCCCCAAATCACCCCTTTTTGGAAAGTAGACATTCCAATGTATTTAGTAAGAGGCATGGTGAGCTTTTTGATGTTGTAATTTTTTTCCCACAATTCTTTGAAAAATTAAGATTTTTCATTTTTTTTATTTTTTTCCCCCCAAAAAATTCTGCTCTTCCTCCTGAGTATTACAATACCACATGTGTGGAACTTTTTCACAGCCTGGCCACATAGAGAGGCCCAACATGCAGGGAGCGCCATCACGTGTTCTAGGAGCATAAATTACACATCTAACTTGTTGACTACTTATTACACTTTTGAAAGCCCTGGAGCACCAGGACAATGACACGTGGCACTGATGACAGATGGCACTGATACGTGGCACTGATGACACTTATACGTGGCACTGATGACACGGGGCACTGATGACAGGTGGCACTAATATGTGGCACTGATGACAAATGGCACTTATACGTGGCACTAATGACACGTGGCACTTATACGTGGCACTGATGACATGTGGCACGAATACGTGGCACTGATGACACGTGGCACTAATACGTGGCACTGATGACAGATGGCACTAATACGTGGCACTAATACGTGGCACCGATAACAGATGGCACTAATACGTGGCACTGATGACGTGTGACACTGATGACAGATGGCACTGATAAGTGGCATTGATGACACGTGACACTGACAACAGATGGCACGTGACACTGACAGGTGGCACTGATGACAAATGGCACTGATACGTGGCACTGATGACAGATGGCACTAATATGTGGCACTGATGACAGATGGCACTATGTGGCACTGATGACACGTGGTACTGATGACAGATGGCACTTATACGTTGCACTGATGACAGATGGCACTGGGGACAAATGGTACTGACAACAGGTGGCACTGGGGACAGATAGCACTAACAGGTGGCACTGGGGGCAGGTAGCACTGGGAGGATGGCACTGGGGTGGATGGCACTGGGGCAGATGGCACTGGGGCAGATGGCACAGGGGCGGATGGCACTGGGGCAGGATGGCACTGGGGTGGATGGCACTGGGGCAGGATGGCAATGGGGCAGGATGGCAATGGGGCAGGATGGCACTGGAGCAGGATGGCACTGGGGGAGGATGGTACTGGGGGAGGATGGCACTTTTTTTACTTTTTTTTTTTTTTTTACACTTACGGCGCTGCAGCTGTTCATCTCTACCCTCTCACACGCTGTCTGTGTGAGGAGGGAGAGCGGCGCTGAGAGATGATCTCATATGTTTACATATGAGATCATCTCACATTAGACACGCCGATCGCGCTGTAAACGGCCGCTGTGATTGGCTGTTTACAGCGATCTGTGTTTGCCTGTCTTTGGGAGACATGGCAAACACAGAACTTCCCCGAAGCGCACCCGCGGCGGCGCGCATTGCGGAAGTAAACAACAGGCTATAGGGAGGATGCGAGGTGGTTAATGTGTCCGACGTACAAAGACAGCGATTCGCGCAGCATTGCCAACTTGCCACAGTACAACTGCAGCGGCTGTTCTGTAAGTGTTCTGTAAGTGCTTATAATGCACAGAATGTTTGGTCGCATAAAAGATGCTGAATCGCATAAGAATGCATGATCACCTAAGGTTGCATGATCACCTAGATTTGGCATGGTTGCACAGCGAGGCATTTTTTTTTAGCCTCCTTTAATTATATAGGATTCCACACTCCAGGAGGAAGAATTCTTGGCATCAATAGACATCAAAGATGCATATTTGCATGTGCCAATATTTGTCTCTCACCAAAAGGCTTCTAAGATTTGCGATGGATCAGCACCACTTTCAGTTTGTGGCCCTACCTTTCGGTCTTGCTCTTCGAGTGTTCACAAAGGTTCTAGCTCTGCCCTTGGCAAATCTAAGGGCTCAGGGCATAACAGTGACAGCTTATCTGGATTTGCTACTCATAGAGCAATCCGTAGCATGCCTAAGCCACAATGTGCTCAGTGCAGTAAAGTTGCATCCTCACTCGACCTTCTTACCTAAGGTAGTGTCAGACTTCCATCTGAATCAAGATGTGGTTCTACTGGCATTTTTTCCAGATCTGCAGTCCACGGAAGAGGAGTTGTAATGCCCCGTACACACGAGCGGACTTTTCGACATCCAAACTCCGACGGACTGAGTCCGTCGGACTATCCGATCGTGTGTGGGCTGCAACGGACTTTAGCAAAGCTAAAGTCTGACGGACTTTAGAAATGAAGCATGCTTTAAATTTTCCCGACGGAACTCGCCGGACCCGGTCCCCTTCGAAAAATCCGCTCGTGTGTGTGCTACTCCGACGGACTAAAACCGACGCTAGGGCAGCTATTGGCTACTGGCTATGAACTTCCTACGTCGAATCCAGTCGTACGTCATCACGTTCGACTCCGTCGGAGTTTGGTGTGATGGTGTGTGGTCAAGTCCGTTCGGTCGAAAAGTCCGCCAGAACTCCGTCGGAACTCCGGCGGAACTCCTTTGGAGGTCTGTCAGACTTAATCCCTCTCGTGTGTACGGGGCATTACACTCTCTCGATGTTGTAAGAACAGTCAGTATCTATCTGCAGGCAACCGCTCAGACACGAAAGTCTGATTGTCTGTTTATTCTGCCAGAAGGCCCCAGAAAGGGCCAGGCAGTGTCAAAATCTACTATTTCTAGATGGATTCGGCAAGTTATTATTCAGGCCTATGGTATTAAAAAAAAAAAAAAAGTAAAAGAAAAAAAAGAAGATTCCTCCTTTTCAGGTTAAAGCCCACTCAACTAGAGCTGTTAGTGCTTCATGGGCAGTGCATCACCAGCCACCAGGACTTCATGACTCAGATCTGCAAGGCTGCTACTTGGTCTTCAGTCCATAAATTCAATAGATTCTATCAGCTGGCTGTAAGAGGGCATGATGATGCTGCCTTCGGGCGCAGTGTGCTGCAGGCAGCAGTTTAGATCCTCTTGTCTGTTGGCGGTCTATGTATTTTCTTATCTGTGTCTCCCTCCCCTCAATTTGGCCATTGCTTTAGGACATCCCACGAAAAAAAAAAAAAAAAAGTAATTGCCAAGCCTCTGTGTCCCGTGATGTATGAAAAAGAAAATAGTATTTTTAAATACAGCTTACCTGGAAAATCCTTTCCTTGGGAATACATCACGGGACACAGAGTTCCCACCCCTCTACGGGATTATATGTTGGGGTACTTATTGCTTTGCTACAAAACTGAGGTACTCTCCATATGGGAGGGGTTATATAGGGGAGGAACTCACTTTGTAATTAGGGTTACCAGTGTCCAATCACCTGAAGGTACTATATAACCCACTAACCCCACAAGTAATTACCAAGCCTCTGTGTCCCATGATGTATTCCCAAGAAAATAATTTTACAGGTAAACTCTATTTAAAAATCCTATTTTTCCACATTGTATTTTATTTTTTTCTATCCTACTAATATCTTGAAATTTCTAAACTCACTTTGTAAAGATCCCTGGTCATTTACATGTACACTTACATATACACATTGCTTGCAGGCAGCAAGGTACCATGGTTTATGTAGTCCTTAGAAATTGAAAGTAAACAGTAGAGGAGAAGCTGCAAAGCAGGCAAGGAATCCAGGAAGTAGTGGAAAGAGATGTCCAGCAGACAGGCAGCACTCTCAACACGGAAGGAGATTTTTTTTAAGTAAGCTTATATTGGATTGTCAAAAATATTGAATATACTGTGACCATAGAATTCCTTAAATTTTTCATCACTCTTACACAAAAAGTAAGCATCTAGGTATTTAGCATTCATCTTTTAACCCAGATTAGTATATGGTCATGTGGAATCTAATTAGTTACTATAGGTTTTGTGGAGTCTTTTCTCCCAGTTTTATGAATCAGCCCTACTGTGTTTACAAGGCAGTCGGCACCCACCCTATTAATAACATTCCGAGAGACGTTTTTTTCTATCTCCATGGAAAGCTTGACATACTTTATAGAAGTCTGTACAGATGGCCACAGAGAACCAACTACTGAGAATCCATTCTAGGCTGATATTTTTAAAAAGTTATCTAACAGAAATTACTCATTGCTCTCTTTACATATTCATTTAAGTTCCAAGAAAAGTCTTCCAGGCAAAGATGGCTAACCATAAACACAGAGAGGAGCAGAAGGCATAACCAATGATTTTTCTTAAACAACGACTTTTATCCTATGAGTCTACTGTACAAATGTCAATGCGTACATACACATACAGTACATATACTGTGTATACAGGTATATATCTATCAATATATCTAATATATATATATATATATATATATATATATATATATATATATATACACACACACACACACACACACACACACACACACATACACACACACACACACACACTGAATAAATTTCACTTTGCTACAATGTAAAGTAGTGAGTGTACAGCTTGTATAACAGTGTAAATTTGCTGTCCCCTCAAAATAACTCAACACACCATTAATGTCTAAACCACTGGCAACAAAAGTGAATAAACCTCTAAGTGAAAATGTCCAAATTGGGCGCCCAAAGTGTCAATATTTTGTGTGGTCACCATTGTTTTCCAGCACTGCCTTAACCGTCTTGGGCATGGAGTTCACCAGAGCTTCACAGGTTGCCACTGGAGTCCTCTTTCACTCCTCCATGATGACATCACAGAGCTGGTGGATGTTAGAGACCTTGCGCTCCTCCACCTTCCATTTGAGGATGCCCCACAGATGATCTATAGGGTTTAGGTCTGGAGACATGCTTGCCCAGGTCATCACCTTTACCTTCAGCTTCTTTAGCAAGGCAGTGGCCGTCTTGGAGGTGTGTTTGGGGTCATTATCATGTTGGAATACTGCCCTGCGGCCCAGTCTGCGAAGGGAGGGGGATCATGCTCTGCTTCAGTATGTCACAATACACGTTGGCATTCATGGTTCCCTCAATGAACTGTAGCTCCCAGTGCTGACAGCACTTATGCAGCCCCAGACTATGACACTCCCACCACCATGCTTGACTGTAGGCAGGACACCCTCGTCTTTGTACTCTTCATCTGGTTGCTGCCACACACTCATCTGAACACCATCTGAACCAAATAAGTTTATCTTGGTCTAATCAGACCACAGGACTTGGTTCCAGTAATCCATGTCCTTAGTCTGCTTGTCTTCAACTAACTGTTTGCAGGCTTTCTTGTGCATCATTTTTAGAAGAGGCTTTTTCTGGGGACAACAGCCATGTAGATCAATTTGATGCAGTGTGAGGGATATGGTCTGAGCACTGACAGGCTGACCCCCCCCCCCCCCCCCCCCCCCACCACCACCACTTCAACCTCTGCAGCAATGCTGCAGCACTCTGGATATGACACTGAGCACATGCAATCAACTTGTTTGGTCAACCATGGCAAGGCCTGTTCTGAGTGGAACCTGTTCTATTAAACCACTGTATGGTCTTGGCCACTGTGCTGCAGCTCAATTTGAGGGTCTTGGCAATCTTCTTATAGCCTAGGCCATCTTTATGTAGAGCAACAATTCTTTTTTTCAGATCCTCAGAGAGTTTTTTTGCCTGGAGGTGCCATGTTTAACTTTCAGTAACCAGTATAAGAGTGAGAGCGATAAAACCAAATTTAACATACCTGCTCCCCAATCACACCTGAGACCTTGTAACACTAACAAGTCACGTGAACCGGGGAGGGAAAATGACTAATTGGACTCAATTTGGACATTTTCACTTAGCGGTGTACTCACTTTTGTTGCCAGCGGTTTAGATATTAATGGCTGTGTGTTGAGTTATTTTGAGGTGATAGCAAATTGACACTGTTATACAAGCTGTACACACACTACTTTACATTGTAGCAAAGTGTCATTTCTTCATTGTTGTCACATGAAAACATATAATAAAATTTTACACGCACACATATATATATGCCTCATGGGACTTGTAGTTCTGCAACAGCTGGAGGTCCGCTAATTGCATATCCCTGTTGTAGACAAAGAGCTTGGATCCTGGGTGCGGCACAAGGAGCATATAGTAGGTAAGCTAGGACAGGAAATTAGGCACTAAGAACTCTTGTCAGGTGGCAGCTTTAGTATTGCGATCAAAGTTTTGGTGGAACACAGCACATCTCTCTAAAATAACTAAAACAATATTTAAACAAAAACTTCAATTTAAAATGTAAGCTGATAAAACTATAACAAATCTTAAAGGCTGTTTTCACACTGGGGCGGTGGGTCCATTAGCGGTAAAGTACCACTAGTTTTAGCGGTGCTTTACTGCTGTTTAGGTGGTGCTTTTGGGCCACTAGCTGGGAGCTTTTAACTCTCGCTAGGGTACGAAAAAGGGGTTAAAAGCAACAAAAGCGCTTCCGAATCACTGCCTATTCATTCCAATGGGCAGGGGCGGTGTAGGAGCACTGAATACAGTGCTCCTGCACTGCTCCAAAGATGCTGCGGGCAGAACTTTTTTTCACGTCCAGCAAGTGCAACGCCCTGGTGTGAAAGCACTGGGCTTTCACTGGGGAGCCATGAAAGGTATTTTACAGGCTAAAACACCTGAAAACTGCCTCAGTGTGAAAGGGTTCTAACAGACACGTACCATTGGTTCCAACCACCATTTTCTTTTTTTTTTTGTCATGAAACTTTTATTAGGCATAAGTAGCATACAAAAGCGTACAATAGAATACATTGAGTAGGCATAGCTCATACATAGCAGGACATAAGTTCATGGAAGACACAATTGAACAATAGTGATCTGCTTCACCACCCAGAGCAAGGAGGGGGGGGGGGTGGATTTTAGAGTACACATTAAGGAGCAGGGAGGAAGCTGATTTATTCTAAAGACTGGTACACACCACTATTTTTTATTTTTTTTGTTTAATCCAGCAGGTTATGACTGGCATAAGTTTGTAAATAGGCAATTATTATTGACTGCCAAATTCCACTCAGTTACAGTGGGTAGGTGGAGTGATTTCCATTTCAACAGGATCTCTCTGCGAGCATATAAGTCAACATAGAAAAGGAACAATTTTAGGAATTGAGATACCCCTAGATTATCAACAGTACCCAACAGAAATATGGGCGGTCTAACGGGACTGCCTCCCTGCCAGTAGTTCTGAATTCTGGGACAGCAGACCATTTGGGACAATTAGCAGATAGGCTAGGATAGATTTGGGTCAGCCTCTGTGGAGTATTCCCTTAGCGCTGACCGTACGCACATATGCAGCCTCAGTTTGAAGGGGTTATATGGGGGTGATGCCTGCAGCTGCAGGCATCATCCTGGTACTGTTTTTTTAGAGCGGGCGGAAGTCTCGCCCGTATATGTAAATGGTGTTCAAATCACACATCGTTAGAGTGAATGCAATATTTCTAGCAAAAGACCTCCTCTGTAACTCCAACCTGGTAACCTTAAAATATTTTTAAAGCATCGATTGGAGATTTTTAGGTACCGTAGTTTGTCGCCATTCCACGAGTGTGCGCAATTTCAAAGCAAGACATGTTAGGTATCTATTTACTCGACATAACATCATATTTCACAATATACAAAAAAAAATGGGCTAACTTTAATGCTTATTTTTTTTAATACTCATGAAAGTGTATTTTTTCCCATAAAAGTGCATTTGAAACACCGCCGCTCAAATACAGTGTGACATAAAATATTGCAACAATCGCCATTTTATTCTCTAGGGTCTCTGCTAAAAAAAATATATAATGTTTGGGGGTTCTAAGTAATTTTCTAGCAAAAAATACAGATTTTACCTTGTAAGCAACAAATGTCAGAAATAGACTTGTGCCGCGTACACACGGGCGGACTGTCTGGCCTACTTAGTCCGCCGAAACACATTTCAGCGGACAGTCCGCTCACGTGTGGGCTTCAGCGGACTTTTTCAGCGTGCAGTCTGGCGGACTAAGTATTTCGGAATTTCCGTAATACTGTCCGTCGGACTCGTATTTCGGCGGACAATCCACCCGTAGCTCTTTTGCTAGCGAAGGAGTCCGGCTTTCTTCCTCGCCGCCGGCCTCTTTTCCCGACTTCGGGGGTCTTGTCCCCCTCTTCGGTTCTTCTGCCGGGCCACCGAGCCTTCTTATAGCTCTTTTACAGGCGGTGGCCCGGTCTTCTGTCGCCGCCGTCGCCGCCGCCTTCCGTTCTTCTTCTTCTTCTTCTCCAGGAGATGTTGCCTCGACGATCTCTCCGGCCGGAATGCCAGACGGAAGACCCCCGGAGCTGTGCAATAAAGTATTTTATCTCGTGTGTTTGTGTTTTTTTTTGTACTTTTATTTTACAGGTGAATGGGTAGGGGTACATTGTACCCCATACTCATTCACATAGGGTGGGGGGCCGGTATCCGGGGGCCCCCTTATTAAAGGGGGCTCCCGGATTCCGATAAGCCCCCCGCCCGCAGACCCCGACAATCAACGGCCAGGGTTGTCGGGAAGAGGCCCTTGTCCCCATCAACATGGGGACAAGGTGCTTTGGGGTGGGGGGGCCGCGCGGCCCCCCCTTCCCCAAGGCACACCCCCATGTTGAGGGCACGCGGCCTGGTACGGCTCAGAAGGGGGGCGCTCACTCGCCCCCCTTTCCTGGCCGGCCGGGTAGCGTGCTCGGACAAGGGTCTGTTGTGGACTTGGGGGGGACCCCCACGCCGATTTTTTTCGGCGTTGGGGTTCCCCTTTAAGTCCATACCAGGCGGCGGGGCCAGCGACGTCTCCTTCACGGGCAGAAAATAGTATTATAATAACCGGGGAAATTGGCGCTACCTAAAACCAGGTTCTCATTCCAACTAGACTCATAAATAAAATAAAATAAATTAAATTAAAATAAAAATAAAAATAACCTCCCTGCTCCTTATACTATTGAGACCAGGAAAAAAACACAGCTCCACCCAGAAGATATTACATCAAACAATTAGTATAGTATGTCTCTAAACCAATGGAAATTCTGATATCAGAAACTAATAATGCTCGCTGTGATAAATCACAGAAACACTGAAGTAGACCACCAACTCCCCACTGGGATATATTGTGACAACCTCAGTCCCAAAAAACTACAAAAAATAACCCAAAAAATATAATGAAAATACCAAGTATAACAAGCTCAATGTGTGACCCACTGCGATTATAACTAAAATCACATATATGCAAAAAAATTTTTTTATAGTAGTGTCAGTAATTAAATTGTACCTATTAACCTAAAATCCCATAGGCACGCTAAACCAGTGTTTAGTGACCCAAATATATGACCCAGTGACTAAATGTGAAAAAATATATACGATGACTAAAAACAGTCCCAAGTGAAAAAACGTATAAATCTATACACCTAAAAGATTATGTACAATGTGTGCCTGATATTAAAGCATAACCCCTGATGATGAAAATCCAGAAAATGCTCTAAATCATAAAGTCACTCATAAATATATGAAAAAACTCATAAATATGTGAAAAAATATATGTAAAAAATATAAAAAAAAAAAAAAAAATATATATATATATATAAATAAAAATAAAAATAAAAATAAAATGAAATAAAAATAACAATATAAAAAACAACAATATAAAAAAGTAATGAAATGAGTCCCAAATAAATGTTCAATAGTGCAAATCCAAAAAAATGTTCATAAAGTGACTTTAGTGCTTCCTGTGCAGTCTTCACCGTGACTTCTGTGCTCCCCCACCAGGAACCCCACTCACCAGAAGTAAATACCCCTGCAGGGGTTGTACGCCTTTGAAATCAATCTCCCGATGTCCGGCTCTTTACTTCGTAATTGGTGACTGAACGTATCCCAACAGGAATTCCATATATCCCGAGGATGTGTCTGCGGATGGGGAGAGGACAATATTGAGATCACCTCCAATAATGAAAGCTGAAAGGAGGATAGTCTGGTGAGGACCGAGGAGAGGAACCGAGCCTGGCCCACGTTTGGCACGTAGATGTTAGCCACTATATCATTCACGTAGGAGATCCTCTTTAAAAGACAGAAATAAGCTCCGCCATTTCTCCCATATCCTTCACAGATGCGCCAAACTTGTATAGTTGAAATTGGTCGCTATGCTCTACCGAAAAGGGAGAGCAAGGGAACGGAGTTCAAGGGATAAGTAGCTTACAGGGGATCACATCGCTATTGCTACCTCCAATATAAAATAGTGGAGGAGGGTATAGGTATAGGTAGACAGAAGTCGGGAGGGGGACAACCTGTGGTTAATATCAAGTAAGTGCACGTTATGTAGCAGAGCCCAAAAAGGGGCAATATAATGGGGATAGTAGTTGATTAGAAATAATGAGCTTTACAATCAAACCCCTCAGATACTTATACTGTCATGGGACAGAAAAGACCTTTTATCCTGCACCTAAAGTCAGTGCTAATGCTATCCTGTAGTAAGCAGAGTCCTTTTTTCGGGGGGCAGCAACCTATAATTATTTATATTAGACATATAGAGGATCTATATCGAGCCGGCTAAGGCTTGGGTCTATCTACTCCTGGTGCTGACTAGCGCGGTTCTTCCATCTTTATTTTATGATATAAACAGGCGTCCCAATCGCCTAATGTCAGGGCAGGGAGATCTACATGCCACCACTTGTAGAGAGTGTACTTTCAGAGTGCACTGGAGTGCGAGAGGGAATAAATAGCCAAAAGAGGCTTATCTAGGTTCTCTGCCATAAGTAGATCCTCCAAGGAGTGAGAATGTGGCACACCTTGGAAACTGTGTTTTAGCTGCATGGCAGAGTTGTAAGTAGCAAAAAATTAACAGAGTTGTGGATCCGGTGTTGTCTGGAAATGGGGTAAGTTGGGGTTCCCCCATAGTGGAGTATGAGGGAAGAAAGTATCAAGTGCAGAGTACCTGGAGGAGGCGTGACACCAGACAGCCATGGTAGTGGGCATAGAGGTGGTGATATTTCTATTGGACCGGGGGCCTCAAAATAGAAGGTTGCTTAATTCTAAGCTTTTGTTGGATGTGTGGGAAATTAGATTCCCTTGTATCTCAATTCCAAGGTATTTAGGTTTAGGTACTTCTCTGTGTGGGGTGCTGGCCCCTTTAAGACGATCCACCTCACAGATAGGAAGAAGCTGGGACTTGTCCCAACTCATTTTAATACTGAAGCCATAGGAGTCAATCTCCAATGTGTTTCAGAGGAATGAATCAGTGTCTCCCAGATACAGCAGAGTATCATCTGCATATAAGGAGATCTTCTCTTCCCAGGCGCCTACTGGCAGGCCCCTAACTGGCATGGCTTCCTGTAAAAAAATGGCCAGGGGTTCTAATGCCAGATGAAAGTGGGCAACCCTGACATGTACCTCTATGGAGTGGGAATGGTGAAGACAGGAGATGATTGGTGCATACACTGACCCTGGGAGCAGAGTAGAGCATCTTCAACAATGAGACAAATTGGTGCCCAAAAGTCAAATATAGTCAAAACCTCCCAGAGGTAGTTCCATTTGACCAAATCGAGTGCCTTCTCCGCATCGAGGGAAACTACCACTCCCACTCCATTATTCTGCAACCATGGAAATGTTGGTAAACAAGCACCTAATGTTTATGTTGAAGCCCTTGGCCGACATGAATCCAGTTTGATCAGGATGTATCAAAAAGAATATCACCCTCATCAGATGGTTCACCAGGATTTTTGTGAATACCTTCACATCCTCATTCAGGAGTGAAACTGGGCAATAGGAGGCACAGCAGGTAGAGTCCCTAGCTTGCTTGGGCAGCACCATGATGATTGCTTCATACATTGAGGCAGGCAAAACCCCCACTCTCAACATATCAAGCATGGTCTTGTAAAAGATAGGTCCCAGATCCACAAAGTACATTTTAAAGAACTCAATAGGGAGGCCGTCTGGACCCAGAATTTTCCTGGATTGTATTTCTACAATAGTGTCTTGAATCTCCTAAAGTGAAATTGGGGAATCTAGTTGTGCGCATTGTGGTCCATGCAAAGTGGGGAACTCAATACCGTCAAGGTATTGGGCCAGCAAATGTGCATCATAGGTTGCCCACAAAGTGTATAGAGTCTGGTAATAATGTGGCGAAAAAGGAGTTATGAGTTCAGGGGTGGATTGTAGCACCCTCAATAAGTCCACAGCATTAGTTATGGCATTAATATGTGTCTGTTCTTTCACAAGCCAGGTCAGTAAACTGCTGTCCCCTCCCCCCCCCCACCCCTGTTCAAATATGCACTGAGACTGACCCAACAGCCTTTTCTGAGTAAGTGAGGTGCGAATTAAGAGTACCTCTCAAAGTGCTATTTGCAGCTCAGTGTAGACACACAGATCCTGAAGCCTAACATACTGACTCTCCAAGGGCAGTTCTCGCAGTTCCAGGCAATGGTCCCTATGCACCTTACCGATAATGGATCGATATTCACCCCGTATATATATATATATATATACGCCTTGAACGCATCCCTGGTTTTAAAGCCAGAATGCCCTAGAGGCTGTCTATATCCATTGTTCAATGGTGGGATCAGAGATCCAGAAATGTGACAGTCTCCATACTGCACTTCCCTGGGAAGTCTTCAAAATAAATGTACCCTCTGGATCCAGCTTAAGATCGATTACACAATTGGAAAGGCGCAGATTTGTGAATCAGGACTCCCTGTACATAGGTTGAAGACATGGCATTGTAGTACTAACTGACCCATGCTTTTTTAAGGACCATGACTCTACTGCCAATCAAGTTTGTTTCCTAAAAGGGTGCAAATATGGGGTCAGTTCTGCTTAAGAAACTGGAAAACCATTGACCGTTTCACTAGGGAGTTTAGTCCCCTAACATTTCAAGAAATGCAATGAAGAATGGACATAGACTGATGCTGCGTACACACGATCGGAATTTCGGCCAGCAAAAGACCAGATGAGAGCTTTTCATCAGAAAATGCGACCGTGTGTATGCTCCATTGGAATTTAGCTGGCTGAATTCCCGCCAGCAAAATTTAAGAGCATGTTCTCAATTTTCCCGATGGAAAAACTTTCTATCGGAAATTCCGATCGTGTGTATGCAATTCCAACGCGCAAAAACTCATGAATACTCAGATTCAACTACAAGATGGAAGCTATTGACTACTAGGTTTTGAACTTCCTTTTTCTAGTCCCGTCGTACGTGTTGTACGTCACCGCGTTCTTGGCGGTTGGAATTTGGTGTGACCGTATGTATGCAAGACAGCTTGAGTGGAATTCCGTCAGAATTCTGTCAGGAAAACCATCAGATCTTTTTCTACATGCTGCCATGCCAAGGACATACCCACCCGCCCCCACCACAGGACAGATTAAGGGCTGTCCCAGCATTCGCTGCAGAGCAAGTAGGCAAGCATAAAAATCATCAGCTTGTGGTCAAGCAGAATGTGGGGGTCTGAGAATCTTACGCATATCATCATTAGAGGCCCACATGGAGAGGGCATTGCAGGAAGAAGAAGCCCATCAGGGAAGAGCCTGGGATGCAGAGGCTTAGGAGCAGTGTGTCTTCTCCAGCCAGGTCAAGGCTTCCATCTGGGAAGTGAAGAACTTGGCAACATCCCTGTCTTGAACTTGAAGTTTGGCTGGAAAAATCATGCTGTACAGGATACCTTTCGATTGGAGCTTAGCTTTAACCCCATCAAATGACCTCCAGAGGAGTTGCGTCTTAACTGAATATTCAGAGAAAATAAAGAACTTGGCATTTTCATATCAAAGTTCTTCCTATAGCCTTGCCTCCTTGAGAACCAAGTCACAGTCCCCAATGTTGAACAACATGTGGAGGGGCACCGGGAGGACCACAAGTAAGTTCCATGCGGTGAGCTTATTCCAATACCAAGAACCCAGAGAAGGCACACGCAGTAGGGTCTTGTGCAGACATGCGGTAAACACAGGGGGTCTGCGCCCTTCGCACCCTCTGGTAAGCCCAGGATGTAGAGGTTTTTTCAGCAGATCCTGTTCTCTGTATCTTCCTCCCTCGCTTCCAGTAACTTCAATTTAAAAAAAAATTCTAACTTTTTGGTCTTTTTGTTGGTTTAGCAGAAAATAAAAATCCCAGTGGTGATTAAATACCACCAAAAGAAAGCTCTATCTGTCTCAAAAAAATGTAAAAATTTAATTTGGTTATACTGTTGCATGACAGCGCAATTGTCATTTAAACAGCACTGAAAGCTGAAAATTAGCCTGGGCAGGAAGGGGATGAACGTGCCCAGTAGGCAAGTGGTTAAAAAAGGTACATAGCTATGTAATTTAAAAACAAATACACACACACACACACACACACACTGCACTTAATATGGACATAAAACAGAGGATATAAGGGTTTAATAAATGTGACTTTACCACAAATTTAACCCATGCTTTGCCACATTGCTACTCACCCTGCTGTGTCCAGATTACTGCCCTGTGTGGTGGACTTAACCCTTGCTGTGCATTGATTACTGCCCTCTAACACCCTTGTTGTGCCAGATTCTCTGTTGCCCAGTTTCTCAATAAAGAACCTTGTGATCACTCTTGCTCTCTGCCCGTGCATGTGTATATATATATATATATATATATATATATATATAGATATATATATATATATATATATATAGATATATATATATATATCTATATATATATATATATATATAGATAGATATATATAGATATATATATATATATATAAAACACTAAAGTTAACCGTTTCCTTATTTAAAAAAATGTTTAAAGAAAATGTTGACTTTTCATAGACTATAAAGTTTTGTATGTGAATTATTTGTTTATAGGTGTAAATTCTTTTAATTGCTGTAACTGCAATAAAGATTGACAAAGCAGACCTTTAGCCTAGGTTCACACTGAACTTGCACAATTTCATTCCCGTATGTCGGTCCCGACATTCGGGGGAGATTTCAGAGACATCTGTGTGGGTTTCTGCACAGATGTCTATTGAATTCATACCCCAAAGTCACCAAAAGTAGTACAGAAACTACTTATGGAAATCGGTGTGTGGCACCGCAAATGCAGTGTCACACAGATTTGGACGGTGTCATTGCCAGCAATAGTCAAATCGCATGCCAAATTGCTGCATTGTGAACCAGGGCTAAGCTAACCCCTGGTTCACATTGCAGCTATTTGGCAGAAAAACAGATTTTTTTTCCTGCAAAATTTGAGCTTACGGGAAAAGTCCAGATTTCCAGGATTTCCATCTATATAGTATTGGAGCCATTGGATCAACATGGCACTTCAGAAGGAAAGTTCAGAAATGGCCTTCTCTGGGGGCAAATTTGAAATTTTCTTTCAAAAGTCGAGCGTAACTATGCTCTGCTAATGTAAGTATATGAGCCTCTCTGCTGATCAGTAAGACCACTAAGCACATTACCTATGTCAAGCTCAAGTGTAGGAGGATAAGCCCAGACTTGCATTTAGAGCCCTTTAACACAGAGGCGCTTTTCAAGCACTTCCCCCCAAAAATCAGTGCCTCAAAAGCTCACGAAAACCTATTTCCAGTAAAATTAATGAATGCTTTCACACTGGGGCGATGTGCTGGTCGGGGGGGGGGGGGGCTGAATAAAACCCTGTAAGCAGCATCAGGGACGTAGATAATTTTTTTTCTGGGGGGAAGGGGTTTCAGGTCTTTCAACCTTAAAGGTGTCAATTACACATTTATGTTGGGGGAGGTACAGTAAAAACATGTGACAGCAGAGTGGGGCCATGAGACTTTGCAATGCAGTGCAGCAAAGATTATCCCCATTCAACTGAATAGAACGCAATGCATGCAGTTGTGGTGCGGTAGTGTAAAGCAAGCTCCTCCTAAGCTCCCTAGTTTTTCGTTCAGCCCGCTGGGTTGAACTAAAAAAAACGTACCATGTGAACCAGGCTTTAGATCTCATTCATATTCTAAATGCCCATGGAATGGCAAATATACCATGATTACCTACAGCCAGGATTCCAGATTTTTTATTTTTTTGTCAGCTGTTCAGCCTGTTCACCTGAGTGATAGGCTAAAAAGAGATTGGAACATCTGAGATCCAAATACAGGTACTGCAGGTATTTGCAGTGTACTTGCTGCACCATGGTCATGTATGAATGAGACCCAAGACTGGATTTGAGCTAACCTTACTGTGAAATTTGAGCAGGTGCAAAGGGCAACATATTGTGGTAGGCAGTAAATTCAGTGATTTATTTAAACCTTAAAAAACTGTGTCCTAAGAAATTTTATGAAATGTTTTAAGAGATGAAAATATATATATATATATTGTACACTACCTACCACAGGGTTGTGCCCTTTACACCTGGTCAATATGGTTGGCTTTTATTCAGTCTTAATGTAGTAAACCCAGTTTTTGAACTTGTAGCTACAAGTAAGCCTATAATAACGCTTATCTGTAGGTATAGTGAATATCTCCTAAACATGTGGTGTTTAGGAGATATTCACATGGAAAGCAGCCAGTGATGTCACTGATGCATGCGCTCTGAAGGGATGGCATACCGTTTGGTTGTACTTCTCCTGGGGAGGATTTCAGTGCTTTCTGTACTTTTGTGATTTTTAGCCGACATCCAGCTATAGCCCACTGTCAGCTGACATTACTCAGCAGGTCCAGGCTGTGGAAAGATCCTAAATTTAAAGTCAGGATTCACCCAGATGCCTGGACCAGTAGTTCACTCAGCCTCTCAGTGAGCTGCAAGGACCCTGAGCCAGCCATTCCAGCCCCCTCCACAGCCTGGCATTCAAGTGAGCTTGGAGGAGGGGGGCAGAGCCAGGGACTGACAGTCACCACTCTTTGCTTATTGAAGGCTGAGAACTGAGTGATCAGTGGTCTTTAATCGCTCTGTTGTTGGTCTTAGAAGCAGCCAGGGACAGATGCAACATTGGATCGATGCTCCATCCACCTAGGCAAGTATAATTTGAAAAAAAAAATCTGAGCAGCATCTTTGAAGCATGTTTGGAGCACTGTAAAAAAGGGCCTCAAAAGCGCACCTCTCTATTGAAATGAATGGGAAGCACCTCAAAATGGTTCTTGAAGCAGTTTTTGAATCACGTGACCTTCAAAAAAGCACACAGCTAAGGCCCCTTTCACACATGCAGACCGTGCAGGTCTGCCTGTCAGTTTTTTAGGCAGACCTGCACGGATGCTCCATGCAGTTCTATAGAGTGACGGATGTCAGCCGTGACATGTCCGCTGACATCTGAACTGCTCCAATCCGATGGAAACCCTATTTTCCATCCGTCTGGCAGACCGGATTAAAACGGACAAGCGATCCATTTTCATCCGATCCCCCATAGAGGAGAGTGAGGTACTGACGGGTCAGCCGGGATCAATGGATTGATCCCTGCTGAGCAAGTGGAGTCTGTCAAAATGGACATTAATGTGTGAAAGGGGCCTAACGCCTCAAAAGCACATGAAAAGTATCTGCACCAAAAGCGATTAAACTTTTGCTGGTAGTTTTCAAGTGCCTCTGTGTGAAAGGGCTCTTCAATTCAAATGTCTGTATCTTTAGATCTATTGATTGTTTAGCAGGGCCATCTTAATAACATCATGGGCCCCTGGGCAAAGTAATGCACTAGGGCCCCTACCAGGGAGATGTGGACCTGTGGCGCTCTATGTTTGTGGTGGCAATGAGAGGATGTGGCTAAATGATGCTTCATATTGGGTGTAGCTTTTGAGTCGGATTAGAAAAAAAAATACACACAACCAGGCAATTATCCCAAATTAAATTCACCCCCTATACACACTGTCACACCTTTTCTACACACTGCCCCTCCCCCCACACCCCCCATATAAACTGACCCTCTGTATACACTGACTCTTTTTGCCTGTACACACTGCTCCCATTCCTTTTTTAAACTATCAGCAGCCTGTATTTATGTATGACTGTACATAGTACGGGGGGAGGGGGGTCAGGAGGGCACAGTACAGGGGGGTTGGAGTACACAGTAAAGGGGAGGTCAGGAGGGTACAGAATAGGGTGTAGTAATGTATAGTGTAAGATTTGGGTACTATAGGGTGGTATAGAGGCAGGTTTGGGTGGTATAGGTGGTATAGTGGAAGGTTTGGGTAGTATAGGTGGTATAGTGGAAGGTTTGGGTAGTATAGGGTGGTATAGTGGAAGGTTTGGGTAGTATAGTGGCAGGTTAGGGTAGTATAGTGGGAGGTTTGGGTAGTAAAGGGTGGTACAGTAAAAGGTTTGGGTAGTATAGTGTGGTATAGTGGCAGGTTTGGGTATTATAGTGGGAGATTTGGGTAGTATAGGGAGGTATAGTAAAAGGTTTGGGTAGTATAGGGTGGTATATTAAAGGTTTGGGTAGTATAGGGCAGTATAGTGGAAGGTTTGAGTGGTACAGGGCAATATAGTAGCAGGTATGGGTGGTATAGGGTGGTATAGTGGCAGGTTTGGGTAGTATAGGGCAATATAGTGGCAGGTTTGAGTAGTATAGGGTGGTATAGTGGCAGATATGGGTAGTATAGGGTGGTATAGTGGCAGATGTGAGTAGTATAGGGTGGTATAGTGGCAGATGCGAGTAGTATAGGGTGGTATATTGGCATATGTGGGTAGTATAGGGTGGTATAGTGGCAGATGTGGGTAGCATAGGGTGGTATAGTGGCAGATGTGGGTAGCATAGGCAGGGCCGCTGTTAGAAATCAGAAATGATGGGGCTGACTTTGACTCCGCCCTCGACCCCCACCCCTGGCTCCTCTCCTCCCTTCACACGAAACCTGACAGTTGTCTTTACAAATATACACACACTCCTGGCTGCCCCTCCCCTCCCCCCCCGAAAGACAAGTGTAAAGTAGCATCTCACAGTGCCTTATGATCTTTAGGCCTCATGCACACAGGTGTTTTTTTTTACTGCTTCCAAAGGCCCCTCCATGTTATCCTAGGTGTCAGTGCACATATAGACTTTTATAATCTTTTAGTGGCAGGGGTGTTTACAAGCAGGAAAAAAAAAACAGGGCCAGTGCGTCCAGGAGCAGCAGCGGTTTGGCAGAAAAAAATGCTTGACACGTGTAAATGTGACGCTTGTAAAAGTGTCTAATGCTCGTTTACAGGTGTTTGGCGCTTGAGCGTTAATTCATTTCAATGACCAGAATATATTATTATTCTGGCCAATGAAATTGATTAACTCTCACGTGCTTGACGCCTGTCAAAGCATTAGACACTTTTACAAGGCTACTGCCAAGATCAGGAGCATTTTTTAAACATCCTGTGTGCATTAGGTCTTATAGCTTTAGGATAATTATCCACACAGGACAGCAGGTGCTCTATTGCTTTGTCAGTGTGTCACATGACTGTTAGGTGCTGACTTTGTTCATTTATAGCTGTACTGTGTGTTATAGGTTGTACCACACAGTACATCCACAGCAAAGTTGGCACCCAACAGCCATGTGACACACTTTGTCAAAGCCATAGAGCACCTGCTGTCCTGTGTGGATGATTATCCCAAAGCTATAAGATGTTAAAAGGCACGGTGAGGACTTTGGATGATTTGTTTAGGATATCACAACATGTGTGACTCCTCACCCACTGTGTGCTGCCCAGTGCCTGCCACGATACCTACCACCGCTGCTCGTATTCGTTTACTACTCCCTCTCTGCCAGCTCTCTCACATCAGTCCGGGCACCTGAAAGAGCAGAGAAGCCGCAACACTTTACAGATCACTCTGCCAAACACTGACACCAGGGCAGAAAGAT
The DNA here is from genome assembly GCF_037356315.1 of Lithobates pipiens. Classification (NCBI taxonomy): domain Eukaryota; kingdom Metazoa; phylum Chordata; class Amphibia; order Anura; family Ranidae; genus Lithobates; species Lithobates pipiens. Next base: position 572,971,492 of record NW_027507748.1, read on the forward strand.
AGCAGCCGGGAACTCTAGAGCATGCGGCTGGGCGCAGGATGGAGTACCTCCACCCCGAAAATGAAAAAATAGTCCCTAAGCTCCCACCTCCTGGGCCCCTCTATTGAACTGATGGGGCCCATATAAATATATTCACCGCCTAAACAAGAAGGAGCTTGGGAAGGAGCAGTACATGTTTACAAGGGGACAGGTAAAGTGCAGGCGCCCCCATGCAACTGGGGCCCCTGAGCAGTGCCCAGGGGTGCCCGCTCATTAAGACAGCCCTGTTGTTTAGACATAAAGTAACCCTTTACGTACTGTATATGCTTCTGCTTTCGTATGCTTACTTTAATTACTCAGGTTTGTTTTAACAGTAGGAGGTTTAAGGACAAGATTGATCTGGACTAACTATTTGTAAGGTGTGTCACAGTTCTCATGCACACCTTTTTTGTAATTTGTATGATAATCACAACACTTAGAAGAGTTACTGTAATCTGAACAACCATGAGATGAAGTAAAAAGCATGTTTTTGCTGCCTGAGCAGCTCAATTTGAGATCATGTTTTCAAGTTGGTGGATCAGCCTAATCAATATAAATGCTTTGTTAAGCCCTCTTTGTTAAGCCGTTACAGTAAAAACCGGACAACTTTTGGCCCAGGTGTAAAGCTGCCGGTCCGATGGAAGGCAATATCACAACTGACTTCTTTCGAACAAGCATGCGTGGAAACCAGAAACCGATTTGCAACTTATCATTGCTTGCAGCCAATGGCTGCGAGTGCTGACGGGTGTATTCTGGCAGGGTCCCTATCAGAACACAATAGCACAGTGACGGATATTGCTGTACTAACATTGCATAGTTAGTATGGTGACCTCTCAGTTTTTATAACTTAACGTGTGTACTAGGCCTCACTATTAGATAGGTTGGGTACATTACAATAGAAGTTTAATTTTGCCTTTTCTGAAACTGCCAATGATGTTTCCTTCACCACAAACATACAAAAAGGAATTAATGTCTGTATACAGTAGGAAGAATCCACACATGATATCCTAGATAAGGTTAGTTCAGCTGTTACTTCCAGTAAGTCAAGCTATTGTTAGTTTCTGATGGGAAAGTCATAGAAAATGTGTTGTTTATTTTTGAATCACACCAACTTAGAAAGTTATAATGATACAGATCCTGTTGCAAAACCAGGTATGTGCATTATAGCTCATAAGCCTCCATCTCCAACTATATGAAATGTGCAATATATTTTTTTGATTAAAACAACAATACTTAAAAAATGGTATGAATGAAAATTTACAATGGGATGGTAAAAGTGGAAGAGTATGTAGGCACTTTTTACTTGTGCTCTGCCAAATAAGGTATTCCTTTGTAAAAGTTAAGTTGTAGTTCAAAATATGGATAGATTGTTTAGACGGTGCTTATCGTTTTAAAGATATGTGTTAAGAAAATTTAAAAGCATCTTTATTTATTGCTTACAATGATATGAAATTGTTAAAATAAAAAGTATTTTTTAAAGTACAGAGCAAAAAGCATGCCTCTCAATGTCAATGATATATTGCAAACTTGGCTGAACACCCAGCACAGCCATTAGCAGGAAAACATTATTAACACATAAAAACTGAAGTGATGAATTGGCTATAAGGTTTCACTTTTTCTTTTTCTCTTGTGTGGTAAATGCATTACTCTAGAATGGCAGCACATTGGAGGGATGACATTTGTTCTGTCTAGTTTATTTAAAGCTTAACAGGGGCAGTAAAGTGTAACTTGTCCCTGAACTGGGGTCTGTAGGTCATCTGCAAACACACCTGTCTTCCAATGACTTTCTTTGTGTTTTAATAGTGTCTTTTGCTCTGAATAGATGTGAAGGATGGCTTAGATGGCCTTTCTCTCTTCACTAGTAATATTTATCTGGAGAGTGTGCTAACATTAAACAGATGTCCAATGGATGTCAAACATCTGTAAAAGAACATTCTTTTTTCGATGTGACTTTATATTCTGCTAACCAAAAGGAGTTGCATACAATGGAAGAGATTGACCCTAACACTTTATGGCAGAAGTCACAAGATATGCAATCCTGTAAATCTATTCCTGGGTTCCTAGGAAACGTCATATAGGAAGACACGATAGACAAAGTAAAATCAACACAAGGAGAATCCAAAACATTTGGTGGGTTACTTATCTACAATCTCCCAAAACACGTCCTTTATTCGGCATTGTAAAATTCTTCAAGACAGGCATCACGACAAATATGGAAACATCTCTCTTAATATTCATCAATGCTATAACTCAAATATAAAAGAAAACTATGCACTATTTTTTTCTTATATCTATTTACATATAAGAAAAAAAATACAATTATTATAATCCTTATGTAGTTCTACCTAGTGTTAGCTCTAGCTTTCTAGAATATTGCTGAATTGTTGGTGTTCTTTGAATCACTATTATTGGAATTAGAATACTTTAGTAACATTTCAGACTAGAGTGTTATGCAAAATATGCCCTTGCTTCCAGTTCCAGGAACACAACAGGAAGTGAATGGAAATCTCAAGAAATCGAAAAATCCCCGCCTAAAACAACCCCACTAAAACCAAAAAAAGTTTTTATGTTGATATACCTGTTAGCCCTTGTACACAGTTACACAGTTGGACATTCTGACAACCAAATCTGTTGGATTTTGTCCGAAACTGTTGCATACACACGGTCAGACAAAGTTGTCGGAAAATCCGATTGTACTTAACGTGATGACGTTATTTCATTAGGATGGGACTATGTTCAGGCTAGTAGCCAATAGCTTTGGTCTAGGAATTTGATCTGAGCATGCGTGGCACTTTGTCCGTCAGAGTAGGCTACACATGATTGGAGTATGTCAGTATTTTGTCGGAAAATTTTACGGACAAGTTGGAAAACTTGGTCCGTCGTATACTCTGATGGAAACAGTCCAATGGAGACCACACACAGTCGGATTATCCGACAAAACGGTCCGATAGGACACATTCCGTCGGAATCTCCGACCGTGTGTACAAGGGCTAATACCCTCCTAGATAGGGGCTAGGATGCAGATAGTTCATTACTGTATAACATGGTCTCCTGCTTAACATGTTTTACCTATCAGCTTGTCTGCTTAATTGTTTAGTGAAAGTGTTCTGTGTGACTCACAGGGAGTGCTGCCCCTGATCTGCTTGGTGTTGGTATTTATATTTAGTGAGCAGGGATCTGGGTCTTCCTCCAGTGAGGAGAGGTTCAGTTGGGGAGGGGGCCTGTCGTCTCTCTCTAGCACAGGGTGCCATGCGACCTTGGGTGGTCGACCTAAGGGCCTGAACACTGAATACTGAAACCCAGAGTTCTCTTGAGGGCTGACTGAGGGAGAAAGTTCATGGATCCTGTCTGGTATCATGGAGGAAGGTGACCTGAGACCAGGGCCTTGTGAGTACAGACCGCCTAAAGGGATCCCAAAGACTGGTGTTGCTGTCCGCCCCACTCTGGGTGCTAGAAGTCAGCTGCTGGGTGTAAGCTAAAGGAGGCCCTGGCTGGCATCTTGAGGAGCAGGGTCCATTCAACTCCTACCAAGAAAGGGACTTTTCTGCATGCATTCTGTACAGTCTGCTACACAGTTCTACTGAGAAAGCTGTACTAAAGTGTTAATAGTTTAATTGGAGTATCCCACTATACCCCCTTCTCCTATCCAAGTTCCTAAACTAAAATAAAACAACAAAAAAACACTACATCCTCTAGACTGATCATCAAAGTAAGGAGTGGAAGTTGTGCATTTGGCTGCAGGGCTGAACCAAGGGAGGACCCAGGAAAATACAAGTGACCCCTACCGGGGTAGCGCTACATACATTTTAACTACAACTATGTAAAGAAGCCTTAACATTGCCTAAGCTCTGAATACTGACTGAATATCTTCAGGCCTACCAATGCATGATTCACTATGGAAGGTTTTACAAATAGGAATCACCAACTTCTACAATTGGTCGTTTTATTACAAGAGTCAAAGCTTTCTCTCCCAATGCAGGTCTGAACTGGAATTTTAGTGGCTGATTATGGATATTTATTATAAAATGTCATAACTTGTAGGGGTACAATCTTTTCATTGTCTAATTTCTGCATGTAGATATTGGGGTTGATTTACTAAAGACAAATAGGCTGTTCCCGTAGCAAGGGAGTGTTCCCTTAGCTTAGTGAATGAGGTGAAGCTTTGCTGATTTTCATCATCCAATCATATTTGTATTCAAGCAATAATATATTTATTTTCCCTTGCAAATGATTTAGTTGTTTTGCAAAATGAACATTTACAACATTCACTAAGCTATGAGGCAATACCTTTGTAAAATGAAAATTCTGTTGCAAATTGAACAGTCTGTTTTCCTTTAGTAATTCAACCCTATTGCTTCTGATTCACAAAAGCTGGAGAAAACATAAAGAACACAAAACTAAGGCTGCTGCCCATGTCAACCAGTAACAAAACTTTCTTCATTTTTTCCATAAAACAAAAGTTGAAACATGATTAGTGAACTTTTAAAGTTGGTTGCAAACCCTCACATATACCCAGTGACGTTAACAGCCTCACATGATACACAGAGATGAAACTCCCTAAATAAGTTGTACTTATATATCTGCTGTCTTTATCTTTCTACACTCTTTAGAAAGTGCAGATAATGTTAGAAATATTTTTGAGGGCAGGGGAGTTTGGGCTTACACTGTGTGAGAGCTGATTGGAGGAAAGACACCCCCCCCCCCCCCTCCAGCTCCACATAGACAGATGAATGAAGAAACATTCAGAGCTTTAGTCTGAATAGACAAGCTCAGTGCTTATCTCCCTCTAAGCTCCCTCCCTGACACAAACTTTCAGCTGCTGTTATCTCGTTTGTCGGAGAACTTGTCAGAAGTGACCCATGCTGATAACAGTGAAAGGAAGCACCAGAAAAAACAGCACTTAGAGCTTTGGTGACAGATGAGTAAACACTACAGATATATATGCTTAGGTCAAATTTCATGAATGGGATTTACAACCACTTTAAGCAGCAACTACAATTTTGTACTCCAAATCTGTTCTCCAGTTTTGACCAATCTGTCCCAATAGGTTTTGTTTTTGAAAAATAACCAGCATTAATAATAGATACTGTATATTGACTATTTATAACCACCAATATCCATAACACATGTACCTGCGTATTTACTATAACTCTTTGTTCTCAAGTCCTGTTTAATTTTTATTAAAAATTATCCATGTTTAAACTATCCATGTTTAACCATGTTTTGTTCCTGTATTAAAAGCACTTTAAAAAAGCATTTTATGTTCATCATTTACAATGACAACATAGCCTAAAACCAAGTATTTTAAGAATAACATTTACTAAGCGCTAACAATCATTGTTAAAAAACAAAATAAAAATACAACAATAGAGTTTATGATGATAGCTTATTACTGCCTTATCAACGAATACGAACGAATGAATTCGACACTCTACAAATAATAACGAATTATCCGAAAACATATTAACGTAACATAACGAATATAACAGAACAAAATGATGTATTTTACGAATGACAATGAACCGAAACAAAACTAAATTTTCCGTTGTGCACAAGTCTACTTGAAAGTATCCTGGTAGGCAAAAATGAGATGTAGGATGCTAGCAGTATCCTGATAGGCAAAGTGGAATGTAGTGGCTGTTCAGCAAGGGGCAAGTGTTCCTACAAATGTGGCTATGTACAAAATAAGTATTGCAAAGCAGTGCAAGCATTACAAATAATGGAAATATATGTGACTAAGTGTTGCCACAATAGGTTTGGAAGTGTGTTACTGGCAGGATCACCTGGTGAAAACAAAGGGGAAAAAAAAACGAAAACCAAAGCAACCACTACATCTAAGGACTAATAAGCTGAAATATTTAACATGTTTGTTCTTAGATTTAAATATGCTTCTACCAATTGACTTCTGTACAACCACCCTGCTGAAAAATTTCCTCGTAATCAGCGCTGCAGGCTATCAGTGTTTTCTGACAGAGGGGAAGCCTCCCCGCTGTCAAAATCCAAAGATACAGCAGGAGGATTCCCCCTTCTACACGGAATGTGTGGATGAAGTAATTGTGTCAATCTATGGCCAGCTTAACTGTAAATGGAGCAGAAATTCTTGTGATAAAGCAAAAGAGAGAGTGACAAGATAGTGTAAGAACAAGAGACACAAAGGGGTATACTTATAAAGCGGTTCACCACTGAACACCAGCATTTGAAGTGCCATTGACCATTAGATGGTGGTCAGTGCTACCTTAAAATCTGCTGCTCTGTGACCAGTGCCTCCTTAAATGTTGGTGTTTAGACTAGCAGTTTCATGCAACAGTCACTCTCACAAAACATACAACAAACATACAACTACGACGCTATAAGCACAGGGGTGACTAGTGTCCTGGTGCCAACCTGCAGCCTGGGGGCTGCATTTTTGCACTTTTTGTGCTGCCCTCAAGGCCCCACTAGACACTAATTTGTGTTTCCTGATTGCCCTTTAATAGCAGAGATTTCTAACAGTCTCATGTGATATGTATCCAGTCTATGTGTCGCGGCGTACCTGAGCGGAGACTGAAATTACGAGGTCGGCCTCTCTTGTATCTCCAGCCTAGGCATCACTGGAAGTGAAACAGAGCACACCAAGGGACAGGAGGAACACGAGTGCCTGCAGATGTAGGTCAGGGAACATGCAGCAGGAGATGCAACGCCAAGGCAGCAGGAGAATCATCAGATCTGGAACCATAGCCATGTATAGCAGTTTAGCTGAAGTTAAGGAAGCACTCCACTTGCGCTACGGGGCCAGGGTTTGTGGCTGGTCAGAGCTCTCAGCAGCCTTGCAGCAGGGATGTTTAGCGTGGTGCAGAACTGCAGCAACAGACAGCCAGGCAGACACTTGAGCGGGGTGGTAAATCAGGATTAGAGACAGGAACATGGTCATCCGATAGCCAGGGTCATCAAGAGTAGGGTAACGAGATACCAAATCAGGAGCAGAACCAAAGTCAGGAACGAGCCGGGTCAGTAACTAACAACAAGACAGAAGCGGGATCCAATATCAGGTCAGGAGTAAGCCGGGTCAGCAACCAAGGGAACACACTGGAGGCACACAGGACACAGGGAAAGCATAGAGCACAGGCAGAAGCCTCCTTAAATAGTCCGTCTGGCACCAACATACATCGCGCGCATGCACATTTCTATTAGCCAAACGTCTTCTGACATGCACATTTCTATTAGCTAGTTGGTATTCTCTGACACTATGACTGTCTCCTGAAGCATATCCCCAGTCTTCAACAACTCCTATAACTTGTTCAGTTTCTGAAAGTCTCCTGCAGCATGCCTGTAGTCTCTGACCATCTTTTGTATTATGTCTACAGTCCCTGAGCATCTCTTGTATCATGTTCACGGTCTCTGGCCATCTCCTGTATCATGTCAGCAGTGTCTTACCATCTCCTTTATTATGTCCACAGTCTCTTACCACCTCCTGCATTATGTCCACAGTTTCTGACAATCTCTTTTATCATGTCTGCGATCTCTGACCATTTACTGTATTATGTCCACAACATATGACAACCTATTTTATTATATCCGCAGTCTCTGACAGTCTCTTGTATAATGCCCATAGTCTTTGACTATATCCTGTTTTGTGTCTGCTGTCTCTAGCACTGAATACTCACAAAATTTTATGCGCAGCCCTTTGGTGATATTAAGAATTGCACTTGAGGCCTTCCATACCAAGAAAGTTGACCACCACTGGCCTAGTGCCTTGAATACTAATTACATTGGACGGGAGAAATTTAAAGGAGTTGTAAAAGCAGAAGGTTTTTCATCTTAATGCGTTCTATGCATTAAGATGAAAAACCTTTTGTGTGTAGCAGCCTCCCCAGCACCCCACTAATTATTTACCTGAGCCCCATCTCTCTCCAGCAATGTCCACGAATGTCTAAGCTGTCCGGCACACAGCCCATCAGGTGAGAGAGGGGGCAGGGCTGGGTGGAAGCTAGGTGTCTGAAGCTGCTGACTGTGGGGGCACTCGATAGGAGGGAGGGGCCACGAGAAGCAAAGAGGGACCCGAGAAGAGGAGGATCCGGGCTGCTCTGTGCAAAACCAACTGCACAGAGGAGGTAAGTACAACATGTTTGTTAGTTTCATAAAAAAAAAACAAGACTTTACCATCACTTTAAAAGAGAAGTATAGGTTTCACTTATTTTGCAGTTTCATACTTACCTAGGTGGCAGCAGCATCGGTCCGATGCTGCATCTGTCCCTGGCACCTCTGCACTGAAAACCTAGCAATCGAACATTGCCAATCACTCGGTTCTCACAGCTCTGTGAGCAGAGAGCTGTAGAATGTCAGTCACAATTCTCTGCTCATCTCCCTCTGCACTCACTGGAGCACTGAGCTGTGGAGGGGCAGGGAGAGGCCATCTCAGGCTCTCAGCAGCTCGCTGAGAGGCTGAGGTAGGTATCAGTCCAGGCACCTGGCAGATCCAGACTTTATTGTCGCTATGACGCAGTGCCTGGACTGAAATTTGTGACGTCAGCAGAGAGTGGACTTCAGTTCGCTTTCTGCTGAAAACGGGTCACAGGAGTGAAAAATTAATTGCACTCCTGTGATCCATAGGAAAAGCCCAGCCAAACCGAACTTTGGCTGGACTTCTCCTTTAAGTAGAACTACAGACAAAACCTTTTTTTTACATTTTGGATAGAGGAAGGGAGGATTATAACCCGTGTCAGATTTTTTTGCTATCTGTGTCCCACTGGGGAGATTTCCCTTCACTTCCTGTCCCATAGCCCAAACAGGAAGTGAGAAGGAATCATTGCAAATTAAGGGAATACCCTGGGGCTCCAGGGGTCATCAGAACTAGTGTCCCCATTGGAAGATTTCCCTTCTATTACTTTTCTAGGGGGCAACCCCAAATTGTTGAATTTATTTTACTTTCACTTTCAATAATAATAGTAAACAGGACAAAAAGAGAGGGTGAATCTCCCTAATGAAGGCACAGACATGAATAAAAACCCAATAGGTCTCTAATCCCTCTCAACTCTGACAAAAAAAAGTTTGCCTTTCATTATACTTTAACCACTTAAGGACCGCAAGGATTTTCCTCTTAATGGCCAAGCCATTTTTTTTTGCGATACTGCACTGCGTTGCTTTAACTGACAATTACGCGGTCGTGCGGCATTGTACCCAAACAATATTGATGTCCTTATTTTTACCACAAATAGAGCTTTCTTTTGGTGGTATTTGATCGCCTCTGCTGTTTTTATTTTTTGTGCTAAAAACAAAAAAAGAGCGCCAATTTTGGGGAGAAAAAACAATATTTTTTACTTTTTGCTTTAATAAATATATATATATAAAAATGTAAAACAACAAATTTCTTCATCGGTTTAGGTCAAAATGTATTCTTCTACATATTTTTGGTAACAAAAAAACCCGCAATAAGCGTATATTTATTGGTTTACTCAAAAGTTATACCGTCTACAAAATAGGGGATAGACTTATGGCATTTTATTTATTTATTTATTATTAGTAATGTCGGGGATCTGCGATTTTTAGCCGGACTGCGACATTGCCGCAGACAGAGCATACACTTTTGACAGTTTTTTGGGACCAGTGACATTTATACAGCGATCAAAGCTAAAAATGGCAACTGGGTACTGTATAAATGTCACTGGCAGGGAAGGGGTTAACTCTAGAGGGCGATCAAGGGGTTAAGTGTTCCCTAGGGAGGTGTTTCTAACTGTGGGGGAGTGAACTGACTGGAGGAGGAGAGAGATCGCTGTTCCTGATTACTAGGAACAGCAGATCTCTCTGCACTCCCCTGTCAGAAAGGGAATCTATCTGGTTACATTGACAGATCCCCATTCTGGCTCTCTAAGGAACGATGGCAGGTCACCCGCAGACACGAGCATCGGCTCTGGCGTCGCATGCTCCTTATCGCTCATAAAGCGGCCGACGTACACCTATGGCTTTGCGCGCAGCCGTGCCAACCTGCCGCAGTATAATGGCGTCAGCAAGTGGTTAAAGCGGTAATAAATTATAAAAAAATATATGTTTTTGCTTACCAATCATTAAACATAGTAGCTGCATTCATTTTCTTTCTTTGGGCTCTGGATGAAGGAGCACAAGGGGCACCTTTGGACAGCATTATTGTCAGTCTGGAGGAGGGAGTGTTAGATGTGCTAGCTACAGTAATAAATTGAAGCCAAACTCCAGCTCACACTTTATAATCAGTTACAGCCATCAGTTTTTTTCCTGTTTGGGATAAAGGTTTTATATGAATAAATAAAAGCTGATCATTCAATGCAAGCACCACTGTCAGTGTTAAATGGTTTGCCTTATCCCTGTAAACTGCTACATCAGGAAGAGAGCTTTATCTTTTTGAAAAACAGACCTCCTTGCTGAATCTCACGGTCAAAATAGAAGAAAGAAAGCCAAAAAAAGAAAGAAAGCCATCATATCTAAGCACTGGTAAGCTGCAAAAAAATAAATGTTTGCTTTGAGGTTTAATACTGCTTTACAAAAAAGGGTGTTTCAGGGTACTTAGGCACAATTAAAATATTGAGGTGTTCCCCTATATTATAATGAATCTTCACTTTTCTCTTCCAGTTTCATTTGGGTCCACTTTTAGTTAACTCAAGTTTAATTATATGTGAGGTATATTCAAGTAACTTGTACATTTTGTCAAAGATTTTACTTTCTCATTATAAATTTGTGAAGTGAAAGTAAACTGGTTCTGGCTCAAGTCCTGCCTGGAATGGAGTAAGGGGGGGGATAGGAATGAAAGTCTAGGCATCTAGACATGTAATACATTCCTGCATAGTAAACAAGGAGCTTCCTCTCACAATATCACCTATTATATTTCATACAGCATATGCAATACCGTGTTTGTAAAGTAGATAATTATTTAAAAAAAGTAAGCTGTATTTATGTATGGAGCTAAATGCGGAGCATTATGGAAAGTAGGCTACAGATGTTTAATTTGCTTTTGGCAGTCAACCGTTTGGCAAAAATAGAAATTCCTAATTGTACTTTTCTGATTCTAATGAGTTCTGGCTTCATTTCATAATGCTGGACCCAGTATTACATGGTATCTCTGATTTTTTTTCTTTGTTTTATAGTAATGACATGGAAAATTTTATTGTTAAATTTTGAGGTAACTGAATTAGATACAGAAAATACAAATACCCAGATTCATTTTCAGTCAGGCGGATAGTTTCAAATAGGTTATCATGGATAGTTATTGGCATTTCTAATGGATAAATTGGACACAATTTCTTTCCTTTAGACTCCCCAGAGCCTCACTGATTACGCTACGAAGAATATGGAATTAAAGGCATAAAGTAAATAACAGCATGGACTATCATATACATACAAATATCACAATTCTATTCAAGAGAAAGGGTAAAGGTTGTCCTAACTTCTTTTCCTAGAGGAGCAACAGAATGCGAGTGGAAGTCTCCTGATATTGGGAAAATATCTCACCTTCAACAGTTGTCAGTTAAACAACTGTGTCCAGGGGAAGATATAATATTCCTTTACTTATGTACCTTTCACAAGTACAATTTTGAGTTTCTTCTCATGTTCAATCCTATTGACAATGATCCCTTCCTCGTGTTAATTTCGTCCACGAAAAAGTTTTTGTCAAAGATTTCGTCAGTGCCATTTTTACAGTGATGAAAACTAAACTAAAAGTACAGCACATTTTCAACCACTGATGAAAACTATGACTAAAATCAAATCAGTTTTTCGTTACAAAAGGAAAACGGGACAAAAATGGCAAGGAGTGACGTTTACCCTTGTGAACTACCGTATTTATTGGTGTATAACACGGTGCGTGCGTGTTATACGCCGATGTATGTTTTTACCAACAGGGGGGCGGGATGGGGGGATCCGCCCTAGGTGCCACACATTGGGGGGGGGTGTCAGGCGGCCGCCCCGCCTCTCCTGGCCCTTGAACAGCACTGCCAGCATAGTCTAAAGTTAAGAAAAAATCACTGCTAGCCCCTTCTACACCGCTCCCCCTGTGTTACTCTCATTGTAAAATGAAGCTTCCAAATACCTCAATAGCTCCGTTCTTGTCAGCCGCTCTCCTCCTCCTACTCCTCCTCCTCCTTCGAGTGTTGCTTTAGATTGGAGGAGGAGAGCAGTCACATGACCACCCATGAAACGTCAGAGGAGAGCAATCACATGACTGGGTCAATGAAACAACGGAACTATTGAGGTATTTAGAGACTTTGATTTACAATGACAGTGACACAGGAGGAGCAATGTATGAGAAAGTCATGGCAGTGATTTATTCTTAACTTTAGAGTACACTGGCAGTGCTGTCCCGGGAGACTGTGTATTGTGGGGGGGCTGTGTATGGTGCTGAGGGTGGGGGCTGTGTATTGTGCAGAGGGTGGGGGGCTGTCTACTGTGCAGAGGGTGGGAGGCTGTGTCATTTTAGCCAACTAATATACGATGACTAAAATGGGACTAAAACTAAAATGGCATTTTAGTCAAAGACTATGATTAAAACTAAAACACTTGCAGAAGCCTAAAATTGGACTAAAACTAAAATTCCATTTTAGTCCTAAGACTAAAACTAAATCAAAATTTACTGACAAATTTAACACAGATCCCTCGTTATGTAGTAAGGGGGGATCTCCGCAACAAATATACAAACATCTATTAGAACCTAAAAGAGGATCTAATCCTTCCACGCTTATCCAAAACTAGAAAAAAATATTTTAATATCCATTAAAAAATTATAAGATAAGGTCCCAGCCAAACCCAATTTTTCCCAAACCACAGGAGCCACATGTAACTAAAGGGAAGGGATTCTTTTGACATCATTGACCTAATATGGCCATATTTTAACAATGTCAATGATCGAATATGGCCACCTATTAGGTAAACTATGTCACCAGCATCCCTTCTCCTTTGTCACATGTGGGTGCCACAAATGTTTGGTCTGCTATCATGTGACAACTCACGTGACAGAAAAAGAAAGGAATCTAGGACCATAGAGGTCATAGATTACAACTTACAAAACGCAAGGAATAGTAACAAAATTCATCAGATAATTGAATAAAATAGACCTCTTTCTAATAAAATAGCATCATTTTGTCTTCTTTGCCTTTAAGTTATGCAAGGTACCTATTTAAAGCAAGTGGGTATGACTAAGGCCTTATAAGTTGAAACGCATCTACTGATTTTATCTGAGTGGCTTTTCAATAAAATTAAAATTCTTTAACTGCAACAACCGTGAGGATCATCTTTTCTACATCATTCTACTCAGCCAGTGACTGTGGATCAAGCACCCAGGAGCTCTGCCATCAATGTGTTGTATGGGCAGTAGCACTGACTTTTCTGTTTGCACCTATTTAAAGCCCAATTCCAATCACAAGCCTCTTGCCCCCCTCCCCCAGTTATTTTTAGCATACATACTTTTTTAGCATACATACTTTTTTTTTGTAGGTGTCTCCTTGCCAGACTTGGGATGAAACAGGATCCAATCCACTTTCTCTTCAGTTCTCCTCTGGTATTGGGCAGTCTTCAATGATGCAGAGAGTGATGCTGAACTTAAGATCTGCAACATTATGCTCTAATGATGTGAAAACACACCCCTGGTAGACTGTTCATCATTCCCCGGGCTCACAGAAAGTGGGTTGAATGCCGCTGAGCTTCAGGAGAACAACAGCACTGGATGACTGAGTGTATGCAAGGTCCGGTTATTGCTCAACATTTGCTAAAACCAGTTACTATCAATATTTCCATGACACACTTTCCTTGAATAGGCTAGGGAATAATCAGGGGGTGCAGCAACAGCCAGCTGGAAACTAGTAACATTACAGATTGATGTACATATTTACCAGCACACCATGGATCTTCAGGAAACATCTGAAAGCTTTTATACAGAGTGATCACATCACAAAAGAAAAGTGCATGGTTTCGGGTTCACACAGGACCCCTTTGTTAGGCATGTGATGATCACTCTGGATAAAAGCTTTTGGACATTACCTGAAAATCCGTGGTGTGCTAGCAAATATGTATGTTGATCTGTAAGGGTTGGGCATGGATGTGACTTGTTGAAGTTCCTCTGGCTTGCCTCTAGATATCCCCATAGGTGAGCTGTGACTTTAGGGGTCCCTGGGGTTAGGTACCAGTCCTGCCCCTACTGGTAGAGAGTGCTATGGGATGGAGGTGATAGATATACAGTATATAGCTTGGCAAGAGTAGTAGTTGTTACTGGGAGATGTGCTAACCAGTTTTGTCTATGCTGGATCATCAAAGCTCATGACGTAGTTGCCAGAGGGGGAAGCTGGGAGTTTCAAGAAGACTTTACAGTTTGGGACTACTCACATTCCTCTGCTTGGGAGTGCCAAAACTCTAGGATACATCTCTTGTAGGCAAGCGCCTCCTCTCTTAACTCTGCTCTCTAAGAACTCTGCTATGGACTGTTTGTAACCCTAAAACTGTGTGCCTTTGTCCATCATGGAAATCTGACTTGTATATTAAATTAATTATTTAGTAAACACTTGCAAAGACAATTTTTGGTGTGGACTACTCCTTCTTCTAACCTTTGAGAACCCCCCTGAAAAGAACCCAATGCGATAGAGTCACAGAGGGTCTATTGCCAACTAAGCCTAGGATGGGTCTGAGAGTATCCTGTGAAAAACTGGTTATGCCAGGCTGAGTTGCCCTGCTGGTGTTCCCTAAGTGACCTATGATAGCTTCTGAGGGCCCTATACTCAACGTACTCTGCCAGAACAAGAAAATCCACCATTGGCTGGACAGGAATGGGTTAAAGAGTGGTAGTGCTTCTCTGCTACACTATCTGTCTGTCTGTCTATCTATCTATCTATCTATCTATCTATCTATCTATCTATCTATCTATCTATCTATCTATCTATCTATCTATCTATGACTAATATTTGGCAGCTGTTTTGATTAAGCCAGTGATGTCGGGCTAGGAATATGAGCTATTGCCACAACTAGAAATGTTATTCTGATATCTGCCCACAGCCACATTTGAATCAATGGTGCCTCAGCAACTATAAAGTACTCATGCCAGTGGCTCATGATAGGGCGCATTTATTCTCTGTGTTACAACTAAAATATCTAATAACAATAGATAGTATTTTTGCACTTTGTAGACAGATAATTTATAGAAGGGTATGTGCTGAGTATTCCTATGCTATAAGTGGAATGAACGTGTTTTTTTTTTTCATAGAGAAAACTATAATTATAGATGATTAGGGATTGGAGAAGGAGAGTGTTCCTCCCATGAAATCAGGAAATCAGCCAGAGCTCAGAGCGTTCGTTATTTCAGAAAACCACAATGCAGCAACAGTAACGCTACTGTTCATGATTCGGCTTTTTATTCATAAAAGAGTTTTCAGTATTTGGCAGCAAAATGAACCATTTACTGTAGCTTCATTCTGGACATCATTTTTCTTGGCAAGCTTGAACGGCCTAATTTTCTCAGCAGAAGAGACCCTACACTTCTTCTCAGACACTGACACAGTATTAACGCAGAAAGTGTATAAAAGAAAAATTTACTCAGTTAGACATCAGAGGCTTTGATTGATATAAAAAAAAGTAAAATATGTTTCGGAAACTCTTTTTCAAGCTGAAATTGATCTTTGTTCTGTTGTTATTTGTGTGTGAGATAAAACATTATTTATCGCAAAATCTATGGTCAGCTTTTTATTTGTTTTGGAATCCCTGTTAGATTTATTTTTTCTTTGTCTGTCTGTGCCCTATTGGAAAGATTTAAGTTTTTTAAGACAAAATTGGAACTGAGGGAAAATCTCTCCAAAATGTGAGAAAATACCCCCTTACACACTTGTCACCAGAATAGGTATCTCCATTGGAAGATTTCAGCATGCCCTCTGTTATGGTGACAGTCATGAGATTTTGAATTTCCTGTTGCTCCCTGTCCTGATGGCATGGGCTTGGCATAAGGGGTTTCAGGGGTCATAATCGCAACACCTGGCTCCAGGGGGCCCCTGCAGCCTCCCTTTCATATTATCATATCCTCCTCAAATTCAGATCCTATCTGCCCTAGGGCCCCACAGCCACAGTCCAGTACTGGCCTTCTACTTTGCCTTCCACAGTCCACACCCCTCTGTTTCCATTGGCTGGGGAGAAGCTGTGAGCCATTTCCTGAATGGAGAGGAGCAGGAGGTGAGAACAGCTCAGGGTGGGGAAGTGTGTGTGCTGGCAACATGGAATGGTAACCAAGCTCAGCGAGGCAAGAGGAGGAGAGTGCCGTCCTGTAGCCACAATGGGACCCCCCCACTCAGGGATGTTTACTTACCCCACTTCCTTGACAACTGAGGAAAAGAAACACACCTCCGGGAGGTGACCTCCCCCAACACCTGCCAACACTGACAGAGAAACCTTCAGAAATTGCTAAACAAATCCCTTAACACCTCCTCAGGGAGCCCCTGAAGGGCTGCAGGCTCCAGATTTTGTGTCACATGGCTTTGCCCTCCTAGATCTAAGTTGCCCCCCCGCCAAAACCCTCTGACCACCCCCTCCACCCTGCATGCTATGCCTGGCTGCTGAGCTCCTTTGCCATTACAGCACTCTATACTGTTCCTCCTTTGCAGGGTTGAAATCACATTCTTTTACAACACAGCCAGTTAGCCATGATCTGCACAGGGTGTATCTGCCTACTGCAACTACACTGCTGTTCTAGGCAACATAAAAGCCAGATAACCCTGTGAAGACTGATAGACTGTGTAAAGGAATGTGATTTCAGCCCTGTGTAGCATGGGGGGGGGGGGGAGCTGTATACAGTGCTGGGATGGGAAAGGAGCTCTGCCAAATGACCTACCAGGGGTCCCTGTCCTCTGATTCTCCAGTGCCAATCCCTGTCTAATGATGTAAGGAGTAACTCTGGGAACTAAAAACTCTTAGCCCTTGCACACATGGTCGGACATTCTGACAACCAAATCCGTTGGATTTTGTCCGATGGATTTTGTCCAACGGATTGTGTCCGAAACTATTGCATACACACGATCGTACCAAGTTGTCGGAATTTGCGGTTGCCAAGAACGAGGTGACGTAAGCCGTTTACGGCGGGATTAGAAAAGGGAAGTTCAGCACCACGTCCGGCACCCTTTGGGCTCCTTTTGCTGATCTCGTGTTAGTAGAAGTTTGGTGAGAGACGATTCGTGCTTTTCAGATTAGTGATTCAGATCGCTACTGCTCTTCGGTTTGTGCTTGTGTGTGCGTATCTGATAATCAATGTGTGCAGTCAGTAAGTATTTGTTTATCATTGTGGACTATATCTTGGTATAGTACGCTTTGAAAGGCATTTCTTATTGTCTGCTTGCTTCTGCTATTCAGGTCGTTCTTTCAGGCCTTGCTGTTTATCGGTGCTTTCTGTTGTCCGTTCTGACAAGCCGACCGCTTTGAAACCATGTTTCTTCTACGTACAGTACTCGTCGTAGAGTTTGTGCTGTGCAGGGGCTTCATGTTGGGGTTGTTACTTTGACACAAGCCCGGTCCATGAACAGGGAGGGGAGGCGTTTGTGGACAAAGAATTAGTTGCGCCAGCGTGACCAGTTCTTGCACATGCCTTTGCTCCGTGAGATCCGGGAGAATAATCCTGATGATTTCAGGAATTATCTCCAGATGACGGACCCTCCCCCCCCCTTATATCACCAGGCAGGATACCTGCATGCGGCTAGCCATCACTCCGGAGCAGAGGCTCATCGCCAGGTTGCGCTACTTGGCGACAGGAAGAAGCCTTCAGGACCTCAAGTTCTCTACAGGCATCTCTCCCCAGGCTCTGGGGATCATTATTCCAGAGACCTGTTCTGCCATCATTCAGGTCCTGCAGAAGGACTATATGAAGGTAAGTTTTATCCTTAAACATCACATTCTATGTATTTTATGATTGCTAATGTCTTGCATTTCTTTCCTCATTCCCTACTTACCATCATTGCAATATGCTCTAATTCATATGCTCTGCCCCTTTGTCCTCAGGCATATTTGCCTCACTAACTTCCCCACCATGCTCTTCTTGGCCCATAAAACTATAGTCTAGTCACTTACAATGTCTTTTGTCAGCTCCATAGTATTGCTTTCCCCTAAACACCCCCTATAATGTCTACAAATGTGATGTGTGTGCTTCAATTCATGCAGAGTGAAATTTTTGTAATTTTTTTTTGGTTGTGCCAAACTCATTAGTAACCCCCCTCCCCCCAACTGCTAGCTCAGCTGATAGCAATCCTCTATCTGGTGACTTTACCAAACCCAATACACACTATACCTACCTTTTTGATGATCACATTTATGGATCAATTCACCTAAGCATGTAGTGCAAGGGCGTGCCTCAATACTTTCAAATGCTAGTTTTATTTTGTTTTTTAACATATTAATTATCTGGATATGTAATAGCAGAATGTCAAAATGTGCTTCCATTTTGTTTTCTTTTTGGGATTATGACACTTCTTACCTGTCCGGTGGGCTGCCAATAGTGTAACTAAGGAGGGACTTCCCAAAGTTTCACACATTATTTAGGCATTCAGCTCTCAATCAAATGGAGAGGGTTACCTGTTCAAAACATCCCCCCTCATTTTTTTAGCAAGGGCCCATCAGATGAGGGGGTGGGGGAGGGATGGGGGGGTGATGACTCTCATAAGGGGAACTTATACTTTAGGCTTTAAATACTCAGTTCCCAAAATGTTATACAAATTTTGACCAAAAATGTTGGTGTCTAATCTGCTTGCAATGTTGATTTGTCAAATTACAAATTTTTGGTCTTGTTTCACTACACAGTGCCCTTCAATGCCACAGGAATGGCAGACTGTGGCCTCCCACTTTGCCAGTCGTTGGGACTTTCCCGATTGTGGAGGAGCAATAGATGGGAAGCACGTCTGCATCGTCCCACCACCCAACTCGGGGTCGTACTATTTTAACTACAAGGGGTTTAATAGTATCATGATGTTGGCGGTGGTGTCTGCGACATATGAGTTTTTGTATGTGGACGTGGGGCAAAATGGACGGATGTCGGATGGTGGAGTGTTTGCACGGACAGAGTTCTACTGGCGTCTCCAGAGTGGCAGTCTGGGCTTGCCACCCCCAGAGGAGAATCGGGAAGGACTCCCGTTCGTCTTTGTCGTGGATGAGGCGTTCGCCCTGGCGAACCATCTGATGCGGCCTTTCCCGATGAGGACCCTCACCCCAGAGCAGAGAATTTTTAATTTCCGCCTGTCCAGAGCCCGAAGAGTGGTGGAGAACACTTTTGGTATACTGGCCAGCCGGTTCCGCCTTTTTCTTCCGCCTATTCACATGGCGGAATACAAACTGAATCACATAGTGCTGGCGTGCTGTGTTCTGCACAATTTTATGAAAAAAATTTCTGTGAACTATGTGGTCTCAGTTGGCCAACAAGAAGTAGACTTGCTGGAAAATGAAGCTAACCTCACGGACCTTGAACCTGCTCATCCTGGCTTGCCCCCCCAAAGCGCCCGTGAGGTTAGAACCCAATACATGGACTACTTTGTGGGTAGGGGGGCCATTGATATGCCAGACAATGTCTGAGCGGCATTTTAAGAATACATTTTTGTCTGAAACGCCTTAATTTACTGCTTGGCTTGGTTTTAGGTGTCTCCTAGGTATATTTATGTTTTTTCAAGTTGTGTCTTTTTCAACAACAGTGCAAACCCAAGTTCAGAGCGAGATGAGAGGACAGTCTCTTTTTTTTTTCTTTCAATACATTTTTATTGTTTTATAAAGGATATACAAAGGCAAGTGGTACAGGACATGTTGACGTTTACAGTTGCAATTAACAGTCGATGCAATAGAGGGAGGGAAGAGGGGAGAGGGAAAGAAAGGGTAGGGAAGAAAAAAAAAGAAACAAAAAGAAACAAGAAAAAAAAACGAGAAAGAAATGGAAAAGTAGGTGGTTACACAAACAGTAATGCAAATACTGGTTACTACACAGAATATATCTTATCAGGATTAAGATCTAGTTCACAGAATTCTTATATTTGTTGGTCCAAATTTTCCATTGCTTATCAAATAGATCGCACTGCAATGTATTTATAGCAAGAGCACGCTGTATAGTGTGGTGTTGGTTCACTCTTCTAATTAGGTCAGAGATGTTTACCGTCATGGCAGTTTTCCAATGTTGTAATATCATGGATCTAGCAGAAAGAAGGATGTTGGAAATAACTATCCGCATATCATGTGGAAATTGTTCAATACCCATATGTAAAATCCCTAGGGATGGATTGGGGCGAGTGACAATACCCGTGAGCGATGATATTAGTTGGAACACTTGGTTCCAGTAACTAACCAAGTTGGGGCACTCCCAAAACATGTGTAGTAGATGTCCTAGCTGTCCACAATTTCTCCAACATGTACTTTGGGCAGATGAAGAAAATGTTGCCAGTCTACACGGTGTGTATTGCCACCTGTTAATAATTCTAATGGTCATTGCCCAATGATTAATAGAACGGGAGGCTTTTTGAATTTCCCGAAATGTAGTTGTCCACTGATCACCTGTAAATGTTTTCCCTAAATCCGCCTCCCATTTATCAATCGATTTTGTTTTCACAAAGAATTGTTTATCATGTAGAAGGGAGTAGAAAAGCGAAATGCCTTTCCTGGTGGGGCGTTCGCGAGTTAAGAAGGTCCATGCACTGGATGGCATTGTTATGGTAGGGGGAGGGTTATGTTTTAGAAAATGTGCCACTTGGATACAAGTAAACTGGTACTTGTTGGGGAGATCGTATTGAGCCAAAATCTGTGTGCTGGAAAGAGCTGTACCATTAGACAATAGGTCTTGGATGGTATGGATACCGTGGTTGGGGAACTGTTTTAGGGACAGCGTAGGGATTTTATGCTCGAGCAGGCTAAGCGGAAATTTGTATTCCACAGCATTTTGAGATTTATGGGTATGATGTAAGAAGAACCTCCATGCCTGTAGGGAGGCTATGAGGGTGGGAGCCATGGAATGGAGAGCCCAGGGTTTCCAGACATCACTCACGAGTAGTGCCACTAGATCTGGCATTGGGGCCATATGCCTTTCCAGCTCAACCCAAGGTGGTGACTCTATAGTTTTGAACCAGTGTTGGAGTTGGTCCAGTCTAGATGCCCACAAATAATCATAAACGTCAATTAGTCCTACTCCACCTACACGGTTATTCGGGATCAGGTTACTAGGAGAGCAACAAGCTTTTTTACCATTCCATATGAATTTCCACAGAGTAGTAGACAAGTTCTTAAGGAAATGGGTTGGGATAGGTATAGGTATGGATCTGAACATATACAATATGAGAGGAAGAACTAACATCTTACACGCTGCCAGTCTACCCATCCAGGAAAGTTCAGTCTTGGCTATGCATTTAAACGTTTCATCTATCTTAATAAGCAGTGGCTTTATGTTGACAGAGACTAGGGTTTTCGTGGAATTGGTGATTTTTATACCTAAGTAGGGTATGCTATCCTCTTTCCATACATACGGAAGGGTGGTTTGAAGTTGGAGTTTGATACGTTTGTCAATTCCTAAATCTAGAATCAGTGATTTAGCGAAATTACCTTTATAGTACGAAACCTCACCAAAATTTTTCAAAGTTTCATGGACTAAGGGGAGAGATCTAGATGGGTTTGTCAGCATCAGGACAACGTCATCGGCAAACAAATTAATAACGTGGTTACGAGATCTTAACACGTGTCCAGTAATATCGGCCTGGGATCTAATGGCCTCCGCCAGAGGTTCTATCATAAGGTTAAAAATGGTTGGGGATAGTGGACACCCCTGACGGGTGCCATTAGAAATAGGGAACGGTGTGGAAAGCATTCCAGCTGTTAAGACTTGGGCGGATGGGTTGGAATATAAAGCCAACATTGCGTTGGAGATGAGACCGTGAAAGCCAAATTTTTGTA
Organism: Lithobates pipiens; assembly: GCF_037356315.1. Classification (NCBI taxonomy): domain Eukaryota; kingdom Metazoa; phylum Chordata; class Amphibia; order Anura; family Ranidae; genus Lithobates; species Lithobates pipiens. Next base: position 572,993,374 of record NW_027507748.1, read on the forward strand.
GAACTTCTTTCATATAACACCACTCCACCCTATCAAACGCCTTCTCTGCGTCTATGGAGAGCAGCAGAGAAGGAGTTTTAGTTAAATTAGCATAATGAACAATGTTAATAATACGTCTCGTAGCATCAGAAGTTTGTCTCCCCCCGATAAAGCCCATCTGGTAATTAAGGAAGGCATAAACTCTGTCAGTCTAAGGGCGATAATTTTTGCGTAGATCTTTATATCCGTGTTTAGGAGAGAAATAGGTCTAAAATTACTAGGGGTAGTGGGATCTTTGCCAGGTTTGGGTATGGTGGTCACGTATGCTTTTAACATTTCATTTGGAAAGGATGCTGAGTGTGCTGCCCGTGTGAACATCTTTTGGAGATATGGGGAAAGAATAGTGGAAAAGGTTTTAAAATATTCATTATTTAGTCCATCAGGACCGGGGGATTTCCCATGAGGGAGTGAAGTAATGACTGATGTTATTTCATGGCTTGGGAACGGTGAATTCAGCAATTCAAGCTGTGGTTCGGAGAGTTTAGGGAGATCTAAATCTTTGAGGAAATGATGTATTTTGGGAACAGTGGGTTGAGGAGTGTGGGGGTCGGTGCTAAGGTTGTAAAGCTCACTGTAATATTGTGCAAAGTGGTTTGCGATTTCCTGAGGATTGATGATTTTATGAAGGGATGTAGGGTGTATCAGGTGGGAAATCCTAGTTTTGGTGCGTATTGCTCTAATCCTATTGGCAAGATATTTGCCTGCTCTATTTGCACAGGCATAGGTACGTAACTTCAAGCGTCTAAGGTAGAAATCATAGTTTTGGGCCAAGTGATCTCTCAATTTTTCTCTAAGTGAGGTTATTTGAGTAGTCCGCTGGTGAGAGGGAGATGCTTTATTGAGGGTTTCTAAATTGTGGATATCGGAAGTAATGGAGTCTATGGTTGCAGTATACTTCTTTTTAGCTCTAGCTCCTAGCTGGATAAGGATGCCTCTAATAAATGCTTTGTGGGCGTTCCAGAGTGTGAAGGGACTCTCTACTGAATGTTCATTTTGTTGGAAATATGTTTTAAGGTTTTGAGAAATCAGTTCCCTGGTACCAGGGTCCTGTAGTAATCTAACACTGCAGTGCCAGATGGGTGACGAGGGGGAGACACCCTTCTCATGAATAGAAAGCGATATGGCAGAATGGTCAGACCACGTAATATCATATATCTCAGAGGATGAAACATTTTGTAAGGTCCATTGATCTGATAAAAAGAAGTCTATTCTAGAATAAGACCCATGTACATGGGAGAAGAAGGTAAAGTCTTTCTCGTTGCCATGTGTGCATCTCCATACGTCGTACAGTTTTTCAGAATGTAGGACCTTATTTAGGCAGGTGTTGTTGTTACGTTTGACATTAGAAGTGTCAAGTTGTGGGTCGACAATGAGGTTAAAATCGCCACCAATAATGAGACTACCGTATTGGATAGGTTGTATTTTACGGAGTAGTCTATTCAAAAACCTAATCTGTCGGGTGTTTGGGGCGTATAAGGATACAATGGTGTACGGTTTAGAGTTAATATCACCCTGGAAAATAATATAGCGACCATTGTCGGCTATGATGGATTTCTTGAGATGGAAGGAGACCGTGTCTCGGATGGCAAGAAGGACACCTCCGCTTTTTTTATTCGGGTTATTTGCCAGGAATATATGTGGGTAGTTTTTGTGTGTACATTTGGGATGGTTGTCCTGTTGAAAATGAGTTTCCTGTACACATAAAATATCCGCCTTTAGTTTCTGTGCTTCGGTCCACAGCGAGTAGCGTTTCACGGGGTGGTTGAGGCCTCTGGCATTAATGGAAACAAAAGTAATGGTCATATTTCAGGTGGGAAGAAATGTGCAGGTGTACTCACAGTGTCCTTCGAGAATCATTAGAGTCATCTGATCTCCATGAGACTGACAGAAGAGATGCTGCCATGGTATTTAGAAATGTAGCAGGACAGGAGATGAAGGGTCCATCATGTGTAGGTCCAGTGCTAATGAAACAAAGGGTGTAACCACAAAAATAAACAATAACGTATAGAATAATAAAAATAGAATCATATAAGCGATCCATATGCAAACAAAGTTGCAAAAATGACAAATGTCAGGGGTAAGGACAAGCAGAGATGAAGAAATCCTTGTGCCCAGGGAGAGAACATATTTGTCAACGGTGTGTGATTATTTACTGCCATCAGTGACATTTTTGGGGGCTCGTCTGTGCGAAACTACTTGCCACTCATCCGGAATAGGGCGTAGTTGTGTTGCAGGTGGTTCCAGAGGGCTTTGTTGTGGAAGTATGCCCCATTGACGCAAGAGTGCGATACCTTCAGCTAAAGTGGTAACTGTGTGCGTGGTACCATCATATGAGATGGACAATTTTGCTGGGTAACGCCATTTGTGTGGTATATTGTGGTTGCGCAGGGCCTTAGTGATGGTCGCTAAGTTTCGGCGCAATTGCAGAGTATGCCTTGATAGGTCAGGGAGGAGGATCAATTCAGCATATTGAGATAGGTTGTTGCCCCGAGTACGAAACTCAGTCATAATTTGTTCCTTGATATGGTAGTAATGCATCTTGAGCAAAACGTCCCGAGGGGTACCTTCAGGGAGAAATGCTGGCTTGGGGATTCTGTGAATCCTGTCAATGGTCAGTTCTTGAGGAGATAATGTAGGGATAATGGTGGAGAATAGCGCGTGTACATACTGCAGTAATTGGTTTGGAGGTATAGCTTCAGGAACACCTCTGATTTTAATATTGCACCTCCTAGAGCGGTCCTCAAGGTCTGCAACTTTACTTTAGCCATGCTATCTCTTCATCATGGGACTTGTGGGCCTCTACTAAAGTATTGAAGGAAGTTGTGCATTCCCCCATGTTGTGCTCCACTTGATCCACTCTATTACCTAGGGCCAATACTTCCCTATGGCAGTTAGTGATTTCTACAGTGAGGTCAGCTTGTATGGAGGCTTTGAGTGACATCAGCATCTCCTTAAGGACTGTATCTGAGACCGGTCGATCGGATGTGGGGTAGGCCGCAATCAGGTCAGATGCCGGTGGATGTATAGCATTGGCTACAGGAGCAGATCCGCTTACCTCCATGTCACGGTCCGCTCGGTTTACGTCTGGAGAAGATATCCGTTGCCTTTGTTTGGCTGGGCTTCTAGTCGTTGGGCTATTCGTCCCCGAGGAGGAATCGCTGAGGGAAGTCGTTCGGAGGTGAGGTTGTTGCGAGGCCTGTTCCTGAGTTTCAGTCACACACGATCCGGCGCCATTTTGTGTGATTCCGCGCGCTTTGAAACGGTTCAGAAGTTTCCGCGGCGGTTGTTGATTCTTTCTATTTTTTGGCATCTTCGGTAGAAGCGAAGGTGTCTACACTGCGTTGTAGATAGGTTTATGTGGAAATATGTCACCAATGGAGTTGCTATAGGGTTGTTCTCTCCGGTGGTCGAACGGAGCTCTCAGCTCAAGCGTCCATCTTAGCGCTCGGTCGCCACGCCCCCAGGACAGTCTCTTTTTCAGATAATCTTATTATGTTGTGGGTCTGCTACACACACACCTTTTTTTTTGGTAACTAACGTATGTAGTGCATTACTGACCAAAATCGTGCTCATTTTCAACACCATGGCGGGAAAATGGCATGATTGTCTAAATTTACACCTCACTGTGGGTGTTTTTTACTAAAGGCACATCCACTATGCACTACAAGTGCACTGCAAAAGTACACCTGGAACTGCACTTGGAGTGCAAAGTGGAGATTCCTTTAGTAAATCACACTCCTTCTCAGCACAAACTAAAATTTTACTCCAAATACATTTTTGGCGCAATGAAAAAGGAAGCCACACATTGTTGATAATTAAACTTTTTAATACAAGCACATTCACATGTGCGTTTAGAAAAGGTTTTTACAACAAACCAAGAAATTGTGTGTATCAAAAACAGAGTTTCTGTAAAATTTGGTTTACTTGGTGTTTTTGTGTAAACAGGCATGTATCAAAGCGTAAAATACAGAACACAGGGACTTACAAAGTTCAACTTTGAAAAGTGAAGACAATATCAGGCTTGAGTATGTACAAACTGGGCTGATATTGCCTTCATCACATGGGGTGTGACCCCTGGAAAATCCAAATTTGGAATATGCACACAGTGTGTCAACATGTGCTATCTCCCATCATGGGGGATCAATGTACATGATTTGGGGCTGCAACCCCTTCATCTCAGTCACTTTACACAAAACACGTACATTGATCCCCCATGATGGGAGATAGCGCATGTTTACACACTCTGTGCAGCTTCCAAATTTCTATTTTTGAAAAATACAAAAGTTGAGTTTTAAAATAGCAAAACTAAAACCCTAGCTAGTTTTTGGTCTTTCACACTCTCACCAAAACATCGATGATGTTCTTCATTTTATTTTTAACATCATTGATGTTTTTCTGTATGTTTTCCAAATCCCGATTGCACCCCATTATCTCCCCAATCAGGACCTGGGCACTTTCACTGGTAAAACGGGAATCTTCTTCCACATCACCTACAAACAAAGCAAAAAAACACACCATGTAATAAAAATATGGTGACATACATTGATGAGCTTACCGGAAGCTGTGTTCTCCGACACTCACCTGTTGTGGTGACAATTTGGCCAACCTCAACGATCTCTCCTTCCTCCTCCTCCTCCTCCTGCTCCTCTGTTTACGGTTTTGGAATTTGGCCTTCTTTGGGAGGGGTGTGGTCCCTGGTGTCCTCATACTTGCCGAGTCTTCTCTCCCCTGTGAGAATGAAAAAAAAGAATAATTAGCACACAGAGGTGTTGTACAATTGTTTCTTTTGGCAGAGCTTCAAGGTCAGAACATTATTGGGGACACTGTGTTCAGCTGGAATACTTACCTGCAGAACAATGTTTCCTACAAACAAATGAAACCATGAACCTGAAAGTGGACATTTTAAAATGCACAACATGAAATCAAAGCACATGGAGCAGTATGCAAGCAAGAATAATCATATGAACACACAACAACTACTTACTTTTTTTAAGAACACGCTTGATCCTTCTGTACTGCTCGTGCTCCCTCAGTTTCAGGTCTGACCAGCGTTTTCTCAGTTGATCTTTGGATCGGCGTACCCCAAAATTCTTCTGAAGACTCTTCACAACTTTAGTCATGATCTTGGCCTTTCTGATATTTGGGTTTGAGTAAGGTCCATATTTCCCATCATAGTCGGTCCTGTTCAATATGTCCACCATCTCCAACATCTCTCCAAAAGACATATTTGAGGCCTTAAAGCTTGTCTTCCTGGATCGGGACGTTTCAGGCTCCGGGCTTTCCTCACCCTCCTCCTCGTTAGTGGAACTGTGATTGCACACCTACGTTCTCTCCGCCATGTGCTCTCCCCACTGCGCCAAAAGCGAAGGGGCGGGAATAGTCTAGAAAGAACGTCAGGGGCGGGCGGAGTTTCACGCATGCGCACTGTATATAAAACGCAACACACGTGTATCGTCCATACGATCTGGGAAGAGAGTGAGGCGCGGACACGACGATCGTGCAAACGAAGGTAACATTTTTAACTTGGTGCATCACTAGACGAGACTGCTTCTATCTAGGCCGATGTTGGGACAAGATTAGATGGGTTTTTAATGGCATTATTAGAATTTGAGGGTTTGTCTTGTGTTGTGTCTTGCAGACAATATGGATCCATTCCAAAACCACAATTTTATGGGGCTATTCCTTCAAATGTACAAGGAGATGCCCTGCCTGTGGCAGATCCACAACGAGTTTTACTACGACATAAGAAAGCAGCGCTGGAGAAACTTCTTTCTTTGGTGCGGATCATGGTCCCCACGGCAGACATGGCTTATCTGAATATGAAAATTGAGGCCATGAAGCTTACATATCTCAGGGAGAGAAAGAAGCACCTGGAGTCCTTGAGAGCAGGAGATCCAGATGCCGTTTATTACCCCAGGATGGTTTACTTTGAGAGGCTGCATTTTCTGGTAGACCAGGGGGTACCCAGGCCACCACTCAGGCCACCACTCTCCAGTCTTCCTTCAAGGCATCCTTCACCCCCAGCTGAGGCTTCCAATGTCCAACCTGGGCCTTCCAGGCAGCAACATGTGGAGGGGCCCAGCTTGAGACAGGTATTGCATTGTTAAACATATTTCTTGTGGTACATTTAATGATGTTAACTAGATGTTCTTATTGATCAGTAAGTTGTGATTTAACAAAGTGGTTTACATATCAAGAGACAGTAGTGACCAAAAATGATTGGGACGGGAAAGAAAAATGCTGGGCTCAGAATGATAGTCTATTCTATTTGGTAATATTCAATTTGCAAAAGCCAGGAGCACAAAATGGTGTGATTGATGAGCAAAAAACTAAAACTGTCCCCTTTTCATACACAGGAAGACCTCAGTCGGGGGGAGGCTGTGGCAAGTGGCAGCCAGGAGGTCGACCAACGCCCTCCTCCTCCTGCCCCAACTGGAGGGAAGTGCCTAAGGAAGACGAGAGAGTGATGGCCTGGGTTCAGTCTGGTCTGCCAGAAGATGCAGCCTCTTGAAGAACCACATCCTGGGGACATAAATGGCATCTGAATTTCCTGTTCTCTAGGACTTCTGGACCAGACTTATCTCCCTGAGATATGTACTCCTCAGGCCACCAATTTTTCTTATTCTAATTAGTTTATGTCTGCTCTGGGGGCCAAAGGCTGCACCAAAGTAACAAGTTTCTCCAGCGCTGCGTTCCTCTTTTTATTTTATTGCGACCAAAATAAAGGTTTTTTTTGTTTGATGAAATACTTGTGTATGTGTTTTCCTTCCAAAAGGCCAGTTTATTTGTGAGCAGGCAGATACATTTCAAAAATACAAAGTGAAATGAATAACAAGGGGTACCAACACTAAACAACCTCCTGTAGATTAAAAACGAAAAACCAAAGATAAAAAATACAATAATGTTGTTGTGGTAAGTTTACACACAAAAAACACCCCCAAAAAAGGAGAAATGAGCAAACTGTCTTTAAAGGAGATTTTTAGGAAATAATAAAAAAAAAGCATCCAAAAAAGAATAAACAAAATCTAAAATTGTGTAGATGTGACGCAAACAAAAATTGTTTTGCCGAAATGGTTAAAAAAGAGTCATGAAATATGTTCGGGAGAAGTGTGTGTGACTATGAGCATCAAAAGAAGTTCTCCTTCTTGCAGCATTGTAAAGAACAAGAGAATGCGCTTCATGAAAGAATTTTTAACATTGCAGTGTCACGAATGTGCTATATCGCTTACGAGCAGTAGTTTTACCTGAATGACCGCTTCCGTGTCGGAATTTGAATGTGAGCATGTGTGGCACTTTGTCCGTCGGAGTAGGCTACACATGATCGAAGTATGTCCGATCGGAGCAGTTTGTCTGAAAATATTTCCAGCAAGTTGGAAAATTTGGTCCAACGGATATTCCAACGGAAACAGTCCGATGCATACCACACACAGTCGGAATATCCGACAAAACGGTCCATTAGGACACATTCCGATGGAATCTCCGACTGTGTGTATAAGGGCTTAGGCTTGAATCACACCTATGCATTTTAGTGTTTTTTGCATTTTGCAGATTTGCACTACACAACGTTTTCCATTGAAAACCATGTTAAATGAACTGTAGTGCAAATCTGCAAAATGCAAAAAGCACTAAAAATGCATAGGTGTGAATCAAGCGTTAAGCCACTTTGAGTATCTTAGCGTGCGGTGGATGTATCTGCACGCACATTGGAAGTAGTGGGGGGAGGGCCACAAGCTTCAAGCTACACCTCTGCCTGATAGCAATGGTTCTCCAAGACAAATAGAGTGGGTTAAGCTTTGGTGATACAAGCGCCAATAAAAACCCTGAATTAATCACTCCCTACACAATAAAAAACTACCAAAAATGAATCTGGTATCTGAATCTCCCTATCTTGTGTTTTTTTTTATCAGCCTCACAACTTGGCCAAGGATGTGGGGAAGAAGCTCTTGTCTGCACGAGGTAAATGTCCCACAACATTTCTTCCCACCCATACTCTTGCTGTGAATGACATCTCCCTGTCCATGCAGGCTTAAGGCTGGGTTCACACTGCCGCATGGAGTGGCTCACAGCAGGGGTCTGGTGCATCCCTGTTCACCATTTCAGGTCCGATTTCAGTCTGAAATCAGACCTGAAATGGTCCAGAAGATACACAGGACTCCTGTGCAATTCGCTCTGGAGCCGCCTTGGAGATGTGTGAATTGGCTCCATAGAAAGCTTGTAACAAACTCCTGACATGCTAAATGGATGCGGAGAAACCCGCATCCAATTCCCAATAGTGTGAACCCAGCCTAAAGCATCCACCAGGCATGTTATTTAAAGGAATCGTGTATTTTTAATGTTGCCCTTTAAGCGCCATTAAAACATACACTCTCTACAAAACACCTGTCTTGTGAACTCTATGGACCCATAAAGAACTCTTACAGTAACATAACCATATTTATAAAAAATCTAATCTGGAGTATATCCTTTTAAGAGAGTTGTTTATTAACACACAAATTAAAACCATACACTATGGACTGAAGCATATAAAAACATCTGGGCTACCTAGACATGTGGGGCATATACTGTATTAAAAACACTCTTCCCAGCCTATAATCATAATACTATAGGCTTAATTAACATCTATAAATAGATGCCTCACATCAATATTATACTGTATTGTAAAATTTCAAAGAAATGGCTGCCTTCGCTAAATCACAGTTAATACAATTTTATTTATCTTTTCTCCCATATCTTGTTTTAACCGCTTCGCGCCCGCACTATAGCCAAAAGACGGCTACAGAGCGAACGCCATCTACCGGGAGGCCGTCCCTGGACGTCCTCCTGTTTACTTCCGCAATGCGCGCTCCCGGGAGCGCGCATCGGGGAAGTTCTGTGCTGGCCGTGTCCCTCGGACACAGCCAGTCACAGATCGCTTTAAATGGCCAATCACAGCAGACGTTTACAGCGCGATCGGCCTATCCAATGAGAGTTGATCTCATATGTAAACATATGAGATCATCTCTCAGCGCCGCTCTCCCTTTTCACACAGACAGCGTGTGTAAAGGGAGAGATGAACGGCTGCAGCGGCCGTAAGTGAAAAAAAAAGTAAAAAAAAGTGCCATCTGCCTCAGTGCCATCCTCCCCCAGTGCCATCCTCCCCCAGTGCCATCTGCCCCAGTACCATCCTCCCCAGTGCCATCCACCCCAGTGCCATCCTCGCCCAGTGCCATCCTCCCCAGTACCATCCTCCCCAGTGCTACCTGCCCCCAGTGCCACCTGTTAGTGCTATCTGACCCAATGCCACCTGTTAGTGCTGTCTGTCCCCAGTGCCACCTGTTGTCAGTGCCATTTGTCCCCAGTGCAATCTGTCATCAGTGCCATGTATAAGTGCCATCTGTCATCAGTGCCACATGTCATCAGTGCCACATAGTGACATCTGTCATCAGTGCCACATATTAGTGCCATCTGTCATCAGTGCCACGTATCAGTGCCATTTGTCATCAGTGCCACCTGTCAGTGTCACGTGCCTTCTGTTGTCAGTGTCACCAATGCCACTTATCAGTGTCATCTGTCATCAGTGTCACGCGTCATCGGTGCCACGTATTAGTGCCATCTGTCATCTGTGCCATGTATTAGTGCCATCTGTCATCGGTGCCACGTATTAGTGCCACGTGTCATCAGTGCCATGTATAAGTGCCATCTGTCATCAGTGCCATGTATAAGTGCCATCTGTCATCAGTGCCACATATTAGTGCCATCTGTCATCAGTGCCACGTATAAGTGTCATCATTGCCACGTATCAGTGCCATCTGTCATCAGTGTCACATGTCATTGTCCTGGTGCTCCAGGGCCTTCAAAAGTGTAATAGGTAGTCAACAAGTTAGATGTGTAATTTATGCTCCTAGAACACGTGATGGCGCTCCCTGCATGTTGGGCCTCTCTATGTGGCCAGGCTGTGAAAAAGTCCCACACATGTGGTATTGTAATACTCAGGAGGAGTAGCAGATTTTATTTGGGGGTGTCATTTGTGTTATACACATGCCATGTGAGAAAAATAACCTATTACAATGACATTTTGCAAAGAATTGTGGGGAAAAAATGACAACATCAAAAAGCTCACCATGCATCTTACTAAATACCTTGGAATGTCTACTTTCCAAAAAGGGGTCATTTGGGGGGGATTTGTACTTTCCTGACTTGTTCGGGTCACAAGAAATGAGATCGGCCACCAGTACATCAGATGTGATCAATTTTGTATGATTAGCACCACAGTTTGTAGACTCTCTAACTTTCTCAAAGACCAAATAATATCCACTAATTTGGGTTATTTTTACCAAAGATATGTAGCAGTATAAATTGTGGCCAAAATTTATGAAGAAAAATGAATAATTTGCCAAATTTTGTCACAGAATCAAAGAAATATGCGCTTTGTTTCAGATTTTTCAGTCCTTTTTCATTTATAGCGCAAAAAATAAAAACCCCAGAGGTGATCAAATACCACCAAAAGAAAGCTCTATTTGTGGGAAAAAAGGGACAAAAATGTATTTGGGTACAGTGTTGCATGACTGAGTAATTGTCATTTAAAGTGTGAGAGCACCGAAAGCTGAAAATTGGTCTGGGCAGGAAGGGTGTTTAAGTGCCCAGTAAGCAAGTGGTTAAGCTTCAATAAAAACATGCTCCCTGCTGATGTTGAGTGGTATTTAACTTTTATTTTCCCCCTGCATTGATAGATGTCCCCCTGACAGTGTCCTGTGGACTATGCACCTTTTATCTAAAAGCTTGCAAGTTGGCCTTGAAAAAGGTCAGCAATAACAGCAAGATACAGCTCCCTAAAATTTCAGTGGGGTTCAGGTTATGGTTAAAACTCTCCCTGTTCCTGAAGATAGGCTTCGGCCACTTGAAGGAGCAGTATACACATTGCATTGCACAGGTAAAATACTGGGATTTCCTTTTCTGTCTTTTGGGATTCAAAGGCCAGAGAAGGCAAGCTGGCCCACCATGCATGCACCATTGGCTACAGAGTCGAGCAGAGCCATATTTGGGTAGCTGAGGTGCCTGAGCAGTGCAGGTCGGACAATGCCACCAGGAATAAGGATCATAATGAGAAGCAATCCATAGTCCCCAAGTGATTCTGATGGTTATATACTCTTACTAAACACTCCTTAGCTTGCTTTTCGGAGATTTGCTACCCAATAGATAGATACTGACTGGTAACTGGTCTGTAAGAATTAAACTAGAGGAGAAGAATGAAATGTGATTTCTTAGCTCCTGAACCAGTGGCAGCTGGTTTTAGGATGGAGGGTGCCAGACCCCGCCCTTCCTTTTTGATCCCTCCCAATTTTCATAAGCCCCACCCCTTATATAATACACCCACTCCGTCCCCTGTATTCCACTTGCTTACACCCATGGTGTCAGGAGTATACAGCTCAGCATCACAGGACAGAGTAAACATCCCCAGAATCACAGAACAGAGTATACAGCTCAGCCTCACAGATCAGGGTATACAGCTCAGCAGTACAGATCAGGGTAAACAGCTCAGCCTCACAGATCAGGGTATATAGCTCAGCATTACAGCTCAGGGTATATAGCTCAGCCTCACAGATCAGGATGTATAGCTAAGCATTACAGATCAGGGTATACAGCTCAGCAGTACAGATCAGGGTAAACAGCTCAGCCTCACAGATCAGGGTATATAGCTCAGCATTACAGCTCAGGGTATATAGCTCAGCCTCACAGATCAGGATATATAGCTAAGCATTACAGATCAGGGTATATAGCTCAGCACTACAGATCAGGGTATATAGCTCAGCATTATAGATCAGGGTATACAGCTCAGAATCACAGGTCAGGGTATACAGCTCAGCATTACAGGTCACGGTATATAGCTCAGCATTAGGGATGAGCCGAAACACCCCCCGGTTCGGTTCGCACCAGAACTTTCGAACGGACCCCAAATTCGAACGAACTTTAGAACCCCATTGAAGTCTATGGGACTCGAACGTTCGAAATTAAAAGTGCTAATTTTAACGGCTAATATGCAAGATACTGTCCTAAAAAGGGTTTGGGGACCTGGCTCCTGCCCCAGGGGACATGGGTCAATGCATAAAATGTTTTTAAAAATGGCCGTTTTGGCGGGAGCACTGATTTTAATGACAATTAAAGTGAAAAAAAAAAGTGAAATATTCCTTTAAATATGGTGCCTGGGGGGTGTCTGTAGTATGCCTGTGAAGTGCCACTTTTTTTTCCGTGTTTAGAACAGTCCCTGCACAAAATGACATTAAACGGAAATAACACCATTTAAAACTGCTTGCGGTTTTAATGTTATATCTGGTTCCTGCAATATGGTTGAAAATCATTGAGAGAAATGGCATGGGTAGCCCTCCCTGCCCATTACCAGCCTATTTGGGTCTTGTACGCATATTAAGGGGAACCCTGTATCCATATTAAAAAAAGGAAATGCGTGTGGCCCCCAGGCCCTATATACTCAGAACAGCAGTATACAGGCGGTGCAAACAAGACAGGGACTGTGTAGGTTTGTTGTGTTAAGTTGAATCTGTTTGTAATTTTCAACTGGTACATTTTTAAAGTGTAGCTCCAGTCAAAAAAACTATTTTTAAGCTTTTTGGAAAACATAGGGAAGGGTTATTACCCCTGTATAATTTGTTTTGTCGTCCATCTTTTTTCATCTCACTTGCTGTTGTCTCCTTCCGTTTGCAAGTAGGAGATGTTTGTAAATTGGATGTTTGAAAGTAGGGGCCTGCCCTATATGCTCTACAGAAATGGCGGAACAAGGTGTTGATTTTGCCACAACATTGTAAGCCCTCAAAGTGACTCTTGGTGGGCGCTGGAGCGCCCTGCTGTGAACGATTATATCAAGAATTGTAATTACATGCCATTGTTGAACAGTGGTAGAAAAATTGACCTTTGGTGGTTGTGGTGCTGGTGCCACAACACTATAAGTCCTCACCGTTACTCTGGGTGGGCACAGGAAGGGGCCCTCCTGTGAAATATTATATCAAGAATTGTAATTACATGTCCCTGTTAAACAGGGGCAGAAAAATTTGGCCTTAGGCACTGCTGCTGGTGCCACCACACTGCAACCTCTCCCATATACTCTAGTTTTATTGCAGGAATTAGCCCTGCTGCAAAGCATTGCATCAAAAATTGTACTTAAACGCCCCTGTTAAACAGGGGCAGAAAAATTGGGCCTTAGGCACTGGTGCTGGTGCCACCACACTGCAACCTCTGCCATATACTCTAGTTTTATTGCAGGAATTAGCCCTGCTGCAAAGCATTGCATCAAAATTTGTACTTAAACGCCCCTGTTAAACAGGGGCAGAAAAATTGGGCTGATGGCATCACCCAGAACCAGAAATGTTCTTCCAACATATCAGCGGAGGAGGAAGAGGATAGACAATCAACATAACAGGACAGTCACTCAGCATCAGCATAGGCAGTCTTGAAGGGATGTGATATTTCAAAAAAAATTATTCTGTTACATCAGCTTCAGGTGCTTGGTAGCTGTGGGTGATCCAAGACTGATTCATCTTGATGAAGGTCAGTCGATCAACTGATTCGGTGGACAGGCACACCCTGTGATCGGTAACAAAGCCACCAGCAGCACTGAAGGTGCGTTCCGAAAGAACGCTGGATGCAGGACAGGCCAGTAGCTCAATTGCATACTGTGCAAGCTCTGGCCAGTGATCCATCCTCAAGACCCAGTAAGCCAGAGGATTTTCGGTGGGAAAGGTGTCCAAGTCTGACCTTGCCCCTAGGTATTCCTGCACCATGTAAATCAGACGCTGGCGATGGGTGCTGGAACCGATCATACCTTGGGGCTGCGGACTAAAAAATTGTCTGAAAGCATCAGTCAGACGGCCACCTTCTCCACCGCTCCTTCTGACCGATGCCTCAGCAACACGTTGTCCAGGACCAGGAGTTTGTAACCTCCCAGTCTCTGGGAATGCGTTGCACAGACCTTTCTGCAAGGCCTCCCGGAGATGTCTCATCCTCTGCTCCCTCTGCGATGGCAAGATAAGGTCGGCAACCTTACCCTTGTACCGTGGATCAAGGAGAGTGGCCAGCCAGTAATGGTCCCTCTCCTTGATCCGAAGAATACGAGGATCCTTCCGCAGGCTTTGCAGGATCAGGGAGGCCATGCAGCATAGGTTAGTTGAGGCATTCGGTCCGGAGTCCTCTGGGTCACTAAGGACAACATGATCCGCAGCTACCTCCTCCCAGCCACGTACAAGTCCACATGTTTCTTGGGACTGTAAATCATCCCTACAAGACTGCTGCTGCTGATGCTGAGTGCCAGCCTTCACCTCCATGCTGACACAATCATCCTCCTCCTCCTCTTCCTCCTCCTCATCCTCTTCCTGTGTGATGGGTGGCACAGCAGGAACACTGTCTGGATAAAGGGGGCCTTGAGAGGCAAGGAAGTCCTCCTCTTCCTGCCTCTGTTCTGCCTCAAGTGCCCTGTCCATTATTCCACGCAGCGTATACTCCAAGAGGTGGACAAGAGGTACAGTGTCACTGATGCATGCACTGTCACTGCTCACCATCCTTGTGGCCTCCTCAAACGGTGACAGGACAGTGCATGCATCCCTGATCATGCCCCACTGGCGTGGTGAGAAAAAACCGAGCTCCCCTGACCCTGTCCTGGTGCCGTAGTCGCACAGGTACTCATTGATGGCCCTCTGCTGCATGTGCAGCCGCTGCAGCATGGCCAACGTTGAGTTCCACCTGGTGGGCATGTCACATATAAGGCGGTTCTTGGGCAGGTTCAACTCCTTTTGGAGCTCAGCCAGCCGAGCACAGGCATTAAATGATCGGCGGAAATGCACACAGACTTTCCTGGCCTGCTTTAGGACATCCTGTAAGCCGGGGTACCTGCCCAAGAACCGCTGCACCACCAGGTTAAGGACGTGAGCTACACAGGGCACATGGGTCAGTTGTCCCTGTCGGAGGGCGGAGAGGAGGTTGGTGCCATTGTCACAAACCACCATTCCTGGCTTAAGCTGGCGTGGCGTCAACCACCTCTCGGCCTGCCCCTGCAGAGCTGACAAAACATCCGCCCCAGTGTGGCTCCTGTCCCCCAAACAAACCAGCGCAAGCACGGCATGGCATCGTTTTGCCTGCCTACTTGCATAGCCCCTGGAACGCCTACGAAGCACCGCTGGTTCTGAGGACAGAGCACTGGAAGAGGCCATGGAGGAAGAAGAAGAGGAGGGGGTGGAGGAGAGAGGTGTGTCACAACCAATAGTAGCATTTTGGAGGCGTGGTGGCGGAACAACCTCCAACACTACTGCACCTTGTCCTGCATCCTTCCCAGCTGCCAGAAGAGTGACCCAATGGGCCGTGAAAGACAGGTAACGTCCCTGTCCATGCCTGCTGGACCATGAGTCAGTGGTAATATGCACCTTACCGCTGACCGCCCTGTCCAGCGAGGCAAGGACATTGCCTTCCACATGCCGGTAGAGACCCGAAATCGCCTTCCGTGAGAAAAAGTGGCGTTTGGGGACCTGCCACTGAGGAACCGCACATTGTACAAACTCACGGAAGGGGGCCGAGTCTACCAACTGAAAAGGCAGCAGTTGAAGTGCTAGCAATTTAGCCAAGCTAGCATTCAACCGCTGGGCATGTGGATGGCTGGGAGTGAACTTCTTTCGCCGGTCCAGCAGCTGGGGCAGGGACATTTGTCTGCTATAATCGGACGTGGGTGTACCGCTAGCAGAGTTCCCGGAAGCACTTGGCTGTGACACACCTAATTCTACACCTTCATTCCTCTCAGAGCAGGTTTCAGAGAGGACTGAAGGTCTAGTGGGGTTGGAGATGCCAGCTGATGAGGAGCAAGGAGAGGTCCGCTTTGTTCTTTGGTGTGGGTCTTTGAGGTACGCTTGCCAACGAGCTGCATGGCAGGTCAACATATGTCTGGTCAAGCATGTGATGCCCAAGCGGCTGATGTTTTGGCCACGCGAGATACGCTTGAGACATATGTTGCAAATAGCAGCGGTGCGATCTGATGCACTCGTCTCAAAAAAGGCCCACACCAAAGAACTTTTAGAATAACGCGCAGAGGCAGCGCCCTGCACAGGCGGAGCTTTGCGGTGTGATTCAGTCGGTGTGCTGCCCCTAAGCTGGCCCCCGGAGGGCATCCTGCCTCGTTGGACATGTGCCTCCTCCTCCTCCTCCTCCTCCTCCTCCTCCTCTCTCCTTCCAGGCACCCACGTGGAGTCAGTGCCCTCATCATCCCCTCCCTCTTCATCGCTGTAGCAAACCTGGCAGTATGCTGCAGCTTGTGGAACATGACTGCCAGATTGCTGTCCTTCTTGAGCATCCCCTCTCTCTGCGCTCACGCTACTGCCTTCCTCTAGCTGAGTGTCATCATCAGAGCCCACAAAACACTGGGCATCCTCCTGGAGCATGTACCCAACACTGTGCTCAAAGAGTTCAGGAGACTCCTCAGGAGGACTTGGTGGGTCTAGGGAAGGAGTCACTGATGATGACATTGAGAGGAGGGAAGACGATGTGTTGGCAGCTGCTTTGCTAGTACCCTGAGACTGGGTGAGAGAGGATGATGAGGATGAAGAGGGCTTGGTCATCCACTCTACCAAGTCGTTGGCATGTTGCGGTTCAACATGTCCAGCTGCCGAAAAGAAGGACAAGCGTGTCCCATGGCCACGTGCTGATGACAATGCACCGCGTCCACGACCAGCACTGTTGTCTCTAGACACAGAGCCTGCTTGCCCTCTTTTATCGGCTCACGCCCGTCTGCCTCTCCTTGCTGGCCTTCCAGACATCGTAATGGCCTGAAGGGAGTTGGGTAAAACAGCAGTGTAATGGAGTCACACAACACGCACTAAGCCCTGCAGATGGCTCTATTAGAGAACAGCAATAAACGGTAGATACAGGTGTATATTGTGCTGGAGTCACACAACACCCACTAACTCCTGCAGATGCCTTTATTATAGAACACCAGAGATAAAGGGGTATACTGTAATTGAGTCACACAACACGCACTAAGCCCTGCAGATGGCTCTATTAGAGAACAGCAATAAAGGGTAGATACAGGTGTATATTGTGCTGGAGGCACAAAAAACACACTAACTCCTGCAGATGCCTTTTTTATAGAACACCAGAGATAAAGGGGTATATACAGATGTATACTGTGCTGTGCTGGAGGCACACACAACTTCCAATAACTCCTGCAGATGGCAAGTGGGCTCAAATAGATAAGAGCTATGTAGGTGGATATAGCGGTGTGTACTGGGTACAGAGCACGCAGACAGCACCCACAAGCTCCTAACACTACTGTCTGCAAGCTCTATTATAAAAGATAGATCACTAGCTATATAGGTGAGGTGAATATAGCAGTGTATACTGCGGTCAGGGCATACAGACAACAACTACTACACAACAGCAAGATCGAAAATCGGCCGAAAACGATCGGTGTGTACTGTGTTGAAGGTACACAGAACACCCACTAACTGCTTCAGACGCCAACACACTACACTAGGCCGCCGCGCTGGCGGCCTTATATAGTGTGGGACGTGTACTACACAGCCTGAGCTATGATTGGCCACAGGCATCCTGCCTGTGGCCAATCATGGCTCTCCTCGCTGCTGGCGCTGTGATTGGCCAAGCATGCGGGGTCACAGTGCATGCTTGGCCAATTATGAGCCAGCAATGCACTGCGATGACGCAGTGCATTGTGGGCTGTGAGCGCCACACGAATTTGGTGCGAACGGCCCATAAGGTTCATAATTCGCCGAACGGGCGAACAGCCGATGTTCGAGTCGAATGTATGTTCGACTCGAACACGAAGCTCATCCCTACTCAGCATTACAGATCAGGGTATATAGCTCAGCCTCACAGATCAGGGTATGAAGGTATACATCATCTGTCCTGTATACAGCTAGCTACCTTCCTGTATATAGAGAACTTCCTCCATCATCACTGACTGCAGATATACATCATCTGTCCTGTATACAGCTATATACAGTATACTGTAACAGGAAAAATGATTAATATCTGCATGAAGGAAGGTCTCTATATACAGGAAGGAAGAAGGTGGGTGTATATAGCTGTATGTACTACAAAGGACAGATGTACTAACAATTTGTGAGTTATTTATTTAAACTGCTTGTAACTTACTAATCAATAACACAATAATGGCTGAACCCTCAATAAGGAGATCTCAATAAGCTTCAATATCACCACAATACCAGTCTCTGTGATATGTAACATCACATATCATACACATCACACTGAAAATAAGACATAAAAAATTACTGAAAACTTAGCAGGGATGGTGGAAAACCCTCCTACAGATATTTGGCTGTGGACTGTGTCAGTAGGGTAGTGTACAGTGTCCATTGCTTATCAGTGCAGACTATCAGTGCCTATAAGTTCAGCCCCATCAGTGCAGCATATCTGGACCCACCAGTGCCCATCATTGTGGTCTCATCTGTACCCACCAGTGCGGTCTCATCTGTGCCCACCAGTGCAGCCTATCTGTGCCCACCAGTGCCCATAAGTCCGGTCTCATCTGTGCCCATCAGTGCCCATAAGTGCAGTCTCATCTCTGCCCATCCCTACGGTCTCATCTGTGTCCACCAGTGCAGCCTATCTGTGCCCACCAGTGCCCATAAGTGCAGTCTCATCTGTGCCCATCACTGCAGTCTCATCTGTGCCTAGAAGTGCAGCCTATCTGTGCCCACATGTGCCCATAAGTGGGGTCTCATCTGTGCCCACCAGAGCCATCTCATCTGTGCCCACTAGTGTGATCTCATCTGTGCCCACCAGAGCAGTCTCATTTGTGCCCACCAGAGCGGTCTCATCTGTGCCCACCAGCTGTATACATTACACAGGACACAATTTGTGTATATCTGTGTAGTAGTGTATACAGCTATATACACCCACCTTCTTCCTTCCTGTATATAGAGACTCTCATACCCTAACTCTATATTTTCAACAGTCTCCAAATTGGAGCATATAGAGCAGTGGCTAAAATAAGGACAGGTTTTCCTGGAGGAAGCCCACTCCTTCTTAAAGGCGCAGAGAGATTGTGGGGGACTCCAGATAAGGAGGATCAGGGCTGCTCAGTGCAAAACTATTGAACAGAACAGGTAAGTATGACATACTTATTATTGTTTTTAAAGTAAGTGTAGCACTGACCCCAGAAGGAGCTGCTGGTTTTATTTAGCTTACTGTTACCTTCTTGACCTCGTGTTCATCTAGGGCAGGGATATGCAATTAGCAGACCTCCAGCTGTTGCAGAACTACGAATCCCATGAGGCATAGCAAGACCCTGACAGCCACAAGCATGACACCCAGAGGCAGAAGCATGATGGGACTTGTAGTTTTGCAACAGCTGGAGATCCGCTAATTGCATATCCCTGGTTTAGGGGTCTCCTGAGGTAGATGGCCCAAAGAATTGTAGAAACTGACACTGGATCTACTTTTGGGATTTGTATTTGAAAACAAGTAGACAAATTAGTCTCTCAAAGAAGGGTAGAGGGTTGGGTAGGAAGTTCAGGTACTCTTGGAACTGCAAAAGATAGTAAGTCTCTCACTATAGAAATTCAGAGAATTACCGCTCACAACTGGATTCTCACAGCTACCGGATAGACCTCCTCTCACTAGGCCTAGCAGCCAATAGAGTGTTTAAATAAAGCAAAGTCTCTGCCACAGACTTGGATGTAGAACACTTGTGAATGAAGTCTCTGCTACAGACTTTAATGTAGAACACTTAAACAAAGTCTCTGCCACAGAGTTGAATGTAACTGAGGGAAGCAGATAAATTAAGAGAGCTATCATATGGTACCAGTATCTTGGAGCCGGTCCGGCGATACCGCATGAGTGTAGATTCACTTAGTGTCCTTCAACTGAGCCTCCAGGCTCCTTCTGAGAAGCTAGCCTTATGCGTGTCCTTCTCCCGAAGAGTCCTCCCCTGTTTGCTTCTCCAGTTGCTGGGCCTCTCCACAGATTAGACGGCACCAGACCACCTTTGAATCCTCCTCCCAGTTACTTTGCCTCGGGCTAGCCAGCCCTGAGACTTGAAATTGGATGGATCCAAGGCCATGAGGGCCATGGGGGATGGTCAGGAGGACCAGAACCAAGCAGACAGAACGATCTTCTGGACTGGAACCTAGAAGCATGTGATGTCAAGTACCCTCTCCCAGAATGCACAGCAAGATGACACTCCCACTGGGCTGGCTCCGAGAAAGAATGGCACTCAATACACCCAGCCAAGATGCGTTCTCACATCAGTGGTGACAGCGACACCTGTGGCCAAGCAGAACCCAGTGCAATCCCGCTAGACTGGTACTGAAACCATAATTTAGTATAATTAACCCTAAAACCCAACTGTGGCTTTAGGAACTTGAAATAGAAAAAAAACAGATAGCGCGTGCTCTTCAGAAGCTGGCGCTACATAAGGTTTAGGATTGGTAAATTTTTAAAAAGAAATAAAATTGATCTGTCTCTAAGGTATTGCTATGTGTTTAACAATAACAGTATTTAAATTGTGCTATCAGGGATTCTTGATTACCTGGTTGATCCTGTCTCTTCCCGTCATTATGTTAACAAATTGACCACACTAGCATTGAAGGGGATTTATGCTAGCCTGGTCAGTTTACGTCCTCTGTCATCACATTAATTACACATGTTTGCAAAGCATGCTTGTATATTCTGTGGTCAGGTTAAAGCCATGTCCCCTGGCCATCCCTCCTCCATTGATGGCCAGCCACCTCACTGGCCTTTGCTAGGGAAAGGGGGAAGTGACATAATGCCGCTGGGTACGATTGTGTTCATCACCTTAGAGATGCTGACAATCCCACGGCATTACCTTACTTCCTGCAATGACATCTGCCAGACTCTGTAAACTCTCACCTGCAGGTCTGCGAATTGCTGATCTTTGAAGAGCGGTCACGTGACCTGCATATCAACAGAACCTACAGATCTACGGGCGAGTTTTTCTTTAAATGTAAGCAAGCTTTTTCAAAATGTATGCTAGCATCATTTCAAAAATTATTTTCTCAATAATTAAATTTACACACACTTTAACCACTTCAGCCCCGGAAGGATTTACCCCTTTCCTGACCAAGCCCTTTTTTGCGATACGGCACTCCATCACTTTAACTGACAATTGTACATTGTTGGTACGCTGTGCCCAAACAAAATTTAAATTTATTTTCCCCACAAATAGAGCTTTCTTTTGGTGGTATTTGATCACCTCTTCAGTTTTTATTTGCGCTATAAACAAAAAAAGAGCGACAATTTTGAAAAAAAAAAACAATATTATTTACTTTTTGCTATACCAAATATCCCCCAACAATTTATAAAAAACTGATTTCTTCCTCAGTTTAGGACAATATGTATTATTCTACATATTTTTGGTAAAATAAATCACAATGAGCGTATATTGATTGGTTTGCGCAAAAGTTATAGCGTCTACAAAATAGGGGATAGATTTATGGCATTTTTATTATTATTATTTTTTTATTGGTAATGGCGGTGATCTGCGATTTTTATCATGACTGCGACATTGCGGAAGACAGATTGGACACTTTTGACACTATTTTGGGACCATTGACATTTATACAGTGATCAGTGCTATAAAAATGCACTGATTACTGTGTAAATGTGACTAGCAGGGAAGGGGTTAAACACTAGGGGGTGATCAAGGGGTTACCTGTGTTTCCTCAGTGTGTTCTAACTGTAGGGGGGGTGGGCTCACTAGAACATGACAGAGCTCCTAATCACTGGGAGCAGTAGATCCCAGTCATGTTGCTAGGCAGAACAGGGAAATGCCTTGTTTACATAGGCATCTCCCCGTTCTGCCTCTGGGCCACTGGCGGATATCAAGTCAGCGGGACCTGCGGGCACGCTCCCGCGGCATGCGCGCACCAGATAGCCACCGCTGACTGAGTGACGTATGGGTACATGGTTATGCGCACTTGTGCCACTTTGCTGATGTATATCTGCATGAACCGGTCGGCAAGTGGTTAAAGTGATATTAAACACACACTGTTTAATTTACATTATCCCTTCTCTTTCCGTATGTGGATAATGACACTGTAATAATTTTTCTAATCAATATACAATTGTCACATGATCTAGCTCTTTCCCAGCCTATCTGTAGGGAAACATAAGCAGGAAAAACTTCTAGTTCTCTGCTACTGGTCACATGTTCAAAATGAAAAAAAAAACAGCCTTTGGGATACAGAGTAAAAATACATAATGACTATAAATACACTTTTTAAATTGTCATTGCAATTTTCCTCTATATTTGAAATCAAATCGTTATTACTTTTGGCAATAACATGGTGTGGTCGGATTTCTGCCAGTCACAGGCTGTGTCACACCCCTCCAGCCTGTGTCTTAGAATAACAGGGAGGTGAACCCTCCATCAATTAAGATGTAATATCCCACCTTTATTGTGTTTAGTTGGTTAGTGGACATGGAGAAGGAAGGAGGGAGTGGGCTGTCACTTACCACTGTATATACACCCACATCTGTGACTCTATAGTCACATGGGCTGTTCAGATGTGATAGGGAGGAAATTATCAGGGTACAAAATATAATGAAAACTGAGCATGTGCACCAGCTGCCAACACTGCTCAGCAAAATCCCCAACTGCAGTGGGTACATGGACAGAAGGGGGAGATAGAGAACAGGAGGATCAATCAGTTTTTTTTTTCAGAATACATAAAACAAATCCCAAAATGACTGAATGAGTATGTAACACCATGGATGTAATACACCATTTATTAATGATGTAGGTTTAATGACACCGTAAGGGAATGTCAAAGCCATGCAGAGAGGTAGTGGAGCTCACAAAGATAGAAGTAATCCTCTCTGCAGTCTCCTGCCCAGTTTTGCAACATGTGCTTGAGATTAATTGCCATACATTAAAAATGCAGTGTCAGTTGGTAAAATTGTACTTCAAATCATAATTGCCACTGTTAGAACTTATTACATGCCTAATACTGTTTTACAGGAACCAGTTCATAATTGTACACTGGTTTTGGCACATAAGAAATAAAATAAGTATATGCATTGTTGTCTTATTTTTGTAGTACAAGCCACCAGTTTCCACTAAACCAGAAAAGAAAACCCTTGGTTCAATGGCTTAATTGTTTTATGTTGTGTTAGTCAATGTCCATCAACATAGTCTGCTTAATGATGACTGATTCACCTTACGCTCCTGCACTAAACGCATTTCTGGACCACAAGTGTAACACACACCTTTGTCTGAAAATGTATCATCCAGGATGTTCATAGGAACTAGGAAGCATGCCTAGATTTTCCATTTACAGAGTGCAAATGCTTCACATATTTGCTCGCCCCTTAACTCAGTATTGCTGTATATATAGATGTATATTGCTGTACAGACAAATAGTTCTTTATCCAAGGTTGCAGACAGTTCTTTATTTTCTTAGTCTGGAGAAGCGGACAAGTAAAAGCTGAAAGACTTTTATGAGTGTTTTGTAAAAATAGACGTATACTGGAAAGCCAATGTAGAATGCCATACTGATTGCGTTTATTTTTTTATTTTTGGATTGAGTACAGAATGATGACAACCCATTTTTCTTTAAATCTTTGACCCATTAAGGAAATCCCCTTTTACAGTTGTCACTTAAACTTGTGCCTTCACTGTAATATTTCCTTACCTCTAGTTCTGTTGACAGGCATACAATCTTTATTTCCTAACACTTTCTGTCCCTGTGTCATTGGACACTGGGACCCTTTCCTAAATAAAAGGTTTTGGCTTTAGCAAAATTTTAACCACTTAAGGACCGAGCCTCTTTTTGAGATTTGTTAAAAACATTGTTTTTTGCTAGAAAATTACTTAGAACCCCCAAACATTATCCACTTGCCGCCCGCCATATAGCAAAATGACGGTGGCAAAGTGGTTGTAATATCCTGACCAGACGTCATATGACGTGATCAGGATATTAAGCCACTGCACGCCCCCGGGGGCGCGCATCGTGGCGATTGTTGCTGCGGGGTGTCAGTCTGACACCCTGCAACTACAATCTTGGTAAAGAGTCTCCGACGGAGACTCTTTACCACGGGATCAGCCGTGTCCAATCACGGCTGATCACAGTGTAAATAGGTAGAGCCCGTGATCGGCTTTTCCTCACTCGCATCTGTCAGACGTGAATAGAGGAGAGCCGATCGGCTGCTCCTCTGACAGGGGGGGTCTGTGCTGATCAATTATCAGCAAAGCCCCCCCCGAGGATGCCCACACTGGACCACTAGGGATGCCACTAGACCACCAGGAGATGCCCAGCACCAGGTATGCCCCCTAGACCACCAGGGATGCCAGCCAGTGCCCATAATGAATGCCAATCAGTGCCCATAATGGATGCCAATCAGTGCCCACAATGGGCATCACTGATTGGCATGCATTATTGTTTGGCACTGATTGGCATCCATCCCTACAAAACTTAAAATTACAATGCCGCCTATCAGTGCCCATCCATGCCACCTATCAGTGCCCATCCATGCCCATCCATGCCGCCTATCCATGCCCATCTGTGCCGCCTATCCATGCCGCCCATCCGTGCCAATCCATGCCACCTGTCAGTGCCTATTTGTGCCACCTATCAGTGTCTATCTGTGTCGCATATCAGTGCCACCTATCAGTGCCACCTATCAGTGCCGCCTATCAGTGCCACTTCATTGGTGCCACCTCATTGGTGCCCATCAGTGCCACCTTATCAGTGCCCGTCACTGCAGCCCCGTCAGTGCCCATCGGTGAAGGAGAAAACGTACTTATTTACAAAGTTTTGTAACTGAAACAAAAAAAAAACATGGATTTTTTTTTCAAGATTTTCTGTCTTTTTTTATTTGTTTAGCAGAAAATAAAAATCCCAGAGGTAATCAAATACCACCAAAAGAAAGCTCTATTTGTGGGAACAAAATGATAAAAATTTAGTTTTGGGTACAGTGTAGCATGACTGCGCAATTGTCATTCAAAGTGCGACAGCGCTAAAAGCTCAAAATTGGTCTGGGCAGGAAGGTGTACAAGTGCCCGGTATTAAAATGGTTATACCTTTTTTTTCTAACAACCTAGAGAAGAAAATGGCGGTCATTGCAATACTTTTTGTCACACCATATTTGTGCAGCGGTCTTGGAGGCGCACTTTTTTTGGGAAAAATACACTTTTTTAAATAAAAGAAATAAGGCAACTGTAAAGTTAGCCTAATTTTTTTATATTGTGATAGATAATGTTATGCCGAGTAAATTGATACCCAGCATGTCACACTTCAAAATTGTGCCCGCTCGTGGAATGGCGACAATCTTTTACCCTTAAAAATCTCCATAGGCGACATTTTTTAAAAATTCTACAGGTTGTATGTTTTTAGTTACAGAAGAGTTCTATGGCTAGAATTGTTGCTCTCAATCTACCGATCACGGTAATACCTCACAATCTCCTCAAAATTCACTGTTTAGGATATATTTACTGTACATGCAGCCAGTGATATCACAGGTGCCTGCGATCTGAAGGAACGGCCACCCGAGTCCTGTGCCCTAATCGGTGGCTCCCGCATGCATGCACTGGAGTGATGTCATCGCGAATGGCTCCGGCCATTCATGCACTCACATGAACCCAGAAGGAAGACCAGGTAAAGATGGAAGCCTTGTCAGCAGTGACAGTGTGACAGTGTGCCGCTGGAAGGCTTCGTTCTAAAGTACATTTCACATAATGTGCTAGTATGCAATGCGAGTTATACTCACCTCTCTCTCTCTCTCATTCTATGCCCCTACATTTAAAGGCTCCTATTTTTGTACCTAAAATATAAAAATCATTTATACTTACCTGTTCTGTGTAAGGATTTTGTTTAGAGGAGCCCCTTACCTCCTCTTCTGGATTCCCCTGCAGGCACTCTCCACTCCTCCGCTCCTGTGTGTGCCCCCATAGCAAGCCGTGTGCTATGGTGGCATATGTGCAGACATGCTCCCAAACCAGGCTTTGTGCATCTATAAACCCACACAATGCAGCTCAACCAATGTCTGTCCTGTGAGACCAGCGCTGCTGCAGATGGGCAAAGCACTAAATCGAGAGAGGTAAAAAATAAGTATTTGTGGAAGGGGGGAAGTGTCTGGGCTGGGCTCAGCCCTTCTTTCTCTGAGCTGGCTGATCAGGTGTCGGCTAATTGCCAGCTTCTATCTCTCCACAGTGACTCATGTGTTGATGATATCCTGCTCATCAGTCCTGCCTACTTAAGCCTTCCAGCTCAGATGATCTCTGCCTTTACCTTGGTCACATTTCTAGAGACGCTCCCCTGTGTTCCTGTTAAAGACTTCTGGCTCCAGATCCTGCTTACTGTTTTATTACGCTCATCTCTGACTCCCTA
The DNA here is from genome assembly GCF_037356315.1 of Lithobates pipiens. Lineage (NCBI taxonomy): Eukaryota > Metazoa > Chordata > Amphibia > Anura > Ranidae > Lithobates > Lithobates pipiens. The sequence continues at coordinate 573,019,764 of NW_027507748.1, forward strand.
ACGTTTTGGCTTGTCCGACTATCTGTTCCTGAACTCTGGCTATGTTTTGACTACATCTACCCTGTTTAACTTTTTTTATTATTATTATTATTATTATTATTAAACAAGTGAGATTTAACTGTACTTCTGTCTCAGTCTAATTCATGGTTTCTGACGTGAAGGAACAGCTAGTGGAAGGTTTTTTACCTTAACGCAGGGAATGCATTAAGGTAAAAAAAAAACAACACCTTTTGACTTTATAACCACTTGAAACCTGAGAAAATGTAAGGCAGTTTGATGGTTCACGACCACCCTCTAATTCTACCCTTATGACATATAGTCAGCTTCATAACAAAGAGCCAGAGTAAATGTAGCGCCGGCTCCTGACGAGCCCGGGCTATATGTTTTTGAAAATTAATATTCCTAAAACCACAGTTGGGTTTTAAGGCTAATTTTGGCAAATTATGTTTTCAGTACCAGTCTAGCTGAATTGCACTAGGTTCTACTTGGCTGCAGGTGTCGCTGTCACCGCCAGCAAGTGGTAGAATGCAGTCTAGTTGGGTGTATTGAGTACCACCCTTGTCTCGGAACCAGCCCAGTGGGAGTGTTGTCCTGCTGTGCATTCTGGGAGGTGGTATTTAACCAGTTGCCGACCGCCGCACGCCGATGTACGTCGGTAGAATGGCACGGGCAGGCATAAGGACATACATGTACGTCCCTTGCCTCCCGCGGGTTGGGGGCCCGATCGGGCCCCCGCCCGGTGCCTGCGGCGGTCGGTTTTCGTCCGGGAGCGATCCGGGACGAGGGGGCGGCCATTCATTCATGGCCACCCCCTCGCGATCGCTCCCGACGAATAGAAATCCCCGGTGACATCACTTCCTCTCCTGTAATGTAAACACAGGAGAGGAAGTGATGTATTCTCTCCTCCGTGTCGGTATTTTTCGTTCCGACACGGAGCAGAGCGGATCGGTGAGTTGCACCAACACTCTACACACACAGTAGAACATGCCAGGCACACTCACACCCCCCCTTTAACCCCCGATCACCCCCCCAATTACCCCTGCCCCCCAGTCACAGTGACACCAATGTAATTTTTTTTTTTTTTTGCATTGGTGTCATTTGTGACTGTAATAACTGTTAGGGCAGTTAGAGTTAGCCCCCTTTAGTTCTAATGTACCCCCCTAACCCCCCCAATAAAGGTTTAACCCCGTGATCACCCCCCGTCGCCAGTGTCACTAAGGCTGGGTTCACATTGCAGCGGTTTATGAGAACGAATGTGATTCGCACCGCACTGCAGTGCAAATCACATCCGATCTCTGTGCGATTCGAGTTCAGCCATTCGCCGCACCCGCCGCACCCGCCACACCCGCCGCACCCGCCGCAAATTCGCATGGGACCCTTTTTTTGGCCCGCAGCAGAATCGGATCGCATGGGTGTTCACACCATGCGATCCGAGTTTGCAGATCGCACTGCGATATGCGAACTGATCTGGGGGTGTCAGTAACATTTCACTGACACTCCCAGCAGTTCGCATAGGGCAGTGTGAACTGCCGCCGGGAGGCATGCGATGCGGGAACCCGCCGCGGATTCGCGGCGTTTCCGCATCGCTCCAGTGTGAACCCAGCCTAATAAGCGATCATTTTTCTGATCGCCGTATTAGTGTCACAGGTGACGCTAGTTAGGCAGGTAGGTATTTAGGTTCGCCGCAGCTTTTTATAGCGCCAGGGACCCCCATATACTACCGCATAAAGCCCCCTGATTGCCCCCTAGTTAACCCTTTCACCAGTGATCACCATATAACTGTTACAGGTGACGCTGGTTGGTTAGTTATTTTTTTATAGTTTCAGGGCACCCGCCATTTATTACCTAGTCTCACTAGTGTACCCCTAAATTTAGGGGTGTCTACTTTCCAAAATGGGGTCATTTGGGGGGGGTTTGTGCCATCTTGGCATTTTATGGCCTTCAAAACTGTAACGCCCTTAGAAAGCCTGAAGGCGGTGCTTGGTTTTCGGGGCCCCGTACGCGGCTAGGCTCCCAAAAAGTCCCACATATGTGGTATCCCCGTACTCAGGAGAAGCAGCAGAATTTATTTTGGGGTGTCATTTCACATATGCCCATGGCATGCGTGAGCAATATATCATTTAGTGACAACTTTGTGAAAAAAAAAAAAAAAAAAAAAAGTTTGTAATTTTCCCGCAACTTGTGGCAAAATATAAAATATTCCATGGACTCAACATGCCTCTCAGCAAATAGCTTGGGGTGTCTACTTTCTAAAATGGGGTCATTTGTGGGGGTTTTGTGCCATCTTGGCATTTTATGGCCTTCAAAACTGTAATAGGTAGTGAGAAGTGAACTCAAAAATTTACGCCCTTAGAAAGCCTGAAGGCGGTGCTTGGTTTTCGGGGCCCCGTACGCGGCTAGGCTCCCAAAAAGTCCCACATATGTGGTATCCCCGTACTCAGGAGAAGCAGCAGAATTTATTTTGGGGTGTCATTTCACATATGCCCATGGCATGCATGAGCAATATATCATTTAGTGACAACTTTGTTAAAAAAAAAAAAAAAAAAAAAAGTTTGTAATTTTCCCGCAACTTGTGGCAAAATATAAAATATTCCATGAACTCAACATGCCTCTCAGCAAATAGCTTGGGGTGTCTACTTTCTAAAATGGGGTCATTTGTGGGGGTTTTGTGCCATCTTGGCATTTTATGGCCTTCAAAACTGTAATAGGTAGTGAGAAGTGAACTCAAAAATTTACGCCCTTAGAAAGCCTGAAGGCGGTGCTTGGTTTTCGGGGCCCCGTACGCGGCTAGGCTCCCAAAAAGTCCCACATATGTGGTATCCCCATACTCAGGAGAAGCAGCAGAATTTATTTTGGGGTGTCATTTCACATACGCCCATAGCATGTGTGAGCAATATATCATTTAGTGACAACTTTGTGTAAAAAAAAAAAAAAATTTTTTTTTTTGTCATTATTCAATCGCTTGAGGCAAAAAAATAAAATATTCAATGGGCTCAACATGCCTCTTATCAATTTCCTTAGGGGGTCTACTTTCCAAAATGGGGTCATTTGGGGGGGTTTTGTACTGCCCTGCCATTTTAGCACCTCAAGAAATGAGATAGGCAGTCGTAAACTAAAAGCTGCGTAAATTCCAGAAAACGTACCTTAGTTTGTAGATGTGACAACTTTTGCGCAAACCAATAAATATACAATTATTGACTTTTTTTTTACCAAAGACATGTGGCTGAATACATTTTGGCCTAAATGTATGACTAAAATTGAGTTTATTGGATTTTTCTAATAACAAAAAGTAGAAAATATAATTTTTTTTCAAAATTTGCGGTCTTTTTACGTTTATATCGCAAAAAATAAAAATCGCAGAGGCAATCAAATACCATCAAAAGAAAGCTCTATTTGTGGGAAGAAAAGGACGCAAATTTTGTTTGGGTACAACATTGCATGACCGCGCAATTACCAGTTAAAGCAGCGCAGTGCCAAAGTGTAAAAAGACCTCTGGTCATTTACCAGCAAAATGGTCCGGTCTGAAAGTGGTTAAGGTACTGCGATCACGTGCTTCTGGGTTCCGGTCCAGAAGAGATTTTCTGTTCGGTCCTGGTCCTCCTGACCAGCCCCCATGGCCCTCCTGACATGGGGTGCGGGTCCATGCAATTCCAAACCTCGGGCTGGCTAGCCTGAGGCAAAGCAACTGCAGGGACAGGCCTGAATAGATATGAGGCCATAATGATTCAAAGGTGGTCCGGTGCCGTCTCATCTAGGGAGAGACCCAGCAACTGGAGGAGCATCCAGGGGAGGACTCTTCGGGAGAAGGCCATGCGTAAGGCTGGTTTCTCAGAAGGAGCCTGGAGGCTCAGTTGAAGGACACTTTGCGGATCTATATTCATACATTATCGCCGGACCGGCTGAGAGATACTGGTACCGTGTCCTAGTTCTCTAAATGTATCTATGTCCCTCAGTTACATTCAAGCCTGTGGCAGAGACTTTTGCTTTTTAAGTGTTCTACATTCAAGTCTGTGGCAGAGACTTTGCTTTACATAACACCCTGCCGGCTGCTAGGCCTAGTAAGAGGAGGTCTATCCGGAGGTTGTGAGAATCCAGCTGTGAAATGTTTAATCTCTAGATTTTGCAGTTCCAAAAAAGTACCTGAACTTTCTTTCTAACTCTCTACCTTTAATTAAGAAACTGTGTTATCTTCTAAAATAAATAACCCAAAAGAGGATCCAGTGTCAGTTTCTGCATTTCTTTGGGCCATCTACCATGGGAACCCCTAGACGGAGGCGAGGTCAAGAAGGTAACGGTAAGCCCAACAAAACCAGCAGCTCCTTCGGGGGTCAGTGCTACATGAATATTTCCTAAGTAAATTGAAATTAATTTACAACTTTACCACAATTGCAATACTTCTGGATGGCACGTCCAGCTTCAAATATAATTCAGTGCTTGCAATTGCGATAATGTAAATAATACCACACTGATTGATGACGTGGATTTGATTTTATCATGGGCTTTCCAAAAAGCAAGTGGTTCCTAAAAGGACAGTTCACCTTTACAAAAAAAGATGCCTATACAGGTTAGAGATGTTTGCAGATTAAAATAAACTATAAAGCTCTGACTAAAGAAGAATAATGCGATGGTGGAGGTGAACAGTGATGACTAGGCCTCACTTAGCAACGTCCTGGGAGTACCTAGCAATGTCCTGGGAGTATTTCAGTCAGGCTTCATAAGGTATGCTACCATAGAATTACACCTTTGGATATTCCTGAGACTCCTTGGGACTACAAGAAAGCCGGGCCACATGTCATATTACTAATATGATGTGCTCCTACCCATCCACCCTTTTGCAAGTGTTTTTAACCCTTTTGGGAAATATAAAGTTTTACTTCTGCACTTAGAGGTGCCTTTTTTTCTTTTCATTTTACTTGCAGAGTTTGCTTCTCTCTTCAAGTGCTGCTGGAAGTGCATGAAGACCATCCTCTATTTCTATATAGACTGATATCTGCTTGGTATGTTACTCAGAACGCCCTTACACACACTTTCTTGATCATACATCACAGGACACAGAGCCTTCATTACATAGTGGAAGAAAGCTCTATGCAGGTCCCTGCAGGGGCCTAAGGGCTATACTAACCGGATCCATATCTCGGGCCGATATTTGACTCAATAGATCATATGGTACCCAGGCCTCGTGATCCGAAGAAACAAGGTTTTGCCTGTAAGTCCCACAATGTAATGAAGGCTCTGTGTCCCATGATGTACTCTCAAGAAAAGCATTTTACAGGTAAGCTGTATTTAAAAATCCTATTTTCTTGATCATACATCACAGGACACAGAGCCTTCATTACATAGTGGGATTTACAGGCAAAACCTTGTTTCTTCGGATGACGAGGCCTGGGTACCATATCATCTTGGGAGTCAAATATCGGCATGGGATATGGATCCAGTTAGTATAGCCCTTAGGCCTCTGCAGGGACCTGGGTAGAGCTTTCTTCCACTATGTAATGAAGGCTCTGTGTTCCGTGATGTACTCTCAAGAAAAGGATTTTACAGGTAAGCTGTATTTAAAAATCCTATTTTTATCTTGATTCATAAGGTATGTAGATGGCCTACATCTATAGCAAGGGCATTATTCAACTTTAGTTGGAGCTGAACAGTTTGTTTTGTGGTAAAGGTGAACTATAGTGATGGACGAACTTCCGACGGGACGTTTCGCGAACGCGAAACGCGAACGGGCACAAACGTTCGCGAAAACGACCGTTCGCCGCGGGCTCCATTGACTTCAATGGGAGGCGAATTTCGCAAACCTTTAGGTCGAATTTGCGGCCACGGGGTAATTATTAGGGGGTAGCACGTAGTCCCACCACCTGGACAATAGCATAATACATGTATGAGGTGAATTTGGGATCGATAACTACAAGCATTTTTTTTTATTTGGGAAATTGTTCTGACAATTCAGGACTATGGAGCTAATGAAGGCAATGGAGGAGAGGGAAGGTCAGGGACCAGGGTAGGCAAACAAGAGGGTGCAGGAGATACAGAGCACTGACAGCAGCACCGTAATACAGAGCACTGACATCAGCACCGTGACATACAGCGCTGACAGCAGCTCCGTGACATACAGCGCTGACAGCAGCTCCGTGACATACAGCGCTGACAGCAGCTCCGTGACATACAGCGCTGACAGCAGCTCCGTGACATACAGCGCTGACAGCAGCTCCGTGACATACAGCGCTGACAGCAGCACCGTGACATACAGCGCTGACAGCAGCTCCGTGACATACAGCGCTGACAGCAGCTCCGTGACATACAGCGCTGACAGCAGCTCCGTGACATACAGCACTGACAGCAGCTCCATGACATACAGCGCTGACAGCAGCTCCGTGACATACAGCGCTGACAGCAGCACCGTGACATACAGCGCTGACAGCAGCTCCGTGACATACAGCGCTGACAGCAGCTCCGTGACATACAGCGCTGACAGCAGCTCCGTGACATACAGCGCTGACAGCAGCTCCGTGACATACAGCGCTGACAGCAGCTCCGTGACATACAGCGCTGACAGCAGCACCGTGACATACAGCGCTGACAGCAGCTCCGTGACATACAGCGCTGACAGCAGCTCCGTGACATACAGCGCTGACAGCAGCTCCGTGACATACAGCGCTGACAGCAGCTCCGTGACATACAGCGCTGACAGCAGCTCCGTGACATACAGCGCTGACAGCAGCACCGTGACATACAGCGCTGACAGCAGCTCCGTGACATACAGCGCTGACAGCAGCTCCGTGACATACAGCGCTGACAGCAGCTCCGTGACATACAGCACTGACAGCAGCTCCGTGACATACAGCGCTGACAGCAGCTCCGTGACATACAGCGCTGACAGCAGCACCGTGACATACAGCGCTGACAGCAGCTCCGTGACATACAGCGCTGACAGCAGCTCCGTGACATACAGCGCTGACAGCAGCTCCGTGACATACAGCGCTGACAGCAGCTCCGTGACATACAGCGCTGACAGCAGCTCCGTGACATACAGCGCTGACAGCAGCTCCGTGACATACAGCGCTGACAGCAGCTCCGTGACATACAGCGCTGACAGCAGCTCCGTGACATACAGCGCTGACAGCAGCACCGTAAGCAGCCCCAGGAGGAAGTCAGCACAGCACAGGGATGGTGTGATCCCCTCATAATAAGAACCCCCAGGAGGAAGTCAGCACAGCACAGGGATGGTGGGAGCCCCTCATAATAAGAACCCCCAGGAGGAAGTCAGCACAGCACAGGGATGGTGGGAGCCCCTCATAATAAGAACACCCAGGAGGAAGTCAGCACAGCACAGGGATGGTGGGAACCCCTCATAATAAGCAGCCCCAGTAGAAATATGACACCGCTCAACCTCTTCAAAGAGGAGGGTAGGGGCATATAGTACGGTGTGCTTTTTTGGGTCAGGGAAGTGAGCCAAATGAATTAAGAAGGTCTGTGTGCTTGATTCCAAAAATTGTTTATAGACATATACATGGTCTACTGATCACATGTGTTGAATTCCTCCGAGATCCATGCCTCATTCATTTTTAGAAATGTGAGGTAGTTAACACTGTGGTGAGCTAGGCGAGTACGCTTATCGGTCACAATCCCCCCTGCTGCGCTGAACGTCCTTTCGGACAGGACACTGGATGAGGGGCAAGCCAACAGTTCGATTGCAAATTGGGCAAGCTCTGGCCAGAGGTCAAGCCTGCCCACCCAGTAGTCTAGGGGTTCATCACTCCTCAGAGCGTCCACATCGGCCGTTAACCCAATGTAGTCGGACACCTGACGGTCTAGGCGTTCCCTGATGCTGGATCCGGATGACACCTGTCGATGGGTCGGCTGAAAGAATGACCTCATATCCGAAGTCACCAACACATCTTCAAACCGGCCTCTTCTTGCAGGCGCTGTTGGATTGGTACCCGCAAATCCTTCTCTGGGAGTGGGAATTGCTCCTCTGCCAGCGCACGCAAAAGCAGAATGCAGCATTTCTCGAAGCAAGGCCTGGAAGTGCTGCATTCTGACAGCCCTCTGCGACGGCGGTAACATTTCCGCCATTTTGTGTTTGTACCGGGGATCTAAGTACGTTGCCACCCAGTACTGGTCCTTGACCCTCATGCTTTTTATACGGGGGTCCCTATTAAAACACTGGAGCATGAAGGCCCCCATTTGCACTCAAGCGGAAGGTATGTGGTGGTGGTGGTGTTGTTGGTGGTAGTGTCTTTGGGGGTGCACATAGCAGAGAGTGAAGAAGAGGGTGCAGATCGAGAGGATGAGGAGGGTGCAGAAGAATAAGGCTGAGTGAGCCACTCAACCAAGTCTGGTGCGTCCTTTAAAGTAATTGAACGCACCTTCTGCAACTTCCCACTTTGGCTCAAGGCTGTTGCTCCTGCCCTACCCCTACCACCCCTGCGGAAGGGCCTGCCTCTTCCTCTGCCTGTCATTTTTTAAATCACCCTGTGACAAAACTCTTAGTCCCTATACCGCTGAAGGACTGCTGCAGTATAGGGCAGCGGTCAGCAGTAGTGCACGTCAACCCTATGTATTGTGGACCGATAGCGGTCCTTACAGAACAGCAGACTGTACTGCACTCAGGCCTATGTACCGTAGCACCCTATACCAAGTTACCAGTCCTTATAAAAACTTTTGTGGACCAAGCAGGTTGTGTGTTAGTGATTAGCAGACTGTACGTCAGTCCCTATACCAATGAAGGACTGCTGCAGTATAGGGCAGCGGTCAGCAGTAGTGCACGGCAACCCTATGTATTGTGGACCGATAGCGGTCCTTACAGAACAGCAGACTGTACTGCACTCAGGCCTATGTACCGTAGCACCCTATACCAAGTTACCAGTCCTTATAAGAACTTTTGTGGACCAAGCAGGTTGTGTGTTAGTGATTAGCAGACTGTACGTCAGTCCCTATACCAATGAAGGACTGCTGCAGTATAGGGCAGCGGTCAGCAGTAGTGCACGGCAACCCTATGTATTGTGGACCGATAGCGGTCCTTACAGAACAGCAGACTGTACTGCACTCAGGCCTATGTACCGTAGCACCCTATACCAAGTTACCAGTCCTTATAAGAACTTTTGTGGACCAAGCAGGTTGTGTGTTAGTGTTTAGCAGACTGTGCGTCAGTCCCTATACCGCTGAAGGACTGCTGCAGTATAGGGCAGCGGTCAGCAGTAGTGCACGTCAACCCTATGTATTGTGGACCGATAGCGGTCCTTACAGAACAGCAGACTGTACTGCACTCAGGCCTATGTACCGTAGCACCCTATACCAAGTTACCAGTCCTTATAAAAACTTTTGTGGACCAAGCAGGTTGTGTGTTAGTGATTAGCAGACTGTACGTCAGTCCCTATACCAATGAAGGACTGCTGCAGTATAGGGCAGCGGTCAGCAGTAGTGCACGGCAACCCTATGTATTGTGGACCGATAGCGGTCCTTACAGAACAGCAGACTGTAACGCACTCAGGCCTATGTACCGTAGCACCCTATACCAAGTTACCAGTCCTTATAAGAACTTTTGTGGACCAAGCAGGTTGTGTGTTAGTGATTAGCAGACTGTACGTCAGTCCCTATACCAATGAAGGACTGCTGCAGTATAGGGCAGCGGTCAGCAGTAGTGCACGGCAACCCTATGTATTGTGGACCGATAGCGGTCCTTACAGAACAGCAGACTGTACTGCACTCAGGCCTATGTACCGTAGCACCCTATACCAAGTTACCAGTCCTTATAAGAACTTTTGTGGACCAAGCAGGTTGTGTGTTAGTGTTTAGCAGACTGTGCGTCAGTCCCTATACCGCTGAAGGACTGCTGCAGTATAGGGCAGCGGTCAGCAGTAGTGCACGTCAACCCTATGTATTGTGGACCGATAGCGGTCCTTACAGAACAGCAGACTGTACTGCACTCAGGCCTATGTACCGTAGCACCCTATACCAAGTTACCAGTCCTTATAAAAACTTTTGTGGACCAAGCAGGTTGTGTGTTAGTGATTAGCAGACTGTACGTCAGTCCCTATACCAATGAAGGACTGCTGCAGTATAGGGCAGCGGTCAGCAGTAGTGCACGGCAACCCTATGTATTGTGGACCGATAGCGGTCCTTACAGAACAGCAGACTGTAACGCACTCAGGCCTATGTACCGTAGCACCCTATACCAAGTTACCAGTCCTTATAAGAACTTTTGTGGACCAAGCAGGTTGTGTGTTAGTGATTAGCAGACTGTACGTCAGTCCCTATACCAATGAAGGACTGCTGCAGTATAGGGCAGCGGTCAGCAGTAGTGCACGGCAACCCTATGTATTGTGGACCGATAGCGGTCCTTACAGAACAGCAGACTGTACTGCACTCAGGCCTATGTACCGTAGCACCCTATACCAAGTTACCAGTCCTTATAAGAACTTTTGTGGACCAAGCAGGTTGTGTGTTAGTGATTAGCAGACTGTACGTCAGTCCCTATACCAATGAAGGACTGCTGCAGTATAGGGCAGCGGTCAGCAGTAGTGCACGGCAACCCTATGTATTGTGGACCGATAGCGGTCCTTACAGAACAGCAGACTGTAACGCACTCAGGCCTATGTACCGTAGCACCCTATACCAAGTTACCAGTCCTTATAAGAACTTTTGTGGACCAAGCAGGTTGTGTGTTAGTGATTAGCAGACTGTACGTCAGTCCCTATACCAATGAAGGACTGCTGCAGTATAGGGCAGCGGTCAGCAGTAGTGCACGGCAACCCTATGTATTGTGGACCGATAGCGGTCCTTACAGAACAGCAGACTGTACTGCACTCAGGCCTATGTACCGTAGCACCCTATACCAAGTTACCAGTCCTTATAAGAACTTTTGTGGACCAAGCAGGTTGTGTGTTAGTGTTTAGCAGACTGTGCGTCAGTCCCTATACCGCTGAAGGACTGCTGCAGTATAGGGCAGCGGTCAGCAGTAGTGCACGTCAACCCTATGTATTGTGGACCGATAGCGGTCCTTACAGAACAGCAGACTGTACTGCACTCAGGCCTATGTACCGTAGCACCCTATACCAAGTTACCAGTCCTTATAAGAACTTTTGTGGACCAAGCAGGTTGTGTGTTAGTGATTAGCAGACTGTACGTCAGTCCCTATACCGCTGAAGGACTGCTGCAGTATAGGGCAGCGGTCAGCAGTAGTGCACGGCAACCCTATGTATTGTGGACCGATAGCGGTCCTTACAGAACAGCAGACTGTAACGCACTCAGGCCTATGTACCGTAGCACCCTATACCAAGTTACCAGTCCTTATAAGAACTTTTGTGGACCAAGCAGGTTGTGTGTTAGTGATTAGCAGACTGTACGTCAGTCCCTATACCAATGAAGGACTGCTGCAGTATAGGGCAGCGGTCAGCAGTAGTGCACGGCAACCCTATGTATTGTGGACCGATAGCGGTCCTTACAGAACAGCAGACTGTACTGCACTCAGGCCTATGTACCGTAGCACCCTATACCAAGTTACCAGTCCTTATAAGAACTTTTGTGGACCAAGCAGGTTGTGTGTTAGTGATTAGCAGACTGTACGTCAGTCCCTATACCAATGAAGGACTGCTGCAGTATAGGGCAGCGGTCAGCAGTAGTGCACGGCAACCCTATGTATTGTGGACCGATAGCGGTCCTTACAGAACAGCAGACTGTAACGCACTCAGGCCTATGTACCGTAGCACCCTATACCAAGTTACCAGTCCTTATAAGAACTTTTGTGGACCAAGCAGGTTGTGTGTTAGTGATTAGCAGACTGTACGTCAGTCCCTATACCAATGAAGGACTGCTGCAGTATAGGGCAGCGGTCAGCAGTAGTGCACGGCAACCCTATGTATTGTGGACCGATAGCGGTCCTTACAGAACAGCAGACTGTACTGCACTCAGGCCTATGTACCGTAGCACCCTATACCAAGTTACCAGTCCTTATAAGAACTTTTGTGGACCAAGCAGGTTGTGTGTTAGTGTTTAGCAGACTGTGCGTCAGTCCCTATACCGCTGAAGGACTGCTGCAGTATAGGGCAGCGGTCAGCAGTAGTGCACGTCAACCCTATGTATTGTGGACCGATAGCGGTCCTTACAGAACAGCAGACTGTACTGCACTCAGGCCTATGTACCGTAGCACCCTATACCAAGTTACCAGTCCTTATAAGAACTTTTGTGGACCAAGCAGGTTGTGTGTTAGTGATTAGCAGACTGTACGTCAGTCCCTATACCGCTGAAGGACTGCTGCAGTATAGGGCAGCGGTCAGCAGTAGTGCACGGCAACCCTATGTATTGTGGACCGATAGCGGTCCTTACAGAACAGCAGACTGTAACGCACTCAGGCCTATGTACCGTAGCACCCTATACCAAGTTACCAGTCCTTATAAGAACTTTTGTGGACCAAGCAGGTTGTGTGTTAGTGATTAGCAGACTGTACGTCAGTCCCTATACCAATGAAGGACTGCTGCAGTATAGGGCAGCGGTCAGCAGTAGTGCACGGCAACCCTATGTATTGTGGACCGATAGCGGTCCTTACAGAACAGCAGACTGTACTGCACTCAGGCCTATGTACCGTAGCACCCTATACCAAGTTACCAGTCCTTATAAGAACTTTTGTGGACCAAGCAGGTTGTGTGTTAGTGTTTAGCAGACTGTGCGTCAGTCCCTATACCGCTGAAGGACTGCTGCAGTATAGGGCAGCGGTCAGCAGTAGTGCACGGCAACCCTATGTATTGTGGACCGATAGCGGTCCTTACAGAACAGCAGACTGTAACGCACTCAGGCCTATGTACCGTAGCACCCTATACCAAGTTACCAGTCCTTATAAGAACTTTTGTGGACCAAGCAGGTTGTGTGTTAGTGATTAGCAGACTGTACGTCAGTCCCTATACCAATGAAGGACTGCTGCAGTATAGGGCAGCGGTCAGCAGTAGTGCACGGCAACCCTATGTATTGTGGACCGATAGCGGTCCTTACAGAACAGCAGACTGTAACGCACTCAGGCCTATGTACCGTAGCACCCTATACCAAGTTACCAGTCCTTATAAGAACTTTTGTGGACCAAGCAGGTTGTGTGTTAGTGTTTAGCAGACTGTGCGTCAGTCCCTATACCGCTGAAGGACTGCTGCAGTATAGGGCAGCGGTCAGCAGTAGTGCACGGCAACCCTATGTATTGTGGACCGATAGCGGTCCTTACAGAACAGCAGACTGTAACGCACTCAGGCCTATGTACCGTAGCACCCTATACCAAGTTACCAGTCCTTATAAGAACTTTTGTGGACCAAGCAGGTTGTGTGTTAGTGATTAGCAGACTGTACGTCAGTCCCTATACCAATGAAGGACTGCTGCAGTATAGGGCAGCGGTCAGCAGTAGTGCACGGCAACCCTATGTATTGTGGACCGATAGCGGTCCTTACAGAACAGCAGACTGTAACGCACTCAGGCCTATGTACCGTAGCACCCTATACCAAGTTACCAGTCCTTATAAGAACTTTTGTGGACCAAGCAGGTTGTGTGTTAGTGTTTAGCAGACTGTGCGTCAGTCCCTATACCGCTGAAGGACTGCTGCAGTATAGGGCAGCGGTCAGCAGTAGTGCACGTCAACCCTATGTATTGTGGACCGATAGCGGTCCTTACAGAACAGCAGACTGTAACGCACTCAGGCCTATGTACCGTAGCACCCTATACCAAGTTACCAGTCCTTATAAGAACTTTTGTGGACCAAGCAGGTTGTGTATTAGTGTTTAGCAGACTGTGCGTCAGTCCCTATACCGCTGAAGGACTGCTGCAGTATAGGGCAGCGGTCAGCAGTAGTGCACGGCAACCCTATCTATTGTGGACCGATAGCGGTCCTTACAGAACAGCAGACTGTACCGCACCCAAGCCTATGTACCGTAGCACCCTAGACAGACCAAGTTACCAGTCCTTATAAGAACTTTTGTGGAACAAGTGAGTTGTGAATGATTAGCAGACTGCAGCAGAAGGGCAGCAGTCAAGTATAATATTCTTTCTATATTTGGAAGAAAGAATATTATACGTGTACAAGCCTATTACCGTACCACTGATACCAGTCCTGAAAAGAACCTTTGTGGAACTAATAGTAACAGCAAGTCTTTAAAATTATCCTCACTGCCTGACAACACTGCTTCCTGCCTGTCCCTATACAAATTGGCAAAAAAGAGTAGGCTGGAACGATTAGCTGGAACAGCTCTTTTGTGGACCTGATAGTAACAGCTAATGATGATGATGATGATGATGATGAAGAAAGACTAATCTGGCTGAGCTGTCCCTAAAATAGCAGCATACAGCGCTCTGTCCCTTTATCTAAACTGACAAAAGAAACTCAGGCTGCTGACCTAACACCTATACCAGTCCTGAAAAGAACTTTTGTGTACCAAATAGCTAGCGTTTTCTCTGTCCCTACTCCACACAGGATCCTTTCCCTACAGTGACAGAAGAAAGAATGTAAAATGGCCACCGGATCGGGTGTATTTATAGGTTAGGGGGAATGTCCAAGTGTCCATGAGCTGTCATGTCTCAATTGGTTGTCCTGTAACACATGATAAACGTGTCACGAAAGGTTAAAGTTCTTGTATACATTAAACACGTAAGTCCGCCGGGGCGAACGACGGAAAAAGGCGTTCGAACCCGCGGACGGCGAAAGTCGGAAATTCGCCGCGAAACGACCGCCGGGCGAACCGTTCGGCCATCACTAGTGAACTATCCTTTTAAAGTACATCTATTGGTTTGAATACAAATATTGTGAAAACCCATATATTTTTGGATGGAGTGGAGAATGGTTAAAACCACTGTCAGGTTTTTCTTCCTGCCTGTATCATATTGAGGACATCTCCCTAAACTTCCTTCCCCAGGGGCACAACATAAAGTACCACTAGAAATAATGTCCCCATTGGTAAATTTTCTTTTACTTCCTTTTCTGCTGACACACAAAAAATTGTGCATTCACTATCATTTTCTGTTCCAGTGACAATAGCCAGAACATCAAATCAGGGTAAATCTCCCTAGCAGAGATATAGACTACAGTAAAAAATTCTGACCCTTCCATGCTATATACAAAACACACATTTACTGTTAAAGGCATTTTATGAAGTTACAATGATAATGCTACTAATATGAATAAAATACTAATAACTCACAACATTAGAGTCAGGCAAAGCAGTGCATTTGTTGCAGAGAGCTCCAAGGTTCACATGTGTTTTCAATTTGTTTGAAGCTTCTGTCCTGATTATTTTTCCAGCTAAAGTCTTTCTGAGTTCTCACCAGCTGGTACTGTGTATTTGTTACATGTCCCATCCCCATTGACCTGTCAGTATTCTCTTCTCTTTCAATTCCAGGACAATTGATGCTCAATTGTTTGTTTACTGAAACACCTCGGGGACAAACATTCGTCCCACATTGCATTTCCCTATAGAATAATACTTCATATGATATGTGTTGCGAGTTCTGAAAATCTTGCCAACAAAACATAGTTAATATGAATGAGACGTGCAGAGGAGGACTGTGCAGATAATCAGAAATCTTTGGGGACAGAAATTTTCTTACTTGAGCTGTGCCCATTTGCAGCGGCTGCATCTCCTTTCCCTGCTCTCACAGGACAGACTGATAGCGGAGGGAGCCACTGGCACTTGCCAAAGAGGATATATCATACTTCACATGATATGTGTTGCGACTTCTGAAAATCTTGCCAACAACACACAATTAATATGAATGAGACGTGCAGGGGTAGACTGTGCAGATAATCAGGGATCTTTGGGGACAGAAATTTTCTTACTTGAGCTGTGCCCATTTGCAGCGGCTCCATCTCCTTTCCCTGCTCTCACAGGACAAACTGATAGCAGTGAGAGCCATTGGCACTTGGGTACTTGCCAAAGAGGAAGAGCCAAGAGTGCTGGCGGGGGACCCGAGAAAGGGAGGTAAGTATATTGTATTTGTTATTTAAAAAATGACTTTGCAATCACTTTAAGTAATTCCAAAAGTTGTTTTCAATAATTTCAAATATGCAGCTTTCATTAAAGTAATACAGCTGTCTTCCAATTGTACTCCTGCATTGTCATTGACATGTATCCTTAATGGTAAGGCTGCATTCACACCTCAGCGCTTTGAATTACAGGCAGATTTGCCGCAATTCTGCTCACAATTTCAAACTGATGAGGTGTGAATGACAAATCGCAGAACGCACATTTGAGACGCCATTCATTTGAATGCCACCTAAAATCGCAAATGTGGTTCTGCTGCTATTGCCCCAAAATAAATCACCCAATAGTCATGGCAACCCGCATTGTGTGAAGGTTGTTTCATGCTTCATGGCATCTCAAATGTGCACTTTGCGATTTGTCATTTACACCTCAGCATTTTGAAATTGTGGGTAGAATTGTGACAAATCTGCCCACGATTTAAAAACGCTGAGGTGGGAATGCAGCCTAAGTGCAACTGGTTATGCCAACATACATTGCGTAGACATCATGCACTGTTGTCAGGTAGAAAGGCCTGATCAATGACGT
Organism: Lithobates pipiens; assembly: GCF_037356315.1. NCBI lineage: Eukaryota > Metazoa > Chordata > Amphibia > Anura > Ranidae > Lithobates > Lithobates pipiens. The sequence continues at coordinate 573,036,293 of NW_027507748.1, forward strand.
ACACTCATTGTTTAGGGCAAGTACATGCAAATAGGCAGTGGCTGAAAGAGATGATCAGCAACACTGAGATATAAATGAAAATATTAGAAAAATTATGAAATTAATAAATTTTTATGAAAAAAACACACATTTTTCTTTACGATGCCTGTTGCTTTAGGAAAATAAATATCCAGTTCTTCTGGATATGGATCTAGATCTTTAATGGATACAAATAGGGAAATTCACACTGGGGGGCTGATCTACTAAAACTGGAGCACAAAGAATCTGGCACAGCTGTGCATAGTAACCAATAGGTTACTAAAAAGCTTAATAAAATCAGCTTAATTGAACAAGCTATAGTTAGCAGTTGATTGGTTACTATGCAAAGTCACACAAGATTCTGCGTTTTTTAATCCCTCCAACTAAATTTCTATTAAATTAAATTTCTATTAAATATGTCAGAAGCCAGAGTAAGTTCTAAAATAATTAAATTACATATTTTTTTCGATATGTCAGTGGCAATCAAACCACTTCTTTATTATTCCAGTCTCTCAAGCCATACATCTAAATTTTGTAATATAAACTACCAGTATTTTTGTGTGCTGGGGTGTCATTAGGTGAAGGTTCACTCAAAACAAGCCTAGAAAATCACGCTAGAGGGCATGATGAGAAAATACTTTAAGATGACATTTCACATAGGAATGAAGCCTTGAATATTCTGGAGCACTGAAAGCAAAATCTGCTTGCCTCATTTTAGTCATTCAAAGAAAAAGACATACGCTGCGGTGTTTTGTTTTAAGGTAGAAATTGTTTTTTCTGGGCGAAAAAACGTTTTTGTAACAGTAAAATTGCCAGTGTTTAAAAGTGCTAAACTTTGTCTGGTTGAAACTGTAATAGCAGGGATAATATTTGCTGGGAAAACTCCTAAAATATGGCTATTAATCTAATAAGTCTTTATTAACAACAGGCATAAAACTTTAATGTGATAACGTGTGTGGTTGATTCTTCCCTGTGTGCATTCGGAACAGTTTATTGGAATCCTTGGGCTTTAAAACTCAAGCCAAAACTCAAGAAAAGCAGAAGTCAAGAAATAATAGTTTTTTTTTTTCATCTTAGGTCAGCTCTTGCTACCTAAATGCCCAGTTTTACTTTGTTTATTGACTATTACGAGGCCAAATAAAGGAGTCTTATTGCTAATGGATGCAAAATGAATGGCTTTTGGTTAAATAAATAACAGTGAGGACCTTATTCCCTATTAGTTTGGACTCATGCAGAGTGATTACAATGGTTTACACTGCAATAGGCCCTAGGACTTATCACCAGTTTCCAGAATATCTCTGTTATTAGTACAGTGCCTTGAAAAGTATTCATACCCCTTGACATTTTCCAATTTTTTTCATGTTACATGTAAATGTATTTTATGTGATAGACCAACACAAAGTGGCACATAATTGTGAAGTGGAAGCTAAACGATAAATGGTTTTCAACATTGTGTGTGGCGTGCATTTGCATTCAGCCCCCTTTACTTTGACTCCCCTAACTAAAATCTAGTAGAACCAATCGCCTTCAGAAGACACCTAGTTAGTAAATAGAGTCCACCTATGTGTAATTTGACTGACAGAGTGTGTGGCGAGGAGAGCCGATCGGTGGCATCTCCATGCAGGGGGACATGTAGGAATGTAATTAGGGCACTGATCATCAGTGCCCGATTACAGTATAGCAATACAGTGTCACCATTCAGTGCCCACCAATGCCAGCAATCAGTGCCCACCAGTGGCAGCAATCAGCGCCCACAAGTGCCACCAATCAGTGCCCATTAGCGATGCCAGTCAGTGCTGGCAATCAGTGCCACCTATCAGTGATGCCCATCAATACCCATCACTGTTGTCGATCAATGCCCATCATTGTCGCCCAACAGTGCCACCCATGAATGCTCATCGGTTTTTCTTCTGTTTCCCAATCACATTCCACTGTCTACCATCAATTTATTCACTGTGATCTATGTCCTTCTTTGCACTTGCACTTTTTTAATGACACTGGGCAATTGCCTGATAATATATTTTATACCATTTTATTCAGACGCTAGCTTCCTGGTGATTTTTATACATATCCTTCCCAAACTCCGTGGGAGGCTCTGCTGGGTGTGTCATATGCTGTGCATACACTGAAGCATGGGTAAGCAGCCCTATATATTTGGAATACCTCCTTTATAATTTTCCCCATTGTGTGATTTTGTAACACCCTTACATAACATTTGTTTATATTACTGTATTTTTATTTATCCACAGATGTATTTCCTAATGAAGCGGCAAACGCGTGAAACTAGTTAAAATACCATGCCATCTGTGTGTTCCTTTAGCATTTTTTGTTGTTTTTGTACTCTGTACCAATAAATTTAGTAAATGTTCATATTTGTTTTATATATTTCATGTGTATCTTTTCACACTGTACCGAGATAGTCCGCCTGCCTTCTTTCCTTGGTGAGTCTAGGGTGGGGTCCAGACTCCCAAACTTCCATTCTAAGTGAATTTGGATGATGGTACATGTTATATATTTTCATATATTTAACATTGTTCTGTGAGGCTACTATTTCCTTTTAATGCCCATCAGTTCCCATCAGTACTGCCTATCCATGCCGCCTATCTGTGCCACCTATCAGTGCCCACCAGTACTGCCTATCAGTGCCGCCTATTAGTGCCCATTGGTGCCACCTAACAGTGTCCATCAGTGCTGCCTATCAGTGCTCATCAGTGCCACCTATCAGTGCCCATAAGTGCGGCATATTAGTGCCTCCTCATCAGTGCCACCTTATCAGTGCCCATAAGTGCCACCTCATCAATGCCCACCAGTTCAGCCTATCAGTGCCCATCAGTGCTGCCTCATCAGCGCACATCAGTGAAGATGAAAAATGACTTAGTTACAAAATTTACTGTCAGAAAAAAAAAATTGGTCTTTTTTTTGTAAAAAATAAAAAACCCGTCGGTGATTAAATACCACCAAAAGAAAGCTCTATTTGTGTGAAGAAAATGATAAAAAAAATTGTTTGGGTAGAGTGTAGCACGATTGCGCAATTGTCATTCAAAGTGCGACAGCACTGAAAGCTGAAAAATGGTTTGGGCAGGAAGGGGATGTAAGTGCCTGGTAGGCAAGTAGTTAAAATCTGACGTTTTCCTATAGTTGGTTGGAAGGCATAGAGGGACTGTTAAGGTTTTAGGAACAACAAATATGAAATGCCACCTTTCTTGCAACCCACATGTATAACTGTAAGATAAGGTGAGGTACTTCTCAGTGTCTTTTCACTTTATCTCTCTATGTAAAGGAGGTGACGCCTGAGGAATACACTTCTGCTGCTACCCCGGATGGGTCTGCTAAATTTAACTGGTTCTATCCCAAACAACACAGAGGCTGGCAGTCATCTAAGCAACAGTCTATTTACTCTGGCTCCAAGCAACAGTCTAAGGGTTGTCTTTTTTTTTTATTATTACTTGTAGAACTTATAACAGCAGAGCAATTGAGACATTAGGGCATGGGATACTCCAAAAGGCTAGCAACATCAATGGCAGGATGGTCTAAACCATGGGTGCTCAACCTGTGGCCCTCCAGCTGTTGCAAGACTACAAGTCCCATCATGCCCCTGCTTCTGGGACTCACGCTTATATCTGTCAGCCTTGCAATGCCTCATGGGACTTGTAGTTTCGCAACAGCTGGAGGGCCGCATGTTGAGCAACCATGGTCTAAACCCTCACAGATGGGGACCATGAGGCAAGTCTTTTAGGGACCTGGTTACCCTGCACCTTTGCACAGCTGAAGGGATCCAGTGCAACTTCAGGAAAACTGCACAGTACAGAGAGACACTCTTCACAAAACTCACAGTCCAGAATCCTGTTGAGGACTGGGAAATGACCGGTATCTGAGACCCCAATAGGGCAATTTCAGACAGAGCAATGCCTGCCACTTACGGTACATTATTATATTATTATTATAGAGTATATATAGCACCAACAGTTTGCACAGCACTTTACAATATATCCCAATATATAATTGCACACAGTCACCAGGAATCAGTTCAGGGTCATAATTAACAAGTCCTTGGGACTGCTGCCACCTTCCAACTTCCTCTAGACACCTCCCAGTGAGTGAGAAAAATCCTTCTCAAGACCAGATCCCCTTGGTGAAGTCCTTCATCCAGTTCCAGGTCCCTTCCAGGTCTCCGGCTCCAAGACCTCAGAGAACAGCAGCACAATCCAAGGCTTGCCACAGAGGGTCAATAGCCCCCTGTAAGGCTGGGAACTCTCCTTGCTGAGGAAAGATCATCTCTCCAGGGTTCTAGAGTATTTATCAGCTGCCTATCCACTATGTGGGTGCACATCACTAGGAACTGGTTAGGCCCTGATCAATATTCGGGCTGGTTATTCGAATTCTCCCTACCTAAGTTCCAGAAGCGTCTTCTAGAGGCAGGGGGAATCAATCAAACTCCCAGCCTGTGAAATGCTGAACAGACAAAGCCAATCAATCTCTGCTCCCTTGATTACAGAAGGAGCTAAAACTAAATGTACCTAGTAGGGCACTAGGAGGGCACTACATACTTTTCTATCAATGTTGGGGAAGTGCAGATTCAATTAAAGTTCATGCAGTCTGATCCAGGTACTTTTTTTTATCAAGATAGTACATTCTCAAGGTGTTACTGATACTTCTGAAGCAAAAAGTGAGGAAGAGGGAAAAATACAATATGCAAAATGAGATGCCAATGTTGAATACTTATACAATGTATCCGGAAAGTATTCACAGTGCTTCACCTTTTCCACATTTTGTTATGTTATAGCCTTATTCCAAAAGTGATTAAGTTCATTATTTTCCTCAAAATTATACAAAAAATACTCCATAATGACAACGTGAATGAAGTTTTTTGAAATATTTGAAAATGTATTAAAAATAAAAAACGAAGAAAAATCCCATGTACGTAGATATTTGCTGCCTTTGCTCAATACTTTGTTGAAGCTCCTTTGGCACCAATTACAGCCTCAAGTCTTTTTGAGTATGATGCTACAAGCTTGGCACACTTATTTTTGGGCAGTTTCTCCCATTCTTCTTTGCAGGACCTTTCAAGCTTCATCAGATTGGATAGGGAGAGCCGGTGCACGGCCATTTTCAGATCTCTCCAAAGATGTTTATTCGGTTTCAAGTCTGGGCTTTGGCTGGGCCACTCAATGACATTCACATAATTGTCCCATAGCCACTCCTTTGTTATCTTGGCTGTGTGCTTAGGGTTGTTGTCCTGTCGGAAGAAGACCCTTCACCCCAGTCTGAGGTCCAGAGCACTCTGGAGCAGGTTTATATCAAGGATATCTCTGTACATTGCTGCATTCATCTTTCCCTCGATCCTGACTAGTTTCCCAGTTCCTGCCACTGAAAAACATCCCCGCAGCATGATGCTGCCACCACAATGCTTCACTGTAGGGATGGTGTTGGCCAGGTGATGAGCGGTGCCTGGTTCCTCCAGACTTGACGCTTGCCATTCATACCAAAGAGTTCAATATTTGTTTCATCAGACCAGAGAATTTTGTTTTTCATTGTTTGAGAGTCCTTTATGTGCCTTTTGGCAAACTCCAGGTGGGTTGTCATGTGCCTTTTACTGAGGAGTAGCTTCTGTCTGGCCACTATACCATACAGGCCAGACGGAAGCTAATCGAGATTGGTGGAGTGCTGCAGAGATGCTTGTTTTTCTGGAAGGTTCTCCTCTCTCCCCAGAGAAACACTGAAGCTCTTTCAGTGTGACCATCAGTTTCTGGGTCACCTCCCTGACTAAGACCCTTCTCCCCCGATTACCTCAGTTTGGCCAGGTGGCTCGCTCTAGGAAGAGTCCTGGTGGTTCCAAATTTCTTCCATTTACGGATGATGAAGGCCACTGTGCTTATTGGGACCTTCAATGCTGTATACATTTTTCTGCACCCTTCCCCAGATCTGTGCCTTGATACAATCCTGTCCTTGAGGTCTACAGACAATTTCTTGGACTTCATGGCTTGGTTCGTGCTCTGACATGCACCAAACTGTGGGACCTTATATAGACAGGTGTTTTCCTTTCCAAATCCTGTCCAATCAACTAAATTTACCACATTTGGACTCCAATCAAGTTGTAGAAACATTTCAAGGATGATCCGTGGAAACAGGATGCACCTGAGCTCAAGTTTGAGTGTCATGGCAAAGGCTGTGAGAATACTTATCTATACATGATTTTTTTTGCAAACATTTCAAACAAACTTCTTGATGATTATGGGGTATTGTTTGTAGAATTTTGAGTAAAATAATACATGTAATCAATTTTGGAAAAGGGCCTGTAACATAGAATGTTAAAAAAGTGAAGCGCCGTGAAAACTTTCTGGATGCACTGTACATATAGTTAGTATACTGAAAATGTTTCACAGTTTTAAAACAGGTTACAAATTCATGCCCTATGAATAATTAATGTTTCCATGTAGACCTCTCAGTTACTTTACAGGTCTGTATAAAGAAATACCTGACACATCACAATGTATAGTTTAATTTTTCAAAACAAATGTACCTTAAAGTGGTTGTAAACCCTTACAACACACTTTGACCTACAGGTAAGCCTTAATCTAGGCCTACACGGTTTAGGAGATATTTGCCCGAAGACAGGCACCGCTGTGTACGGCGCATGTGCCGTAGACAGCGGTGCACAGGCGCACTGAGTGCGGCATCGTCCATGACGAAGATGCCGCGCGTCGGCTCCCATGCTCCCAGGTTTGCTGGTTATCAGCAATCCTATCCTCATGTGCTGTCAGTGTGAGGAGAGGATTGCTGATAACCAGCAAACCTGTTTACATTGTGATCAGCTGTGATTGGACACAGCTGACCACATGGTAAAGAGCCGCCATGATTGGCTCCTTACCCCTGTCTGTGATCACTGTCGATGTGTACCGCAGGAGTGTTCAGGAAGCATGAGCATGGGAGGAAGTGAAATGACAGCTTCCCAGGCCCAGCAAAGTGCAGCCATGCTGTAGCCGTTATTTGCCTATAGAGAGCTGTTAACTGTCAAATCCACACAGGAGACATCTGCACTGAAAATCAGGGGACCCATCATGACTGTCCTGATTATCAGTGCAGCCCCAACAGTGTACCCCCGTGCCTCCAATCAGTGTCCATCAGTGATGCCTATCAGCTCCGCTAGTGCCCATCAGTGCAACCTGTCAGTGCCCATTAGTCCGTCAGTCAGTGCCCATCAGTGATGTCTATCAGTTCAGCCTCATTAATGCACATCAATGAAGGAGAAAAATTACTTATTTACAACATTTTATAACAGAAACTAAGAAATCATTTTATTTTTCAAAATTGTTGATTCTTTAAATTTATTTAGCAAATAATAATAAAAAAACAGTGTCAATTAAATACCACCAAAAGAAAGCTCTATCTGTCTAAAGAAAATTATTGCAATTTTGGTTGGGTACAGTGTTGCTCAAAGTGCGACAGCGCTGAAAGCTAAAAATTGGCCCAGGCAGGAAGGGAGTGAAAGTGTCCAGTAGGCAAGTAGCTAATAATCCGTCGCTGCTGACAATTTCTGTGGTGGTAAAGAACTACCTGAATTTGATGTACGTATTGGTAATGTTATCTAGACTGCCGCTAATGCTTGCTTAAATTTGATGCATTAAAAACCCCTTAGCGCCAACCGTACACATATATGCGGCCCTGACTTTAAGGGGTTATACCGGGATGATGCCTGCAGTTGCAGGCATCACCCTGGTACCATTTTTTAGATTGGGTGGTCGGCTCTTCAGGGATAATAACTGATGCAGCTAAAAGCTCGGCTGTTATCTCGAAGGAGTAGGAGGGGACATCCACCTGCCACCTCCCGCCGCTCTTCCTGGCCTCCCGTCCCACCGGGAGACCTGATCCACAATCCGGCAATTCCACCGGCTACAGTGAGACTGGAAGGAAGCCGCAAACAATGTCACTTTCAGTTTACTTGGTGGCCAATGGAGGCGATTTAAAAAAAATTACAGTATTCAGAATCCTGTTTTTGGTGATCTGAATACTTTGAAGTGCATAGGAGGGATCTGGGGTCTTTTAGACCCCGATCCCTCCTTAAAGAGTACCTGTCACCACCTATTACTGTCACAAGGGATGTTTATATTCCTTGCAACAACAATAAAAGTGCTCAAAATTTTTTTTTTTAAAGAGACAATGTAAAAATATAAAAATAAATAAAATAAGAAAAAAAAAAATATTTTTAAGCAACCCCATCCCCCCGAGCTCGCACAGCAAAGAAAACGCACATGTAAGTCGTGCGGCATATGTAAATGCTGTTCAAATGACACATGTGAGGTATCGCCGCGATCGTCAGAGTAAGAGCAATAATTCTAGCACTAGGGCTCCTCTGTTACTCTAACCTGGTAACTGTTAATTTTTTTTAAAGTGTTGCCTATGGAGATTTTTAGGTACAGTAGTTTGTCACCATTCCACGAGTGTGCGCAATTTCAAAGAATGACATATTAGGTATCTATTTACTCAACATAAAATCATCTTTCACATTATACAAAAAAATTGGGCTAACTTTACTGTTTTTTTTTTTTCATTCATGAAAATTGTTTTTCCCCAAAAATTGCATTTGAGAGACCGCTGCGCAAATACAGTGTGACATAAAATATTGCAATGATCGCCATTTTATTTTCTAGATTCTCTGCTAAAAAAATAAATACAGTGCCTTGCAAAAGTATTCACCCCCTTTGCATTTTTCGTGTTCTGTTGCCTCACAACCATGAATTAACATGGATTGTTTGAGGATGTGCATCATTTCATTTACAGAACATGCCCACAACTTTAAAGATGTTTTTTTTTATTTTTTATTGTGAAGCAAACAACAAATAGGACAAAATAACAGAAAAAGTCAATGTGCATAACTATTTACCCCCATAAAGTCAATACTTTGTAGAGCCACCTTTTGCGGCTATCGCAGCTCCAAGTCACTTTGGATAAGTCTCTATGAGCTTGCCACAACTTACCACTGGGATTTTTGCCTATTCCTCCTCGCAAAACTGCTCTGGCACCTTCAAGTTGGATGGTTTGCGCTTGTGAACAGCAATCTTTAAGTCTGACCACAGATTTTCTATTGGATTGAGGTCTGGGCTTTGGCTAGGCCATTCCAACACATGTTTCCCCTTAAACCTCTCAAGTGTTACTTTAGCACTGTGTTTGAGGTCATTGTCCTGCTGGAAAGTGAACCTCCGTCCTAGCCTCAAATCACACACAGAGTGGTACAGGTTTTGCTCAAGAATATCCCTGTATTTAGCACCATCCATCTTTGCCTCAACTCTGACTAGTTTCCCAGTCCTGACTGCTGAAAAGCGTCCCCATAGTATGATGCTGCCACAACCATGTTTCACTGTGGGGATGGTGTTCTTTTGGTCATGTGATGTGTTGGGTTTGCGCCAGACATAGTGTTTTCTTTGATGCCCAAAAAGTAAAATTTTTGTCTCATGAGACCAGAGCACCTTCCTCCATACATTTTGGGAGTTTCCCACATGCATTTTCACAAACTCAAAACATACCATTTTGTTTTTTGCTGAAAGTAATGGCTTTCTTCTGGCCACTCTGCCATAAAGCACAACTCTATGGAGCGTACGGCTTATTGTCGTCCTATGTACAGATACTCCAGTCTCTGCTGTGGAACTTTGCAGATCCTCCAGGGTTAGCTTATGTCTCTGTGCTGCGTCACTGATTAATGCCCTCCTTGCCTGGTACGTGAGCTTTGGTGTGTCGGCCGTCTCTTGGCAGGTTTGCTGTTGTGCCATGTTGTTTCCATTTGGTTTGATTGATTTGATGGTGCTCCTGGGGATCATCAAAGATTTGGTAATTTTTTTTATAACCTAACCCTGACTTGTACTTCTCAACAACATTCTCCCTTACTTGTTTAGAGAGTTCCTTGGTCTTCATGGCAGTGTTTGGTTAGTGGTGCCTCTTGCTTAGGTGTTGCAGCCTCTGGGGCCTTTCAAAAAGTTGTGTATATGTAATGACAGATTATATGACACTTAGATTGCACACAAATGGACATCATTTCACTAATTATGTGACTTCTGAAGGTAATTGGTTGCACCAGAACTTTTTATGGGCTTCATAACAAAGGGGGTGAATACATACGCACATGCCAATTATCATTTTTTTATTTCTGAAAAATAGTTTTATGTATATATTTTTCTAATTTTACATCACCAACTTAGACTATTGTGTTCTGATCCATCACATATAATTGAGATTTAAAAAAAAAAAACATTGAACTAAAGGCTGTAATGTAACAAAATATGTAAAAAGCCAAGGGGGTCTAATACTTTTGCAAGGCACTGTATAATATTTGGGGGTCTAAGTAATTTTCTAACAAAAAATACGGATTTTAACTTATAAGCAACAAATGTCAGAAATAGGCTTAGGCATGAAAGGCCAAGAATTGGTCATAAATATTTTACTGAATTCCTTGACCATTTGTTGGGTTAAGAAATGGTTATGTTCTAATCTTAGCACTTTTACTGTATACTGGTTAAACCAGGACGAAGCATATTTTGTCATATAATGAAGTGAATCTATAATTCCAAGATGGAAAGACTAGGAGAAAACCTACAGCTCTCAAAAAAGTTTAGGAATGTCCTATGCTTTAAGTATGCCCGATCATGAGAAAAGCACCTCTGTTTTACCATGCTGCCAACTGCAAGAGCATCACAGCCTGAAAGGCTCCTTAGAGTTAGTTCCTATAAAAGGATCATTGTGCTTATAAGGGACTGCTCTAAACCTAAGGCTCTATCAGCCACATGCAAAATGTGTTTAGACAGATTCAAGATAACACTATCTACAGGAGTACTGCTCAGCCAGTTCAGGCTTAGAAGGATATGAAAGTCTGAGTTAACCCTTTCTGATTTGATGACATGGAAGAATCTGCACATTCCTTACAGACATTAATTCTATGATCTAAAAGTGGGATTGCATAACTAAGTACTCATTCACAGGGTGACTGGCTTTTTTTGCACTGGATGAACGCCAGCCATAGCAGTTGATTTCTATGGGTCCCATTCACACTGCAACACACTGCAGTTACGGAGCAATGAGCTGTGGTAAAATGCAGACATATAGCATTTTACTGCAACACTCTGGAAGGCACATCATGTCACTGCACAGCTTCACAATGCACTGTGCTCATGCGTGGAGATACGAATGAAGTGTCACTTTGTTATAAGGTTAAAAAAAATGTAAACTGTGCCACCGCCCCTCAACTCAGCACGCTGCTTGCAAAAACTGATTGTGTTTCCCCCTTACTATCCAATCACATTCAAACCTCACTGGAGATGACAGCTGGAGAAAGCTTTAACCGCTTGACCACCAGAAGGTTATACCCCCTTCAGGGCCTTACCATTTTTGCTATTTAGCGCTGCGCTACTTTAACTGGTTTGTGCAATTGCATGGTCATGCAACACTGTACCCCAAATAAATTTATATATTTTTTTTCACACAAATAGAGCTTTCTTTTGGTGGTATTTGATCACTACTGGGTTTTTACATTTTTTATTATATAAATGAAAAAGACTGGGAAAAAAAACAATATTTTTTATTTTCTTCTAAAAAAACATAATCAAATGAAAAAATAAAGAAACCTAATTTCTTCAAAAATTTAGGCCAAAATATATTCTGCTAACCCTGTCTTTGGTAAAAAATAAAAATCCCAATAAGTGTATTTGATTGGTTTGTATGAAAGTTATAGCGTCTATAAATTGTGGTATATATACTGAAATTGTTTATTTATTCATTTTTTAATACTAGTAATGGCAATGATCAACGATTTATTGTGGAACTACGATAGTGTGGCTAGGAATATGACACTAACTGACACTGGCTGGGAGGTACACTACCTGACTAGTCTGCACTGACATCATGACATCACCAGTGACACTAATAAAGTGATCAGTGATAATACTATACACTCTCACTGTACTAATGACACTGGCTGCACTGTACTAATGACACTGGCTGGGAAGGGGTTAACATCCCAGGGTAATCAAGGGGTTAAGTGTGTGCCTTACAATTGTTAATGTGTGTAATATGTGCTGCTTTTTACTAAACGACCGTTTCTTCTCCCTGCTTTGCAAGGAGAACAAACAGACAGATTGTTCCCTCTGTACAGAGCCCTGTGTGTTTGTCAACAAAGGGCTCTGGGCTGTGATTAGACACAGCCAATTAGCAGCTCACAATCATGAATCATTGGCTAAAACCTGTTGTCAAAATCCTACTGTGTCTAATCACCCGGGATCTAATAAACCCTGGACCCAATGAACCTGGGAGACACTGCCGACGTACAGGTACATGATTGTGCCTGTACGAGCCACCTACCCACAGTAAAATGTGGGTGGGCGGGCGATCAGCAAGTGGTTAAGCTAGCCCTACATAGCAAATTTCAGACGTTCCTGATATACCAAAATAAATGTGATCAGTGGGTGGGTTGGCTCGCAGTTCCCACAAAATACAAAATTGCTGTTCAGCAATAAAAAAAAGGGGCATCAGGTGGCAGCAGCATCATTTACTAAATGCCTACAAATGTCCTTTTATTGTCCTCTGAAAAGCAATCCACTGCGAATCACTTTTGGGAGGGCCGTAGATATCACTGCAAGTGTGAAAGACCGCTCCAGGTGATGTCCCATTGACGAAACGCATAGAGAGGGACAATACAGCGGCATTGTATCACGTCCAGTTCTGAGCCATGGAGCACAGATCGCTCTGGTTTCCTGTTTTTAAATACTGTTTTTGCTTTTAATGATTTTTATTAAATGTGAGTACCCATCAGTATCATTAATACATTTTTGGATATTTGTACGGTATCAGGTTACATAGTTACATAGTTACCTAGTAGGTGAGGTTGAAAAAAGATACAAGTCCATCAAATCCAACCTTTGTGTGTTATTATATGTCAGTATTACATTGTATATCCTGTATGTTGTGGCCATTCAGGTGCTTATCTAATAGTTTCTTGAAACTATCGATGCCCCCCACTGAGACCACCGCCTGTGGAAGGGAATTCCACATCCTTGCCGCTCTTAGAGTAAAGAACCCTCTACGTAGTTTAAGGTTTAACCTCTTTTATTCTAATTTTAATGAGTGGCCACAAGTCTTGTTAAACTCCCTTTCACGAAAAAGTTTTATCCCTATTGTGGGGTCACCAGTATGGTATTTGTAAATTGAAATAATATCCCTCTCAAGATTCTCTCCTCCAGTGCTTGTAACCTTTCTTCATAACTAATATCCTCCAGACCCTTTATTAGCTTTGTTGTCCTTCTTTTTACTGTATTTCCAGTACATCCTTCCTGAGGACTGGTGCCCAGGTGGGACAGGCTTCCCTGAAGAGAAGGGTTTTCAGGGATCGCCTAAAAGTGGGCAGAGTAGGAGATAGCTGGACAGTTCGGTATAGGGAGTTCCATAGGATGTTAGAGGCTCGAGAGAAATTCTGGAGACGAGCATGGGAGGAGGTGACAAGGGACTTAGAGAGCAGGAGGTCTTGGGAGAAATGGAGAGAACTATTATTTTGGTGTTTTGAGACAAGGTTAGTGATGTAACTCCAGGCCGAGTTATTTCAATTTTAGTTCATTTTGATTTATTTAAATCATTATAATCTCAAATAGGTTTTGACATAAAAAAAAACAAAGTCACATTGTCCTGCATAGACAAGGCAACATTATCTCTATAAGGGTCCATTCATACTAGGCGCAGAAAACTCATACCAGAACCTCAGAAAAAAAATACCAGGCAGAAAAAGCAGCATTAAAAATGCTCATAGTAGCACAAGAGTTTCTGAGACTTTATAGGCATTTGCTTTTATAAGTATTTTATTTTCAAAACATTCCCCTTTGCTCATTTTTCATTATCATCAATGTACACATCAATGTACACATGAAAACACCAAATGCTTCTAAACATTTAGCGTTTTTTCTGCCTGAAAACTTCTCTCAAAAATGCACTTGTGATGTGTTTTTTTTCTGTCTCCAAACGCTCCTCTTGAAATATGCCTCTAAACCCTCTTAGGGCCGGTTCACACAGCGAGCCGCGGCGAGGCGTCTCCGACTTACCTCGCCGCGACTTGCGGGGAGCTCAGCGGCGACTTGCAGAGGACTTCTGCATAGAAGTCAATGCAAGTCGCCCCCGAAGTCGCCCCGAAGTAGTACAGGAACCTTTTTTCTGAGTCGGAGCGACTCGAGTCGCTCCTCTCAGAACGGTTCCATAGTACTGAATGGGGGCGACTTGCGGGAGCGAGGCGAGGCGAGCCGTGTCGCCTCGCCTCGCGTCGCAGTGTGAACCGGCCCTTAGGTGCATGGGCACACAACATTGAGCTGCTACTACAGGAAGGAAAAAAAAATCAAAACCCCTGTAAAAGCCGTGTTTTTTTAAGCCCAGTGTGCATGGACCCTAAAGCAGGCCTAATATTAAAAAATGTATTTGAATGCACTGCTTCCCCCCAAAAAAGTAAATATTGCAGCCCAAAAGTAGTACTCAGTAGGGTCTCTCTGGGTATGACCACAGATTCCGTGACACTTCTATTTCTCTGCCAAGGCCAACAGCAGTTTTAGCGTAAGGTGGAGGCAGTGATTGGCTACTCATGCAGAGTAGGGTTTCTTCCTCACACAGAACCTGCTATCATTTGGAAAAGCGAATGGGTTGCTGACCGCCTGGACCCAGAAAGAGCCTCCTACAGAAAACCTTCACAAGCTCTAAGGCCTCTTTCACTAGCAGACCAATCGGGTCTGTCTGTCAGTTTTTCTGGTGAACCTGATTGGACCCTACAGTCTCCTTTATGGAGTGGCAGGTGTAAAAGGACATGTGTCAGTTTACACCCACCGACATCCAATTCTATCTGCTAAAATCAGATGGATGGGGATTTGTTACCCATCCATTGGATGGCAGCCGGGTGTAAACAGACAGGCTGTCCGTTTACACTCCGACTGCCCATAGAGGAGAGCGGGCTGTGTCTGTGTCCGTTCAGAATAAGCTGTGTGGACACGGACCAGCCATCCGCCTGCTCAGTGGGGATCAGCGGACGAATACCCCACTGAGCAGGTGGACTGCAACAGAGCCCACCCTGCATGGAAGGGGCCTAAGGATTTTTGTCTTTCGGAAACAGCAAGGGAAAACATTGGACGTAAAATTATTTTTTACTTTGGTTTATTTAAAAAAAGAGTTTTAGTCAGCAACACCAATATTGTACAAGTGTTTTTATTTCTGAGCGCTGTTTATAACTTACAGCACCTTGGAAACACTGGAACTACAGTATATTGAAGAGTGATGATGTTGCCTACAGTTCCTAGAAAAAGCACTAGAGGGAGTGTTAGGGAAAATTACCCAGGAGAAGTAAGGTTACACAGGCTAAGAACGTAATACCAAGCAATACATTATAAAATGTGCATAGTATACATTGTGTAAACATTAAAGTGACATTATGTGTATTTAAAAAGGTAAAAATGTTTTGGTGAAATTATGCTACATGTATAAAATATGAAAAAAAGAAATACTGTATTGGGGTACATTCTCCCATGTTTTGTGATACAGCACATGAATAGAGCACAGGGCTGGACTGGGACGAACATTTGGCCCTGGCCTTCATCTAGACTGGCCCACTTTAATTTTGCAAACACGCACAATAACAGTATATTAACTACAGTGCCTTGCGAAAGTATTCGGCCCCCTTGAACTTTTCAACCTTTTGCCACATTTCAGGCTTCAAACATAAAGATATAACATTTTTATTTTTTGTGAAGAATCACCAACAAGTGGGACACAATTGTGAAGTGGAACGAAATCTATTGGATTTTTGAAACTTTTTTAACGAATTAAAAATAAATGAAAAGTGGGGCGTGCAAAATTATTCGACCCCATTGCGTTAATACTTTGTAGAGCCACCTTTTGCTGCGATTACAGCTGCAAGTCGCTTGGGGTATGTCTCTATCAGTTTTGCACATCAAGAGACTGAAATTCTTGCCCATTCTTCCTTGCAAAACAGCTCGAGCTCAGTGAGGTTGGATGGAGAGCATTTGTGAACAGCAGTTTTCAGCTCTTTCCACAGATTCTCGATTGGATTCAGGTCTGGACTTTGACTTGGCCATTCTAACACCTGGATACGTTTATTTGTGAACCATTCCTTTGTAGATTTTGCTGTATGGTTGGGATCATTGTCTTGTTGGAAGATAAATCTCCGTGCCAGTTTCAGGTCTTTTGCAGACTCCAACAGGTTTTCATCCAGAATGGTCCTGTATTTGGCTGCATCCATCTTCCCCTCAATTTTAACCATCTTCCCTGTCCCTGCTGAAGAAAAGCAGGCCCAAACCATGATGCTGCCACCACCATGTTTGACAGTGGGGATGGTGTGTTGAGGGTGATGAGCTGTGTTGCTTTTACGCCAAACATATCGTTTTGCATTGTGGGCAAAAAGTTCGATTTTGGTTTCATCTGACCAGAGCACCTTCTTCCACATGTTTGGTGTGTCTCCCAGGTGGCTTGTGGCAAACTTTAGACAAGACTTTTTATGGATATCTTTGAGAAATGGCTTTCTTCTTGCCACTCTTCCATAAAGGCCAGATTTGTGTAGTGTACGACTGATTGTTGTCCTATGGACAGACTCTCCCACCTCAGCTGTAGTTCTCTGAAGTTCATCCAGAGTGATCATGGGCCTCTTGGCTGCATCTCTGATCAGTCTTCTCCTTGTCTGAGCTGAAAGTTTAGATGGACGGCCTTGGTAGATTTGCAGTGGTCTGATACTCCTTCCATTTCAAAATGATCGCTTGCACAGTGCTCCTTGGGATGTTTAAAGCTTGGGAAATCTTTTTGTATCCAAATCCGGCTTTAAACTTCTCCACAACAGTATTATGGACCTGCCTGGTGTGTTCCTTGGTCTTCATGATGCTCTCTGCGCTTTCAACAGAACCCTGAGACTATCACAGAGCAGGTGCATTTATACAGAGACTTGATTACACACAGGTGGATTCTATTTATCACCATCAGTCATTTAGGACAACATTGGATCATTCAGAGATCCTCGCTGAACTTCTGGAGTGAGTTTGCTGCACTGAAAGTAAAGGGGCCGAATAATTTTGCACGCACCACTTTTCAGTTTTTTATTTGCTAAAAAAGTTTAAATTATCCAATAGATTTCGTTCCACTTCACAATTGTGTCCCACTTGTTGGTGATTCTTCACAAAAAATAAAATTTTTATATCTTTAAGTTTGAAGCCTGAAATGTGGCAAAAGGTTGAAAAGTTCAAGGGGGCCAAATACTTTCGCAAGGCACTGTATACGCAGAAAAAAAAAAGTAAAAACATCCCACTATAAGCATAAACAACTTTTTTTTTTAACTCTTTATTTAGAGAAAAAGATGCATGCCAACATTAAAGACGCCTTTAGAATGACATGTGTAAGTTACACTCCGTTCAATGGCAAGTGTCATAAATAACTTACCTCTTTTATTATTTGTTTTACTTATTCTCCTCTATACTTTTCTCCTCCTTCTCACATCACTGCATGAAGCGGGAGAGCTATTTCAGGAACATTGCTACAGCCTCATTGGCTGTAATTCCAGAAATCGGCATTGCCATTGGCTGCCTTTCAGCAATGAAGCAGCGTTGGGGCTGAGCCAGGTTGCGCACTATGAAGTGAGGTGATGGGCAGTGCAGATGACAGGTCTCTCCCATACTGGCCGGCCGGCCAACACCAATGGCCACCCAAGCCCCCTTCCCCCCACTGGCCATTAGACATTCTACTTTATTTCTCTTATAGTCAGTACAGTGGTGCTCAAATGAATGGCTGTGCAAGCCGCGCAGTCATTACTTTGACAGGCTGTCACTGAAACCGGCCAGTGTTGCCAACCCCCCAAAGTAGTTATTACTAGCAGGACGCCAAAATTTACAAACAGCACAATTTTTTTACTGGCAAAAATAAAGAACTGTACTGACAGAGCTGCATTTTTTACTGTCACTGCAAAAAAAGTACCTAAAATGTCAATATGCAGTGCTAAACAGTGAAAATGTCAATATTTATGTGGATAGTGCTATTAGCAATGTGTTTAATTTAACCACTTGACCACTGGGCACTTAAACACCCTTAATAACCAGACCAATTTTCAGCTTTCGATGCTCTCGCATTTTGAATGACAATTACTCAGTCATGCAACACTGGACCTATATGAAATTTTTGTCCTTTTTTTCACACAAATAGAGCTTTCTTTTGGTGATATTTAATCACTGCTGGGTTTTTTATTTTTTGTGCTATAAAGGAAAAAATACCGAAAATTCTGTAAAAAAATGAATTTTTCTTTGTTTCTGTTAGAAAATTTAGCAGATTAGTAATTTTTTCTTCATAAATTTTGGCCAAAATTTATACTACTACATATCTTTGGTAAAAATAAGTACAAATTGGTGGATATTATTTGGTCTTTGTGAAAGTTATAGAGTCCACAAGCTATGGTGCCAATATCTGAAAATTGATCACACCTGAAGTACTGACGGCCTATTTCAATTCTTGAGACCCTAACATGCCAGAAAAGTACAAATACCCCCCAAATTACCCCTTTTTGGAAAGAAGACATTCCAAGGTATTTAGTAAGAGGCATGATGAGTTTTTTGAAGTTGTCATTTTTTCCCACAATTCTTTGCAAAATCAAGATTTTTTTTTTTTTTTTTTTTCACAAAATTGTCATATTATCAGGTTATTTCTCACACACAGCATATGCATACCACAAATTACACCCCAAAACACATTCTGCTATTACTCCCGAGTACGGTGATACCACATGTGTGAGACTTTTACACAGTGTGGCCACATACAGAGGCCCAACATGCAGGGAGCGCCATCAGGTGTTCTGGAGCACCCAGGACAATTCTGACATTTCTCTCCTACATGTAAAAATCATCATTTATTTGCTAGAAAATTACATAGAACTCCAAAACATTATATATGTTTTTTTAGCAAACACCCTGGAGAATACAATGGTGGTCTTTGCAACTTTTTATCTCGCACGGTATTTGCGCAGTAATTTTTCGAATGCTTTTTTTTGGAAAAAAAAACAGTTTTGGGCTTAAAAAAAAAAAAAAAACAGTAAAGTTAGCCCAATTTTTCCATAATGTGAAAGATGAAGTTACGCTGAGTAAATAGATACCTAATATGTCACTCTTCAAAATTGCACACGCTCGTGGAATGGCGCCAAACGTCGCTACTTAAAAATCCCCATAGGCGACAATTTAATTTTTTTTTTACTGGTTATATGTTTTGAGTTACAGAGGAGGTCTAGGGCTAGAATTATTGCTCTCGCTCTAACGTTCGCAGCGATACCTCACATGTGTGGTTTGAACACCGTTTTCATATGTGGGCGGGACTTACGTATGCGTTCGCTTCTGCATGCGAGCACATGGGGACAGGGGCGCTTTAAAAAAAAACATTTTTTTTTATTGTTCATTTTACTTTATTTATTTTAGTTTTTTCCCCAAAAATAATTTTTTTGATCACTTTTATTCCTATTACAAGGAATGTAAACATCCCTTGTAATAGGAATATGGCATGACAGGTCCTCTTTACAGTGAGATGTGGGGTCAATAAGACCCCACATCTCACCTCTAAGCTGGGAAGCCTGAAAAAAAAAAAAAAAAAAAAAAAAAAAGATTCTGTCTTAGCGATTCGATAGAAGCACCGGAGGGCGGCGGGAGGGGGGGGTGTCTATGGCTGGGTATTGCAGGGTATCACCGACTATGGCTGGGTATCTCAGAGTATGGCGTTGCAGAGTATTGCATTGCAGGGTATTGGCGGGTGTTGCAGAGCATTGCAGAGTGTTGCAGGGTATTGGCGGGTGTTGCAGAGCATTGCAGAGTGTTGCAGGGTATTGGCGGGTGTCGCAGGGTATTGCAGAGTGTTGCAGGGTATTGCAGAGTGTTGCAGGGTATTGCAGAGCGTTGCAGAGTGTTGCAGGGTATTGCAGAGTGTTGCAGGGTGTTGCGGAGTGTTGCAGGGCGTTGCGGAGTGTTGCAGGGCGTTGCGGAGTGTTGCAGGGCGTTGCAGGGTATTGCAGAGCGTTGCAGAGTGTTGCAGAGTGTTGCAGGGTATTGCAGAGTGTTGCAGGGTATTGCGGAGTGTTGCAAGGTGTTGCGGAGTGTTGCAGGGTGTTGCGGAGTGTTGCAAGGTGTTGCGGAGTGTTGCAGGGTATTGCGGAGCGTTGCAAGGTGTTGCAGGGTATTGCAGAGTGTTGCAGGGTGTTGCGGAGTGTTGCAAGGTGTTGCGGAGCGTTGCAGGGTATTGCGGAGCGTTGCAGGGCATTGCAGAGTGTTGCAGGGCATTGCAGAGTGTTGCAGGGCAATGCAGAGTGTTGCAGGGCAATGCAGAGTGCTGCAGGGTAATGCAGAGTGTTGCAGGGTAATGCAGAGTGCTGCAGGGTAATGCAGAGTGCTGCAGGGTAATGCAGAGTGTTGCAGGGTAATGCAGAGTGCTGCAGGGTAATGCAGAGTGCTGCAGGGTAATGCAGAGTGCTGCAGGGTAATGCAGAGTGTTGCAGGGTAATGCAGAGTGTTGCAGGGTAATGCAGAGTGCTGCAGGGTAATGCAGAGTGCTGCAGGGTAATGCAGAGTGCTGCAGGGTAATGCAGAGTGTTGCAGGGTAATGCAGAGTAATGGGGGTATTGCAGAGTAATGGGGGTATTGCAGAGTAATGCAGAGTAATGGGGGTATTGCAGAGTAATGCAGAGTAATGGCAGGGTATTGCAGAGTAATGCAGAGTAATGGCAGGGTATTGCAGAGTGTTGGCAGGGAATTGAGGGGTTAATTTTCGGTGCGCAGCGATGTGGGCACTGCAGATGCAGCCCACATCGCTGCTGACACCGATCTCTTCCCCCTCCGCTGTACCGTTATGTTATGACGCCGGTTTGTTTACAAGTGATTACTCCGTCATTTGACGGAGCGATCACGTGGTAAACGGCCGCGCTGAGCGGCCGTTTACCGTGATTCGTGATGCGCCGGGTCCACTGGACCCAGCGGTCACGGATGCTCTCGTGTGCGCGCCCCAGGGGGCGCGCGAGAGCAGAATTCTGGGAGGCCGTTAATTAACGGCCTCTCAGAGTTAAACAACCGCCCTGAAGCCGTTAATCGGCAATGGGCGGTTGTTAAGTGGTTAAACAAAAGTCAAAATACATAGTTCTCCATTTACATGAAGGTCAGGTTAATATTAGACACGTCCATGACAAAAAGAATTGTTTTGTTTCATTTTGATTCGTTAATCTAGTTATTTCGTTCGTATTCGTATTCAGAATTTTCGAATTTACAGATTATTTTCGAATCGAAGCGATCAAATCGATAAATTTTCGAATTGGTCAAGACGAAAATGTTATATTGTTTTTGATTCGATTACAGTAAAGTGAACAAACAAAAGAAAAATCTTCATCAGATGATTACAATGACTCTTTAAAGTGGTGGGCCAGCGAAAAAAAAATAATTAAAAGTCAGCAGCTTCAAACACTGTATCTGCTGACTTTTAATAAGCACTTACCTTTCTAGGGTGCCTGCAATGTTGGCTGCCCAAGGCCAACCCGTCCCTCGGCTCTTGGGTCCCGGCACTGCCATTCAAAGTAAGGGAAACAGGCAGTGGAGCCTTGTGGCTTCACTGCCCGTTTCTTACTATGCATGTGTGAGTCACACGCACTTTGCGAATGGGGCACGCTGTGTTGTGGGATACACGCAGTTCCCACAACACACTGTGCCCCATTCAGCAGAAGACAATGCAAGGAAGAGAAGGACCGAAGATCACCGCGGAATAGGAAGAGGCAAATTATGACGCTCTGCCTAGCAACAGCCATTTAGGGTGGACCTCCCCTTTAAATCACCTTTGGCTTAACAAATACAGCATTATTTCAAAATGGTATTCTAATAACACATACAGTCTTTGATTTAAGCAATATGTGTAGTGAGAATTTGACTGGTGTTCATTGTAAAATTTTGATTTGAACTTCAGTTCGAATTTCTGAAATTTGGACGAATCTCCTTACGAATCTCGCTTGCCGGAGCATTCGGCAAAATGATTTTATATTGTAATTCGGGTATTTGGATATATCCAAATCGCAGAATAACAAAAAATGTGTCCGAATATGCAAGGGGGAACTCTGAAGTGAAGGGCAACACTTCAGATCATGATGTAAGGGGGAACTCTGGTGTAAGGATTCTCTAGTGACCATCAGAATTCCCACTTACGTCAGCATCTGCAGCATTGCCTTTTATGTCATGGTTCGCAGAGTTCTTTCTCCCTTGCACTGTAAGGGGAAATCCTGCAGACTTTGATGTAAAGGGGAATGCCAGGAACTCTGATGTGGGGGGGGGGGGGGGGGGGACTCTGGTGACTAGAGACCATCTTCTGCAGAGTGAATACATTAAGGCAGTGGTTCTCAACCCTGTCCTCGAGTACCTTCAACAGGCCATGTTTTGGGAACATCTCAGATAAAATAGTTCTCCAAAATACCAAGCCATTGACTCTGATTTAAAGCACCTGTGCTTCCTGTAAACATGACCTGCTGGGGATACTTAAGGGCAGGGTTGAAAACCACTGCACTAGGGTAAGGGGGGGGTTACTGATATAAGGGGGAACATTTATATCAGTGCCCCCTTAGATTATAGTATTCACTCTCCCCTTACGTCAATGACTCCCCCTCAGACTGGCCTGGCGGTACTGTCACTGACCTCCTCTCAGGTGCACTGTGCAAGGATGCAGACATGGTACAGGAGGTGGTCAGAGGA
Source organism: Lithobates pipiens (assembly GCF_037356315.1). Lineage (NCBI taxonomy): Eukaryota > Metazoa > Chordata > Amphibia > Anura > Ranidae > Lithobates > Lithobates pipiens. Next base: position 573,059,059 of record NW_027507748.1, read on the forward strand.
TGCAAACATGGTACAGGAGGTGGTCAGAGGATGCGGACAGTAATCTGTTGGGGTACATGTACTTTAACAAATGACACCAGCTCTAAGATGGTGACAATACTTCCTCCGTGCAATAAAGTAAACACTCTCTATATGGTACACTTATATAACTTACTTAAATTGTCATTGTCATAAACTCTGATTTTCTCCTAGGTGATGGAAGCCACTGCCCCAAGTATCAATTTTGCCACTATAACACAACACACTATAGTGCAGATCTGTAAATCTGGTGACTCCTGAAATAGGCTCTTGGATGCCATTCGAAGCCCCCATCCAAAGAATGAAAGCTTGTAAACCAGGGTAGACTGGCTGGAATTGTATGACACATACCTTGGTATAGGAGGAGGCAGTTCATCTGGATCCTGATAGCGCTTTCTTGGTGACCTGTTTATAAATGTTCCAGGCTGTGACTCCTACCCAGAGTACTCCGGTCTCGTGCCTGGCCTACCACCCGCCGTGGTGATATACTGCCGAGTCCCGACTCCGAGACTGAGTAGTGCCGTCCATTCAAATTTCATTGTCAACCCGTGGCCATATTCTTTACAGAGATTTACGGGCGGCCCGAAAAAGGGCTGAAATTTATGGGCTGCCTGTAAATTAATAGGCAGTTGGCAAAACTGAAACTGGCCCACTGAGCCATTGGCCCACCAGGAAGCTCCGGTAGCCCCAATGGCCAGTACATGCCTGATAGAGCACATAACAACACAGTCTAATCACACAAATAAATTACATTCACTGTTATAATGCCTAACATGCAGCACAGAGAAATATGTTACTTGAACCAATACATCATGCATGATAGTGATAAAGGGCTGTGTTACCTGACCCTGGAGAAGACTGGGAAAAGGTTAGTTTTACAGCCATTCACAAGCACTATACTACAAATATCATGGCATATTAGGTCAACATGTGAACAGAACATTGCAAACCTCATGAACCCACATGAACCCACAGGAGACATGGTCAAAGGCTATTTCCTGGTCAAGACTGACCAGGGCTACATGCATACAGAAGTATTTGATGAACTGAACCATGTCCTTGTCTGTAACCAGGAATGCCATAAGTTTGATTAGATAATCTGTCTAATGGAAGCCTTAAGCTGGTTGGCCAGCACCTTTGGAAGGATGTTGTAGTCCACATTCAGGACAGAAATGGAATGCCAATTTTTCAAGTCACATCTCTCTCCTCCCTACTTATACAAGATCATTATCATTCCCTCCCTTACTGAAGGAGGCATTCTGCCCTTCACCTTGTACAGCTCAAACAGGTCCGGATCAACCAGGTCCCACAGTGCCACATAGAGTTCTGCTAGTAGCCCCGAGTCCTTCCCTGCCCAAAGGATGTGATGGCAGAATGCACCTACTCCAAGGTCAAGGTAGAGTTGGTGGTCAATAAACCTGCAGGATCAATAGTGTTAGTGATACCTGAAAATAACTTGTTGGCCGCAAGTTCTTGTCCATATGTTGATGGGGACAAGGGCCTCTTCCCCACAACCCTGGGAAGTGGTTGTGGGGGTCTGTGGCTGGGGGGCTTATTGGAATCTGGAATCCCATTTTAACAAGGGGGCCCCCAGATCCTGTCCCCTCCATCTAACTACTTATGAGGTACCCCTACTCATTCACCAAAAAAAGTAAAATAAGACAGGAGGCAGTTTTTGACAAGTCCGTAATTAAAAAAACAAACATGGGAAAAAATGTCCTTAAATGTATATCCATCATTAATCATGTTGCCAGCTGCCACCAGTGACCTGAAAAAAAGAAAATCTCAGTTTCCAACCCTGGCTTGTGTTGTCTGACAGCTTCACCTCCTCCTGCCACTAAATAAACGGAGGGGCGGTGTCACCCAGTGACGTCACCAGGTGGTCCTGCCCCCTTGTGAAATCACCGACCCAGCATGCCCCTGGACGGTGAAGTCACACAGGATGGGATGAACCGGTGATGTCACACAGAGATGGGGTTGCCTGGTGACATCACTGGGAGGCAACGCTCATTTGTTTATTTAGCGGTGGGAATTGGCAGAGCTGTCAGATGGCAGGAGCTAGCGTCAAGAGTGGAGCTTTTTTTTATTCCAGGTCAGCAGTAGCAGTAGGCATTGTGATTGACGATGGATCTACATAGGGGACATGACAGTTAAGGTTACTGGTTGTTAAGGACACTGGTGGTTACCCAGTAATTAATAACCAGGACACATTCCCTAAATACTGCATGCCTCTATCACTACTTAATTACCGCATGCATTTAATTATTTATTTTCTTCTGTGAATTGAGTTTAAGGTCGGTCCATGCGGTATTTACCGAGCTTTTCATCGGTTTGCGGTAAATACCGCAGGATGGTTTAGTGAATTGACAGTTTCAGGACCACGTATCGTATTTAGGGAAAATATTTCTGGACACCTACATACCACATGCGATCTGCCTCTGTGACTGGTCTTTTGTTAAGAGCAGTAAAGCACAATCATTGTATAACATCACTAAGTGGGAAGCAGAAGCTGCAAATGTAATGAACAGATATGGCATCCTTATAAACACAGGGACTCGGGCCCCGCCCCGCCCCCACTTCCATATCACAGCTTTTGATTGGCAGCAGCGGGAGCCAATGGCTCCTGCTGCTATCAATCTGTCCAGTGACAGATTGACCTCCCTAAGAAGTAAGGGGGGTCGCAGGCTTTTTGGTAAGCCTTTCATCCTAATGGGGTGATGGGTATTGCTGTGTCAAGAATTCGGTGTCAAACATTCAGTCTATGCTCCATGTTTCACTTCAAGTCACTTTATTGGATCTCGGCTATATATGAACTTTTTTGCACTTATACTGCACTTTTAGCACTTTTGCGTAAACTTTTTTGCATGCAATTTTCTGTTTTTTCATGTACTAATCGCATATAATTGCACACTTTGATAGTGTTTTAGTTTTTAGGTAGTATATAAGATTAACACTTTTGTGTAATTTTTGTATGCAATTTCTTGTTTGCTTCATTGCGTATAGGATTGCACATTTTGGTATTATTCCAATCTTTTGGATTGCACATTTCTTGCACTTAATTGCATATTTGCACTTTATCTGACACCTGACATTCATGTTCAGGGTAATTTTTGCACTGACCTAGCAGTGCACTTTGTTATTTGCATTGTTATCTGGTGCCTAATATCTGGGTAATAGTGCACAGCTGCAGGTTATTTCACCATTTAATTATTATTTACTTATTTTATTTACTAAGCACAGATATTACTTTACATTTAATGAAATAAATATGGCATTAAATCAATATGATGAAAATTTAAATCATATACACTAATTAATATTATATAGTCCACCAAATATATCATAAAGTGCTTCAGTAAAAAAAATGAACATCAACAGTGTCCAAGAAGTAAAAGTGATCCAAAAAATGTTATACTACACCCAGACAGTCCTAAAAATAGATGAATGGTCACACCAGTTGATAATCCTCCCAAAGACTCATCTATGGTGATATGCCCACCTTATAACATTGACCCCTTAAAGCGGGAGTCCACCGGGACTCCGCGTTTTTTTTTTTTTTAAAAGCCAGCAGCTACAAATACTGCAGCTGCTGACTTTTAAAATAGTGACACTTACCTGTCCAGCGCGCCCGCGATGTCGGCATCCGAAGCCGATCGCTAGGTCGTCTGTCGGGTCCTGCCGCCGCCATCTTGGGTATGGGAATCAGGAAATGGAGCCTTTCGGCTTCATTTCCCGGTTCCCTACTGCGCATGCGCGAATTGCGCTGCGCAATAAGGACGCTCCCCGCTGCCTCTGGGAGCTGTGTGTTTCCCAGCAGGCAGCGGGGCACTTGCGGGAAGGGGCGGGCACTTGCGGAAAGGGGCGTAAGTTACGCCCCTTTCCGCAGAGAGCTGTCCCGGAAGTGGGTGCAGTTACCTGGATTTTCCAGATAACTGCACCCCCCTCCCCCCTGAAAGGTGCCGATTGTGGCACCGGAGGGGGGGAGGGTTCCGATGAGCGGAAGGTCCACTTTAGGGTGGACCTCCGCTTTAAACAAATAAGGCAGTCAAACACAGCATAAAAATGTAAATCCTCCATCTGCTCCATACACATACAAGTTCATGACCCCTATACAGTTTACAAATAATGCTCCATCCTAGGTGCCATGAAAGGGGACAAGATATATAGAGCAATATAGATGTATGTTGTGTAACCTTTATATAAATTGGCTAAAACACATAAAATGCAATCATATATTCATGTGCTAATCCAGCACCAGGATAATGTTGCTAGCATCCAATAAAAAGATTTGCGCCATTTCCTGGTAAGAACATGCACGTGGCCTCACGTGCAAGATGACATCACAAGGTTCCGACTTAACCCAATGTGTTTCGGCCAATCAGCTTCATCAGGAGTGGCCTGACAGGAAAAAAAAATAAGCATGCTGTGTAAATGGGAACATATAACAAACATTTAGTAGGGTTTTCTCAAGTTTGACTGCAAAAGTGGAAATCCACTTCAAAATACAGTTTTGCAAAGTGCAAATGCTGCTACCTGGCCTTGCACTCCAGTGCTTTATGCTAGAATAGCTAATTGCCAGTCCCACCTCTCATTACAAATCTTCTCATACAGTATTACATAGGTGGATAGGGGGAATTGTAAACCAAGTCTATAACCGAGTGCTTGATTACTGAGAACAGTGGGTCTAACACTTGAATCTGTGCATATAGTAAGCCATATTAAACACAATTGCTGTAACAGAAAATTGGATATATCTATTTATGTGACTTTAGTTGGGCTTTAAAAAAATGAAAAAAAGGGTTATTTTTGTTTTCAATTTAAATAAAATAGAAGTTGTTAAGATTGCATCCCCTGCCATGGGTTTTGTTGCTGTCTTTGTTACCGGGGGGGGGGGGGGGCAATTTTCCCTCACTCCCAGTGACCACCCACCAGCACCTGGCTGTGATATGAACTTGTTGTTTATTCTCTCTATAGCACATTCTGCATACATTCCTATGGATAGCCATCTATGGAGCTAGTGACACTGTCACCTGTCTCTGATGGATTCCAAAACAATATCTGAAGAATACGCAAAAAGTTCAGCCGACAGCAATGCCCTGATAATCTGAAGGAATAGTGGAAGGGAAATCGCCCCAACCTGGAGACAGACAGCAATAAACCTTGACATACAATATAATGTGTGTAGATGAAAAGCAGTTATAGTAGGGATGACTGTACTGGCATGAGAAAGTGATAGGATCAGAGAGCTGGTGAGGTGACACAATGGTCTGTCAGTCACCCGGAGCATCTGAATATACCCTGAGTATGTCACCGTCATTTTATAGGAATGAGCAAGTTTTTTTACTCTATTAAAAAGGAGTTATGCATTAAAGGATAAGTTCACCTTTGGGAATATGTTACATGTTCCATCCATTTTTAGGGTGTGTCTGAATGAACGACAAGCCAAAAACATCCTTAGCGGCTGTCAGCTTGTAGTGCTCAATGAACTACCATGGTGCTGTGGAGTGCCGTGGTGGTTCATTGAGTCTTCCTGTCAGCAAGCTTTGGCTTACCCTTCTTCTGGATCAACTGTGGGTATAGGATTGTGTAAATGAGATTTATTATAATAAATGTTTAGTTATGGCACCTTCGTCCCGACAATATGAAAAAGAAAGTGAGAAAGGGAGGCTATGGTGGACTTTAATGGTACTGTACAACAACTGAAATACACAGTTGTAAATAAAATATTTGATGAATTTTATTAAAAATATATATATACATTTAACAACAGAGTATTAAAACCAGCAATGATTATCAAACAGGCTTTAGTTGTGTGGTCACACCAAAGTATGGTGACTGGAACATTAACAGCATCTGTGTATTGGTTACTCTACATGTTTAGCAGATCACATTCACCGCTTCTCCAGGAGCTTTATTGTACATATACATAAGGGTTATAAGGCAAGCAGCTTGCTATGGGGGCACCCGAGCCAAGTCACAGCTCCATGTGTCTATTCAGAAACGGAGCCCTGACCTGCATTAAGATAAAAAAAAACCTTCTGCCTTTACAACTCATAAACAAAGGTATCATTTTTAATACAGTTGTTTCTTTCTGATAACAACATAAAAAAGGCCTGTATAGCAATAGCATTGAATGAGTTGGTGTAATTTGGAGACTGGATCCTAAGGGATCTCTCCCTGCAGTGGATTTAAAAATGTCCCTTAGAGTTTTTCAGTCATTGTGAAGAATGCCCGCCTTTGTGCCCAAAGGGGCGGATTTACTAAAACTGGAGAGTGCAACATCTGGTGCAGCTCTTCATAGAAACCAAGTCTTTTTTTTTCCTTTTGTCAAAGCTTAAGTGAGCAAGCTGAAGTTAGAAGCTGATTGACTATCATGCACAGCTGCACCAGATTTTTTGGTCACTCTCCAGTTTTAGTAAATCATCCCTATAGTCTTGGACCCATAAACATGCAGGCTCCATCAAATGGAGTTCAATCAGCCACAGCTGAAACAACTCCAACTACTCATGGAGGAACTTAAGGATTGCACAGAACCCTGGTTGAGAATGTTCTGTATATGTTTATACTTTTTAATATTGTCAGTTTTTCTTATTTTTATTTAAATATAATTTCTTTTTTTATCTGTACATACTATTTTTTTCCTACATATGATTTATTTTTTTCTAAAATAGACATATATTTGTGTTATACATTGCTTATATGTATTTACCAAATGTAGCTAATACCCATCATTTTAGGGCATAATGCACACCGTCCCCTGTTATGAGACTAACGCCCTGTACACACGGTTGGACATTCCGATGAAAAAATCCGTCTGATTTTTTCAGATGGATTTTGGCCCAAACTTGTCTTACATGCACACGGTCGCACAAAGTTGTCAGAAAATCTGATCGTTCAGAACGAGGTGATGTAAACCACAGACGACGGGACTATAAAGAGGCCAGTAGCCAATAGCTTTCGTCTTGTAATTTATTCTGAGCATGCGTGGCACTTTGTCTGTCGGAATTGTCTACACACGATCGGAATTTAAACGATCGGATTTTGTTGTTTGAAAATTTTGAATCCAGCTCTCAAACTTTGTGTGTTGGAAATTCAGACGGAAAAAGTCAGATGGAGCCCACACATGTTCGGATTTTCCGAAAACACGATCTGATCGCACATTTTCCTTTGGAAAGTCTGACTGTGTGTACAGGGCATTACACTTACACAGGGCATTAGAATAAGAAAATACTGGTCCATCAGTCTATGAGGCCTGAGATAGGGGGACCTGCCCCTGAAATGCATTGGTTGGACTACCAGGACACTCTCGGTAGAAAGTCGATGAACACATGCTGCCAGAGGCTCTGACTGTCACAGGAGCATCCCAGCATGGAACACTCTGCAGGTGTGTGCCATTTTTCGCAGACAATTTGTCGGGCAATGGCTGGTGTTGGCGCTTCAATCATCACAGTACCATGGTTGACATGGTGTTAGGGTGATTGAAGCACATTATTTCTATCATTACATTGTATACGTTTATGCATTACATAAAGAAGTGGTTCATAATGCAGAATCAGTGGGAGCCCTGAGCATGTCCCTTGCCACATCTCCTGCCACCAGATGTAGTTTGTCACTTGCCACCGTAGCCTACCACCTGATGCGGATTGCCACTTGCCACTGTCGCTTGCCACCAGATGTGGATTGCCACTTGCCACTGTCGCTTTCCACCAGATGCAGATTGCCACTTGTCACTGTCGCCTGCCACCAGATGTGGATTGCCACTTGCCATGTCACCTGCCACCAGATGTGGATTGTCACTTGCCACGTCACCTGCCACCAGATGTGGATTGTCACTTGCCATGTCACCTGCCACCAGATGTGGATTGTCACTTGCCACATAGCCTGCCACTATTTGCGGATTGTCACTAAGCTGCGTTGCCTGCCATCAGATGTAGATTGTCACTTGACATGTCGTCTGCCACCATTTCCGGATTGTCACTTGCCATGTCACCAGATGTGGATGAATGCTTACCACATCACCTGCCACTTTTTGTGGATTGTTACTCGCCATGCCAGCTAGTGCCACCAAATAGGCATTATCGCTGAATTGGTGGCAGCACTGGTCCATTTATCACAGAGGCAGGTGCAGTTGTCGGTTCTGGGTGAGGACAAGTGAGCGGTGATGCAGGACTTGCAGTGAAAGATGATGTCATCTCACTGCTCCCCACCGCACCTCCGACATTGAAGAGGCCCGGTTGTGAGGGCAGAAGAGCAGTGATGCAGGGCAGGCGGAGAGAGATGATGTTAGCTCTGCTCGCCCGTTCTCTCATCCGCCTGCCCAGCTCTCTCATGCAGCCTGCCCACTGCACCCACAGTCCAGTGGTTAGGTAGGGACCCCTGCAGTAAGGGACTCTGGGCTATGGGCCCCAGATTGGACCCAATAGCCACCCCCTAGCAACGCCACTGGTGTGAAGACCTCTGGTGTAGGAGGCAGAAGGAATGAGCTACCATTTAGCAATGCTGCTGGTCAGTGTCATCCATCCCTTTCATTTTCTCTTCTCTATCTCTCCTCAAAAAAAAAAAAAAGAAGAGTCAGGATGGGTTTAAATAATGTTTGTAGTGAAAACAGAAAGAGTCTATTTAAAAATGTCATTAGCATGATGAGGGGAGAAAGGAGGAACCGGGCAAGGCAAAATATAAGCAGATCAAATTTCAGCTTTATTAAAGGATAAGTTCACTTTAAAAAAAAAAAAATAATAAATGCACACAATTCTTCTTATATATGTACTGTATTTCATTATAGCCAGTTCACTGTAGGCATTACTGCAGGGGAAAAACCTACAGCCAGGGCCATACAGGCTGTAAAGAAGCTGCTGGATATCAGCAGCATTAGGCTCGGTTCACACAGGGGCGACTTGTCCAGGCGACTTCGCCGCCTGACAAGTCGCCCCCGTTCTGTACTACGGAACCGTTCTAATAGGAGCGGCTCGAGTCGCTCCGACTTAGAAAAAAGGTTCCTGTACTACTTTTGCGGCTACCTCGGGCGACTTGCATTGACTTCTATACAGAAGTCGTTTTGCAAGTCGCCGCTGAGGTCGCGGCAGGTCGCGGCGCGGCAAGTCGTGCCGCTTACGGTGTGAACCGAGCCTTAAGATGCAAAAATACTTCCCTCACCCACCCCCTACAGAATATTTAGTAATGGCTAAAATCTACTTTAAAATGAAATTCCAGGCACACAATTATTTATAAACTGTTAAACGAAAAAATATATTTTGATAAGGATGTTAAATGTTCAGACCATTTCTCTTTCATACTCAATTCGAACATTTGTATAATCCGGATACTAAAGCTAGTACTGTACTTCTAGACCCTGTGGCTCTCACACATGGAAAAGTTTGTGTCCCTTATTTGCTCCTCTACTTCCTTTGGCAATTTGCATAATGCCATGTATTTTGCGTTCCCTAACACTTTTAAAGCAGTATTACACCCAAAACCAAAAATGCAATACCATAAGTTGGGCCCCATTGCTTGATAGAAAAAAACACAGGGAATTTGTCTACGGGAGCCTTCATTGGCCCCATAAATTTTAATTACAATGGACTGCTTGTCTGTCCCATTTATCTCCTGCAGTCACCTTTCGGGGACGGGTGTGCTCTCCACCTTTCAGAGGTGTCCTAATTCTCACCTGCAGACAGGGCCTTTATTCCAAGATTGGTAGGTATATACCAATTATTTATCATTTGTTACATTGACACACACTCCTGGCTCTGATAATCTAGCAACCTTTTGAATACTAGCGGGCGCATCCAAAGTTTGGGCTGTTTTCTTTAATATGATCGTACCCACTAATCCTGTTGTATCTTGTTTACAGTGTATCTTTTTTCTTTTAAAATTATCCTCTGTCAATTACTGGCTCCCCTGAAGAAGCCTATGTAGGCGAAACATGTCGGGACTCCATTCAAGTAGCCAAGAACCCCTTTATTCTCAATGAATTGACGGATTGTGATTATTGTCTGTATAGATATCAGTGTTTGTAGTTTCAAAAATGTAGAATTTACTCTATTTCTGTGACTGTTTTTATTGTATTTAATAAAACTTTTTTTACTCTCATATCATATTTCTCTCCTATCTACTTAAGCACCGTAATAGTCCCACCTACCCCTTTCTCCTTCCATACAGGGAATTTGTGCTGCGGGGGGGTGTGAAGGGCAGGGGAAATTGGCAGTGGTGATGCAGGGGTTTGGTTGATTACTCCCGATATTCAGTGCATGACAGGGCACAGTGGACCCCCCTTCCCTTAGGGCCCTTGTGCCCCACACACACTTGGGTGATGTGTCACTGTGTAATATATTGCAGCTTACCAACTCTTATATGATGTGTTAGATGCACTAGCAGACTTAGATACATTAACAAATTGAAGCCAACCTCTAGCTAACAATTTTTAGACAGTTATAGTGTCACAGTCCCCCCCCATGCTCCTGCTACCCCCACAGCTTCCCCCATTCCGCTGCCGTCAGAGGGCTGCCCCTCAGCCAGGTGCCGGCAGTCGAGCCCCCTATTCTGCCTGCATGTGAATTTCCCCACATGCAGGCCATCCTCCTGTCACGGCACGCCTCTCCTCTCACTGGGCACAAAGGCCACATTCCCGGTGGGAGACCAGCACAAAGGGGGTGAAGCCTGTTGCCAGGGTAGCCCCACGCCAAGTTTTAGGTTACCTGGAAAACGAGAACGCGCCCCGCTCCAGAGATACTGTGGGTGGTCTGGAGCTGCGACTGGACCCCACAAACCCCCCTGCTTATACATAGTGCTTTACAGGACACCTCTGCCTGGAATGCCACTGCTACTTGTCTTAGAGCCCCCCCTCCCCTCCACCTGGCTGGTAAATCTTTAACCCACTTCTGTGAAAACCTCTGCTCTGCCCAGACTGTGTGCCAAGGACCCTAACCAACTGTTGTGCCAATCTCTGCTCTGCCCAGCCTGTTTGCCAAGGACCCTAACCCACTATTGTGCCAAGCTCTTCTCTGCCCAGCCCATGTGCCAAGGACTTTAACCCCTGTTGTGCCAAACTCTGCTCTGACTGGCTCATGTTCCAAGGATTGTAATCCCTGTTGTGCCAAAGTCTGCTCTGCCCTGTATGTCAAGAATGTAAGCCCTGTTGGGCCTTCTGTATGCCCTGTGGACTATTCCTTCTATTGCCACCCTTCCTGTACCCTCAATCCCCCAATAACTGCCCGCCAGTCGGGTTTTGTGTGATCTGCCTCTGTGTGCGCTCTCTCTCTTTGCTCCTATACTGTCATATATAGTAACAGTTTTGTTCCTTTTAGGATAAAGGTTTTATATATATATATATATATATATACATATATATATATATACATATACATATATATATATATATATATATATATATATATATATATATATATATATATATATATATATATATATATATATATATATATATATATATATATACATATATATATATATATATATATATATATATATATATATATATATATATATATATATATATATATATATATATATGTATATATATATATATATAAAGCTGATCATTGTAATTGCCCCGTCAGTGGTAAATGGTTTGTCTCAACAATCTAACTTCTACATCTACATGACAGCTTGTTCTGTTGAAAAACAACAGACCTACTGGCCAGATCACCAGGTAAAAATAAAACAAAGAAAGCCTAAAAAAGAACACAAATGCAGCCATCACATCCTTCACATCACATTGGGAAGCTGCAATAAAATAAATGTTTTTTGGGGGTTTATTACATCTTTAAGCACATTGTCAATATGCCTGCTGAGAACCAAACTTCATAGTGAGGAGATTGGCTTATCTAAAAACTCATTTATTGGCCCTTCTAAACCATCTAACCTGAGTTCAACTGCCAGGAAGTGCATTATTGGCGTTTGGTTGCTATGATGGCATAAGTTCCAGGTCCGCAGTTCACCTTGAACCTGTGTTAGTTCTGACTCCGAATCTCGTCCCTGATAGCCACTACCTTCTCCACACCACATATGCAAATAATAAACAGAAATATTTGCAAAGAATATTAAAGAAGTAATACTAGATTGGAAACTCTAATAAGCAGGGCCTTCTGATTCCTCCTGTATTGAATTGTATTGTAACTTGTCTGCACTCATGTTGTAAAGCGATGTGCAAACTGTTGGCGCTATATAAATCATGTATAATTATAATAATAATACTCTGCGCTTAGTGTATAAACAAAAAAGTAATTGTGGTAACAGGGAAGTTTCACTAAAAAATATCTGAATACTAAACCGCCCCATGTAACTCTGGCAGCCATCTTGGGTCAGGCAGAGCCTATTTAAGGCCCTGACTACCAGGCACGAGTTGGCAGAGTAGGGATAGGTATCCCTCCTGAAAGGGACAGTACTAGTAGCAGGGAAAGGTTCCTGACAAGGAGGCAAAGCATAGGGCTCACAACATCTCTGGACACCTTCCTGTTGGGCACAAGATGGCCAGGCCGCATTCTTCCCCTCTCTGCAGATGCTGGCAGTTTGGCTACACTCTGCTCTCTATAGGCTGTTGGAAATGTGAGTGTTCCTGGTTTGGATGCCTTCCCACCAGATTATTTGTGAACTGTTTCTGCATTATTTCAATACAAGTTCTTTCATTGTACTGGGAATGCACATTTTTTTTTACAGAATCCTATATACACAATCCCATACCCACAGTTGATCCAGAAGAAGGCAGAAATCCCCAATAAAGCAAGATCCAATTTGCTCCACCAGGGGTAAAAAAACCCTTCCTGATCCCCCAAGAGGCAATCGGATATTTCCTGGATCAACTTTATCTATAAATATTAGTATCCAGTTATATTAATTGTATCCAGGAAAGAATCCAGGTCTTTCTTAAAGCGGAGGTCCACCCTAAAGTGGACCTTCCGCTCATCGGAACCCTCCCCCCCCTCCGGCGCCACAATTGGCACCTTTCAGGGGGGAGGGGGATGCAGATACCTGTACAGTACAGGTATCTGCACCCACTTCCGGGATAGCTCTCTGCGGAAAGGGGCGTCGATTACACCCCTTTCCGCAAATACCCGCCCCTTTCCGCAAGTGCCCCACTGTCTGCTGGGAAACACACAGATCCCAGAGGCAGCGGGGACCGTCCTTATTGCGCAGCGCAACTCGCGCATGCGCAGTAGGGAACCGGGAAATGAAGCCGAAAGGCTCCATTTCCTGATTCCCATACCCAAGATGGCGGCGGCAGGACCCGAGAGACGATCGAGAGATTGGCTTTGGGTGCCGACATCGCGGGCGCGCTGGACAGGTAAGTGTCACTATTTTAAAAGTCAGCAGCTGCAGTATTTGTAGCTGCTGGCTTTTAAAAAAAAAAAAAAACGCGGAGTCCCGGCGGACTCCCGCTTTAAAACAATCTACTGAGCTGGCCAGAACCACCTCTGGAGGGAGTCTATTCCACATTTTCACAACTCTTACTATGAAAAAGCCTTTCTGTATTTGGAGATTAAATCTCTTTTCCTCCAGATGTAAAGAGTGCCCGCTTGTCCTCTGTGATGACCTTAAAGTGAATAACTCAACACCACGTTCACTATATGGATCACTTATGTATTTATAGATCATATCCATTATATCTTAAACACATCCCGCCTTAAAATTCTCTTATCAAGAGAGAAGTTTGGATGCTTTTCTCTGCACTTTCTCCAGTTCCCCGATATCCTTTTCATGAACTGGTGGCCAAAACTGAACTGCATATTCTATATGAGGTCTTACTAATGATTTGTACAGGGGCAAAATGATCTCTCTTTCTGCAGTTCATGTCTTTCTAAATACAAGAAAGGAAACTGCATCTTGGCATTGCATGCTATTATAAAGCTTATGATCTACCAAAACCCCCAGATCCTTCTCCACCATTTATTTCCCCAGCTGTACTCCCCCTAGTATGTATGATGCATGCATATTCTTAGCCCCCAAATGCATAACTTTATATTTATCAACATTAAACCTCATCTGCCTCACAGTTGCCCAATTAAACAGTGCATAGAGGTCGACTTGTAAGTTGGAGACATCCTGTAAAGACATTATTCCACTGCATAGCTTGCAGTCTGCAAAGACTGAAATGGTACTTTTAATCCCAAATCCTATATATAATTTATAAATACATAAAAAAGTAAGGGTCCCAGCAATGAACCTTGGGGTACACCACTAACAACCCTAGACTATTCAAAGTATGAATCATTAACCATTACTCTCTGAATTCTGTCTTTTAGACAGTTTTCTATCCATTTACAAATAGTCTGTAGATTTTACCTTACACATTAGCCATGTGTGGGGAACTGTGTCAAATGCTTTGGCAAAATCTAAGTATACTATATCCACGGCCACTCCTTTTTCTAAGGTTTTACTTACCTCCTTATAAAAAGAAATCAGATTTGTCTGACAACTTCTGTCTTTCACAAATCGAATCCATGCTGTCTGTTACTTAAAATATTTTTTTCCAGCAAGAACTCATCTATATGGTCTTTTATTAAATTCTGCAGTATCTTCCCAACTATAGAAGTTAAACTAACTGGTACAGTATATAGTTACTTGGTGAAGACTTTGACCCCTTTTTAACCACTTGCTTACTGGGCACTTAAACACCCTTCTTGCCCAGACCAATTTTCAGCTTTCGGTGCTCTCACACTTTGAATGACAATTACTCAGTCATGCCACACTGTACTCAAATAAATTTTTTGTCCTTTTTTTCCCACAAATAGAGCTTTCTTTTGGTGGTATTTGACCACCTCTGGGGTTTTTATTTTTTGCGCTATAAATGAAAAAAGACAGAAAATTTTGAAAAGAAACGCATATTTCTTTGTTTCTGTGACAGAATTATGCAAATTATTAATTTTTCTTCATAAATTTTGGCCACAATTTATACTGCTACATATCTTTGGTAAAAATAACCCAAATTAGTGGATATTATTTGGTCTTTGTGAAAGTTAGAGAGTCTACAAGCTGTGGTGCGAATCGCACAAAATTGATCACATCTGATGTACTGGTAGCCTATCTCGCTTCTTGAGACCCGAACAAGCCAGGAAAGTACAAATCCCCCCAAATTACCCCTTTTTGGAAAGTAGACATTCCAAGGTATTTAGTAAGAGGCATAGTGAGCTTTTTGATGTTGTCATTTTTTCCCCACAATTCTTTGCAAAATTACGATTTTTCATTTTTTTTTCTCCACAAAATTGTCATTGTAATAGGTTATTTCTCTCACATGGCATGTGTATACCACAAATGACACCCCGAAAAAAATTCTGCTACTCCTCCTGAGTATTACAATACCACATGTGTGGGACTTTTTCACAGCCTGGCCACATAGAGAGGCCCAACATGCAGGGAGCGCCATCATGTGTTCTAGGAACATAAATTACACATCTAACTTGTTGACTACCTATTACACTTTTGAAGCACCAGGACAATGACACGTGACACTGATGACAGATGGCACTGATACGTGGCAATGATGACACTTATACGTGGCACTGATAGATGGCACTAATATGTGGCACTAATGACAGATGGCACTAATATGTGGCACTGATGACACATGGCACTAATATGTGGCACTGATGACACGTGGCACTAATACGTGGCACTGATGACACGTGGCACTAATACGTGGCACTGATGACAGATGGCACTAATACGTGGCACTAATACGTGCCACCGATGACAGATGACACTAAGACGTGGCACTGATGACGCGTGACACTGATGACAGTTGGCACTGATAAGTGGCATTGACACGTGACACTGACAACAGATGGCACGTGACACTGACAGGTGGCACTGATGACAAATGGCACTGATACGTGGCACTGATGACAGATGGCACTAATGCGTGGCACTGATGACAGATGGCACTATGTGGCACTGATGACACGTGGCACTGATGACAGATGGCACTTATACGTGGCACTGATGACAGATGGCACTTATACGTGGCACTGATGACAGATGGCACTGGGGACAAATGGCACTAACAGGTGGCACTGGGGACAGATAGCCCTAACAGGTGGCACTGGGGGCAAGTAGCACTGGGGTGGATGGCACTGGGGTAGATGGCACTGGGGCGGATGGCACTGGGGCAGGATGGAACTGGGGCAGATGGCACTGGGGTGGATGGCACTGGGGCAGGATGGCACTGGGGCAGGATGGCACTGGGGCAGGATAGCACTGGGGCAGGATTGCACTGGGCAGGATTGCACTGGGGGAGGATGGCACTGGGGGAGGATGGCACTTTTTTTTAAACTTTTTTTTTAACTTTTTTTTAACTTTTTTTTTTTTTTTTTACACTGACGGCGCTGCAGCTGTTCATCTCTCCCCTCTCACACTCTGTCTGTGTGAGGAGGGAGAGCGGCGCTGAGAGATGATCTCATATGTTTACCTCCCATTGGACACGCCGATTGCGCTGTGATTGGCCGTTTACAGCGATCTGTGTTTGCCTGTAAAAACACAGAACTTCCCCGATGCGCGCCCGCGGCGGCGCGCATTGCAGAAGTAAACATTAGGACGTCCAGGGACGGCCACCCGGACGAAAGCGCCTGCTCTACGGCCGTCATTCGGGCTATAGGGCGGGCGCGAGGTGGTTAAATATAGGCACCGCATTGACCTTACACCAGTCCAGTGGTACTATTCCAGTCATTAACGAGTTCATTAAAATTAGAAACAGTGGCTTTGAAATGACAGCCCAATTCCTTTAGGACACATGGGTGTATGCCATCTGGTCTAGGTGCTTTATTCACCTTTATGCTGTCTAAATATTTCGGGGCCATGTACATTTTTAGCCATAGTGGATCATTTGGGGCTGTGTGAATATCATCCCCCATTATGGACAGGAGCTCCCCATGCTCCTTTGTATACACAGAGCTGAAGAAGGTATTTATTAAATTTGCCTTCTCCTTGTCCCCAGTCTCCCACTCTAGGGTTGTCAGAGAGCCTTCAGTTTTCCAACCAAGAAGACACCGATCTGATTCTTGCCCAGGGCCAACGTTTATCCACAGCCAGCCCTGATATGGTGAAGGTGATCTGAAGTTCACAGAGGAAAACTGAGCAGGGCATAGGGCACAGAAACTTGCAAGCTCACTAGATTTCTGACAGGTATATTTTTGAAGTTATTGAACAGACGTAAATCAATTTCAATGGTATATTTAACAGACCAAAAGGAAGCAAAAAAGTTCACTGTTAGGGGTTTTCAGTAACTGTCGTCCATCTTGATCCTCGGTGTTGATAGACCATGCTGTCACTAATCTCCAAGACTTGTATTTTCTTTGCTAGCGGTGCAAACAAGCCCAGTCTGTAGAAATATCACTTTCTCCTTCCCTTGCTAGTCACATTCTTCCTGCTGAGTTTCCTGAGCAAAGTGCTGTGGCTCTTGGTTAACATATGTTTAATGTATATATCACTCAAATTCCCATCAAGTGGGCAGTCATTTAGAATGTGTACAAAGACGTTTTAGTCTCTTTTTAAAACTGGAATATATCCCAACTTTTCTAGGATACTAGCTGCTAATCTCATAGCATAGCAAGATAATTTTTCACACAGGGCATACCCATTTGGAATTACTCGAACCTTCCCAACTATTATATACCGTATTTATTGGTGTATAACACGCACAGGCGTATAACACGCACATTCATTTTAAGAGGGAAGTTTCAGAAAAATGTTTTTTTTTTAAATAAGGATCTTTGAAGCAAAATAAGTGTCAGTGCCCATCTGCAGCCTCACAAGTGCCATCAATGCAGCCTCATCAGTCCACATAAATGCAGCCTCACCAGTGCCATCAATGCAGCAGCCTCACCATTGCCATCAATGCAGCCTGATCAATGCAGCCTCAGTCCACATAAATGCAGCCTTATCATTGCTATCAATGCAGCACCCTCACCATTGCCATCAATGCAGCAGCCTCACCATTGCCACGAGTGCAGCCTGATCGATGGCCATCTGAAGCCTAGAGGGGGGCAGGACGAGCGCCGAAAGATTACATTCAGTGAGAATCTCTTATGATAGACAGAACAGTGGTCCAATGGCGGCCCAGGAGACAGAACTTCCTATTACAGAGGCCACCAAGTAAACAGGAGATTCTCACTGTATGTAATCTGACAGCACTCGTCCCGCCCCTCTCCCTGTCCCCTCAGAGGCAGCTAAAATGTAAGTATTGGCGTATAACACGCACCTGCTATTTGCACCTAATTTTTATTGTGAAAAGGTGAGTGTTATACGCCAATAAATACAGTAATTAGGCTGCACCCCACCATGCATTACTATGCCATGTTCATTAAGGTCGCCATACCTGTTAACATATAAAAGTAGTGCTATAATGCTGCTTTCTATGCATAATGGATATCAATGCAATGCATTTAGTGCACTCATTATATATTGCCAAATTTGCTGTTAACTGCTTTTAATGTGTGCTTAATATGTATAGTTGATTTTAAATGTGTCATAGCTTTTTTTTTCTTTATGTCATGGGGACCGAATCACATTTCTAAACTGTCCTCTCTGTGCCCTGTGCTATAATATCATGTAAATTTCTTGTTACTGTTTATATACATCAAAAAAGTGTTGTAATAAAAAGTCATCGCCAAAATGTTTTTTCTTTAACCACCTCAATACAGGGCACATATGCCCCCTTCCTGCCCAAGCCAATTTTCAGCTTTCAGCACTGTTGTTGTTTAAATGACAATTGCGCAGTCATACAACACTGTACCCAAACAGAATTTTCATAGCTTTCTTTTGGTGGTATTTGATCACCTCTGCGTTTTTTTATTTTTTGTTAAACAAATAAAAAAAGACCTAAAGTTTTGAAGAAAAAAAGGTTTTTCTTTTGTTTCTGTCATAAAATGTTGTAAATAAGTACGTTTTCTCCTTCACTGATGGGCACTGATAAGGCGGCACTGATGGGCATTGACGAAGGACACTGATATGTGGTACTGATGGGCACTGGTAGGTGGCATTGATGGTTGGCACTGATATGCAGCACTGATGGGCATTGATAGGCGGCACTGATGGGCACTCATTGGTGGCACTGGTGGGCACTGATAGGCGACACTGATGGACACTGAAAGGCTGCATTGATGGGTACTTATGGGTGGCACTGATAGGCGGCACTGCTGGGCACTGATAGGCAGCACTGCTGGGCACTGATAGGCAGCACTGCTGGGCGCTGATACGTGGCACTGATATGCAGCACTGATAGATGGCATTGTTAGGCATCACTGATGGCACTGGCAGGCATTGGGGATGGGCACTCATTAGCAGCTGCCTGGGCACTGATTGGCATTTCCCTGGTGGTCTAGGGTGACTCCGTTAGAGGCTCTTTACCGAGATTGTGTAGCAGTGTGTCAGACTGACACACCGCACCACCGAGTGGTCGTTCTGTGAGACTGTCATATGATGTCCAGCCAGAACGAGAGCCGCGCCATCCAGCCGTCATTTAAAGCCGTTAAAGATGACCTCCACCTTGGTGCATCAGACTGACACACCGCTACACTGATCTCGGTAAAGAGCCTCTATATAACCTACTGTATATGGGAGCTGTTTTACCTCTCAAAGTCCTAACATTTGCCCAGCCTTTTCCTCTTCTACAGCCAAGCAACACAGTTTGGTAATCCCTCTGTTCACTTGACAATGAATGGGCAGCAGATGACAGATTAGGTATTTCCTTTCTCCCTCCTCTCTCCATGCAGCATGTTTCATTGGCTCAGAAATCTTTCCCACTTTCTCCTACTCTCCGTTTTTGCTGTACAGGGGATTACAGGAGGCTGATATAAAAAAAGATACTTAAAGCGGAGGTCCATCCTAAAAAACATTTGTACATTAACATTTTCTTTGAAATAAATAGGAACATAGGAAATTTTTTTTTACTTACCAGGAATCCCTGTTGCTAGACAGTCTTCCTAACCTGCCTCTTGCTAGTCCGTGTAGCTGTTCCGTCACTTCCTCCTCTTCGGCGAGCTCCCCCGTTGTCTTCTGGGACATGTGTGTGTCCCAGAAGATGGACGGGGCCATTCACAAAGCACCGCGCAAAACGCACATGCGCAGTAGTCAACGGGCAGTAAAGCCGCAAGGCTCCACTGCCGGTTTCCCTTAGTTGCAATGGCAGCGCCGGCACCCGATCCGATAGATGAATCGGCCTCGGGGGGCCGACATCGTGGGCTCGCTGGACAGCTAAGTGCCCTTATTAAAAGTCAGCGGCTACAGTGTTTGTAGTTGCTGACTTAAAAAAACAAAAAAAACGTCTGGAACACCTTTAAGCTGGGTACACACTGTCAGTTTTTTATTTTATTTACCAGTTTACTGAACAAAAAACAATCTCAGATTTTTGCATTCACACAAGGAATGTGTACGCAGGAATTTCCACCGCTGTGCTATTGCATTTTGACAGTGGGAATTCCTCCCCTGTCATAATTCACTGATCGGCCACTGATCAGAGTGAATGCTGGTTTTCCAGCAGGAGTGTTCAACAGAAGCAGGTGTAGTCAGGCGCTTAGTGAATGGAGAATAAGAAGCACTGCCTATGGCTGCTCTCTGTAGGCAGAACCATCAAGACCCTGAGGAAGAGGTTTGGGGAAAACCATTGCTTTATCAAGAATGGAATGGACAAACGCAGTGTCCCCATTTTCTGGAGTTACACCAGAAATCTTCCTTAGGCCCGGTGATCTCGGTCATTGAATCTATATCCAGGATGTTACTCACAGCTGAGCTTTTCAAACAACTCTGCCAATGAAAAGCATTTTGGATTTATACCCTAGAGACTTAATAGGTGGAGGTTAACACTGTTTTATAATTATATTATAACTTTGGTATCCGTTTTCCAGCTATTGTGAGATGGGTTCTTGAACCCTTGCACATGCGTTCCTGTTTACATGTGCTCGTATATACAGTATAATCTTATCAGCCCCTATTAGTAGATAGCATTTGGGACTTCTCAATATGGAAGCCCACTGGTATTTATTCCTTGGGGTTACTAATGGTCATTTATTTTTCTTAGCATATTATTATTATTATTATCATCACTATTATTCTTTATTTGTATTCTTATTTCATTATATTCTCTCTTAGATATCCACGTACCATTCTTATGCCACACTATAGCGATATATATATATATATATATATATATATATATATATATATATATATATATATATATATATATATATAAATAAATATATATATATATATATATATATATATATATATATATATATATATTTCTAGATTGTAAGCTCTAACGAGCAGGGCCCTCTGATCCCTCCTGTATTGATTTGTATTGTAAGTGTACTGTCTGCCCTCATATTGACTGTTGGCACTATATAAATCCTGAATAATAATAATATATATATATATATATATATATATTAGGGCTGTGGAAATTGAAGATTAATTCCTTGATTAATCGATTCATTTTTTTGATCGATCAAAATTCTTTTGATCAGTACTCACCTCTCCCCCAACTTCCGGGTCTTCAGGGAGTTCCGTCGGAGATCCGGTGACGTCACCGACAACAACGTCACTGGGCTCCTCCCCCCTTCCCCAAGTGCCTCCGTCTGCTAATGAAGGGAAGGGGGGAGGAGTCCGGTGACGTTGAAGTTCCGATTGAATGTAACATGTACGAGGGAGGAGCTACGCATGACGTCACCCGCTGCTTCCCTACAGAATTAACACGATTGTTGGCTTTACATGCTGTGTTTTTTCCTCTTTATGTGAGTAGTTTGATTTTGAACACAAAAATGAAATCTTATACGGTGAGCACTTAGATATTTTCTTTCTACCCATGACCTGGCATCCTTGCTGAGATCTAAGGAGACGTGAGAGAAGTTTGTGGTTTGTGTTAACCCTTTTGATACCCTCTTACATGACCACCTGTTTGCACAGGGGTCCATGCCATGAAGTGAGAGTGATAAGTTAGACCGAAGGTAGAGGGATTGTCACGCTACTGTGGAAAAATAAATTACTTACGTCAGTGCTACAGTTTGAATTTAAAACGTATTTATTGTGAACTGTGAAGTTAAGTCATCATGGATTGTGGAAACTAACTAGTGTCGGGTGATTGTATATATTGTATACCACATTTACCACTGACTAATGCAGAGTTGCAATGCAAGGAGATCAGCTAAAAGTAGTAGTAAAATTAAAAATATTTTATTATATCTTTTCATGTGACAACATTGAAAAAATTCAAATTTGCTACAATGTAAAGTAGTGAGTGTGTAGCTTGTATAACAGTGTAAATTTGCTGTCCCCCCAAAATAACTCAACACACAGCCATTAATGTCTAAACTGCTGGCAACAAAAGTGAGTACACTCCTAAGTGAAAATTTCCAAATTGGGCCCAATTAGCCATTTCCCCTCCCCAGTGTCATGTGACTTGCAAGGTCTCAGGTGTGAATGGTGCTCAGACCATACGCCGCACACTGCATCAATTTGGTCTGCATGACTGTCATCCCAGAAGGAAGCCTCTTCTAAAGATGATGCACAAGAAAGCCCGCAAACAGTTTGCTGAAGACAAGCAGACTAAGGACATGGATTACAGGAACCATGTCCTGTGGTCTGATGAGACCAAGATTGACTTATTTTTGTCCAGATGGTGTGAGGTGGCAACCAGGTGAGGAGTACAAACACAAGTGTGTCTTGCCTACAGTCAAGCATGGTGGTGGGAGTGTCATGGTCTGCGGAGGCATTGGTGCTGCTGGCACTGGGGAGCTACAGTTCATTGAGGGAACAATGAATGCCCACATGTACTGTGACAAATAAACTACCATATAAGCTGAATAGTGGCGCTATAAATGAATAACTGAATTAACATCAAATAATACAAAAATCACCCAGTGACAAGTGATAAAATTATGTGAGACAAAACACAAGATAAAAAAAAATATCAAAAGTTCATTAGCTAAATAAGTCCTTATATGTGACGGTGATTAATCAATAAAGATTCAAAATGCATTGAAAGCAGGCCCAATATGATTCATCCACCACGCCATGTGTGCACGGTGATTCCACTTCCCTCTGGGTGTCCACTCACCGGAAGAAGTTGCCTTGCACTCTCATGCAAACAAGCCTCAACCCATAAAGGGTTAAATTATCCATTGATTTCTTATTCATGTGATTGATCCCATGAAAAGATACACATATAAGAAAACAAAGTGCTCCAATAGTGCAGTAAAGTTTGATCAAAAATATATTAAAAAGATTTCAAACATTGCACTCACATAGGTTGAATTAAAATTAGGCATGTAATACATCCATGCAGCAGCATAGGACTGGCAAAGTATGGTCACAACAAACTCTGCGTTTATTAGTGTTTCACCCACACCGGATACGTCACCACCAGAAGGTCATTGCGCCTGATGTCAATAATGGCTGCCGTACAGCAACCATTACCTCAATGCCAGGGGTTTACTCACATTTGTGAGATAATATATACATATATATATATATATATATATATATATATATATATATACATAGCCTTTACAAGCACATGAGCTTTATTGGCATCCTAATCTTAATCCCCTAGTCAGGAGAGCGGAGACTGCAAGCCAGGCTTTTTTTTATCCACATCAGTGCCTGTCCTCACAAAGGCTCTTCTGGAAGAATGGTCAAACATTCCCATAGACACACTCCTAAACCTTGTGGACAGCCTTTCCACAAGAGTTGAAGCTGTTATGGCTGCAAAGGGTGTGCCAACTCAGCATTGAACCCTTACGGATGAAGACTAGGATGTCATTAAAGGTTATGTGCATGCAAAGGCAGTTCCAATACTTTTGGTAATATAGTGTGTATATATATATATATATATATATACTGTACGTCGAATATGGTGTTATATAGACGTGATGTTAAGCTTTATTAGAACAGTGATATTTTCTGTGCTGTTAAATTTTACTTACCTTTTCTAAAAGATAACATTTTAAAAATAGCTAATAAGCTTACAGTTTGATGTGCTAAAACCAAAAACAAATGCATGCTTGGTGGCACCAAATATCAAGTACTGGCTATTTTACATTGTTTGAGGATTACACCAAGGCTTGGTCTACAAAAAATAACAGTTTCAATGTGTTTACCACTGTCAGAGATGGTCACGCAATAACTTTGCTCTCTTTTTGATATATGCACCAAATATGAAAGGGGTATGCTAGTGTAGCCCTCTTTTGGGGAGGGGGGTTATAAGTAATGGCCCTCCCCAAACAGGATATTGCACTAAACTTGTAGGCACTGTAAATAGGAGAGCCAGAACTTTCTGGAGGAGTGGGTAATAAAGTTGGCAGTGCCTCCACCCAGAACAGGATTTCTGTGAACAGAGGCAATTCCTGGGAAAGTAACCAGTAAGATAATCAAAGTAATTGAGAGCAGAGGAACTACTGAAACCATAACTATATAAATGCACACCTATGAGAAAATAACACACAATTTATATAATAAAAGATTAATAATAGTACATACATCCAATGTACAAATAAGTATCAGAAAAGGGCCCAATAGGAGTCCTGGTGGAGTTGTGCACAAATACCTGGATATATATAGTTATTAACTGCTTCCTGACCGCCGGCCATCAATTTCTTCGGTGGCGGTGTGTCACGGAGACACCGCTCGCCAACGAAGGGGGTGAACAGCCATTGTTTATGGCTGTTTACCATGTGATCGGGCGTGATGAAGTCACGGCCGATCACAGATGGTCACACCACCACTGTGCACGGCACATGCGCGCGATCGCGAGCACGCTGCGCGTGCACGTCGGTGGTGGCGTGTTCCCCGGGAACACAGCTTGTCACCGACGGTGGTAAACAGCCATTGGCCGGCTGTTTACCCATGTGATCGGCTGTGATCCTTTCACAGCCGATCACTAAAAGGTAAACAAACCCCAGTAACGAGATTTTACCGGGTTCTCCTCCTCACACACCGATCGTGTGTGAGGAGGAGATTGCGGTAACATCTCGTTACCGCTTACAGTGTACACCAATCACACTGGTTGCCCCCCCAATAAATAGGACCTGTCATCACCCCTCATAGTACATGTCACTCAGAGTCCATCAGAGTACCTGTCACAGTCCATCAGAGTACTTGAGTACCTGTCACAGTCCATCAGAGTACTTGAGTACCTGTCACAGTCCATCCGAGTACCTGAGTACCTGTCACAGCCCATCAGAGTACCCGAGTACCTGTCACAGTCCATCAGAGTACCCAAGTACCTGTCATAGCCCATCAGAGTACCCGAGTACCTGTCACGGCCCATCAGAGTACCCGAGTACCTGTCACGGTCCATTAGAGTACCCGAGTACCTGTCACGGTCCATCCGAGTACCTGAGTACCTGTCACGGTCCATCCGAGTACCCTAGTACCTGTCACGGTTCATCCGTACCCGAGTACCTCTCACGGTTCATCCGAGTACCCGAGTACCTGTCCCAGTCCATCTGAGTACCCGAGTACCTGTCACGGCCCATCAGAGTACCCGAGTACCTGTCACGGCCCATCCGAGTACCTGAGTACCTGTCACGGTCCATCCGAGAACCCGAGTACCTCTCACAGTTCATCCGAGTACCCGAGTACCTGTCACAGTTAATCTGAGTACCCGAGTACCTGTCACAGTCCATATGAGTACCTGAGTACCTATCACCGCCCTTCAGAGTACCCAAATACCAGTCACCAGGCCATCAGAGAACCTGTCATCAGGCCATCAGAGTACCCAAGAACCTGTCACCAGGCCATCAGGGTACCCAAGTACCTGTCACCAGGCCATCAGAGTACCGAGTACCTATCTGCAACCCATCAGAGTACCTATTTGCAGCCCATGCCTCATAGAATATATGTTGTGGTGTTTGCTTTCCAAAATGGGGTCATTTTGTGGGTAATTTCACTGTCCTGGTGGTCCAGGACCTTCAAAAGTGTGATAGGTAGGAATGAAATGAGATGTGTCATTTATGCTCCTAGAACGCCTGAATGTACTTCTTCAATGTTCGGACTCTCTATGTGACCAAGCTTTGCAAAAGTCCTACACATGTGGTATCGCCATACTCAGGAGGAGTAGCAGAATGTGTTTTGGGGTGTAATTTTTGCTATATACATGGTATGTGTTAGAAATATCTTATAAATTGACAACTTTGTGTAAAAAATAAATGCGTTTTCATTTTTTTCCACATATTCCAAAAACTTCTGGAAAAAAATGAACCGTTCAAAAGACTCATTATGCCTCACAGATTATATGTTGGGGTGTTTGCTTTCCAAAATGGGGTCATTTTATGGGAAATTCCATTGTCCTGGTACTCCAGGGCCTTCAAAAGTGTAATAGGTGGTTGAGAAATGAGATGTGTCATTTTTGCTCGTAGAACGTCTGAAGGTGCTACTTCAATTTTGGTGTTCTGTATGTGGCCAGGCTGTGTAAAAGTCTCACACATGTGGTATCGCCATACTCAGGAAGAGTAGCAGAATGTATTTTGGGGTGTCATTTGTTGTATGCATATGCTGTGTGTGATGAATAATCTGATAAAATTACAATTTTGTAAAAAAAAATAATAATAAAAAAAATCTTCATTTTGCAAAGAATTGTGGGGAAAAATGACACTTTAAAAAAAATCACCATGCTACTTACTTAATACCTTGGAATGTCTACTTTGTGTCATTTGGGGGGTATTTGTACTTTCCTGACTTTTTAGTGTCTCAAGAAATGAGATACACCTGATGTACTGAAGGCCTGATCAGATGTGATCAATTTTCAGTGATTGGCACCATAGTTTGTAGACTCTATAACTTTCACAAAGACCAAATAATATACACTAATGTGGGTTATTTTTACCAAAGATATGTAGCAGTATAAATTTTGGCCAAAATTTATGAAGAAAAATTAATAATTAGCAAAAATTTATGACAGAAACAAAGAAAAAGGCATTTTTTTTCACAAAATGTACGTTTTATTTTATTTATAGCACAAAAAAAAACACTAGTGATTAAATACCACTAAAAGAAAGCTCTATTTGTGTGGAAAAAAGGACGCAAGTTTCATATGGGTACAGTGTTGCATGACTGAGTAATTGTCATTCAAACTGTGAAAGTGCTGAAAGCTGAAAATTGGTCTGGTCAGGAAGGGGGTGTAAATGCACTGTACTGAGGTGGTTAAAAGAGATACCACAAGATGAATGTTGCAACAAAGTTCAGTTGCAGGAGCCCTTGAGGATGATCGCAAGGCAGTGTCTGTCTTCCAAGTCGGCACCACTCCAAAATTCACCAGATTTTTCTTTATATGAGACACACCTCCCTTCTGGTTGGAGTGGTGCCGACTTGGAAGTTTATACCTCTGATATCCCCTTGCTGGACGACTGATTCATCAGGTTCAATCGAGGATTTCAGAGACGATACCAGGAGTAATCACCATCCCTGTGGGGACACATGTGAGTTTGTCCGTCTGCTTGCAGAGGTCCACAGAATCTGGTAAGCACATTTTGGTCTACTTTGGTGAAGCTGATTGTGACCGAATATAATATTCTACACATCATTTTTTTACGAAGGCATCTGACAGTTATATATTCTGGGTGTGCATTGGACTTTAATATTGCTTTTTTAATTTAATTTGATTGATTGTGCTGCACTTACCCCCACTTTTTATTATGCGTTATAGGCATATGTGATTACCTAAAGTGTTCAGCTTGGACTTGTTCGTGTTTTGTTATTTATTTGTGCTGATTGCCCCCCATTTTTACATATGCAGACCTTTAGTAAAGCAAAGAGCAATTTGCAAACTGCATAAACATTAGCAATCAATCTCCATCTAACTGCTCAATAGAATTGAAAATTGAATGATTATTGTTGTCTGTGGATTACTATTCTGTAAATTTCCTCATATTGCTAAATATGTATACAGTATTTATTACCATGAAATGTAATTCTTAGAGCATCAAAAATTAAGAAAATAAAATGTAATTGATTCAAGTCTGAGCCTATGAACCATGAATTTGATTCACACTTTTTGAAAAGAATGTTTAAGAACCTTTTGCATTAGGTAGTGCTGAAAGTGAATTCAAAAGGCTCAAATGACACTTGAAAATATGTTAGGAATGTTGGCTATGACATCATTGGATGCGCTCCTTTGTGTGAGTCCACTGAACTGAGTCCATTTGATTTTTAGGATAGTTAAAGTGGTTCTAAAGACATGTTTTTTTTACCTTGCATTGACTGCATTAGGGTAAAAAGTGTTTAGGTATCAGTATTGCCCCTCCTTATACTTACCTCACTTATACTTTCCTCACTCCATCCAGCACCAGTGCCTGTCTATAGTTGCTCTCTCCGCTCTCACAGGCTTTGCCGAGGTAGCAGGAATCATTGGCTTCCACTGCTGTCAGTCAAATCCTGTGACAAACGAATGGGGGGGGGCGGAGCTGAGCTGCACTGTTTCTGTCTATAGATGCAGGCAGCCCAGCTTGAGATTGAGCTTGCACAAGTGACCCCATAGCAAGTGGCTTGCTATGGGGGCTCTCGGAAGGGAGGAGGAGCCAAGAGCGCCAGCAGAGGACCTGAGAAGAGGAGGATTGGGCGCTTTCTGTGAAATTCCATTTCACAGAGCAGTTAACGATATCATGTTTGTTATTTAAAAAAAAATACTTTACAATCACTTTAAGAGCAATAAAAGCCTCAAATGGCATTTGATATTTGTACATCAGATTGGTATGCATTATGTACAGTATAATATTCTGTTTGTCAATTATTTATATTTATTTAGCTCGTTATGCTCTACCAGCACACCTACCTACCACAGGCTCTTAAAGGACCAATACACCAAAAAGTTAAAGTTTGAGCCAGCTTGTCATAGATCTTTTATAGTTTATATATACTGTATATTTATATATACAGGCTGATGACAGAAGCATATTTGTCTCTGTGTTGTTATCTTACATGCGCTATACCAGATAATTAAGCCTGTTATATAGTGTGTGTGTGTGTGTGTTTGTGTGTGTTGTGGTCACCTTACTGTATGTTAGTAGGTAAACATGTTTATTGCAATAGAGTTTATATGCAGCTCTTGTTATTTTAGTTAACCCTGTCCCTTCTGGTCTGGGATTTTATAGGTAGTTTTAGGTTAATGCTTAATAACCAGCATAGGATAGAGCCAGGTTAGGCATCTGATGGCCACTTGTGGTAGTTAGAGTTCCGCTTGCATGTCAAATTAGAAACTACGTGGGACTAAGACACAGAGTAGATAGGCTGGTTCTAAGTTCCAGTGCCACACCACAGTTTCAGCTGTGAGACTCTGCATTCCACGCTGGTTGTATAATGACTGGAGTGGAGGATGTCCCCATCACCCACTGATTTTCTCTTCAGGTCTCCATCACAAAGATAAACACGACATCGCATTCATCCTCAGGCACCCCTGTAACTGAACTTTGCTGAAACATTCATCTGGAGGTATCCTTATTACTAACTATATATACCCAGGTATATGTGCACAATTCCACCAGGACTCTTGTTGAGCCCTGTGCTGATAATTTTTATTGTATTTATTAATAACAGGTACTTATATAGCACCATCAATTTACACAGCACTTTACATTTACTGTATATTGTACATTCACATCAGTCCTTGTACTCAAGGAGCTTACAATCTAAGGTCTCTAACTCACATTCATACATACACATACTAGGGCCAAATTAGACAGGAGCCAATTAACCTACAAGCATGTCTTTGGAGTGTTGGAGGAAACGGGAGTACCCGACGGAAACCCACACAAGCACAGAGAGAACATGCAAACTCCGTGTGGGCAGTGCCGTGGTTGGGATTCTAATAAAGGTCCCTAGTGGTACTACCACTTTGTACATTGGATGTATGTACTATTAAAAATCTTTATTATGCCTTGTATTATTTCCACATTGTTGTGCATCTATATACTTATGGTTGGTGGTATATGTTGGTTGCATTAGTTGCGCTGTTTTCCATTACTTTGATCAGGTTTCTAAAGAATGTCCCAGAAAGGGAATCTCCTCTGTTCACAGAGGTCCTGTCCTGGGTAGAGGCACTGCCACGTTTATTAACAAACCCATTTTTCCACTGAGTGAAGGTTCTGGCTCTCTTACTTACCTACAGATTTAGCACAATATCTGGTTTGAGGAGGACCCTTTTATCTAACATCCCCCTTCCTCCCTCCCAGAAAAGGGCTTTGAATAGGCAACACTTGTACCTTTTTCATGTTTTATCAGTACTTATCATAATTGTCAATTATCACCTTTGGCTATGTACATTATTCCAGTGCAACATGTGAATAAATTATACTCTATTACCAAAATATACTTTTACCCATGCAACATTTCATTTTGACAGTAAACATCCTTGCAGCCCTCCAGGCTTGAAAGTTTTGATACATATACCTTGTGTGCCAGGCTGGAGGACTTCAGGAGAATGTCAGGGTGCATATTTAAAATTAAGTAAAAAAATACTCTTCGTGTTTTTGTTCACCTTTCCTATTTTTCTTCTTTCTCCTTCAGTTCCCTTCTTTTTCCCCTCTTTTTTTTTAGTCTTTGAAAGGTTTGTTTAATTGACCAGTAGCAGGCTGCAGGAATCTAACTCTCCAGGTAACGGAGTGTCATTGTAATGTACTGCTTGAGTTGATGCAATGCTGTACTCTATGCCTTTGCTTGCTGTGGTCTGTGACCGTTTGCTTTTATTACTTGTGCCTTATTGTTCCTTCTTTGATTTTTTTGTTTCCCTTGAAATTTCAATAAAATGTCAGTTTTCAAAAAAAAAAAAAAAAAAATTAAGTAAAAAAATAACTCACATAAAGACTAGCAAATTATCATGTGAATGTGAAAAAAGAATAAATCTGAAAACCGAAGAAGCTGATTAAAAATATATATATCTAAGACCCGAGTAAGCAGAGTCAATTTAAAAAAAATCTACTGCCCTGTACATTCAAGTACAGGCAGACCGAAATATACTGTAAATACAAGGTAAAGGAAAATTTGTGCATTTAATGCTCACCAGCTTTTGTTTACCACTTTTAGTTGGCCCTAAAGCACAATGCAGTATTGGCGCCATCAGTATCAAAGCAGTTTATTGTTGCACTCAAATGAAGCATTTGAGTGTCTGTTCATTTATTTATATAGATTGAAAATGTAAAAATCAGTATTAACGTGCTCTTTAACTGTGTTTATTGTATTTACCCTTTAATCAGCATGCTTATGGTAACTAGGAATCCTTTATAGGATGAATGTAGAGCATAAGGAGTAAATTATCCTTAATTGTGTTTGGAAATAATGTAAACTGCCTTTGATTATTAAAAGATTGTATTTTTCCCACGCTCCATAGAGGTTTATTCATTTGTATATACCGATATGCATATAGATTTTTATAATGGTTTGTCCATTATTCAGCTTATTTATACATTGCTTTGTAAGTAGTGATTTCCCGCAGTGCTTTTAGTACCACGACAGAAAATCAGCATCATAGAATAGAATGTGAACAAGCCATTAATCTGCTCTTATATTCAAGGCACTTTTTCAGAGAATTGCTTGCACTTAAATTGGATTCAATTGCTCTAATGTTCTTCGAGGCAACCCTAAAAACCCTGTACACATGATCGGATTTTCTGACAGCAAATATTGGATGTCAGGCTGTTGGCAGAAAATCTGACTGTGTGTATGCTCCATCGGACAATTGTAGCCGGAATTTCCGCCAACAAATGTTGGCTAGCATGTTCTCAAATTTTCAGCCAACAAATGTGTGTTATCGGACTTTCCGATTGTGTGCACACAAGTCCGTCAGACAAAAGTCCAAAGAATAAACACGCATGCTCAGAATCAAGGACGAGCCAAACGTTGGTTTTGTAAAACTAGCGCTCGTATTGGAGATATCACATTCGTGACGCAGCAAATTATGACATTTCTCAATGCAGCGCATTCTCTTCTTCTTTATAATGGTATAATAATGAAGCTTGCTGGTAATATTCACAGAGTTCTGACAAACTTTTTTTTTTTCTAGTGATCTCCCGAATAATATTTTCTTAGTTTTTTTCTAGTGATTTCCAGAATAATATTTTTGTTGTGCTTTTTTTTTCTAGTGATCTCCAGAATATTTTTTTTGTGTTTTTTTTCTAGTGATCTCCAGAATAATATTTTTTATTTTGTAGTGATCTCTAGAATAATATATATTTTTTTCTAGTGATTCCCAGAATAATATGTTTTTTAGTTTTGTGTGTCAAGTTACCACAACACCATTATGATCTTGTATTTTTTAACCTGAAAGGTACAACTATGTTGGTATCCCTTGTTAATTTGACATTGTATTTTTGAAATGTACCTGCCTACTCACAAACAAACTGTCCTTTTTGAAGTAAAATACATAGCCAAGTATTTGTCCAAACTATTTTTTTTAATTCAATAGGGAGCACAAGGTCATATCAAAATAGGATGGCAACGATGGAGAAATTGTTGGAATTGGTGAAGCCTTTGAACCCCAGGGCAGATATCAATTATCTGACTGTCCAAATTGGTAACTTGAGGAGTCCATTTAATTGGGAGCACAATACGGTCCAGGACTCAGAGAGATCGGGAATAGCAGCAGGTGACATATATGTCCCGAAGCTGTGGTCTTCCAACATCCTGTCACGTACCTGGTAGTTGAGCCTAATATGCAGGGAGTGGCTTCTCATATACCTCTGTCTCGAGAACCCCTGATAGAGCAGACAGGGGCTCGGCAGTGCAAAGGGGCACAGGTGCCTGACAGGTAAGCTGATGCAGGGGCTGGCCCAGACCGCTGATGCGACTGTGAGGAAGCTGGCAGCAGGTAACAGGCTGGAGCAGTGGCCAGACAGGAAGCAGGAGCATACTGGAAACTGAAAACACTTCCACACAACACTTCCTTCCACGCTGCTGTGGTGGGTGCGGTGGCAGTGTTCTTGGTGAAGGTGGTAGAGGAGCATGGTCCAACTCGCAGAGGTGCATTTTGCAGGTGAGTTTGCCCCTCATCCCCTTGTTTAGGGCCTGAAGAATTATTTCCTCGCTTATAGTGAGCTGGTCCTCCTCCATCTGTTTTAATTTATTGCCTTTCAGACATCCAAATGCCTCCTGGCCATCAGGGTCCAAGCTAATTGCAGCTATAGCATAGCAAAGAAAATCAGCCTTGGCATTGTCCAGGTTCCTGGACTTTCTGGTCCTTTTGGTTGGAGGGCAGAGGGAAGGAACCTGTGATTCTATCAGGCTGCTTGCCATGGCCTCCTCTTGGCTGAGGCTGAGACTTTCCTGTGTATGAAAATGGTACATAGCTTTAGGTTTTTGGTCATCAATCACACACAATTTTGAGCTCATGACTGTTGCAAACTGAATGTTAACAAATAGAAAAGACTATCATTCTGACCCCAGCATTTTTCATTCTTATCGCAATAATTTTTTGCCCACTACTGTCTATTGACATGTAAACCACTTTGTTAAATCAGAAATTTGTGATCAATAACATCTAGTTAACATCATTCGATTTTGACAAGAAATATGTTCAACAATGCTATACCTGGGTCAAGCTGGGCTCCTTCACATCTTCTTCCTGGGTGGAAGACCCAGGTTGGACCTCAGGAGCCTCAGCTGATGTTGAAGGGAGTGTTAAGAGCGATGGCCTGGGTTCAGTCTGGTCTGACAAAAAACACAGGCTGTGGTAGTACCACAGCCTGGGGACATATATGTCATCTGCTGATGCTCTTGATCTCTGGGAATCCTGGACCTTCTTGCACTCCCTATTATATGTGCTCTGCAGGCTACCAATTTTGTTCTTCAAATAATTGATGTCTGCTGTGGGATACACAGGCTTCATCAATTCCAACAGTTTCTCCATCGCTGCCTTCCTCTTGATTTTTTGGAGTTATCCTTGCATTTTACTTGCCATAGACATGGCAGCTCCCGTTATTGCTGGATAAAATCAGGGAGGAAGTCAGGGGCAGTAAATTTACCCACAATTTTCTCTGCAAGACACAACACAACACAAACCCTAATGTCAGGCTAAACTCTCATAATCTTGTCCCAATATAGGCCTCAATCTATAAGCAGTATAGGCCACTAACCACTGATGCCCCAATTTACAATTGTACCTTTGTTTCAACGTCTCTTTGTGCGAAAACAATCTTCTGTCCTCCACTCACAGATTGTACCTATGTTCATTACAGTGTCCACTCGTTATGCTTTATATACACTGCACATGCGTCAAACTCCGCCCCTGTCCTTCTTTCTAGTGTATTCCCTGCCTCTTCTCTTTTGGGCAAGTGAGAGAGCAAATGGCAGAGAGACAGCAGGTGCCTGCAGAAAGAAGCAAGACAGTTCCCGATCCTGGAGGAGATATAAGGCCTCAAATCTGTCCTTTGAAGAGATGGTGGAGATGGTGGACATCTTAAAGAGGACATACTATGATGGGAATTATGGGCCGTACAGAAACTCTAATGTGAGAAAGGCCAAGATCCTGGCTAAAGTTGTCAGAAGTCTGCACAGGACTTTTGGGGTATGACGATCCAAGGATCAATTGCTGGTCAGACCTGAAATTGAGGGAGCAAAATCAGTATAGAAAGATCAGGAAAGTGCTGCAAAAAAAAGTAAGTATTTGTCGTGTGTTCCTATTATTATTATTCCTTTTATGCTGGTCCATGTGCTTTTCTTTACTGTTGTACAGTTTAAAATGGCAAGTTTGAGGTTCGTGGACACAGGAATCGTTCAGTTACGTTCATCGGTGTAGTTACAGTGACAATGTGCTGTAAAATGTGCCAAAATCAGAACATTTTAAGGACTCCAAGCAATTAATTCAAGGAGTTGAAAAGGCAGAATATATTTATCATTAATGCATTACATATATTAGTACAATAACATTGTGTGTGTGTAGCAGACCCACAGCACAACATAATAGTAAGCTGAAGAAGAGCTTGTCAACTCATATTTCAAATAAGTTATGTTTGCACTATTGAAGAAAATGGGCAAAATGAAAAGCCCACTTGAGAACCTAGGAGACAGATAAGAAACACAAACAGTAATTCAAATGAAATATGAGTTCAGTTTTTCCCAAAAAAATGATTTCACATCCGCAATATTTTATTGTAAAGCAATTGCCCCTTTACCCAGGAAGTGCGCTACATACTTTTGCATGACTTTGCGGGCGCTTTGGGGGGGGGGGGGGGGGGTAAGCCAGGACGGCCACTTTCAATAGCCATCGTCACTGCTGTATCCGATGCAAAGTTAGCCTCAATCGAAACTGAGGCCAGATATCTGGCTGCATTCTTCTTTAGGTAGTTTTGGAGAATTCAGCAGCTTAACACAACATGGTTCAGTTTATATTCGGCCAGGTTGATGGGCGTTAGGAAGATCCTGAACCGGCTTGCCATTATGCCAAAGGCATTCTCCACCACTCTTCTGGCACGTGACAGCCAGTTATTAAAAACCCTCTGCTCTGGGGTCATGTTCCTCATGGGGAACGGCCTCATGAGATGTTCCCCCAGAGCAATGGCTTTATCCGCGACAAATAGAAAATTGAGGCCCACAACAAAAAAAGTATTTGTCGTGTGTTCCTATTATTATTATTACTTTTATGATGGTCCATGTGCTTTTCCATACTGTCGTACAGTTTAAAATGGCAAGTTTGAGGTTCGTGAACACAGGAATCGTTCATATTAAACATTGTTCGTTCAAACAATAATACATCGTTTTTGGCATATGCAGGTTAACTACATTAGTTCAGGCCTATTTTGATTAAAATAAGTGTATTACATTGTTGTTTAGATGTGTTTGAAACTATAATGAAATGACAACTTTATTCAGTGTCAGGAGAGAGTACTCAGCAGCTGTTTACACATCTGGATGCAGGTGCACTAGTGTGGGACACCATAACACCCTTGTTATGGTGTCCCACGGAGGTGCTCCAGTGGATACTAGGGGTCTCTCCATGTGTGAAACGTGCACAAAACAGGTATTCCAGCTTTTGAAAGGGAAAAAAATCATGTATTCAGCTTGGAACTCTGCAAAAACAAACAATTGGAAGACACTTCCAAGCAATGTTTCATATTACTATCTCTAACCTAACATATCTGTCTGCTAAGTATACCTTTTTGTATTCACATAGGGGAGAAAAGAATAGAGACATCTGAGGACACCAGCAACGTCACACTGAATGAAGAAAGGCAACTCACCACACACCCTGAAGATGTGGATGCAGATGTTCTGGAAGTGTTGGGTGAAGTGGTAGAAATGGTGTCGCCAACAGGTCAGTGTCTGAGACCACAGCTTCAGGTAATAGATGGATGCCTGCATATTTAACCACTTCAGCCCCGGACCAATCAACACCTTAAGGACCAGAGGTCTTTTTCCAATTTCGCACTGCACTGCTTTAACTGGTAATTGCGCGGTCATGCAATATTGCACCCAAACGAAATTTGCGTCCTTTTCTTCCCACAAATAGAGCTTTCTTTTGATGGTATTTGATTGCCTCTGCGATTTTAATTTTTTGCGATATAAATGGAAAAAGAGCGAAAATTTAGAAAAAAAAAGATATTTTCTTCTTTTTGTTATAAGAAAAATCGAATAAACTAAATTTTAGTCATACATTGAGGGCCAAATGTATTCAGCCACATGTCTTTAGTAAAAAAAATGTCAATAAGCGTATATTTTTTGGTTTGCGCAAAAGTTATAGCGTCTACAAACTAGAGTACATTTTCTGGAATTTACACAGCTTTTAATTTATGACTGCCTATCTCAATTCTTGAGGTGCTAAAATGGCAGGGCAGTACAAACCCCCCCCCCCCAAATGACCCCATTTTGGAAAGTAGACACCCCAAGGAAATTGCTGATGGGTATGTTGAGCCCATTGAATATTTATTTTTTTTGTCCTAAGGGATTGAATAATGACAAAAAAAATATATATATATATAGATATATTGCTCACACATGCCATGGTTATATGTTGAATTGCACCCCAAAATATATTCTGCTACTTCTCCCGAGTATGGGGATACTACATGTGTGGGACTTTTTGGGAGTCTAGTCGCGCACGGCACCCTGAAAACCAATCACCACCTTCAGGATTTCTAAGGGTGCAAATTTTTGATTTCACTCCTCACTACCTATCACAGTTTCGAAGGCCATAAAATGCCAAAATAGCACAAAACCCCCCAAAATGACCCCATTTTGGAAAGTAGACACCCCAAGCTATTTACTGAGAGGCATGTTAAATCCATGGAATATTTTATATTTTGCCACAAGTTGCAGGAATTTTACCATTTTTTTTTTTTGCACAAAGTTGTCACTAAATGATATATTGCTCACACATGCTATGGGCATAAGTCAAATTACACCCCAAAATAAATTCTGCTGCTGCTCCAGAGTACGAGGATACGACATGTGGGGGACTTTTTGGGAGCCTAGCCACGTACGGGACCCCGAAAACCAAGCATTGCCTTCCGGATTTAAATATAAAATGCTACCAAAAAAACTGTTAGCGATCGCAGGGATCAGGCCTGACTCTGCGATCGCTGCAGTTATGTGTTTAGTGTTTTGTAAGTGACAGTGATCGATCGATACTGCACTTGGGTGGGCTGGGCAGAGGGGCAAAACGCAGGTGCTAGCAGGTATCTGGGCTGATCCCGCTAACAATGCGTTTTTTTGGAACCCTAAACTGCTGGGGACGCTAGTATAGATCTGATCAGATCAGATATTGATCTGTTCAGATTCTATACCACCACGGGAGGTTTATGCTTTGCGTGTGGGTGTTAGCGGTACTGGCACTAACCTAGCGCTGCCTGGGGCGACGCAGACCCTGACCCTAAAACCTAATTGATATCACCCACCGGGTGATCAGGGGGTTAAACCTTTATTGGGTAATAAATGGTGGGTGCCCTGATGCTATAAAATGCAAACTAACCAGAGTCACCCGTAACACATATACGGTGATCAGTGGTGAAAGGGTTAACTAGGGGCAATCAGGGGGTTCAAATTTTTATTAGGTAGTATATGGGGGTCCCTGGCGCTATATAAAAACCTGACGGGGAACCTAAATAACTAACTGGCTAACCAGCGTCACCAGTGATACTTATACTGTGATCGCTGGTGAAAGGGTTAACTAGGGGCAATCAGGGGGTTAAAACCATTATTGGGTAGTATATGGGGGTACCTAATGCTATAAAAACCTGGCGGTGAACCTAAAAAAATAACTAGCTACCTAACGACACTAGTGACACTAATGCAGCGATCAGAAAAACGATCGCTTAGTGATACTGGCAAAAGGGGGTGAACGGGTTAACTAGGGGCAATCAGGGGATTAAAACCATTATTGGGTAGTATATCGGGGTACCTAGCGCTATAAAAACCTGGCCGTGAACCTAAAAAAAAAACTAGCTACCTAGCGACACTAGCGACACTAATGCAGCGATCAGAAAAATGATCGCTTAGTGACACTGGCAAAAGGGGGTGAAAGGGTTAACTAGGGGCAATCAGGGGGTTAAAACCATTATTGGGTCGTATATCGGGGTACCTAGCGCTATAAAAACCAGGCGGTGGACCTAAAAAAAAACTAGCTACCTAGCGACACTAGCGACACTAATGCAGCGATCAGAAAAATGATCGCTTAGTGACACTGGCAAAAGGGGGTGAAAGGGTTAACTAGGGGCAATAAGGGGGTTAAAACCATTATTGGGTAGTATATCGGGGTACCTAGCGATATAAAAACCTGCCGGTGAACCTAAAAAAATAACTAGCTACCTAGCGACAGTAGCGACACTAATGCAGCGATCAGAAAAATGATCGCTTAGTGACACTGGCAAAAGAGGGTGAAAGGGTTAACTAGGGGCAATCAGGGGGTTAAACCCATTATTGGGTAGTATATCGGGGTACCTAGCGCTATAAAAACCTGGCAGTGAACCTAAAAAAATACCTAGCTACCTAGCGACAGTAGCGACACTAATGCAGCGATCAGAAAAATGATTGCTTAGTGACACTGGCAAAAGGGGGTGAAAGGGTTAACTCTAGGGGCAATCAGGGGGTTAAACCTTTATTGGGGGGGTAGGGGGCTACCCTGGACCTAACACTAACTTCCCTGACAGTTTTTACTGTTACAACTGACACTGAATGCAGTGATCAGTAAAGAAATGATCAATGCAATCAGTGACACTGTGACTGGGGGGGGCGGGGGGGGATCGGGGGGGGGGGTTTGTGTACCTATGTGTACCTATGTGTCAGTGTAGTGTTTTGGTGCACTTACTTTTAGTCTTCTCCTCGTAGTCCGGTCAAAAAGACCGCCCCAAGGAGAATGACATCACTTCCTCCTTCCTGTGTATACAATACACAGTGGGAGGAAGCTTGTCATTGGCCAGGAGCGATCCAGAGGGGGTGGCTAGAAACCAACGGCCATCCCCTCATCACGGATCGCTCCGGCAGCGAACCGGACCGCCGTATCCAGCGGGAGGGGGTCCGATCGGACCCCCCACCCGCTGGAAGGCAGGCACGTACATGTACGTGCTTGTGCCTGCCTGTGCCATTGCGATGACGTACAATGGCAATACGGCGGTCCTTAAGTGGTTAATACATGGTGTTTTGTTTTTTAGGTGATGTGGATGTTGTGGAAGAAGAAAATCACTTCAGCAGTTCAAGTGCACAAATCCTGATCAGGGAGATCATGGTGTGCAATCGTGATTTGTAACAAATGAAACAAAACATCCATGATGTCCAAAAAAGACTCAATGCAACATCATTGATATTTTAGGAAAAATCTAAACAAAAATAACATTTTATAGTTGTCGTTATGCTGTACGTTTTTTACAGTTTTAAATGAATTGCAAAGCCAAATTTTGAAGATGCACACAGTGTGTCAACATGTGCTATTTCCTATCATGGGATATCAATGTAAGCGTTTCGGGGGCGCAACCCCTTCCTCTCACCTACTTTAGTTTGGAGGAAGGTGTTGCACCCACAAAACACGTATTGATATCCCATGATGGGACATAGCACATATTGACACACTATGGGGGCTATTTACGAAAGGCAAATCCACTTTGCACTGCAAGTGCACTTGAAAGTGAACTTGGAAGTGCAGTTGCTCTAAATCTAAGGGGTAGATCTGAAATGAGGGTAGATCTGTATCATGTGTAAGCTAAAATGCTGTTTTTAATATTCCTTTCATTTCCCCCTCTGATCTACAGCGACTTTACTTCCAAGTGCACTTTCACGGTTTTGTTGTAGGAAAGTCTGATCATGCTTAACCCCTTCCCGCCGAACGTACACAGATGTGCGTACTCGGCTTCCGGGGGTCATGACGTCACTTCCCGTTTACTCGGCTGCCAATGGCGCCGGTTTAAAAAAAAATATCCGGTATTCAGAATCGCCGTTTTCGGCGATCTGAATACACTGAAGTGTAAAGGAGGGGTGGGGGGTCTTTTAGACCCCCAATCACTCCATAAAGAGTGCCTGTCACTGCCTATTACTGTCACAAGGGATGTTTACATTCCTTGTGACAGCAATAAAAGTGATCAAAATTTTATTTTTTTTAAACAATTTAGTCATTTTAAAATAAATAATAAAAAAAAATGTTTTAAAGTGCCCGCCGTCCCCGCGAGCTCGCGAAGCAAAGAAAACGCATACGGAAGTCGCGCCCGCGTATGTAAACGGTGTTCAAATCACACATGTGAGGTATCGCCGCGATCGTCAGAGTGAGAGCAATAATTATAGCACTAGACCTCCTCTGTAACGCTAACCTGGTAACCGTAAAAAACATTTAAAGCGTCGCCTATTGAGATTTTTAGGTACCGTACTTTGTCGTCAATCCACAAGTGCGTGCAAATAGAAAGTGTGACATGTTTGGTATCTATTTACTCGGCGTAACATTATCTTTCACATTATGCAAAAAAAATGGGATCATTTTACTGTTTTTTTTTTTAAATTCATGAAAGTGTCCCTTTTCCCAAAAAGTTGCATTTAAAACACTGATGCGCAAATACCGTGTGACATAAATATTGCAACAATTGCCGTTTTATTCTCTAGAGTCTCTGTTAAAAAATATATATAATGTTTGGGGGTTCCAAGTAATTTTCTAGCAAAAAATATGGATTTTAACTTGTAAACACCAAATGCCAAAAATAGGCTTAGTCATGAAAGGGTTAAGGCTTCATTCACACTAGTCACTCCACAAGCTGCATTCCAAAAGGAGAACAATTCACTGGTAACAAGGCCAGGGCTGGTGCAAGGATTTTTGTCTACTTAGGTGAAGGTGCATTTTACTATTATTAGCACCGATATCAATACTACAATAATATTGACAGGCCGACTGAACAATTGTGGGTACATCCAGTATAATAATAGTAATGTATTGTGTCCCCCATTATGATGTCTAGAGGCCACATTCCATCTAAATTCTACAGCAGACCAATATAAAATAAATACAGGATTTATATATAAGTTGGCATGTTTTTACTTCAAATAATCAAACATATATTTAAAACCATACATTTTTATATTACATTTTAAGCATAAATAAAATTATAATTTAAAATAATGAATACTTCATCTGATTATAGAGCGTTCCTACTACGTATATGTAACCAGGCTGTCTGAGAGTGTTTTACATTCTGGGATGTATAAATTGATAATGATGATGATGAAATATAAAGAAGGATCTTTAACCACTTGCTTACTGGGCACTTAAGCCCCCTTCCTGCCCATGCCAATTTTCAGCTTTCAGTGCTGTCACTCTTGAATGACAATTGCACAATCATGCTAAACTGTACCCATATGAAACTTTTATCATTTTTTCACACAAATAAAGCTTTCTTTTGGTGGTATTTAATCACTACTGGGGTTTTTATTTCATAATTTAATATAAAATTTTGCAAATAGGTAATTTTTCTCCTTCATTGATGTGTGTTGATGAGGCTACACTGATGGACACTGATAGGTGGCACTGGTAGGCATTGATAAGGTGGCACTGATGGGCACTGATGTGGTGGCACTGGTGGTCATTGATCAGGAGGCACTGATGAAGCTGCACTGATAGGTGGCACTGATGGGCACTAATAGGTGGCACTGAAGGGCACTGATAGGTGGCACTAATAGGTGGCACTGATGGGCACTGGTAGGTGACACCAATGCACTGATAGACACTGGTGGGCACTGATAGGTGTCACTGGTGGGCACTGGTAGGAGGCACTGGTGGGCACTGCTTAGCAGTACTTATGGGCACTGGTAGGTGGCACTGGTGGGCACTCATGAGGCAGCAGTGGTTCTCCATGTGCGGGACCGATTTTACACAAGCCGGTAATCAGTTTTTTTTTCCTTCTCACACTGTCAGATTACCAGCTTCTGTGTACATCACGTGATGTGCTGTCAGCTGACAGCTCATCATGTGATAAGGGGCCTGGATTGTGATCAGCCGATTCTCATTGACTCGCTGATGCTCATGCATGGAAGGACGTACATGGACACTCTCCCAGCAATTTAGACCCATGCTGTAGCCATCTTTTGGCTATAGCGAGAGGAGGGTAATAAAGCACCAGTCCACTGTAAGTATACCCAAAACCTTTTAAGTTTTGCATAGAGTAGAAAAGGATTAGGACCCTTGCCATGTTTTATTGCTGTCTATTTCACCAATATATACTGTAGATTCACCCTCTTCATTTGTCTTGATGTTTATTGTCAGTGAGACAGAAAAAAATAAGATAGATATTGGACTTATGTCGATGGCATCAATTTGGCATTGACTTGCGATGCTTCTGAGATAATTGACAATTCATTGACACATGCATTTGATCGGCAGTTGACCTCTTTCTGACCTGAAATTGACCTGCATCAATTATTAGTCCAAACAGACTGCTTTCCTCAGATTTTGACCTATTAAAAATGAAAGGGCAAGGCGCATATTGACCTAATTTTTAATAGGTAAGCAGCCTGTTTGGAAGGTAGCAGAAGCACCCTGTGGTGGTGATTCATTTAGAATATTCACTGGTGCACGTTTTATTTAAAAAAAAATAATAAAAAGTAGGTGGACTATTAATATGGTGGGTTGGAGGACAACTGCTTGGGCCACCAGGTCCAAGGTTGTTGGAAGAGGCTGACTTAGCAGAGTTTCAATCTGTTAGAGTTAGAAGCCGCTTGACTTGTTCTGTTAGTGCTTAAGTCACTGTTACATGGAAAGACGGTGAAGGTGCTCTCAGAAAATCAGACTACAGTGGCTTACTTGACCTGTCAAGGGGGCACCAGAAGCTTGTCACTCCTGAGAATAGCGTGTCAAATCTTCCTGTGGTGGAAGGGAATGTAACCTCTTCGACAGCTTGGTACCTCCCAGGAACGGAGAACATTCTGGTAGGCCAGCTGAGTTACAGTTTTGAAAATCACAATGAATAGGGCCTCAATTCCAAAAACTTGTGGAAGATATTCTGAACCTGGGGGATGCCAGAATGGATCTTATGGCATCAGCGAAGAACTTCTAGTTTTGTCTCTACTTCTCTCGGTTCAGGGACCCACAAGCCCTGGGTCAGGATGCCCTTTCCAGGCCGTGGAAGTTTTGCCTATTGTACATCTTTCTCCAATCCCTCTGATTCTAAAGGTTCTTCTGAAGATACAATGGGAAGGAGTGTGTGCAATAATAATCCTGCCCTTTTGGTCAAGGAGGCCATATATAGAGGATAAGGCTAGAACAACAAATTCCACTCGTGGCTTGTTGGGATCTCCTGGTTCAAAACAGGTGTTCCATTGGAACCCCGCAAGATTGAAATGAATAGCTCGAATGTTTAGAGGAGGTCTCTAAGGCAGCTGGAGCTGTCAGAGGGTGTAGTTGACACCTTGTTGCAAGCTAGAAAAAGGTAAACTAACTCAACCTACCATCGGGTATTGAAAGCCTTTCTGTGGCTCTCTTCTGAGAAAAATTGGAATGCTTTAGATCCATCTGTTTCTAACATTCCTGAATGCCTGAAAAGTGGGTTAGAAAGCATCCTGGCTTATAATTCGTTAAGATTTCAAGTTTCAGTTCTGTCGCCAATGACAAATAGGAGATGGGCCTTTAGCCCTTTTGTGATTCATTTTCTGAAGGTGGAAATGAAGATTAGACCACCAGTGAAGTCTTTTTTTTCCAAATGAGATTTGTCACTTGTCTTGAAAGCCTTGCTAGCCCCTCCGTTTGACCCTATAACTTTGTGTTGCTTATTCCCTTTGACTCTGAGGACAATTTTCCTGATGGCAATTGCTACCACAAGGAGGGTATCCGAGATAAGTGCCTTTTCAGATAGAAAGCCATACTGCTTGATCCTTGAAGGCAAGATCATTCTGAGACTGGTCCCAAATTTCCTACCAAAGGTTTTAACTTAATTTCATATAAATTGGGATTCTGTACTTTCGGCATTTCCAGAAAGTGGGTCAGAAGACGAGTGGAAGTCAGATCTGGTTCATTCACTTTCAGTATATCTGGATCACACGGAAGACTTCTGTAAACAACATAATCTTTTTATCTTCCCTTTGCGGTACCACCTAAGGTTATGTCTTTGCGGATTGTCAAGACAATTTACATTGCCTACAAAGTCCTAGGCCTGCTGTCGCCTTCAAAAGTAAGAGCGTATTCAACGAGAGGCATTTGAACCTCATGGGCAGCATATGCTATAGTGTCGATAGAGGTAGTTTGCAGGGCAATGAGCTGGAGCACAACAAACACCTTTATTCGCCAATACAGGGTGATTGTGGCTCTTCCATGTGCATAGACTTTTGGATCTACGGTCATTGCAGCGGCTGCCAGTCATTAAAGTTTCTATGCAGCATTCAGTTTGTTTGTTTGTCTCTTGTTCTTTCCTCCTTTTGTTCCTTTTAGAATTACTTGATACATTCCATGGTAGGTTTACATGGGGAGGTCCAGGAACAGGGAAAATTGTATTCCTTACTTACCGTAATTTTCATTTCCTGG
The DNA here is from genome assembly GCF_037356315.1 of Lithobates pipiens. Taxonomy (NCBI): domain Eukaryota; kingdom Metazoa; phylum Chordata; class Amphibia; order Anura; family Ranidae; genus Lithobates; species Lithobates pipiens. The sequence continues at coordinate 573,103,982 of NW_027507748.1, forward strand.
ATTCCCACCCAGTCTCCGTCGCTAGTAGTGATATGTTAAGCGCTGAGTGAGGGAGGATAGCCACTTGTATGGGCTAGGAAAGAGCTTGCCCTAAAGGGGTCAGAGGGGGTGGAGCAGACCTATGGTAGGCTGACATGGGGAGGATCTAGGAAAGGAAAATTACGGTAAGTAAGCAATAGTATTTTCCCTAATTGGGGGTTTTAAGTTATTTTCTAGCAAAAAGAAATGCAGTTTTTTAAACATGTACTGTATGTGAAAAATGTCAGAATTGGCCCTGGATGGCAAGTGATTAAGGTAAAAAAGATTAGACTTTCTAGCAACTTTAATGTTTGGATAGTATGCTTAGGTGCCATGACATATTGATAGTTGTCACAGTTGCACCCTACATTTCTGTTAACTATAATATATCCCTTTGTTAACAGTGTTATTATGTCATAAAGGCAGGTGTTTGAAAACAAAACAAAAAATTTAATTTTTTTAATAGTAAGTGGTCAAGTACAATAAATATGCACAAAAAGCATTTTATTCACAGCCAGTATTTTAAATATGCATATAGATTTTGAAGAATTGCAGAGAGGTTGATGAGCCCATCGCATGTCCTGTGTGGTTACACTTGCAGTAAAAAATTTACATTTACCCGCTTAATAGTTTGTGCTGTGATTATTTTGCTTAAGAGGCACTGAGTAACAGCAAAGAAACAAGTCTATGAGAAAACCAGAACTGCACATATGACACATATACGCTAAATTCTAGAAATGCCAACTAGAAACAACATAAATGAAGAAAAAGTTTAACAGGCTATCAGGAGAGAGATTCAAATAGCAAAAAGTAAATATAATGTGTTAAAATAATAGGTTTTATTTAATCTAATCGTCAAATGAGTAATAATATGTAGTAACCTAAAGCAACCAATTCAATTCAAGCTTGTATTACTAGGTTAGTTACATTTAAACTTTATGTTAAACTTTCACTTTTAGCCTAGCATCTGACTGTAAAGAGCTGTTCCAGGCAACAAGTGAAAGCAACCAGTGAGCTATTATTGTTATCCAGCAAACACTGCAAATCAGAACATTTACTAATTTGAGATCTGTGTAATACCCTGAAGCTAAAAGCCAGCGAACACCTCACTGATTCCCAAGTAATATAATAACCTGTAGTTTAAAACTCTTCTCTCTCTCTGCTTCTTGTTTAACCAATCACATTCAGACTTCCGAGGTAAGTTTCAATGCAGTTGATGGCTATTTATATATCAGGCTTTCTCTGTGGAATCACTACTAAGGAGCCTCTTGCTCTTGCATCACAAACAGAGGATCTCAAGTCACCAGTTGGAAAAAAAGTTACATTCTGCACCTCGAGCTCGGGGAGGTCTGGGGGCTATCGTGAAATATTACCATGCCACTCATTTACGAATTATTACCTCTTGGTCCTCTCTTAACGCCACGAGTCAGTGGGCTGCCATTGAGAAGGGGGTCCTGTATCTGGTGCACTAATGCTCCTTGATCTGGGGTGCCCCTTCCCCTCTGCATCCTAACCTTAGGAGCCAATGTACGGCTCCAATGTCCTTCACCCTGGACATATGGCAAAGATGCAACAAAAAGTACTCCCTTTCCTCGCCCTGCCCCTCCCTCACAAATGTGTTGTTCAACCCCAGTATCCCAGATGGACTGTCTTTGGGCAGGATCTTCACGTGGTTAGACCCCCCCTTTTCCAACTTAGAAACCTGGTGCACCCCATCTCGCGTAGGCTTCATGCCTTTGAAACCTTACGTGACAAATATGACATCCCTAAGCACTCGTTTTACTTTTACCTACAGGTTAGGCACCTTTTCAGCTACAAATCTCTGACCTTAACCCTTGATAATCCCACAGCCTTTGAACACCTTTGCGCCCAGGGTCCCCACCAATTACATCTAATCTCCTCTATCCACCGACTCCTCCATGAGTCGACCCCCTTAAATGAACTTGCACATCTGTATATGAGTAAATGGTCTCAGTTGTTAGACAAACCCATCCCCTTACAGACATGGGATAAGATTTGGGCCTCTACTTTTAAGTCCTCTAAGTGTGTCACGCAAAGGGAAACGGCAATTAAAATTCTCATGTTCTGGTATAGGACCCCGGATGTCATCCACAAATTTGATCCCTCAGTCTCGACCGCGACGCTGGCGATGTGGGCTCGACATCGGGTCATTGTTCCACATCTTCTGGGAGTGCTCCCTGATACGTCCTTTTTGGTTAGAGGTGGGATCATTGGTGATGGGGGTTACGGGGGTGTCCCTTATGATTGACCCTCTATACTGCTTTCCCAGGCCTACCAAAAAATACCAATCGGCTGATCTCATATATTCTATTAGCTGCTAAGAGGCTCATACCGTTATGCTGGTTGTCTGGTGCAACCCCCCCTGGCCTAGATGTCTTGGTGTCCGAGATATGGAGAATGGAGTACCTGAAGGCCTTGGTACATGACTTGGTTTCCCAGTTTGATAAAGTCTGTGAACCCTGGGATCGACCGGAATTTGGGTCCCCCCTGTCTGTACACCCTTAACGGCTGCAGTTGCCGGTGGTGGTACCTCCTTTCTGGCCTCTGCGCCCATCTTTCCCCCTCCCATTAACTTTCTATATGTACTAGTCCGGGTAACCCTCTCCCCTTCCCCTAAGATTTACCATGATGTTCTTATGGCTGTTTTGTTGTTTTGTCTATCTCTGGCCTCCGGCCTATTGTCGTACCGACTTTCGTTTTTCATAAACTGTATGTTATTTACTTTAACTGTAACAGTTATGCAGTTCACTTTTGTGCCTGCATCTGTGGACATTATTATCTGACTTCTATAGTTAACGTTTACGTTATAATCTATGTTTATTTCTGCTTATTGATCATTTTATTGCTTGATTATTTTGTACTTGCTTTGAAATTTAATAAAAATACAATTAAAAAAAAGTATTCAGTATCTTTCTACGCTTTGCGACTGATTTCTTTTGGAGCCTCTCAAAGTAGAGGTGAAAATATATCCCTGTGTCTCAGAACTTGGGTGTAGGCTTGTCCAGATACTAACCCATGGGGTTAGTAAATGTAAAGAGAAAAGGATCGTTGCTACTAGACCCTACCAACTCAGGCGAATGAATGAAAAAAGTGTCCTCAGTCTACAAGTTGCCACCAAACCATAGACTCTGATGCATTTCACCCCACCAACCAGGGCTTAGTCATAGGGTTCTATGACTAAACCCCGATGGGCAGGGCGAAATGCATCAGGATCTATGATTTGGTAGAGACATGTTGGTTGAGGCCGCTCTTTATCGCCTATTCACCTGGGCTGGTTGGAAGTAGCAGTGATAATTTCCTTTTTACATCTTTCTACTCTTTGCAATATTCCCCATTGATAAGTTTGGTGGTCCTGTTAAATTGAACAGTTAAATTACCAATTCTTTGCTTTGTGATAGGGCAATGGTATTCTACTAGTAAACCATTGGTAAAAATAGTAACTGCTGAGTGCTCAGTTATGAGCAGTTGCCAAAAGTTTTTGCACATAATTGTTCTTCACCATATTGTCTTTCCTTCTTCATACCATACCCGCACAACAGTATGCACAGCCATACATCGCCTTTCCTTTACATGTTGATCCATTATAAATAAATATTTGAATGCATACTGTTGTAGAACACAATTTGCTATCAGTAGTAATAGTAAGAGGCTTACGCCAAAGTAAAAATATGTCATGCAACAAATATTCCATCTCACACTGTGGGGCAACCAAATGAAAGAAAGTTCATTGTTCTGATCTCTCTATAGTGATGAAATGTGAAATGTGGTTGGTTCAAAACTTTACACTTTCACCTAATGATATTTAAGTGTGCAAGAACTGTGGCATTTAAATAGATAAAAAAAAAAAAACATAATGCGTCAATTTCTAACTTACTAGTCTGCTTAAGGAAGCTTTCCACTTGTAGGTACATATAGAAATCCATTCCAATTATAGACCTCTACATCTCCCTCTTTTGCTTCTCCACAGATTATTTGTTTTCTGTTGTGCAAAAGGCAGCTCATAGTTGTTTGGCCTTTTTTCATGCATAGCCCTGGCCTTGGACACCCATTGTTTATTCCACCCACAGAATAGTTGTAAGCAAGGGCCCATGATTTGAGACCCATGTTGTTACGCATCAACCCATAAACAAAGAGTTATCCATATTATACTTGGAGGTACCCATACACATTGGATGACAGTTTTATGATCCAGTTACTTTGAGTATGATCAGCAAAACCCAGTGTCTAGGATACACCATTAGATATTGCTTGTCAAAATTTGAGAGGCAAAGTAAATAAACATGCTGGAAAAGTCTATCAAATTGATATTGTATTCTTTATGATAAGCAAAGGGTTTTTTTTGTTTTGTTTTTTTAGAATGCCCTCACATGATTTACTCTATAGCCTAAACACAAATAGTTCTGCTTAGGGAAGTGCCAGAAGATTCAGATGCCTAAGGAGTTTTGGATCATGCCTACAGGTCAAACCACCCTCCGATACCTATTGTTTCTTTAAAAGTTAGAAACACATGTAGCGCCCTGCTCCTGATGGGCAGACACCATTATTTTTTCAAATTTAGTTGTCTGAAGCTGTAGTTTGGCTCAGGCTAATTTTCCCTAAAAGTTCTGGCTTCTGTGCCAGTCCAGCTGGGTTGCACTGGTTCCCACTTGACCATAGGTGTTGCTGTCACCACTGGTATTGCTGGGAAATAGCTCAGTGGGAGTGTCTTCCCTGCTGTTCATTCTTGGAGAGGGTATTTTAGGTACTGATGCCATTTTTGGTGGTTCTTTGCAGGGTCCACTATCCCGACCTCATGGCCCTCCTGGCCTGGGGTCTGTGCCGCATGGTTCTGCGCCTCGGGCCGGCTGGCCCGAGACTGTGCAACTGAGAGGGCAAGCCCACAAAAGTCTTGGGGCCTACTGATCCAGGGGTGGTCCTTGCTGTCTCGCCTGCGGGGAGGAGCCAAGAAAACTGGAGGATCCAGGGGAGGACTTTTCTAGTAGAGGACCAAGCGCAAGGCTGGTGTCTCTAGAGGAGCCTGGAAACTCAGAGGACGCAACCCGCATCAACACCCATACAGTATCGCCGGGTCGACTGAAAGAATTTGGCACTGTATGGTAGTTCTTCTAAACTCTCAAGATTTCTTAAGTTTAATTGACAAGTCTGTGGCAGAGACTTTATTGAGCATCTCATTGGCTGCTAGGTCAAGTGAGAAGGGCCTATCTGATGGTTGCTGGATCCAGTCTGTGGAGCTGTTTGTCCTCTGGATCTGACCAATACCTCTAACCCGCAATTACAAGGTGCCAGAACTACCCCTTTATCCTCTGACCCTCTATTGAAGGACTTTTGTGCCTATCCTGAGTAAATGTTAAAAAAAGGACTAAGGCTCGGTTCACACAGGGGCGACACGACTTCAGGACGACTTTGTGAGGCAACTTGGAGACGACTTGAACACGACTTTTAGACACGACCTGGGGCGCCAGGCGACTTTTGCCGTGGCCAATCAGAGAATGAGCTCTGAAGGGGGAACTCCACGCCAAATTTCTGAAAAAAAATTTGCGTGGGTTCCCCCTCCGAGAGCATACCAGGCCCTTAGGTCTGGTATGGATTCCTAGGGGAACCCCCTACGCCGAAAAAACGGCGTGGGGGTCCCCCCCAGATCCATACCAGACCCTTATCCGAGCACGCTACCTGGCCGGCCAGGAAAGGGGGTGGGGAGGAGCGGGCGGCCCCCCCCTCCTGAGCCGTACCAGGCCGCGTGCCCTCAACATGGGGGGGTGCCTTGGGGTAGGGGGGTGTGCGGCCCCCCCAACCCAAAGCACCTTGTCCCCATGTTCCGGGGGTCTTCCATCTTCGGGGGTCTTCTCGCCGGGCTCCTCCGCTATCTTCTTCTAGCTCTTTTACTAGCGGAGGAGCCGGCTTTCTTCCTCGCCGCCGCCCTCTTATTCCGACTTCGGGGGTCTTGTCCCCCTCTTCGGTTCTTCTGCCGGGCCACCGCGCCTTCTTATAGCTCTTTTACAGGTGGTGGCCCGGTCTTCTGTCGCCGTCGCCGCCGCCGCCTTCCGTTCTTCTTCTTCTCCTAGAGATGTTGACTCGACGCTCTCTCCGGCCGCAATGCCAGGGGCGCGCTGCGCGGCGACTTATATAAGGACAAGGGACGGGGTCATCGGTTGATGTCACATGGGTTGATGTCACATGGGTTGATGTCACATGGCGACAGTCCCAGCATCCTCCGGGACTGTGACATTGTAAGGAGCGGAGTCACCATGTGACATCAACCCATGTGACATCAACCGATGACCCCGCCCCTTGTCCCTATATCAGTCGCCGCGCAGCGCGCCCCTGCCATTGCGTCCGGAGAGAACGTCGAGTCAACATCTCCAGGAGAAGAAGAAGAAGAAGAAGAATGGAAGGCGGCGGAGGCGACGGCGACAGAAGACCGGGCCACCGCCTGTAAATGAGCTATAAGAAGGCGCGGTGGCCCGGCAGAAGAACCGAAGAGGGGGACAAGACCCCCGAAGTCGGAAGAAGAGGGCGGCGGCGAGGAAGAAAGCCGGGCTCCTCCGCTAGTAAAAGAGCTAGAAGATGATAGCGGAGGAGTCCGGCAAGAAGACCCCCGAAGACGGAAGACCCCCGGAGCTGTGCAATAAACTATTTTATCTTGTGTGTTGTGTTTTTTTTTGTACTTTATTTTACAGGTGAATGGGTAGGGGTACATTGTACCCCATACCCATTCACATAGGGTGGGGGGCCGGTATCTGGGGGCCCCCTTATTAAAGGGGGCTCCCGGATTCCGATAAGCCCCCCGCCCGCAGACCCCGACAACCAACGGCCAGGGTTGTCGGGAAGAGGCCCTTGTCCTCATCAACATGGGGACAAGGCACCCCCCCATGTTGAGGGCACGTGGCCTGGTACGGCTCAGGAGGGGGGGGCCGCCCGCTCGTCCCCACCCCCTTTCCTGGCCGTCCGGGTAGTGTGCTCGGATAAGGGTCTGGTATGGATCTTGGGGGGACCCCCACGCCGTTTTTTCGGCGTAGGGGGTTTCCCTTGGAATCCATACCAGACCTAAGGGCCTGGTATGCTCTCGGAGGGGGAACCCACGCCAAATTTTTTTCAGAAATTTGGCGTGGAGTTCCCCCTTCAGAGCTAATAATTCGGTCAAAGTCGCCTCTGTACATACAGAGATCCGACTTTGAGGCGACCTCCATTGAAATCAATGGGTATAAGTCGCCTACAAGTCGGATTGAAGTAGTACAGGAACTTCTTTTTGAAGTCGGAGCAACTTCAGTAGCGTGCATTAAGACGGCTCTCATTCACTTACATCGATTTTTAAATGTTGTCCGACCTGAGGCGACTAGGGGCGACCTGAAGTCGAATCTGAGTCGCCCCTGTGTGAACCGAGCCTAAGTGTCAAATTCAACATCATTTGGGCTACTTTCCAACGGGACTCCTGTGATGGAGAGATGAGCAGGTGAGGTAAAGGTAAGCCCAAATAAAACTAGCAGTTCCTTTGGGGGGTTAGTGCTACACACATTTCACCCTCACTGCTGTGATATGCAAGGAAAAGACATAAGAAGAATGACAAGCATTTAATATAAAAAGATAGATGACCCTGACATGATACTGTAAGTCTAGACTGACCAGTCAATTCATCATTCAGAGTACTGTCAGGAGATTTAGACACATTTTTCTTTGAAGACAGTGCACCATTGAGTAAGTCTGTGAACATTAAAGAGTAATTTCTACAAGTGTGAGTCAATAATTATCTGCGCTCTATTCATTTATCAGAACAACAATAGAGAACGTACAGTTACATCATTTTTTAACATAGTCCCCCTGCTATTTAATACATTTGCTCCAGCATGCCACAAGCTTGTATATACACTCGGAAAAAAAAATGTATTTGTCTCTCAGCTATGTATGCTCTGCGTTTTGCACAAGTTGGTCTTTGGCAAATGGACAACCTCTAAATTTGTGTTTAAGTGGACCAAACGGGTGGTAATCCAAGGGAGCAGAAAACAATGTCCCCATATTATGATGAAAGATTTGATGGGTTTCAACTCCCGTTACACCTTCAGACCACAAAAATGGATCACTGTTTGCTGTTCTTCTTTAGTGCAAATGGAGAATGGTGCAGTCATGTTTACAATGCAACAGCAGCAAAGGAACCTGAGTGATGAAGATCAACTATTCTACAACAAAGATGCCATGGAGGTTATTTACGAAACGCAAATCCACTTTGCACTGCAAGTGCGCTTGGAAGTGCAGTCACTCTAAATCTAAGGGGTAGATCTAAGGGAAACTCTGCTGATTTTATCATCCAAACATGTGCAAGCTAAAATGCTGTTTTTTATTTTCCTTGCATGTCCCCCTCAGATCTACTTTAACCACTTGCCTACTGGGCACTTAAACACCCCTCCTGCCCAGACCAATTTTCAGCTTTCGGTGCTCTCACAATTTGAATGACAATTACTCAGTCATGCAACACTGTGCCCAAATGAATTTTTTGTCCTTTTTTCCCCACAAATAGAGCTTTCTTTTGGTGGTATTTGATCACCTCTGTGTTTTTTTTTTTGCGCTATAAATGAAAAAAGACCGAAAATTTAAAAAAAAATAATAATTTTTCTTTGTTTCAGTGAGAAGATTTTGCAAATTATAAATTTTTCTTCATAAATTTTGGCCACAATTTATACTGCTACATATCTTTGGTAAAAATAATTTGGATATTATTTGGTCTTTGTGAAAGTTAGAGAGTCTACAAGCTGTGGTGCGAATCATACAAAATTCATCACATCAGATGTACTGGTGGCCTATCTCATTTCTTGCGACCTGAACAAGCCAGGAAAGTAGAAATACCCCCCAAATGACCCCTTTTTTGAAAGTAGACCTTCCAAGGTATTTAGTAAGAGGCATGGTGAGCTTTTTGATGTTGTCATTTTTTCCCACAATTCTTTGCAAAAAGAAGATTTTTTTATTATTTTTTTTTTCCACAAAATTGCCATTGTAATAGGTTATTTCTCTCACATGGCATGTGTATACCACAAATGACACCCCAAAATAAATTATGCTACTCCTCCTGTGTATTATGATACCACATGTGTGGGGCTTTTTCCCAGCCTAGCCACTTAGAGAGGCCCAACATGCAGGGAGCACCATCACATGTTCTAGGAGCATAAATTACACATCTAAATTGTTGACTACCTATTACACTTTTGTGCACCAGGACAATAACACGTGGCACTGATGTGACACTGATGACAGATGGCACTGATACGTGGCACTGATGCCTCGTGACACTGATGTGACACTGATCACAGATGCCACTAATACGGGGCACTGATGACAGATGCCACTAATACGTGGCACCGATGACATGTGACACTGATGACAGATGGCACTGATAAGTGCCATTGATGACACGTGACACTGATAACAGATGGCACGGGACACTGACAGGTGGCACTGATGACAAATGGCACTGATGACAGATGGCACTAATATGTGGCACTGATGACAGATGGCACTATGTGGCACTGATGACACGTGGCACTGATGTGGCACTGATGACAGATGGCACTTATACGTGGCACTGTTGACAGATGTTACTGGGAACAAATGGCACTGACAGGTGGCACTGGGGACAGATGGCACTGGGGACAGGTGGCACTAACAGGTGGCACTGGGGGCAGGTGGCACTGGGGACAGGTGGCACTAACAGATGGCACTGGGGGCAGGTGGCACTGGAGGCAGATGGCACTGGGGGCGGATGGCACTTTATTTTACTTTTTTTTTTGAACTTATGGCTGCTGCAGCCGTTCATCTCTCCCTCCTCACACGCTTTCTGTGTGAGGAGGGAGAGCGGCGCTGAGAGATGATCTCATATGTTTACATATGAGATCATCTCTCATTGGACACGCCGATCGTGCTGCTGTGATTGGCCGTTTACAGTGATCTGTGACTGGCTGTGTCCGAGGGACATGGCCAGCACAGAACTTCCCCGATGCATGCCCGCGGTGGCACGCAGAGGGGAAGTAAATAGGAGGACGTCCAGGGATGCCCTCCCGGCAGGAAACGCCCACGCTGTAACCGTCTTTCGGCTATAGCCCGGGCGGGAAGTGGTTAATTCCAAGTGCACTTTCAGTGCAATTTCAAATGCACTTGGAGTACAAGGTGTATTTTCCTTTAGTAAATAACCCCCATGTCTTTGACATGTGCACACAGAAATCAGTGCAGCTAACTTAAAGTTTATGATAGCAACATTGTGGATAATTAATAACTCACCCATATGTTGAGGCTTCAATGTAACTTCAGCAGAATCCTGGATCATGCATTGTAATGCTAAAAGATTTCCAGTGGCAAAGATGATAGTGCTGTTAGAAAACAAGAGAACTGTGTGGATGGAGGAAGGGGCTATATAGACATAAATATCTAGTGGTCTGTATAGCATCCAGAGCATTAGATTTGTATGTACTCATGGCGGTAGATCAGCTTATTCAAATGATCTCTTACTCCCCTAACTTTGAAGAAACATCTAATAACGTATATAAAAAAATAAAAATACCAGTGGACAGCTGTATATAGCTTGACATATGTAGCGCTGGCTCCTGACGAGCAGGCGCTATGTGTTTTTTTTTTAAGTTAATTTTCCTGCAACCACAAAGGGTTTTGGGGCTAAATTTCTAAATTTCTGGTTTTGGAATGCAGTTTAGCTGGGTGTATTGCGTGCCACTATTCTCTGGGAACTAGCCTAGTGGGAGTGTTCTCCTGCTGTGCATTCTGGGAGGTGGTATTTAAGGTTCCGACTTCACGTGCTTCAGGGTTCCGGAGATTATTTCCTGCCTGTTCGGTTCGGGTGGTCCTCCTGACCCAGCCCCATGGCCCTCCTGGTCTGGGGTGCGGAAACATTCATTTTGAGTCTCGGGGCTGGCTAGCCCAAGGCAGCGCAACTTCAGGGACAGGCCTGAATGGATTTTGGGGCCTATTGATCCAAAGGTGGTCCGGTGCCATCTCATCTGAAGGGAGAGGCCCAGCAACTGGAAAAACCCCAGGGGGGGACTCTTCAGGAGAAGGCAGTGCACAAGGCTGGCTTCTCTGAAGGAGTCTGGAGGCTTAGTTGAAGGACACAACCTGGATCTACACTCATACAGTATCGCCGGATTGGCTGAGAGATACTGGTACCGTATGATAGCTCTTTAAATTTGTCTACGTCCCCCAGTAACGCACAAGCCTGTGGCACAGACTTTGTCAAATGTCCTACGCTCAAGTGTCCATCACAAGTCTGTGGCAGAGACTTTACTTAACACCCTACCGGCTGCCAGGCCTAGTGAGAGGAGGTCTATCCGGGGGTTGTAAAATCCAGTTGTGAAACGGTTGCTATTCTCTGGATTTTCCTATAAGAGACTTTCCAATTTTTGCAGTCTAAAGTACCTGAACTTACTCCTAACCCTCTACCCTTCATTGAGAGACTCTGTTTCTGTTTCAAATAAATAACCCAAAATAAGATTCAGTGTCAGTTTCCACATTTCTTTGGCCCATCCACAACGGGAACCTTTAGACGGAGAAGCAGTCAAGAAGGTAACGGTAAGCCCAATAAAACCAGCAGCTCCTTTGGGGGTCAGTGCTACACATATATAGCCATATACAGTACTGGATGTAAACTTGACTCATTTATATTACTGCCAGTTACTGAAATGGATATTAAGCAGGGTAAATAACAACAAATTATCTTAAAGTGGTTGTAAACCCTTACAAACCACTTTGACCTACAGGTAAGCCTAGATTAAGGCTTACCTGTAGGTCCAAGTAATATCTCCTAAACCTATATGGTTTAGGAGATATTTGCCCGAAAACGGGCACCGCTGTCTACGGCGCATGCGCCGTAGACAGCGGCGTGCAGGTGCACTGAGCGCAGCATTCTCAGCAACGGAGCTGCCACGCTTGTCGGCTCCTGTGCGCATGCGCGGGAGTGACGTCATCGCGGCTTCGCCGAATGACAGCGGCGGAGCTGCGAGACCCCACCAACAAGATGGATGCGGCGGACTACAGGGGACAGCGGCGACTTCGCTGGCTCCTGTGTCAGGTAAGTGGCACATAATGGGCTACTATGCAATGCATAGTAGTCCATTATGCTTTGCCTTTGCAGGGAATGAAAGAGGAAGTAAACTCATCAGGGTTTACTTCCTCTTTAAGGCTTCAATGTCAAAAGAAATTTAAGCAACAGGACTGGACCATTTTACTCAATGCTGCACAATATTACCAGTTAGGCCAATTGAGTTATTGTCTGTGAAAAATGAATTTTTCAAGTGTGAGTTGACTGTTGTTTGTTACCTACTTTAGTAGCATTACAGGCCACATAAGAGCACAAATAAGCTTTGTGAATTTTTATTGAATCTGATGGACAGGCTGCCACCATAAATGTTTATCTAGGAATCATGTCAGAAAATAACTTTTTACAGCTTGTTATGTACAGGGGGCAATTGAAAACCTCTTCTGAATGCTGGAAACTGACAGCTGATAAACAACAGTGAAAAATATCCATTTAAAAGCTTTTACATACTGAGTTTAACAGCAGTTATCAGCAGTTGAGTTTAGAAGCTTTTTTTTAAAGATAACCTCAGGAGACTCTCCCAAAAGTCCACAATGTATGAAAAACATGTAAATTATTAACTATTTCAGCCATTCTGTGAGAGGAGAGGGAGCAGCGTGTTTTAACTATGGATTCTCTCTCTACCTCTCCCTCTCTCTGCCTCTCTCTCTCTGCCTCTCTCTCTGCCTCTCTCTCTCTCTGCCTCTCTCTCTCTGCCTCTCTCTCTCTCTCTGCCTGTCTCTCTCTGCCTCTCTCTGCCTGTCTCTCTCTGCCTCTCTCTCTCTCTCTGCCTCTCTCTCTGCCTGCCTCTCTCTGCCTCTCTCTCTGCCTCCCTCTCTCTCTCTCTGCCTCTCTCACTCTGCCTCTCTCTCTCTCTGCCTCTCTCTCTCTGCCTCTCTCTCTCTCTCTCTGCCTCTCTCTCTGCCTGCCTCTCTCTGCCTCTCTCTCTGCCTCCCTCTCTCTCTCTCTGCCTGTCTCTCTCTCTCTGCCGGTCTCTCTCTCTCTCTCTGCCTGTCTCTCTCTCTCTGCCTGTCTCTCTCTGACTGTCTCTCTCTCTCTCTGCCTGTCTCTCTCTCTCTGCCTGTCTCTCTCTCTCTCTCTGCCTGTCTCTCTCTCTCTCTGCCCGACTCTCTCTCTCTCTCTGCCTGTCTCTCTCTCTCTCTCTTTGCATGTCTCTCTCTTTCTCTCTCTCTGCCTGTCTCTCTCTCTCTGCCTCTCTCTATCTCTGTCTGTCTCTCTCTCTCTCTGCCCGCCGCTCTCTCTCTCTCTCTCTGCTTTTCTCTCTATCTGCCTGTCTCTCTCTCTCTGCCTGTCTCTCTCTCTCTGCCTGTCACTCTCTCTCTCTCTCTCTCTCTGCCTGTGTCTCTCTCTGCATGTCTCTCTCTCTCTCTCTCTGCCTCTCTCTCTGCTTTTCTCTCTATCTGCCTGTCTCTCTCTCTCTGCCTGTCTCTCTCTCTCTGCCTGTCACTCTCTCTCTCTCTCTGCCTGTGTCTCTCTCTGCATGTCTCTCTCTCTCTCTCTCTCGCTCTGCCTCTCTCTCTGCTTTTCTCTCTATCTGCCTGTCTCTCTCTCTCTCTGCCTCTCTCTGCCTGTCTCTCTCTGCCTCTCTCTCTCTCTCTGCCTGTCTCTCTCTGCCTCTCTCTGCCTGTCTCTCTCTGCCTCTCTCTCTGCCTGCCTCTCTCTGCCTCTCTCTCTGCCTCCCTCTCTCTCTCTCTGCCTGTCTCTCTCTCTCTGCCGGTCTCTCTCTCTCTCTCTGCCTGTCTCTCTCTCTCTGCCTGTCTCTCTCTCTCTCTCTGCCTGCCTCTCTCTGCCTCTCTCTCTGCCTCCCTCTCTCTCTCTCTGCCTGTCTCTCTCTCTCTGCCGGTCTCTCTCTCTCTCTCTGCCTGTCTCTCTCTCTCTGCCTGTCTCTCTCTCTCTCTCTGCCTGCCTCTCTCTGCCTCTCTCTCTGCCTCCCTCTCTCTCTCTCTGCCTGTCTCTCTCTCTCTGCCGGTCTCTCTCTCTCTCTCTGCCTGTCTCTCTCTCTCTGCCTGTCTCTCTCTCTCTCTCTGCCTGTCTCTCTCTCTCTCTGCCTGTCTCTCTCTCTCTCTGCCTGTCTCTCTCTCTCTGCCTGTCTCTCTCTCTCTCTCTCTCTCTCTCTGCCTGTCTCTCTCTCTCTCTGCCCGACTCTCTCTCTCTCTCTGCCTCTCTCTATCTCTGTCTGTCTCTCTCTCTCTCTGCCCGCCGCTCTCTCTCTCTCTCTCTGCTTTTCTCTCTATCTGCCTGTCTCTTTCTCTCTGCCTGTCTCTCTCTCTGCCTGTCTCTCTCTCTCTCTCTCTCTCTCTCTGCCTGTGTCTCTCTCTGCATGTCTCTCTCTCTCTCTCTCTCTGCCTCTCTCTCTGCTTTTCTCTCTATCTGCCTGTCTCTCTCTCTCTGCATGTCTCTCTCTCTCTCTGCCTGTCTCTCTCTCTCTCTCTCTCTCTGCATGTGTGTGTCTCTCTCTCTGCCTCTCTCTCTCTGCCTATCTCTCTCTCTCTCTCTACCTGTGTCTCTGTCTGCATGTCTCTCTCTCTCTCTGCCTGTGTCTCTGTCTGCCTGTCTCTCTCTCTCTGTCTGTGTCTCTGTCTGCCTGTGTCTCTCTCTGCCTGCCTCTCTCTGACTCTCTCTCTCTCTCTCTCTCTGCCTGCCTCTCTCTGACTCTCTCTCTCTCTCTCTCTCTGCCTGCCTCTCTCTGCCTGTCTCTCTCTCGCCCTCTCTGTCTGCCTCTCTCCCTAGCCGTCTCTCTCTGTCTGCCTGTCTCTCTCTCTGCATGTCTCTTTCTCTCTCTCTTCCTGTCTCTCTCTCTCCCTCTCTGCGCCTGTGTCTCTTTCTCTACCTGTCTCTCTTTCTCTCTGCCAGTCTCTCCCTCTGTCTGTTACAAGCATTTGGTATTTGAAATGGCAGTAAACTTAAGTCCTGAATGCAATTTTTTGTGTTAAAAAAAATGCCACTAAACTCAACTTCCTCTAAACAACTGTAAACTAATCAGTGTACAATTACAGATAAGATACCATAGATGAGAGTTCGGGGGCTGCTGAATTAAATGCCCAAATGCTCCTAAACCTCAGTTTATCAGCAGCAGTGTACATGTGGCCTATTTATGGTCTTAATAGCTTATATGAATCAATATAACCGTTGAGTGACATTTCCTAAAAAAAAATAATAATTTAGCATTGTTGCATCTATCTGCATGACTACTTTGTTACTTTTACACTCATTTGTTTCCGGATGACTAGAAATAATGATTGAACCACACACACACACACATTTAACGCATATCTAAAGTCAAAACTTTACTTCTTCAGTATTGGATAGAGCAAGGAACGGGTAAAAACACTTGTCTTGTTTTTTTTTGTTTGTCTGTGCCCCACTGAAAACATTCCTCTCTAGATCCAGTCCTGGAGATTCAACAGGAAGTTAGAGATATTGCTTTCATTTTGATAGTGAATTCCCCCTTAGACACTTGTCACCAGAACAAGAATCCACACTGAAAGATTTGCCCTTACCCTCTGTTCCAGTGACAACTGTAAATTGGATTGGATTCCCCTCACTTTCTGTTCCAGTGACAATAGCCACCAAGATAAATATAGATGCTGCACCTATATTTGGGGAGCAATAAGCACCTGACAGAGAATCTAACCTATCCAAAAAAATAAGTTTTGGGTAAAAATGAACTGAATCTAGTCTAATTCATAACCATCCAACAAAGGAGAAGCCAGGCTCCATCATAAAAGCATGATGTGAAGATTTATTAATTGCATTATCTGGCACAGCGGCTATTTCATCTGTTCCTCTGTACGAATAAAGGAGTTGTAAAGTCAGAATGTTTTTTATCTTAATGCATTCTATGCATTAAGATAAAAAGCCTTCTGTGTGCAGCAGCCCCCCTCAGCACCGCCTAATTACTTAACTGGGCCCCATCTCTGTCCAGCGATGTCCACGATTGTCTTGGCCGTTGGACACTCTCCCTTGGCTTTCGCTGCTGTCAATCAAAGTCAGTCAGCCAATCAGGAGAGAGAGGGGTGGAGCTGGGCCACAGCTCCATGTCTTAATGGGAATAGGAAGTTGTGACTTGGCTCGGGTGCCCCCATAGCAAGCTGCTTGCTGTGGGGGCACTCAACAGGGGGAAGGGGCCAGGAGCACAGAAGAGGGACCCGAGAAGAGGAGGATCCAGGCTACTCTGTGCAGTATACCATTTTTGTTATTTTTATTGAAAAAGAAAACAAGACTTTACAATCACTTTAGGCTCTTGCCAGAGTGAAACGTATTAGAGCGCAGAGGAGCAGGTGGAGCAGGTGGAGCAGCCTCTGCATTAGATATTACAAATACATTGTCACATCAGGTTTTATGATGGACAGCAGCTTCTCTTTGGTGTATAGAGCCTAGCCCTTCTCACTCCATGCTGCCATTCTCTGCCAGAAAAACCTCAAAGCAATAGTCAGCATTAGAAATCTACAAAATTGGTAACACTATATAATTTGTTGCAGTTACTTCCAATGAATTTAATAATTAACCAATAATAGCATGGGAACTGGGATGTGACTATGTTTCCAAATTCCCATTCCCAAAAATGGTCCAGACAGCACTACCCTCATGATTCCCAATGTAGAATCATAGAGTTGTGGCTTAGCAGAAGGTTGCTTGATCATTGCTTAAATGGGGCAAGAATACCTTTTTTAAGGGAAAAAATGGATCATGGACGCGTATGAAGTGATTTGATGGCAAAGTGATTTTTTTTGTTATTTACTAATTTTTAAATAACGAATTTAGTATATAATTAAAACAGCAAAATGATTTAAAATGTATGCTTTTTTCTTTGATTACAATGCAAGGTTTGCTTTTACTACATTGTTAAGAGATGGTAAAAAATAGGGATGAGTTCATATATTTTAGCACGTAGCAGCTTTGGTATAAGTTGAAATGACCTGTGTGAATTGACCTCTTAGCATCTGAGTGTAAGATGACCCTTGCTTTTTCAGCTGCTATTATAGTGAACATGTTTGCAATAGGTCAAATTTCTCTTGTGCATTCACTTTACACTTTACGAACCTTGCTAGAAGATATAAATTGGGATAAATTCTTAGGAACAAACAAAGCGGATGAGAGATGGGTTTGCTTTAAGAGCATATTAAATAAGGGCATTATCCAGTGCATCCCACTGGGTAATACATTTAAAAGAGCTAAAAAAAGTCTTGGATGGCTTAACGCCAATGTAAAAATGCATATAAAAGCAAAAGAGAAGGCCTTCAAAAAATATAAGGTTGAGGGATCATCATCAGCATTCAAAATTTATAAAGAATGCAATAAGGGTGCAATTAGGGCGGGTAAAATATAACACGAAATACGCATAGCGGAGGAGAGCAAAAAAAATCCCAAGAAATTCTCTAAGTTTGTAAACAGTAAAAATGGGAGGACAGACCATATTGGCCCCATAAAGAATGAGGAAGGACATCAGGTTGCAAAGGATGGGGAGATGGCGAAGGTATTGAATTTATACTTCTCCTCAATCTTCACAAGGGAATCAGGGAGCTTCACTAACCAAAACTGCAGAGTTTATCCTCGTGACACATCACAGCAGCACCCTCATGGGTAACAGAGGACAGAATTAGAATTAGACTTGGGAAACTTAACATTAATAAATCACTGGAACCGGATGGCTTGCACCTGAGGGTACTTAGGGAACTAACCATTGCCAGGCCATTGTTCCTCATTTTTACTGACACTCTACTGACTGGAATGGTACCAGCAGATTGTAGAAAAGCCAATGTAGCACCGATATTTAAAAAGGGCCCAAAATACATCCCTGGGAATTACAGGCCAGTTAGCCTAACATCAATAGTATGCAAGCTCTTGGAGGGGATGATAAGGGACTATATACAAGATTTTAGTAATGAGAACGGTATCATTAGCAGTAATCAGCATGGATTCATGAAGAATCGATGATAAGGGACTATATACAAGATTTTAGTAATGAGAACGGTATCATTAGCAGTAATCAGCATGGATTCATGAAGAATCGTTCTTGCCAAACCAATCTATTAACCTTCTATGAGGAGGTGAGTTGCCATCTAGATAAAGGAAGGCCCGTAGATGTGGTGTATCAGGACTTTGCAAAAGCATTTGACACAGTTCCTCAAACATTTACTGTACAAAATAAGGTCCATTGGCATTGTCCATAGGGTGAGTACATGGATTGAAAACTGGCTACAAGGGCGAGTTCAGAGGGTGGTGATAAATGAGGAGTACTCAGAATGGTCAGGTGTGGGTAGTGGGGTCCCTCAATCCTATTTAATTTGTTCATAAATGACCTGGAGGATTGGGTAAACAGTTCAATCTGTATTTGCGGACGGTACTAAGCTAAGCAGGGCAATAACTTCTCCGCAGAAGAGAAAACCTTGCAAGAAGATCTGAACACATTAATGGGGTGGGCAACTACATGGCAAATGAGGTTTAATGTAGAAAAAATTTAAAATAATGCATTTGGGTGGAAAAAATATTAATGCAATCTGGGGGAATCTAGGATGGAAAAGGACCTGGGGGTCCTGATAGATGTTAGGCTCAGCAATGGCATGCAATGCCAAGGTGCTGCTAACAAAGCAAACAGAATATTGGCATGTATTAAAAAAGCGATTAACTCCAAGGATAAAGAGATAATTCTCCCACTCTACAAGACTCTGGTCCGGCCGCACCTGGAGTATGCCGCCCAGTTCTGGGCACCAGTCCTCAGGAAGGATGTACTGGAAATGGAGCGAGTACAAAGAAGGGCAACAAAGCTAATAAAGGGTCTGGAGGACATTAGTTATGGAGAAAGGTTAAAAGCACTGAACTTATTCTCTCTGGAGAAGAGATGCTTGAGAGGGGATATGATTTCAATTTACAAATACCATACTGGTGACCCCAGTACGGATACGGAAGGGAGTTTAACAAGAAATGTGGCCACTCATTAACAATTTGCTGACCGCCTGCTGTCGTTATACGTCGGCCGTTTGAAGAGGAATATTGTTGTTATGGCAGCAGCTAGCTACCCCAGCCTCTGTATCCTCTTCAAGAGCAGGCGGTCGGCTTTCAGATAAAAGTGGTCTCTGTAGCAGTTTCGCCGTGAGATTCCTTTTATCGGTGGCAGAAGAGGGGCACCCCTCCCGCCGCGCACCGATGCCCTCTTCTGCTTAGCGGATTCACTGGCAGCAGCGGAGGCGATCGGATCCTTCTTCATGTGTGGTATGGAGCTGAGGGGAAGATGGCCCCCACCCAGCTCCATACCATTGCAGGGTGGAAGCAACGTTAAAACGTCACTTCCGATCCAATAGCTATTTTTTCAAATTACATTTTTTTTATTGTATTTTAGTGTAAATATGAGATCTGATTTTTTTTTACCCCAGATGTCATATTTAAGAGGTCCTGTCATGCTTTTTTTCTATTACAAGGGATGTTTACATTCCTTGTAATAGGAATAAAAGTGACAAATTTTTTAAAAAAAAGAACAGTGTAAAAATAAAAAATAAAAAGTAAAATAATTAAGAAAAATAAAATTTAACGTGGCGATGTGCTGCGGAGCCCGCTCACAGAAGTGAAAGCATATGTGAGTAGCTCCCGCATGTGAAAACAGTGTTCAAACCACACATGTGAGGTATCACCACAATCGTTAGTGTGAGGACAATAATTCTAGCCCTAGATCTCCTCTGTAACTCAAAACATGTAACCTGTAGAATTTTTTAAACGTGGAGATTTTTAAGGGTAAAACTTTGTCGCCATTCCACGAGCAGGTGCAATTTTGTGTGACATGTTGGGTATCAGTTTACTGGTGTAACATCATCTTTCACAATATAAAAAAATTGGGCTAACTTTACGGTTGTATAAAAAAGTGTATTTTTTTCCAAAAAAAGTGTGCATGTAAGACCACTGCGCAAATACAGCGTGACAGAAAGTTTTGCAATGACTGTCATTTTATTCTCTAAATAAATATGTAATGTTTGGGGGTTCAAAGTAATTTTCTAACAAAAAACCTGTTTTAAACCAGTAAACACCAAATCTCAATACGAGGCTCTGTGCTTAAGTGGCTAAAATTAGAAGAAAATAGGTTTAACCGTAAACTACATAGAGGGTTCTTTACTGTAAGAGCAGCAGGATGTGGAATTCCTTTCCACAGGCGGTGGTCTCAGCGGGGGGCATCGATATTTTCTAAAAACTATTAGATAAGCACCTTAACGACCGCAACATACAGGGATATACAATGTAATACTGACATATAATCACACACATAGGTTGGACTTGATGTCTTTTTTCTACCTCACCTACTACGTAACTAGGTAACATTCTCAACCTGCAGCTATTTAACTCCCATCCCTTGTGCTACTATATATTACTAAGCTACTTAAAGGCAAGAGTTTTTCTTTTCATTTCGGATAGAGTATGGAAGTTTTAAACTCCTGTAACATTTGTTTGCTATCTGTGTCACCCCTCTACAGTAATTGTATTATTTATTTTTTAATAAATGCCATCAAATTTACTTTGACTGACAAACATATTGATTGTTTTTCCAAAATGATCGGTATTCTGTTTGAGTCTCAAATTGTCTTAGCCCTTGTACACATGGTCGGGCATTCCGACAACAAAATCGTCGGATTTTGTCTGACGGATTTTGTCCGAAACTGGTGTTGCATACACACAGTCGGACAAAGTTGTCCGAAAATCCGATCGTTTGTAACGTGATGACGTAATTTAGTTACGACGGGACTACGTTCAGGCTAGTAGCCAATAGCTTTGGTCTCGGAATTTGATCTGAGCATGCGTGGCACTGTGTCCGATCGGAATTCTCTACAAACGATTGGACAAAATCCGATCGGATCATGTTGTCAGAAAATTTTATAGCCCAGCTCTAAAACTTTGTCCGTCGGATATTCAGACGGAAACAGTCCGATGGAGCCCACACACGGTCGGATTATCCGACAACGCGGTCCGATCGGACATTTTCTGTCAGAATATCCGACCGTGTGTACAAGGGCTTAGTGTTTTTTATTGCTGGGACTGAAAGTGGATTGCAATCCAAATGTTTATAGTTGTCACCAGAATGGGAATAAAGATGAAATCTTCTAATGGAGATGTTTGTTCTCTTGAACAACTGTATCAGGAAGTGAAAGGAAATCTCCCCAATGTGTCACGACTCGAAAAAAAAAATCCTTTTTGCATAGATAAACTTAAGGTCCCTTTCACACCGAGCTGCCTAGGGCATCAGCGGTAAAGCGGCGCTATTTTTACCGACATTTTAGTGGCGCAATTTGGCCGATAGCGGGGCAGTTTTAACCCTCCGCTAGTGGCCTAAAAGGGGTTAAATCCACCCACAAAACGCAGCCGGACCAGCGTATTGCTGGTGGTATCGCAGCGTTGCCCCATTGATCTCAATGGGGAGCAGCAGCGGAGGAGCAGTGAGTTCAGCGCTCCAAAAAAGCTGCTGCCAGGAATTTTTCTGACGCCCTGCCAGCACACCGCTCCAGTGTGAATGGAGGTCTTAAATAATATATCGACATAAAGTTTATTGTATTATTTTGAGTAGTGGACTAATAAATCAGTACAATCATTTTTACCATTCTAAAGCTAGCGTAACTAATGTTCATTGAGACGTTCTGAAAATCTTCTTATAATGCTCCTGTCTTTCTGGTTGCTTGAATTAACAACTTTTCTTACACTTTGTGATGAATATACCTTAAATAAAAAAAAGCTTAAATAAAGGGTAACTCCAATTTTAATTAAATAAAGTGTATACAATTGAGACACAAGTCATATTGTAATTGAATGTTATTAAAAATTACCTTTAATTTTCAATCTGCAGCTCTGTAATCTTTTGAAAATGCAATGCAATATGGCTACCTGGAGGTGTTCTGAAATATGGGTGAGTACAGTGGGGACAGAAAATATTCAGACCCCCTTAAATTTTTCACTCTTTGTTATATTGCAGCCATTTGCAAAAATCATTTAAGTTCATATTTTTTCCGCATTAATGTACAGCACCCCATATTGACAGAAAAACACAGAATTGTTGACATTTTTGCAGATGTATTAAAAAAGAAAAAATGAAATATCACATGGTCCTAAGTATTCAGACCCTTTGTTGTGACACTCATATATTTAACTCAGGTGCTGTCCATTTCTTCTGATCATCCTTTAGATGGTTCTACACCTTCATTTGAGTCCAGCTGTGTTTGATTATACTGATTGGACTTGATTAGGAAAGCCACACACCTGTCTATATAAGACCTTACAGCTCACAGTGCATGTCAGAGCAAATGAGAATCATGAGGTCATGAGGTCAAAGGAACTGTCTGAAGAGTTCAGTTTTAATTGTGGCAAGGCACAGATCTGGCCAAGGTTAAAAAAAAATTCTGCTGCACTTAAAGTTCCTAAGAGCACAGTGACCTCCATAATCCTTAAGGCCGGGTTCACACTATAGCGACGCGGGAACGCCGCGAATCCGCGGCGTTTTCCCGCATCGCACACCTCCCACCGGCAGTTCACACTGCCCTATGCGGACGGCTGGGAGTGTCAATGTTATGTTAATGACACCCCCAGATCCGTCGGCATATCGCAGTGCGATCCGCCGACTCGCACAGGAATCGGATCGCATGGTGTGAACCCCCATGCGATCCGATTCTGTTGCGGACCCAAAAAAGGGTCCCGTGCGAGTTTGCTGCGGGAGCGCTGCGATTTCAGCCATACTATCTGTATGGCTGAACTCGCATTGCTACGGAGATCGGATGTGATTTGCTGTGCGAATCACATCCGGATCTCCCCCCGCAGCAGTGTGAACCCAGCCTAAATGGAAGACGTTTGCGATGACCAGAATCCTTCCTAGAGCTGGCCATCTGGCTAAACTGAGCTATGGGGGGGGAAGAGCCTTGAAGAGAGCGGTAAAGAAGAACTCAAAGATCACTATGGCTGAGCTCCAGAGATGCAGTCGGGAGATGGAAGAAAGTTGTAGAAAGTCAACCATCGCTGCAGCCCTCCACCAGACGGAGCTTTATGGCAGAGTGGCCCAATGGAAGCCTCTCCTCAGTGCAAGACACATCAAAGCCCGCATAGAGCTTGCTAAAAAAACCCTGAAGGACTCCAAGATGGAGAGAAATAAGATTCTCTGATCTGATAAGACCAAGATAGAACTTTTTGGCCTTAATTCTAATGTGTAGAGAAAACCAGACAGTGCTCATCCCCCGTCCAATACAGTCCCAACAGTGAAGCATGGTGGTGGCAGCATCATGCTCTGGGGGTGTTTTTAATCTGCAGGGACAGGAGGACTGGTTGCAATCAAGGGAAAGATGAATGCGGCCAAGTACAGGAATGTCCTGGATGAAAACCTTCTCCAGAGTGCTCAGGACCTCAGACTGGGCCAAAGGTTTACCTTCCAACAAGACAATGACCTTAACCACTTCCCAACCAGCGCAAGCTGATGTACGTCGGCAGAATGGCACGGGCAGGCAAATGGGCGTACCTGTACTTCCCTTTAAATTTGCCACCCTGCCATCGCGAGCATGCCGGTCGGGACCCCCGTGAGTCCGGTCGCGGGTCCTGCGGATCGCGGCATACCCGCGATCGTCTCACGTGGCGGCTAAACTAGGAGATGCCGTTCTAAACAGCATCTCCCAGTTCTGCCTAGCAACAAGTGACGCTGATCTCTGCTCCATGTGATTTGAGCAGATTTAAGTGTTCACTAAAAGAAAGCCTAGACCCCTACAGTTAATAACACATCCCTAGGAACACTTAACCCCTACACTGCGACCCACTGGTTAACCCCTTCACTGCCAGTGTCATTTACACAGGAATCACTGCATTTTTATTGCAGTGATTGCTGTATAAATGACAATGGTCCCAAAAATGTGTCAAAAATGTCCGATGTGTCTGCCATAATGTCGCAGTCACAATAAAAATCACTGATCACCGCCATTACTAGTAAAAAAAATAATTATTAATAAAAATGCCATAAAACTATTCCCTATTTTTTAGACGCTATAACTTTTGCGCAAACCAATCAATAATCGCTTATTGCGATTTTTTTTACCAACGATATGTAGAAGAATACGTATTGGCCTAAACTGAGGGAAAAAATTTTTTATATATATATTTGTGGGTGATATTTATTAAGCCCCGTACACACGAGCGGACTTTTCAACATCCAAAGTCTGACGGAATGATTCCGGCAGACTATTCGATCGTGTGTGGGCTGCAACGGACTTTTGATTCGCAAAAGTCTGACAGACTTTAGAAATGGAACATGCTTCAAATTTTTCCGCCAGAACTCTGCCGGACCCAGTTCCTACCGAAAAAATTTGCTCGTGTGTATGCTATTCCAACGGACTAAAACCGACGCTAGGGCAGCTAATGGCTACTGGCTATGAACTTCCTTATTCGAGTCCAGTCGTACGTCATCACGTTCGAATCCGTCGGAGTTTGGTGTGATTGTGTGTGGCCAAGTCCGCTCATTCGGAAAGTCCGTCAGAACTCTGTCAGAACTCCGGCAGAACTCCTTCGAAAGTCTGTCGGACATAAGTCTGGTCGTGTGTACGCGGCATTATAACAAAAAGTAAAAAATAATGATTTTTTTTTTAATTTGAAGCTCTATTTTTGTTTATAGCGCAAAAAATAAAATCCGCAGGGGTGATCAAATACCACCAAAAGAAAGCTCTATTTGTGGGGAAAAAAGGACGTCAATTTTGTTTGGAAGCCACATGCGCAATTTTCAGTTAAAGCGACGCAGTGCCGAATCTCAAAAAGTGGTCTGGTCTTAAGCCAGCAAAATGGTGCGGGGCTTAAGTGGTTAAGCACACAGCTAAAATAACTAAGGAGTGGCTTCACAACAACTCCGTGACTGTTCTTGAATGGCCCAGCCAGAGTCCTGACTTAAACCCAATTGAGCAACTCTGGAGAGACCTAATAATGGCTGTCCACCAACTTTTACCATTCAACCTGACAGAACTGGAGAGGCTCTGCAAGAAGGAATGGCAGAGGATCCCCAAATCCAGGTGTGAAAAACTTGTTGCATCTTTCCCAAAAAGACTCATGGCTGTATTAGATCAAAAGGGTGCTTTTACTAAATACTGTGATATACCATGTGATATTTCAGTTTTTCTTTTTTAATAAATCTGCAAAAATGTCAACAATTCTGTGTTTTTATGTCAATATGGGGTGCTGTGTGTACATTAAAGTGGTTGTATACTCAATTTTTTAACTTTTACCTACAGGAAAGCCTATAATAAGGCTTACCTGTAGGTAAAAAAAATATCTCCTAAACCTGTACGGTTTAGGAGATATTCCCCTCGGTATGCGCCGCTGACTGCAGCGGCGCATGCGCAAAAGGGGATTCTCGGCCTGAAAATCCGGCAGTGGCCGGCCGGCCGGCCGGAATGAAATCTCCCGCGCGCATGCGCAGGAGTGACGATATCGCGGCTCACAGCGCCGGAGCCGCGATACCCGGAAGAAACGCAGAGGGAGCATGTCAGCTCCCTCGGCGTGGATCGGGCCAGATGTCGGGGCCTCGTTCTAAGGTAAGTATTTCATAATGAGCTAGTATGCCTTTTGCTTTGCAGGTGTTAAAAAATAAATAAAGAAAATTGCGGGTTTACTACTGCTTTAATGAGGAAAAAAATGAATGTAAATTATTTTAGCAAATGGCTGCAATATAATAAAGGGTGAAAAATGTAAGGGGGTCTGAATACTTTCTGTCCTCACTGTACATGCAGCAGGGTGGGGGGAGTGTGGAGCATTGCAGTGTTTTAGCATGCCTTCACTGGTAATACTTTGGTAAATTTTAACAGATGAAAGTTAAGACATATCTACATTGTGTGTGGCTTTAGAAAGAAATGGATGTGATTTTATTACCATTCAACCAACAAGTCATTTATAAATCAATGTCAGCTTTCCTTTGTATATGTAACTTGTGACTTAAAAAAAGTTTGTTTTATGTGCTGTGCTTTATTTGAATAGGTGCTGCCTTTTCCTGTGTGAGATGAGACATGATCAAGCAGACAATTAATAACACAACCTGAAGAAGGTTTACAATTTCCACCACTGAAGCGGAACTCATTAAAATAAAGCAAGCATGCGTTTAAAAACTTTAACCAGGTTTTTTTTCTACTTTCACCTATATATACAGTGAAAAACCCACTCACCTTCACTTGTGGTGCAATTAGGAGCTTCAGGGTTTGTACCACCAAATCACTTATTGATCTGCTGATGTCTGTCCCTTACAAATCAGCTCCAATCTCCCTGGAACACTAGGACCTATCTGAATTTTTTTCAGTACCAAACTGTTCCGGTGTCTGGAAAGCTTTAAAGCCAAATCTTTGTCACATCACAACAGGGCTGCCAGCTTCAGACAAAAATGCAGCTACATTGATCTGCTTTATAAAGCATTGTAGGATTAGTGCACACTCCATTGGTTCTAGTCAGGACACAAAGTAGAGGAATTTTCCATTATATTAGTAAAAATGGACATTTGTTTAAAGTCTAAGTAAAGTAACATATTTATGGTCAGATAGATATTTTACAACCTCCATTTTTTCTCATTTGGGAACATAGGATTCAGTTGTTCAGCACTTTCTGCACATGCCTTTTGATGGGGATCATCTCTGGTGATTCTTTGGACACGCTCATAAAGGTTGTCACTAGGGTAAAAGTACACATTTGCAAAAGATGCCTTAGTCAAGATCTGTGGGAAGACTCCTTCCCCCCAAAGAATAATTTTTGTTACTCTCAGGCTTGAACCTCCAAGGCCGGATCCAAAACCTGGGCCCTTACATCTCCCAACAGATAAGGATTAAAGGGATGGTTGCACGTTGTATAGTGGGGTGTGCATATTGGCCTGGTTATAAAGTATCTTGGATACTTGGGTAAGAAATGTGTTTTCCAGGATTACAAGCTAGAGTTACTTTCTCTGCCCCCTCCCTGCTTCATGTTGTCCAGCCTGTCTGTGTCTACACACAGACTAGCAGACCTCTATGTTGCTTTTGGTGAGCCAAGGAGTTATGGACAATGTTGCAATGGCAGAAAGTTGTTTTCTTATATTGACTTATATTGGATATGAAGGCTTGAAGTATATTCATCTGGGTCAACTAATATTGCATAGAATCAACTACGAGTATCACAGCCTCACTTGATCAGGGTGATTTTGTAGCCTTTGTGGACATCAAGGATGCATACTTGTAAGTCAACCTCTGTCCAGTGCATCAATGTTACCGCCGTTTTGCTGTGGGTGCACAATGCTGCCAGTTTTTTTGCTTTGCTGTTTGGTCTGTCTTTTTCACCCTGATTGCTAACCTTACTAAGTGTATTGACATTGTGACATTCCTGGAGCGGACAATTTCCTATTGAGGGAATAATCGGTGTTATTCCTAACACTCTGATGCAGACAGTCCAAACCTTATAAAGGTTCCGTTGAATTCTGAACTTTCAGAAGTCAGTTCAATGCATAACCTGGAGTATCTGGGTCTCATAAACACAGCTCAAGCCAGCTCAAGAAAAACTTCTAATGCCTTGTACACACGGTCGGACATTCCGACCACAAAATCAGTCGGATTTTTTCAGACAGTTTTTGGCCGAAACTTGTGTTGCATACATACGGTCGGACAAAGTTGTCGGAAAATCCGATCGTTCGTTACGTACGATGGGACTACGTAGAAGCTAGTAGCCAATAGCTTTGGTCTCGTTATTTAATATGAGCATGCGTGGCACTTTGTCCGTCTGACTTTTCTACAAACGATCGGAAAAAGTCTGATCTGATTTTGCTGTCGGAAAATTTGAGATCCAGCTCTCAAACTTTTTCCGTCTGAATTTCGGACGGAAAAAGTCTGATAGAGCCCACACGATCGGATTTTCCAACAACATAATCTGATCTGACCTTTTCTGTCTGAATTTCCGACCATGTGTACAGGGCATAACTCTTCACTCCTAGACATCCGACTCCAGTCTAGGAACTGTTCGGCTATGTGATTCAGCATGAGATTTCTGGTCTTGATGGTAGCCTGCTTCATGGCAGTGCCGGGGAGCTCAGAAATTCAGCTCTGGAATTGGAAAAATCTTTCTTACGGCTGTCTTGGAAGATTCTTATAAAGGATGTGAGCCTGAGGCCGCGTACACACGGGCGG
The DNA here is from genome assembly GCF_037356315.1 of Lithobates pipiens. Lineage (NCBI taxonomy): Eukaryota > Metazoa > Chordata > Amphibia > Anura > Ranidae > Lithobates > Lithobates pipiens. Next base: position 573,132,227 of record NW_027507748.1, read on the forward strand.
ACTGTTCGCCCAACTTTGTCCGCTGAGCAGTGTTTGGGCGGACAGTCCACTCGTGTGTGGGCTTTCAGCGGACAGTTTCAGCGGACAGTTGGACGGACAAGGTTTTTCGGAAATTCCGTAAAACTGTCCGCTGAAACCTTGTTTCAGCGAACAGTCCGCTCGTGTGTAGGCTTGTTCGTCAAACAAAGTTGCGCGCATGCTCAGAAAGGATTTTCACGCCGAAAGCTATAATGCAGTGTATAGGACGTCGTATTTTTCGTCCCGTCGTACGTGCCGTTCACGTCATCGCGCACGGTTTCAGCAAACTGTTCGTCCGTCGTGTGTGGCCATGTCCGTCCATGCTAAGTTTGAGCGGACTGTTTGCCGAAACTGTTGGACGGACAAAGTTGGGCGAACAGTCCACGCGTGTGTACGCGGCCTGAAGGTTAAGGAGGAGGTTTAGACCCCTTGCCAGTGCAGTGGACCTGGTAAACAGAGGAGTCTTGCCTCTCTTCAACACTCTGGACAACACCAAAGCAATGTTGTACATTAACCAACCATAAGGGAGCAACCATAAGTCTTAAGGTGAAAAGAGAGGTAGAAAGGATTCTATTCTTTAACCATGTTATTATTTATGACTAATTTATGGAAATTCTTTTCTTCAAGTAAAATGTTGATCTTGCCTCCAGCTCCAATGCTTTTTTCCAGCAGAGCTGAGTAACAACCACACCCCTCATCTGAAAAGTCTTTATAAAGACTTGTTTTACAGAGGAGAAGAGGGTGTCAGACCACTTAAGTTACAGTCCCCTAAAAAGGTTTGTAAACCCTTGTTTAAAAAATTAAATAGAAATAAATAACAAACATATCATACTTACCTCCACTGTGCAGTTTGTTTTGCACAGAGTGGCCCAGATCATCGTCTTCTGGGGTCCCCCAATGGCGCTTGCTGCTCCTCCCCGCATCGGTAAACCCCCTGGGTGAGTTCCCACGTCCATAGACAAAAATAACGGACTCAGCCCCGCCCCCCAGGTGCCCACGTCACTTGATTGACAGCAGCGAGAGCCAATGGCTGTGCTGCTATCAATCTATCCAATCAAGAGCTGAGAACCCCGGGCAGAGAGGTAGAGCGCGTCTCCACCATGGGAACGAACAGGCTCAGGTGATTAAAACGGGGGGGGGGGGGGCTGCTCAGCAACAGAAATGTTTTCACCTTAATGCATAGTATGCATTAAGGTGAAAAAACACAAGGGTTTACAACCCCTTTAAAGCTAAGGATTAGCTAAAAAAAACATTATTTTTCTCCACAGTTTCAGTTACATTACTAACCTGTATGGAAGCATGTTCCACAATACTGCAGGGCTGCCCTCTCCTCTTCCTTCTGCTGGCCTTTTGGCTCCCTGGGGGCTAACAGGTTTGGTTCTCTGGACTCAGATGCACTAAAGATGATCCGAAGATGACACACCCCCTCCTGCCCTATCCTCCATTAGGAAAAGTTATTTTTACTGATTAAAATGCCTGTAAAATGATCTGTGAATAGGGAGGGTCTGCTCAGTCAAAGGATTCTCTGCTCCATTTACAGGTCTGGTTAAAGGCAGTGTAATCAGTGAAAGAACTGTTCACAGTGGATGTGAGGGCTGGAGGGGTCATCTTTAGTGCAGCTGACCCCAGAGACCCAAAGCTGTTACCCCTCAGAACACCATTGGTTCAGCAGAAGGAAGAGGACAGGGTATCCCTGCAGTGACATTTTGTACTGAATCAAGCAGCCTACACATCATGGAACATACTTCCATACAGGTAAATAATGTAACTGAAACTGTAGGGAATTTTTTTTTCTTAGCTAAACTTTAGCTTTAAAGCACACAAAAATTGAACTTCTGCTTTTCGGAACCCTCCCCACCTTCGGTGTCACATTTGACACCTTTCAGGGGGGAGGGGGGTGCAGATACCTGTCAAAGACAGGTATTTGCACTCACTTCCAGGAATAGACTCCCATGGGAGTCTATGCCTCCTCCTGTCTCGCCGCACTGTCTGCTGGGACACACACGGGTCCCAGAGACAGCGCGGACCATTCTCATTGCGCTGCACGACTCGTGCAGGTGCAGTAGGGAGCTGGGAAGTGAAGCTGCAATGCTTCACTTCCCAATTCCCCCACCGAGAATGGCAGCGGCCGAAAGCCGAGCGATCAATTTAGGTGGACTCCCTCTTTAACCAAATGCCGGCCAGCCACCACAGTTGTACTGCAGCAGCTTGGCTCAGCACAGGCGTGTACACGGCGATCTGTGGTGATCGCTAGCAGGGGGAGCCAACCAACGGGTCCGGCGGACTCAATGTCTGCCGGCCACCCGCGATCACTCCAGAGAGAGGCAAAATGGGGATCTGCCAGTGTAAACAAACAGATTCCTATTCTGTCAGGGGAGTAGAATGAGATTGTCTGTTTCTAGTGATAAGGAAAAGCGATCTCTCTCCTCCTCTAGTCAGCCCAGCCCCCATACAGTTAGAAACACCTCCCAGGGAACACATTTAACCCCTTGATCACCACTGGTTTTAACTCCTTCCCTGACAGCGTCATTTAAACAGTAATCAGCGCATTTCTTTAGCACTGATCACTGCATAAATGTCCCTGGTCCCAAAAAATTGTCAAACGTGTCCGATCTGTCTGTCGTAATGTTGCTAAAAATCGCAGATCTCCGCCATTACTAGTAAAAAAAAAATAATAATAATAAAAATGCCATAAATCTTTCCCCCATGTTGTAGACTAACATTTGCCAAAAATATGTAGCAGAATACATATTGGCCTAAACTGATGAAGAAATTTATTTTTTTTACATTTTTTGGGGGATATTTATTATAGCAAAAAGTAAAAAATATTGTTTTTTTTTTCAAAATGTTCACTCTTTTTTTGTTTAAAAAAAAAACAAAAAACACAGAGGTGCTCAAATACCCCCAAAAGAAAGCTCTATTTGTGGGGGAAAAAAGGACATGAATTTAGTTTGTGCACAATGTTGCATGACCACGCAATTGTCAGTTAAAATGACGCATTGCAAAAAATGGCCTGGTCAGGAAGTGGGTAAATCCTTCCGGTGCTGAAGGGGTTAAGGGACTGTAACTGACGTGGTCTGACACTCACATCTCCTCTGCAAAACAAGTCATTATAAAGACTTTTCTGATGAGGGTTTTGGCTGTTACTCAGCTCTGCTGGAATAAAGTATTGGAGCAGGAGGCAAAAATCAACGTTGTTCTTGAAAAAAAAGGTATTTTATAGAATTTCGAAAAAATCTGTCACAAATAATAAAATGGTTAAAGCACTATAAAGAGATAAAATGTTGTGGGACGTCAAATGGATTTTATAATGTAGGCAGAAACATGTACTGCCTATATAAGATACAAATAATATTTGCAAAAAACACTTCAGAAATAATACCTTTATAGGAACAATTTTAGAGAAATATCACTATAATAATAATCTTTAACACCATATGCAGCAAGCGGATGTAGTATGCTACTACAAATGAATACAATGATCATGTTTACAAACCTATTAAGTGCAAATAACATAAAAGTGAATGACTTGAATAGTTGTATATAAATGGCGGCATGTGTTTTTCCAGCTGTTGTGGCCACACATGTCTTACCTCTGATATACAGGGTATTATGTTTTTTATGTGCTTGTTTGTTTACACATTTTTGGCCCTGTACTTTCCCTTTTGCCTTGTACACATGGTTGGACATTCCGACGACAAAATCCGTCTGGTTTTTTCCAACGGATTTTGGCCCAAACTTGTCTTGCATACACACGGTCACACAAAGTTGTCAGAAAATCCGATCGTTCAGAAGGAGGTGACGTAAAACACGTACAATGGGTCTATAAAGAGGCCAGTAGCCAATAGCTTTCATCTCATAATTTATTCTGAGCATGCGTGGCACTTTGTGCAACGGAATCGTCTACACACGATCGGAATTGAAACAATCAGATTTTGTTTTCTGAAGATTTTAGATCCAGATCTCAAACTTTGTGTGTTGGAAAGTCCGACAGAAAAAGTCTGATGGAGCTCACACACGATCAGAATTTCCGACAACACAATTTGATCGCATATTTTCCGTCGGAAAGTCCGACCGTGTGTACAGGGCTATACTCTCCTATTCCCGTCACACAACACATCACCCATCGTGAAATTTATCTAAAGTGAAAAGCCTAACAAGATCACTTGTCAGCGTTAGAACAGGTAACAGCGCAAGTAGATGAAGAACACCAATTATCTAAGACGCTGCCCTATGGAAAATGCAGCCTGCATGAATTTTAGTATATCAGTGTGTTTTTTGGGTGCCAATGATAATGTCAATGATAACTACATGTGTGATTTTTAATGTCATAATATATCTCCAGAAATCAGAGAATATTTTTTTACCATCTTTTCAAGCCAAAACATGAAAATATACGCAGGGTATTGTGACAAATTTCATATGTGCAATCTTTAAAAATGTTTGTAAACACAAAAAATGTTCGCCATAACACTGGCAAGCACCAAACTGCATGCACTAAGATTATTATGTAAGTTAGTTATATAGTGCCATCAATTTACGCAGCGCTTTACATATACATTGTACATTCACATCAGTCCCTACCCTCAAGGAGCTTACACTAACAATGTAAAGTGTCAGATCACCCTTAAAATAGAACTATAGGCAATAATTTTTTCCATTTTGGATAGAATAAGGGAGAATTATAACACCTGTCAGATTTTTTTTCGCCATCTGTGTCCCATTGCAGAGATTTCCTATCACGTTCTGTGCCATAGCCAAACAGGAAGTGAGGGGAAATCCCTGCAAAATTAAGGGAATTCCTTGGGGACCCCCATGTCACCAGAACTAGTGTCCCCATTGGAAGATTTCCACTCTTTCACCTTTCTGGGGACAACCCAAAATGTGGGATTTTCGTTTTACTTTCACATTCAGTGATAATGGTAAACACGAATAAAAGAGAGGTTGTATCTCCTTAAAGGGAGCACAGACAGCAATAAAAACTGACAGGTGTTCTAATCTCTCTCCACTCTACCCAAAACTACAAAAACAAAAAAAGATTTGTCTTTAGTTATACTTTAAAGCTAAATTTTAGACCGAACACTAGCAGGGCACAAGACCTGTACTTTTTCTGCTGTAGTTAAGGTGGGAAAGCTCAGCTCAGTGTACATTCCTGGCATGCCTCAGTGTCGAGATGACTTAACCACTTAAGGACCGCCGCATGGCAATGTACGTCGGCACAATGGCACCGACAGGCAGAAGCACGTACATGTACGTGCTTGCCTTCCAGCGGGTGGGGGGTCCGATCGGACCCCCTCCCGCTGGCTGTGGCGGTCCGTTTCGCTTCAGGAGCGATCCGGGATGAGGGGATGGCCGTTGGTTTCTGGCCATCCGCTCTCGATCGCTCCTGGCGAATAAGAAGCTTCCCCCGCCTGTGTAGTGTAAACACAGGCAGGGAGGAAGTGATGTCATTCTCCTCAGGGCGGTCTTTTTGACCGGACTGCAAGGAGAACACATAGTAAGTGCACCAAACACTACACTGACATGTAGGTACACATAGACACACAAATTACCCCCCGATCACCCCCCGATCGTGCCCCCCACCCCCGGTCACAGTGTCACTGATCATTTATTTACTGTTTGCTGCATTTAGTGTCAGTTGTGACAGTAAAAAGTGTCAGGGCAGTTAGTGTTAGGTCCAGGGTAGCCCCCTACCCCCCCTAATAAAGGTTTAACCCCCTGATTGCCCCTAGGGTTAACCCTTTCACCCCCTTTTGCCAGAGTGACTAAGCAATCATTTTTCTGATCGCTGCATTAGTGTCACTGGTGCCGCTAGGTAGCTAGTTATTTTTTATGTTCACTGCCAGGTTTTTATAGCATTAGGTACCCCCATATACTACCCAATAAATGTTTTAACCCCCTGATTGCCCCTAGAGTTAACCCTTTCACCAGCGATCACTGTATAAGTGTCACTGGTGATGCTGGATAGCCAGTTAATTATTTAGTTATTTAGGTTCCCCGTCAGGTTTTTATATAGCGTCCGGGACCCCCATATACTACCTAATAAAGGTTTTAACCCCCTGATTGCCCCCAGGTAACCCTTTCACCCCCTTTTGCCAGTGTCACTAAGCGATCGTTTTTCTGATCGCTGCATTAGTGTCACTGGTGCCGCTAGGTAGCTAGTTATTTTTTATGTTCACCGCCAGGTTTTTATAGAGTTAGGTACCCCCATATACTACCTAATAAAGATTTTAACCCCCTGATTGCCCCTAGAGTTAACCCTTTCACCAGCGATCACCGTATAAGTGTCACTGGTGACGCTGGTTAGCCAGTTAGTTATTTAGGTTCCCCGTCAGGTTTTTATATAGCGTCAGGGACCCCCATATACTATCTAATAAAGATTTTAACCCCCTGATTGCCCCTAGTTAACCCTTTCACCAGTGATCACCGTATAAGTGTTACGGGTGACTCGGGTTAGTTAGTTTGCTTTTTATAGCATCAGGGCACCCACCATTTATTACCCAATAAAGGTTTAACCCCCTGATCACCCGGCGGGTGATATCAATTAGGTTTTAGAGTCAGGGTCTGCGTTGCCCCAGGCAGCGCTAGGTTAGTGCCAGTACCGCTAATACCCACGCGCAAAGTATACACCTCCAGTAGTGGTATAGTATCTGAACAGATCAACATCTGATCTGATCAGATCTATACTAGCGTCCCCAGCAGTTTAGGGTTCCAAAAAAATTCATTGTTAGCGGGATCAGCCCAGATACCTGTTAGCACCTGCGTTTTGCCCCTCCGCCCAGCCCACCCAAGTGCAGTATCGATCGATCACTTACAAAACACTAAACACATAACTGCAGCGTTTGCAGAGTCAGGCCTGATCCCTGCGATCGCTAACAGTTTTTTTTGGTAGCGTTTTATATTTAAATCCTGAAGGCAGTGCTTGGTTTTCGGGGTCCTGTACGTGGCTAGGCTCCCAAAAAGTCCCCCACATGTGGTATCCCCATACTCGGGAGAAGCAGCAGAATTTATTTTGGGGTGTAATTTCACTTATGCCCATAGCATGTGTGAGCAATATATCATTTAGTGACAACTTTGTGCAAAAAAAAAATTGTAATATTCCTGCAACTTGTGGCAAAATATAAAATATTTCATGGACTCAACATGCCTCTCAGTAAATAGCTTGGGGTGTCTACTTTCCAAAATGGGGTCATTTGGGGGGGTTTTGTGCTATTTTGGCATTTTATGGCCTTCGAAACTGTGATAGGTAGTGAGGAGTGAAATCAAAAATTTGCACCCTTAGAAATCCTGAAGGCAGTGATTGGTTTTCGGGGTGCCGTACGCGGCTAGACTCCCAAAAAGTCCCACATATGTGGTATCCCCGTACTCAGGAGAAGCAGCAGAATATATTTTGGGGTGCAATTCCACATATAACTATGGCATGTGTGAGCAATATATCATTTAGTGACAACTTTTTGTAAACTTTTTTTTTTGTCATTATTCAATCACTTGGGACAAAAAAAAATATTCAATGTGCTCAATATGCCACTCAGCAATTTCCTTGGGGTGTCTACTTTCCAAAATGGGGTCATTTGGGGGGGGGGTTTGTGTTATTTTGGCATTTTATGGCCTTCGAAACTGTGATAGGTAGTGAGGAGTGAAATCAAAAATTTGCACCCTTAGAAATCCTGAAGGCAGTGATTGGTTTTCGGGGTGCCGTACGCGGCTAGACTCCTAAAAAGTCCCACATATGTGGTATCCCCGTACTCAGGAGAAGCAGCAGAATATATTTCGGGGTGCAATTCCACATATAACTATGGCATGTGTGAGCAATATATCATTTAGTGACAACTTTTTGTAAACTTTTTTTTTTTGTGTCATTATTCAATCACTTGGGACAAAAAAAACAAATATTCAATGGGCTCAACATGCCCCTCAGCAATTTCCTTGGGGTGTCTACTTTCCAAAATGGGGTCATTTGGGGGGGTTTATACTGCCCTGCCATTTTAGCACCTCAAGAAATGAGATAGGCAGTCATAAATGAAAAGCTATGTAAATTCCAGAAAATGTACTCTAGTTTGTAGATGCTACAACTTTTGTGCAAACCAATAAATATACGCTTATTGACATTTTTTTTTACTAAAGACATGTGGCTGAATACATTTTGGCCTAAATGTATGACTAAAATGTAGTTTATTCGATTTTTCTTATAACAAAAAGTAGAAAATATCTTTTTTTTTTAATTTTCAGTCTTTTTCCTTTTATATCGTAAAAAATAAATATCACAGAGGCAATCAAATACCATCAAAAGAAAGCTCTATTTGTGGGAAGAAAAGGACGCAAATTTCGTTTGGGTACAACATTGCATGATCGCGCAATTACCAGTTAAAGCAGTGCAGTGTGAAATTGTAAAAAGACCTCTGGTCCTTAGGCTGACAATTGGTCCGGGGCTTAAGTGGTTAAAGTGTATGTAAGCTTTAATAATACATTTTTGTGATTTTGTACTTTTTGGTCTGCAAAGTATATCATCAAAAAAGCATACCTGTCCTGTGTCCTCTGTACATTTCCAGTGTTATCTCAAAGAGTCACTTTTGCACTCCCATTTCATATCTTGGACTGTAGAAGTATTAAGCTTTATGTTGAGAGGACAGAGAGAGGGGGTGTTTGAGTAGTTTAGTAAAAGACAACACTTATGCCGCGTACACACGTAGCAGACTATCCGGCGGACTTAGACTCGCCAACCAACGGCCAGGGCTGTCGGGAAGAGGCCCTTGTCCTCATCAACATGGAGACAAGGTGCTTTGGGGTGGGGGCGCTCGCTCGTCCCCACCACCTTTCCTGGCCGGCCGGGTAGCGTGCTTGGATAAGGGTCTGATATGGACCTAGGGGGGGACCCCCATGCTGATTTTTATCAGCATAGGGATTCCCCTTTAAGTCCATACCAGGTGACGGGGCCAGCGACGCCTCCTTTGCTGGCCCCCGGCTACCTGGAGACACGCTCAAAATGAGCGGACTTTTCTCCGGGCGGGAAAAGTCCATTCATTTCAAAAGTACGGCGGACTGGCACACACACAGCCGTACTGTCCGCCGAAATGCGAGTCCGGCGGACAGATTGGAGTGCAAAAATACTTTCTTAGTCCGCCGGACTTTTGGGTAAAAAAAGTCAGCCGGAGCCCACACACGGGCGGATTGTCCTGCGGACTACTTTTCCACCGGATTATTTGATCGTGTGTATAAGGCATTAGTCCACAAAAATGGCATAAGTTGATAGCCTACAGTACGGTGTGACCCTTTACCACCAAAATGTATGGAGCTTGTTTACCTTTTTCACCATGTTGCAGGTTTTTTCATAGAAGGGAGTCAGGTACCTAAAAAGCTGCTGGCTCACTTCTAAGTGCTGTGGAAGATGCCACTACCCCCATCACGGAAAAGTGTCCTATAATCACCTGTCACTCTTGGGTGGCCAAGATCTTCATGGTACTTGTCAGCAGGGAGAGTGCAGGAAGATAAGCAAATGCCCTTTCGCTGAGCTCGCCTGTAAAGAATTATACTAGTAGGTCTGAAATCACTTCCAGGTTCAGTGCCGCCATTCCCTTGCCTCCTTGGCCAGTGAAGAAGCTCCCCCTTCTGTCAGAAATAAAGCTAATTTAAAAAAAATTTGAAAGTTAGTATGACAGCAATAATTCTAGGGCCATCATTCACTGGTAAAGTCAATGTAATGTAGCCAAGGGTTTGCTACTATAGTCATTATTTTTGAACAGTTTGTTATTGTTTGCAAATGAGTTTGGCTCCCCCTAGTGGCTGCTGGACTCTGTTAGGATATTTCCTCACACTTTGAGAAGGAATGCAGCAAAGTATTGTGGGAGATATAGTTTGGAGGAGAAAGTGACTCTGTTAGCTGGATCAGCTCTGAACTACATGACAGACAATGCAAAGCGTGCAGAATGCCTGCTGGGAGGAGTGATAAAAGGACAGGTGTGGCTTGCTTTCAGCCTCACTGGACGGCATTCAACACCTGCCAGCAGGGGGTCTGTGTGTGACCAGGAGTGAGAGACTGCGGCCTATACAGCGGAGAACCGGATCGCCCGCCTCTGAGGGATCTTGGAGGACAACCCTGCTATTCTAGAAAGTGGACTGGCCTGCACTTCAGAGCAACTGTAAGCCACCTGCACTTCAGTCCTGCGGCATGGCGTGGTGACGCCATCTTCACCAGATGGAGACACCAGGAGAGGATTCTGGACGGAGCCTCACAATCATCGGAGTCTATTGTGGTGAGAGGGCACCTGCCTATTTCAGTAGAGATTACAGTATTGCTGAGTGAGTTCTTAATACAGTCTGCTGGTGAGACTTTTAGTTCCACAGAGGTTAATCTACTTTTCCACATGTATCATACAGCTGGACTTTGGGGCCTTGTTTCTTCCCTGCTCTGTAAGGTCAGTACTGTATTGCACTCACATGTAAAGCGGAATGATATTTCTTCAGTTAAGCAATCATCAGCACGCCTTTTGTTCTCGTTTTTTCCCCTTTGTCTCTGTGGATTACAAATTACAACATCATACTGCAGTTTAACCATCGGGCTAGCTGAAGATAACTGGAGTTAAAGAACTTTCACCATCTTCTTCTTTTACTAAGCATTTCTGCTCTACTCACTAGTTGATCTTTGAATTATTGCCTAGGGAGAGCGATGTGCATAGATGCTTAATTTTACACTGTGTTATTGAATGTAAAGATTATAGACTGCATTTAATTCTGTGTGTTGAGGCCTCAGTGGGAAGGTATTTAATATATGTTTTGAAGATATTGGGTATCTATCCCTCTGTGCATCTGTTCACATATACCCCCTCATGGTGATTAAAAGCTTATATGTTATGTACAGTGGTGTGAAAAAGTGTTTGCCCCCTTCCTCATTTCCTGTTCCTTTGCATGTTTGTCACACTTAAGTGTTTCGGAACATCAAACCAATTTAAACAATAGTCAAGGACAACACAAGTAAACACAAAATGCAATTTGTAAATGAAGGTGTTTATTATTAAAGGTGAAAAAAAATCCAAACCATCATGGCCCTGTGTGAAAAAGTGATTGCCCCCTAAACCTAATAACTGGTTGGGCCACCCTTAGCAGCAACAACTGCAACCAAGCGTTTGCGATAACGTGCAATGAGGCTTTTACAGCGTCCTGGAGGAATTTTGGCCCACTCATCTTTGCAGAATTGTCCTAATTCAGTTACATTAGAGGGTTTTCGAGCATGAACGGCCTTTTTAAGGTCATACCACAACATCTCAATAGGATTCAGGTCAGGACTTTGGCTAGGCCACTCCAAAGTCTTCATTTTGTTTTTCTTCAGCCATTCGGTGGTGGACTTGCTGGTGTGTTTAGGATCATTGTCCTGCTGCAGAACCCAAGTTCGTTTCAGCTTGAGTACACGAACAGATGGTCGGACATTCTCCTTCAGGATCTCTTGGTAGACAGCAGAATTCATAGTTCCTTTTATCACGGCAAGTCTTCCAGGTCCTGAAGCAGCAAAACAGCCCCAGACCATCACACTACCACCACCATATTTTACTGTTGGTATAATGTTCTTTTTATGAAATGCAGTGTTCCTTCTACGCCAGATATACTTGGACACACACCTTCCAAAGAGTTCCACTTTTGTCTCATCGGTCCACAGAATGTTGTCCCAAAAGTCTTGGGGACCATCAAGATGTGTTGTGGAGAAATTGAGACGAGCTTTGATGTTCTTTTTGCTCAGCAGTGGTTTTCTCCTTGGAACTCTGCCATGCAGGCCATTTTTGCCCAGTCTTTTCCTGATGGTGGAGGCATGAACGCTGACCTTAACTGAGGCAAGTGAGGCCTGCAGTTCCTTGGACGCTGTTGTGGGGTCTTTTGTGACCTCTTGGATGAGTTGTCGCTGCGCTCTTGGGGTAATTTTGGGCGGCCGGCCACTCCTGGGAAGGTTCACCACTGTTCCATGTCTTCGCCATTTGTGGATAATGGCTCTCACTGTGGTTCGCTGGATTCCCAAAGCTTTGGAAATGGCTTTATAACCCTTTCCAGACTGATAGATCTCAATTACTTTCTTTCTCAATTGTTCCTGAATTTCTTTGGGTCTCGGCATGATGTGTAGCTTTTAAGGATCTTCTGGTGGACCTTACTGTGTCAAGCAGCTCCTATTTAAGTGATGCCTTGATTGTGAACAGGTATGGCAATAATCAGGCCTGGGTGTGGCTAGAGAAATTGAACTCAGGTGTGGACAACCACAGTTATAGTATGTTTTAACAAGGGGGGCAATCACTTTTTCACACAGGGCCATGATGGTTTGGATTTTTTTTCACCTTTAATAATAAACACCTTCATTTACAAATTGCATTTTGTGTTTACTTGTGTTGTCCTTGACTATTGTTTAAATTGGTTTGATGTTCCGAAACACTTAAGTGTGACAAACATGCAAAGGAACAGGAAATGAGGAAGGAGGCAAACACTTTTTCACACCACTGTATATGTGCATAAAGTGATAACAGTTGTCAATCATAATGTGTGTGATTCATGCTCTTTATTGTGTTCCATTACTTATCTTAGTAAACTTTTCTGAGTGGTTCAGTGATATTGTGTGAGTTTCTCATTGCTAACATCACATGTGGGGTATACAATCAAACAGCAGCCCTCACGGGGGTACCACTACAGTAAGGTAAATTATTTTTTCCTAAAATGAAAAAAAAAACACGTTAAGTACCTTTTTCCTAATCATATGACCCAGCTCTTTCCCAGCCTGTCTGCAGGGAAACATAAGAAGCAGGAGCCTCCAGTCCTCTGCTGCTGGTCACATGTTCAAAAACAAAAAACCTTTGGGATAAAGAGTAAAAATAAATAAATAATATAAATAAACTGTTTAAAATTGGCATACAAATATATATGTGGAAATAGCATGGTGCTCCAGCCTGTGTTTTAGCATAAGAGGGAGGTGAAGCAACCAATAATCTACATGTATTATCCCACCCACATTGTGGTTACCTGGTTAGTGGGAATAAAAGAGGAGGGAGGGAATGGACTGTCATTTACCACTGTGTATACACCCACATGTGTGTCTCTATAGTCACATGGGCTGCTCAGATGTGATAGGGAGGAAATGCACAGCAAAGAAACTCACTGAAAACTGAGCATGTGTATAGTTGCCACTACAGCTGTAAAATCCCTAGCTGAATTGGGGACATGTACAAATTGTGGAGATATAGAGCAACAGGAACAAACCAGGTTTGTTGCAGAATACAGAAAACAAATCTTATAGTGACTGAGAGAGAATGAACAGCGTGTAATACAGCATTTATTGATAGGTTTTTATGATGTGGGTTTAGTGACACTTTAAAACATAGAATGCATTAAGTAAAAAAAAAAAAAAAATCTATGGACCACTTTAACTCTAAATTAATGAGTTATAAACCAGATATCTGTATACTGTCGTTTTTTGCCATTTATTTATTTTTTTGGATAGAGTGGAGATGGATTAAAACACCTGTCAGTTTTTATTGTTGTCTGTGCCCGTTGTGGAGATCCAACCTCTCTATTTGTCCTGTTTACCATAAGCTACAGAAAATCCCAAATTGTGGGTTGTCCCCAGAAAAGTAATAGAGGGGAAATCTTCCAAGGGAGACATTAGTTCTGGTGACATGGGTGTCCTCAAGGAATTCTCTTAACTAATTGCGGACTGCTCGCCGTCATTATACAGCAGCAGTTTGAAGTGGAATACCTTTGTTATGGCAGCACATAGCTACCATAACCCTGGTATCAACTTAAACAGTGGAAGGTCTGCTTTCAGATAAAAGTGGTTTCTGCAGTGGATTCACCGCAATATCACTTTTATTGAAGGCAGGAGAGGGACCCCCCGCCGTGCTCCAGCTGTCTTGGCCGATTACCGGAGCCGTCGGTAGTGGCGGAGACAATCACGTCCTTCCCCCCTGACAGGCCTGGAGCCGATTGAGGCAAAGATGGCCCCCACTCGGCTCCATAACATTGGATGGCAGAAGTGACGTCAAACGTCACTTCCGCCCAATGACCTTAAAGGGGAATTTTTTTTTTTTTTTTATTGATTTTAGTGTAAATGTGAGATCTGAGGTCTTTTTGACCCCAGATATCACATTTGAAAAGGTCCTGTCATGCTTTTTTTCTATTACAAGGGATGTTTGCATCCCTTGTAATAGGAATATACTTGACCTAAACATTTTTTTTTAAAAGGACAGTGTAAAATTAAAAAGTAAAATAAATAAGGATTTCTTTTTTTTTTTTTAAGCGCCCAGTCCCACCGAGCTCGCGCACAGAAGCGATCGCATACTAAGTCATGCCCGCACATGAAAACGGTGTGTTCAAACCACACATGTGAGGTATCGCCACGATTATTATAGTGAAAGCAATACTTCTAGCACTAGACCTCCTCTCTAACTTAAAACTGGTAATTTGTAGAAATTTTTAAACATCGCCTATGGAGATTTTAAGGGATCAAAGTTTGTCGCCATTCCACGAGCGGGCACAATTTTAAAGCATGGCATGTTGGGTATCAATTTACTCAGCGTAAAATTATCTTTTACAATATAAAAATAATTAGTCTAACTTTACTGTTGTCTTATTTTTTAATTAAAAAAAGTGTATTTTTCCCCCAAGAAATTGCGCTTGTAAGACCGCTGTGCAAATATGGTGTAACACATGTAACACATTTTATTCTCCAGTGTGTCTGAAAAAAAATATATAATGTTTGGGGGTTCTAAGTAATTTTCTAGCAAATAAAAATTATTTTAACTTGTGAACATAAAAGGGTTCATTTACCAAAGGCAAATCCACTTTGCACTACAAGTGCACTTGGAAGTGCAGTCGCTGTAGATCTGAGGGGGACATGCAAGAAAAAAAAAAACAGCATTTTTGCTTGTACATGACTGAATGATAAAATCAGCAGAGCTTCCACTCATTTCAAATCTTCCCCTCAGATCTACAGCGACTGCATTTCCAGGTGAAAAAAGAAAAACTTACTTAAGCGCAAGAAATGAATAGGAAAAAATATTCAACCCAAAGTTAAATTAAATAAAAATCAGAAAAACAGCTGCAAGCAATCAGAACAGGGCAGCCAACCAATGCATCAAATACTGTGATGCACTTCCAGGTGCACATGTAGTGCAAAGTGGATTTGCCTTTAATAAATAAACCCCCAAGTCTGAAAAATAGGCCCGGTCCTTAAGTAGTTAATTTTCAGGGATTTCCTCTCACTTCCTGTTTGGCTATGGGACAGGAAGTGAAGGGAAATCTCTGTAATGGGACACAGATGGTGAAAAAAAATTCTGACAGGGGTTATAATTCTGACTTGCTTTATCCAAAATTCAAAAAAAAAAAAAAAATGTTTTGCCTACAGTTCTAATTTAAGTAATCTTCAGGCCTAAAATATACATTGTAACCTATATTCTTTAAAATAATACATCATGGGAAAATTGCAGTGCTGTTTTGTCAATGCAATTTAAAATTTAAAACACATGCAGTAAATCTCTTCTCTAATTACAAAATAAGTCCAGTTGAATTTGACCAACTACTCCTTAGCTATAACATGACCTGGAAAATGTATAGCATCTACAGTCGATTCAAACAGGGGCGACTTGTCAGGCTACTTAGCCACCTGACAAGTCGTGTCCCGTTCTGTACTATGGAACCGTTCTAATAGGAGCAAATCAAGTCGCTCCGACTTAGAAAAAAGTTCCTGTACTACTTTTGGGGTGACTTCAGGCGACTTGCATTGACTTCTATACAGAAGTCATTTTGCAAGTCGCCACTGAAGTCATGTACAGGTCGCCTGAGGCAGTCGCGCTCCAAGTTGTGCTGCCTCAGTGTGAACCGGTTCTGTCAGATAGACCCGTACATTGTTTTTCTTATTTCTTGGTAAGCTGGACACAATATTTATTAAACTATATGCTTTTATGTGCAATACATACTGTATATATAAAGACAGAAACCTTTGCTGTATAAGTTGCTAAAAAGATTCGTTCTGTGTTTGAGTATAGTGGGGTTGTGACATGTGAGCTAGACGTATGTGATTTACATTCTTGTGAATGCTAGAGGCTAAAATGTAAACACAGCTTTATTTGACTCAGCTCCTGACTTGTTGAGTAAAGATGTGTTTTTAGTTTAGATAGCTGACTGGCATGCTAAAGCATTAGTCTACAATGCTCGCTACCTCTTCTGACTTTTCCTTACTAATGAGTCAACACGTTATGTGTGTCGTAAAAAAAAAAAAAAAAAAAAAACAGCAAGGCATGCCATCAACTAAATCCATGTAATGACTGTTGGGAATGTGTCAAAATGTGCAATAAAATACTGGATGTTTTTATATTGTTGGCATAAGATTTAATTAAATGCATAGAGGAAGCTTGTGAAGTTCCAGAGCAACTATGATTTTTATAATGTTTCTCTGAAAATGTCAATGTTAATGCAAATAAATAAAGTATCATGGACAGTACTCAACGGTTTTGATACACATATGAAGGATATAAATTTAAACCCCAAACTATTTTTTACTATACATTTTTGATAGAGTAGGGTATAGTAAAGTGTTGAGATATTATTTCTATTGGTGACACTATTGGGGAGATTTCCTCCTTTTGTGTCCCTGCAACGTCCATACAGAAAATGAGGAAAGTGGTTGTCACTGAGACAGGAAGGAACAGACAGCAATGAAGAACATTATCTAACTTTTACCCACTCTACTAAAAATGGGTTTTTGCTTTCGTCTGTGTACCCCCTAACTCTCCTGACCTAACACTAAGCTAGGAGAAACATTCCCCAATAGGGACCTATGCAGCAATAAAAACGTGACAGTTTCTCTAATCCTTCTCCTGCTAAATTCAAAACAAAATAGAAAATTCTGATGGAAGTTAAGGCTTGTTACAAATAACCTGTGAACGTGTGCTAATTTTTAAACAAAAATAAAATAAATTCTACGCACAATTTTCAAATATATATTTATATTTAAAATTTAGGAACTTTGTGTGTGGCAGTCCCTGTACCACACTGCAGTGAGGTTGAGACTTTATTCTCTGCACTTCCAAGTTCTCCATAACATGATGCTGGTGTAGCTATCTTTATAGTGTCTCTTCCTCTCTTTAAGTGGACTGTTAACTTTCACTGTGTCACAAAACGATGATTAGCTTCCCTATCAGCTAATTAGCAATTGGGGTTATCTCAAACCTACACAGGTTAAAGGAACTCCTACACATGAAGGAAGTAGACATAGAAGAGAGGCTGGATTTGCAGGCACAATTGGAATGCCCTCAGGCACCTCGACAGCTGACACACTCATAACCATGGATGCTTTGCCTTTCATGTTTTTCTCTAACAAAAATGATTAAATAAGATTTTGTAATCTGTCAAATATCTTCCTTCCTCGAGAAGTGTTGAGCAGCAGACACAGGAACTGCTGCTCAATTGTTTTGTAATAAAGTTTTGGCTTCAATAAAGAAATCAATGACAAGTATTTGCCTTACATAGGCATCGCTGGCAATAAAGGAAATCACTACTAAAAAGTTACATCCTTAAAGGGATCTTGTGACCAACCTTAAAAATTTGCAGGTAAAAGCAAATAAGAATCAAGTAATTTAAAGCGTTTTTTTTCTGTCCATAAATAATTTTTCTGTCCTTAAAGCTGACCTTCAGTCGTTTTTTCATCTTTCCATCTAATAAATCTTCTGCTCTTGTTGTTTTAACTTTTGATAGTCAAAAAAAAATTCTGCCAGTAATTGCCTTATACAGCCCACTTCCTGTTTCTTGTCTGGTAAAAAGCCTAGGCCAGGCATCTTCAAACTACGGCCCTCCAGCTGTTGCGGAAACTACACATTCTGTGAGGTATTGTAAAACTCTGACATTCACAGACATGACTAGGCATGATGGGAATTGTAGTTCCTGAGCAACTGGAGGGCCGTAGTTTGAAGATCCCTGGCCTAGACATATGACATCATGCACTGCTCTCTCTCTCACTTCCGTGAGAGTTTGCCAGGAAGGGAGGGGGGATATGTCATAAGAAGGCTAATGAGAGCTGCAGAGCTGGAGGTGTGCCTCTGTGTGTCTGTGTAAATCCAGGAAGTGAACAGGCAGCAGCTTCAGCTGCCCACAGTTAAAATGGTTGCAGCCAGACTTAGTGGAGGGAGATTTCTGCAGCATTATATGGCAAGTACAGAATCACAGTATATATATAAAATAATATGCAAAGTGGTTGGAGGGAAGCTTCAGAATGGCAAAGATATTACAAATTATGTGAGCAGACTGCAGTTCCTCTTTAAATTATTGTTATTCACTTGCAATGTGCCTCTGCACAGAAAATTTGACTAAACTTTTCATTCAGAACAATACCTCTATGAAATGTACAAAGCCATTGGTTCAAGTTTCCACTTCATATTGAGGTGAGTCCTCCAAAATGTCAATGAAACACGTTTGGTGGTCCTCTCCCTTCATGAACCCCCAGCAAAGGAACGACTATGCCCACCCCTGCTGCTTACACTGAGCTGTAAGAAAACATAGCACACATGGTGCTATAGTCTTTGGTGGGCCCATCTGGAAAGGACCACACTAACACAATAAAGTAAGGCACAGTCCTGAAGAATACCAGTTGTTATTGTATGTGGTCTTAATCAAAATAAACTTCATAACACATAGAAAAGAGCAATGACTATCTAATAGCCATCCCATCGCTTGTGATATAGGTCATGCAAGATAATGGGTAACTGGTTGGCAAATCTTATCATACGAGATTATATTAGTAAGAAGTTATAATGAGATGCACCCATTACTGAAAACATCACAAACACTTATAATAGCTGTTAGGTCTGTGGCCAATTTAAAGGATTTTTTTCAACTGGGTTTTAAATTCAAAAGACTGATTTTTTTTTATTTTAATTCACACTACTGTTTTACAAGTTCCTTGCTGCATTTATTTTTTGCTTCTGTCTATACATTATACAGTATCAAAACAGTTGCATTAGTTACAGCAGCCTTTTTCAACCAGGGTGCCCAGGCACCCTGGGGTGACTTGGCAAAATGCTGAAAAATTGATCAAACATTGTATACAAGCCAGCAGGCGGATCAAGCCTGTCTTTTAATTACACAAAGCCCACAAAGCCATGGGATTTCATTATGCACCATTATGACTTTCTAGACACTGGCATCCTAACACCAATGATGTCATCAGTTGAAAGGAGGATGTCTGTCACCTCCACAGCATCCTTGTTTAACCCTCCTCTGCTCCTCTCCCTCAGCACTGGGGTCACATTAGCTGACTGATGGAGAGGATTGAGAGAGAAGAAAAACATGGGAATACTAGTCAGTACCAGTGTGCAAACGTGTATTTGCTTTGGAAGAATAAATCACCTATAACATTGGGTGTCCTACGTGTGGATGTTGCTGCATTATGCAAAACTATTAGAATTGTTTTTTACATTTTAGAATGGGGTGCCTTGAGACTGTCCATATTTTTAAAGGGTGCCTTGTTATTGTCTATAATTTTAAAGGATACCTTGACTGGAAAAAAGGTTGAGAAACAATAAGTTACAGGATAGAAAATACAGTATGGTCAACGCAAAGGTAACTCCACTCGGCACATGGCTCTACCCCAATGGTGACTCCGACATTCCAGTGTTTAAAAATGTGGACTGGGAAGGAATCAAAGAAATCAAACAAGAAAAAAATACAGTGAAACGTTTCAATGCAGTTAGCCATATGAACATTTTTGATGTCCTAGTTTAGGGTTAAGCAACCTTAGCACTTCAGCTGTGCTGAAACTTCAAATCCCACCATGGCTTGGCCTTGGGGAGCCACGCTTGTGGCTGTCAGAGGTATGCAATGCCTCATGGGATTTGGAGTTCTACAAAAGCTGGAGTGCTGAGGTTGCCTACCACTGTCCTATATGACATAACCTTTATTGCAGTACTTTAGACACAATAAAATATAATTAAGATTTCCATTTGTTCAGTACCATGGACAGAGAAACTACGCTAAATTTAAACCAAATATCCATTACCAGACAAATTCTGGTATACTATATTTATGTCAATTTGAGCTTTATTACCAGTGCTGATATATTTGTTTTATGGACTACAGAACACGCATACGGTATAATAATAGAGGTTTAATAGCAATTAATGCAATACAATTATAATGCAAGAAAAAATTACTTCTGTAAAAACTGAACATACTACTTTCATAAGCATAGCTGACTTCCAGGCATTAGTCACAAGAAAAAAACTGGCAACTTCTGTCATTTCACTTTTGGCTAATAACATTGAGCCATATTCTGCAAAAAAGGTCACATACAAGTCAGATATTTACATTGCAGTACAGTATTGGGTACTTTTACAATGCATATTTACTTAAGCAGTTCTTAAACATACTCCTTCTTTATAGATTCATTGCATATCTTCATGTCCTTTATTTTCACCCAATGATCTTGAAAGTACACATCTCTTGTCCTAGTATCACATTAACCATACTGTATGGATGGGGGAACAGTATTGTCAACCTAGGACAGGACTAAAGAACTTCTCTCCTCTATTTTTTCAGTAATACAGTGGGGAGGTGTTCTTTAGTTCAGAGAGAACTGGGCAGTGGGCACCATGCAAACAGATAACAGTCAGCATGGGCAAAGAATGCAGAAAGTTATTAGAACACAAGATTTCTGGCAGGACCAACAGGTTTTTTTTTTTGCTCTTATCAAACTAATATGACAAAACACTCTCAATTATATATTTAACAGAAGACAAAGGGAGTAGACAAGATCACTGTTGCTCAGGTTTACATATACTTTATGGTTTCTAAAAGTGATGATCAATCTGATAATTGGTTTGTTATAAAAAGCTGAAATGAAGTAAAACTCCAGTCAAATCTTTTAATCTTAGCGCTTGACAGAAAAGGGAAGGGTAAGAACCTTATTCAAAGTTTTTATTACTCTTTATGTCCCCATTAAAGAGATTCCATCACTTCCTGACCTGTGGCCCTCTAAACATTAGTATCTACACAGCAAACACACAAATAGAAATTAAACAAGCAGTGGTCTGAACTCTCCCCCACTCTACTAAAAGTGTTTCATTGTTCTCTGTGCTCCTGCTAAAAAGTGGTTATGCAGTGATAAAAAGTCTTACAAATGAAGGCACAAACAACAATAAAAACCTGACCGTGTCTAACCCGTCCCTACTTCAAGGCAGAAAATAAAAAAAAGAAGTTCCTCATCTAAATTTAAACAGATCTGGGAACACCAAATAACACATTTTTTACATTGCAAACTTTAGATTTGTGAGGCTGATAACATACCCCATACCCAGGGTTGGATTACAAGCATCATGGGGCACCTGGTGCTGAGGATTTTGGGGGCTCAGATTCCGCAGACACCCCCCTCATTACATCACAGCGAGAACGCTGGGAACTCTGATGTAAGGGGGGACTCTGGTGACCAGAGATCCCCTTACATCAGGGTCCCCCTTTCTATACACTGTAAGGGGAGCCTCTGATGTGAGGGGATCTCTGGTCACCACAGAGTCCACAGAAATCACACTTACTTCAGTGTCCCATTTTACCCCAGAGTCTGCAAAGTTCCCCTTTAAACCAGTGTGCCAGATGATGACAGAGTTGTTTACCCCAGGCTCTGCCTTATGTGCAATGTTTGTACTGCTTTTCAGGGAGAAAAAGATTTAAAAGAAAAAAAAGCTTAGGCTAAAACTCTACTCTAATGCCCCGTACACACGACTGGAAATTCTGCCAGAAAAAGTCCAATGAGAGCTTTTGGTCGGAAAATGCAATTGTGTGTATGCTCCATCGGACTTTTGCTGGCGGAAATTCCGATATGTCTGTACAAATTCCAACGCACAAAATTCCTACACATGCTCGGAAACAATTTGACGCATGCTCTGAAGCATTGAACTTCATTTTCTCGGCTTGTCGTAGTCTTGTACGTCACCGCATTCTTGGCGGTCAAAAGTTCAGAGAACTTTTGTGTGACCGTGTGTATGCATGCAAAGCTTGAGCAGAACTCCATCGGAAAAACCATCCATGTGTACGGGGCATAAGGAAAATAAACTAAGTGCAACATCAGAACTCAATACGGTGATATTGTTTTCTGGATAGCATTAATACTTTACTGAATTATTTTATTTAAAGTTATACTGTAACCCTTTCATAATTGTCAATTTTAAAGGCACACAACTCTTGGTTTGTGGGGGGGGGTCTTGGTTTGTTGGAATTGGCCAGCAGTTTCCCAAGATGATACAAAGACTTGGGAAACTAGGAAAGGCTATTCATTTTACATATATTTGGGTGTCATTAGATACATTCTGCTAGGGAGTGGAAATCCTGTGGGACTATTACGTCTAATTTCCACACAGATGTATACTATGCTTATGTGTTTTCCCTTTCATCTTTGGTAAAGTGTTCTACAAGTTAATCTAGATGCAGCATACTTCTCCATGTCTTCAAACAGCAGCATCTATTCAGAACAAGACTCAGCGTGGAATGGGAGAAGTCATGTGAGCGGAAATAGGAAACACAATATTGTAGAAGGAATTCTTTCACCTTATCAGTTCATCACATGCAAAGGGGGGTTTCAGCTTCAGAATATAACAAAGATAAAATGTAAAAACAAACATTAAAAATGAAAACTCTGGACGCACACTCAGAAACTGGATTCCAGGTAGTAGGTAATAATTTGATGCTCTAACCAAACATAGGTAGTAGGCATCATTATATGTAGAGATCAGCAAATTGGTCCCCATTATTTGCTTTGCTATTGTAGCTCTCTTTTGGGGGGGAAGGTGGGTTTATGACAAATGTCCCTCCCCAAACAGGATATTGTACTAAGCTTGTGAGTAAATAAGAGAACCAGAACCTTTGCTGAAGCCAGGTACACACTACTGCGTGTTGCACGAAAAAAAACCTGTCATCCGAGGTTAGTCCAGCAATCTCACCCGCTGAGCTGTTGTGTTCTGACAGTAAGACCGGCTTCTGTCATACAGACTGACATACACACGGGCAGAATTTCGCCCGTTAGTTTTTGAACCTGCAAATGTCTCCCGACGTTCTGCCCGTGTGTACGGGGCTTTAGTGGAAGAATGGGTTTGATAAGAAGTTGGCAGTACCTCCACCCAGGACAGAACTTCTGTGAACAGAGGGGATTCCCTTCCTGGGAAATTAACCAATAATCCAATCAAAGTATCTGGGAGCAGAGAAACTGAAAACAGCATATAACACTAACCATAAGTATATAGATACACACCAGTAGGAGATAATACTGTAATACTGTACAAGCTTTATATAAGACAAGATTAAATAATAATACATACAAAGTACAGATATTAACAGCAAAGGGCCCAACAAGAGTCCTGGTGGAATTATGCACATATACCCTGATATATACAGTTATTATTAGAGATAAAGCCATGGCTAAGCACTGTTTGCCTCCTCCCCAAAAAAATACCACCGGCTGCCACTGTTGGCTAAATTTGTTTTAATTTGTTAATTCGTTATTTCAAGAGATTACTTATGCACTCTGTTTGGGTTAGATGGAGGTGGATCCATCAGAATCATAACATAACGAATGGAAAAATGTTTATTTCGGATATATTCGTTATGTTATGATTTGGAGATTCTGAGGAATCCACCTCCATCCAAACCAAACACAATAAGTAAAAATCGTCATCTTATTTCACTTTTATTTATTACTGTATTTTTATTGCAATATGTTTCCATTTCATATCTAGTGCATTTTATACATTATATATATATATATATATATATATAAATGAATAATGTTATGCAACATAAAAATGAAATGGATCCAAATCAATTTGGATAATTCATTATGTTGTTACGTTATTTTGGATCTGAATGAAACAAATTAATTTGTTGTTAATAATAATAACAATGTAGTAAGCTCAGCCTCTACACATTTAACCTTTTGTTAGGACAGACAGTGTTCAAATCTAGTTACAATTGATAATGAAAATCTTTCTGCACATTATAGACAGGGTTAATTCTGGCAAACACAGCTGTCCAGCCACCAGATGAAAAAAAAAACCTAGGATTTTGAGTTAGGGTCCTCGAACGCACTCCATTGGCAGCTGACCAGGTAAAGGACCACAGAATCGATGGACAATCTCATAGATGGAAACAGGCTGGAGGTCAGGACAGGTGGGGAATATGCAGGTTAGGTACCAGGTGAAGGTTAATAACTAGAGAAACAGGAACTGGTACAGAGGAACATCAGGATGTACTGAGGTCACTGGGTGACACAGAGGTCCTTGGAGACACAAGGTATGCTGGAAACACAGAGTAATCTGGAGACAAAGGGCTGCATGGGTCACTAGGAGGCAGAGGAGTACTAGAGGTCACAGTCTCTAGAGGAACAGGAGTACATGGGAAGTCCACAGGGAGTCCTGGATTAGGAGCTGGAGCTAGGAACTACAAGAACTGGGGTCTGTGGCAAGGAATACAACTTAATGCTCAAGAGAAAAGTGCAAACAGATGGTTGTGCATAGGTCCATCAGTTTTCAACCTAAGACACAAAAGGTGCCTCTGATCCTGTGCATCTCTGCTCCTGACACATATTGGCCACTTCCATAGAACTTGAAATTGTTGTTTCATGCAAGTTTTCTCTGACCTTGACTAGTAGTACATCTACAAATTGTTCCTTCAGGATTCACCCTGGCCAGGCTGTCTTACTTGCCCTGTTTCCCTATGCATCTCTATTGCAATGTGTTGCAGTTCTAGTGAGGAATGAATTCTCCTGCCCTCTGCTTTAACGCAGGTTTCCGTTACATCCAAGGGGGTCGGTTGTCACCCACACGTCATTGGGGAAGCCAGGCTTTCCCACTTGCATCAGAGGGTGCGGGGTCAGGTGACGGGTGGCCCCGCCCTCCTCATATAAAGGCTGCAGGGATCCTGGCAGTGTCTCCGCCAGTGGAGACAGAGGATGGATGGACTGCACTGCGCTGGAGGGAGAGATCAGCCATCGCTGGACCCCGGAGAGATGATTATCCGTCGCTGGATAGGAAGAGTGGATTACCACCACTGAAATCTTTTTTACATTTTTTTTATTTTTAATAAAGGACTTTTTCAACGGTGTGTGTGTCTTTTTTAACATTCTTTTACACTTTCTTTGTGAAATGGTAGGGGTACTTTTATACCCCCTTAACATTTCAAACAGGGGGGGCGAGATCTGGGGGTCCCCTTGTTAAAGGGGGCTTCCAGATTCTGATAAGCCCCCCTCCCGCAAACCCCCACATCCACCGGCCAGGGTTGTGGGGATGAGGCCCTTGTCCTCAGCAACATGGGGACAAGGTGCTTTGAGGGGTCACAGACCTCCAAAGCATCCTCCCAATGTTGAGGGCATGTGGCCTGGTACAGTTCAGGAGGGGGCGCTCTCTCGTTCCCCCCTCTTTTTCTGCGGCCTGCCAGGTTGCGTGCTCGGATAAAGGGTCTGGTATAGATTTTTAGGGGGAACTCCATTATATTTTTTTAAATTTGGGGTGGAGTTCCCCTTAAAATCCATACCAGACCTGAACAGTCTGGTATGGATATTTAGGGGGAGCCCCACGTCATTTAAAAAAAATTGATGCAGGGTTCCTTTTAATATCCATACCAGACCTGAAGGGCCTGGTAATTGAATTTGGGGGAACCCCACGCTTTTTTTTTTATCAATGACTTTCAATGACTGTTCTCTGTATTACGGGGAGCCGACAATTCATTATAGCCGTGAGTGATTTTAAATGACTTTTTTTCCTGCAGAAATGACACTTTGTGCAGGGACAGTTCTAAGCATGGGAAACATGCGCCCCTTTACAGACACGCCCCAGGTACGAAATTTAAAGGAATATTACACTTTTATTGTTTCACTTTAAGCATTATTAAAATCCCTGCTCCCGAAAAGACGGCCATTTTTAAAACTTTGTTTTGCATTGATACATGTCCCCTGGGACAGCACCCAGGCCCCCAAACACTTTTTAGGACAATAACTTGCATATTAGCCTTTAAAATTAGCACTTTAGATTTTGAACATTCGAGTTCTATAGACTTTAATAGGTTTCTAAAGTTCACATGAAGTTTAGGTCTGTTCGCAGGTTCTGGTGCGAACCGGGGGTGTTCGGCTCATCCTTAACCAGGACATTCTGTCACTCATGATTCGAATCTCGCCTGGTCCCTGTTGCACTGGCAGACATTCGATCTGCTCATGGCTGGCTTTAGAGACTTCAATACCATATATTATTGCCACAATCGGTTATCATTGTACACAACTTTTTTATCACATTTTTAGGGCCAGATTTTATATTTCTACTAATGAATGTCAGTGAAGAAAAAGAGTGGTTTAGCCATCATAAAACAGGTATGAAAAAGGGATAAGCTGTAGGAGATCTATTCTTTCTAATGAATGATTAGTGCATAGAAACAGACTGGAATGTTACATCTTGTCTGTAGGTGGGGTTTAAAGAAAAAATGAATGTGTTCACCTATGTGCAGGACACACGAACACTTGACCTTTAACTTGACAACATGTATCAGCCATGCAGTCCCTTAATGCTGCTGGCCAGCATACTTAGCACATCACAAAGTTCACACAGTGTGATATACAGTTTACCATGGAGTCTTGTGCTTCATCATTGTCAGAGCTTATCTCAAATCTAATACTGTGTTTCCTCTATGTATTTATATGTTGGATAGTGTGGGCAAGAATTGGAACCCCTGTTTCTATGGCTGTCTGTGTCTCTTTTAGGGAGTCTAACCCTTGCCCTCTCTTTCTCGCTCTCTCTTTGTCCTGGTAACTACTTTCCAATATTTTATGGTTGTCAGGGGACCATGAGATTGGGGAAAATATAGTAGGGACACCCATTACAATGACATCTATCTAACTGTCCTCATCAACAGGATCTAGCAGAGTAAAAAAACAGCAGGAGCCGAATCAATTCTTTATTGAAAACTGAATAAGAAAACAAGTTGACTACAGATACATTTTAAGATTTGGCTTTTAAAGCAGAGCTCCACCCAAAAGGGGAAGTGCTGCTTGTTTGCACCCTTCCCCCCTTCACTGCCACATTTGGCCACTTCCTGGTCAGATCGCAGCACAATGATCTATGTCATGTCCAGCCCCTCCTCCTTCCCCCGTTACCTTCTGAGACCTGTGTGTGTCCCAGAAGGTGACAGGACCATTCAGAAAGCCCAGCGCAACTCAAGCATGTGCAGTGGGAAACCGGCTGTGAAGTCTGAAGGCTTCACTGTTGGTTTTCTTCACCTGCATGCTGGTGCCTGCACCCGAAACCGAGGGACTAATCAGCTTGGGGTGCCAACATCGCAGGATTCCTGGACAGTTAAGTGTCCTTAAGTCAGCAGCTACAGTATCTGTAGCTGCTGACTTTTAGTTATATTTTTTTTACAGGCTGGAACTCTGCTTTAAAGTGGAATAATGGTTAAAATAAAAATTACATATATGATGCAGTCTGTCAGTTTTTTTAGACCCTTGTAACATAGTTTTGTTACCTGTTGATCATAACAGTCAGCTTTTATATATTTTGTTTAAACCTTTTTTTCTGAAAAACTATTTCTATAACTGCTTGAACCCCTCCCTCCCTTCCCAGGCATACCTCTAAGCCCTTGTACACACGGTCGGACATTCCGACGGAAAATGTCCGATTGGACCGTGTTGTCAGATAATCCGACCGTGTGTGGGCTCCATCGGACTGTTTCCGTCGGAATATTCGACCGACAAAGTTTTAGAGCTGGGCTATAAAATTTTCCAACAACACAATCCAATTGGACTTTGTCCGATCGTTTGTATAGAATTCCGATCAGACAAAGTGCCACGCATGCTCAGATCAAATTCCTAGACCAAAGCTATTGGCTGCTAGCATGAACGTAGTCCTGACGTAACGAAATAACGTCATCACGTTACGAACGATCTGACTTTCCGACAACTTTGTCCTGCCATGTGTATGCAACACCAGTTTCGGCCAAAATCCTTTCCGACAAAATCTGACGGATTTTTTTGTTGGAATGTCGACCGTGTGTACAAGGGCTAAAAGGTACTGAACGCTGGGGTAAGATTGCCTATCATGGTGATCACATGATCGGGAGCCAGTCCCACCAGCTTCTTATCGTTAGTGGGGACTGAGAGTTGTCTTTGACAGCTTGGTCTCTGGGCTGGGAGCGCACTCTCAGCATAGAAACATGCCCCCCCCCCCCCCCAGTGATGCATATTTGCCACCACATACAGTATATGTGTTAATTTATAGCTTTTTTTGTTTGTCTCTTACATAAAGTCTTTTTTAAAACTACGTATCCACCCAAGGTGTGCGATTTCACTGCAGAACAAGCAGCATTACAGAAAGGAAAATAAACTCTACTCATCTAAACTAGGTTATGGGGGACTCAGTAAATCTGTTTAACGAGTCAGATTGCCCCAGTGTGAAAAAGAGTCATGCTTAACTTTAAAGAAAAAAAGAAAAAAAGAAAAAAATGATCTAATTTTAAGCAGTACTGTTTTTATTTTAGTAACTCTGCAGCTGATGGTTTCTTCTTACCAGCCACTGAAATCCTCAAATGCTAGGAGCAAAGCTTCCCATAAGTGTAATATTGGCTGAAGCATTATTACCTTTCTTCTGGAGATTTAGGTTTATATTGAACTTGAGGAAGATCAGGACAGAATACGAAACACGTTGGATTTTTCTGAGCGGTAGCATCCAGTGTTGAGAAATACACTTTGCAATTCTTGCTATCTGCATATGTAACATTGAATATAATTCATACCAGAGCTCATGTAGTTTTTAATTCATGTTCTGTATATATTTGTACGCAAAAAAGAAGATATATATATATATATATATATATATATATATATATATATATATATATATATATATAGTTAAAATAATTTTCAGCTGCCTATAGTCCCTTGGGAGCACTTTTTCAATTTCACTATATCTAACTTGATTTATCTCCTCTTCTCATTCTGTCACTTAAAATAATTTACAAGGTGCTGGTTATAAATAAATTGAAAGTATCAGTCTGTCACGATGCTGAATGCTATTCGGACAGGCATTTAGTTAGCTGTGTGTGACAGTGAGAATTTTATAATGTTAGGTGATAGTGACAACTGAGAAAACAAACAGTAAACACTGTAATAACAGGACTGCAGTCTAGAATAATATGTGAAAAGAAAGCCTACAGAATACAAAAATAGCCAAGAATGGCTAGGACCGTGGCACACACAGTAGCATTTGGTCATCGTACTCATGTGTCCCCCTCTTCTTGCTGACCCAGATGCAAAGCATAAAACTAGAGGGGGAAAATGTCACTTCTGGATCCCCCTTTGACTTGTACTGGCATACTGGCTGAGAAAGAATCAAATGCAGTTTGATCTGCACTACATAGAATTTATTGGAAGGCAGGTGAGACGTCTTTTAGACCTCGGATGTCTCAATAAAAAGAAACTGTCGCCAAAAAATCATTACACGAGGGACTTTTTGTCCCTTATGTTATGAAAAAGTTAAGTAAAAAAAAACTAAAGTTACACCCAAGCACTTAAAATCTCCCCCTAATTTTTTTCTAGGCTCTCACCCCCCATCTACATGCATGTGCGAACGTAAATGCATGCATAGGGGGCGTCTGCGCTTGAAAACATGCACAACACGTTACATATCACCGCACATGTTAGAGTAAGAGCAATAATTCTAGCACTAGAGCTCCTGGGTAAGACACGACCTGTATGGGGCTTTTATAGGGACGCCTATGGAAAATATAGGGTACGGAAGTTTGTCCCCATTTTAGGGGCACACGCAAATTTAAGGTTTGGCATGTTGGCAGTGGTGTTGGCATGGGGGGGAGCTGACAGTGGCTGAAGCCCTAAATGGGTCCCCAAAAAGCCCCGGGTCTCGGTTCTATTATTAGCCCCAAGCACCGCAGCCGAGTGGGAACCAATCTGATCCCGTACAGCCGAGTTTAATAGCAGGTCCTGCCTTCTGGAGCCTGCAGTACTGTTGGACGTCCCACTAGTCCAATGCTGGGACCGTGGGATATGTGATGTCCATCATAGGCGCTGCAGGCTCCAGAAGGTGGGAATTACAATGCGGCCACCACACCACTGTCAGAAGATCCTGACCTCACTCGGCGCTCGGGCAGGCGGCTTTCCTGTCCTCATCATGGCTCTGGCTGCTTGGAATCGACTCTACACTGTGTGAAGGGAACGCGGCTGAGCTGCAGGAGGACACTTGAAGTCTGGTCAGGTAGGTCAGTGTATGTCAGGTAGGTCAGTGTATGCCAGGTAAATCAGTGTATGTCAGTGTATGTCAGGAAGGTCAGTGTATGTTAGTGTATGTCAGGTAAGTCAGTGTATGTCAGGTAGGTCAGTGTATGTCAGGAAGGTCAGTGTATGTCAGGTAGTTCAGTGTATTTCAGTGTAGGTCAGGTAAGTCAGTGTGTGTCAGGTAGGTCAGTGTAGGTCAACATGCATTAGGTAGGTACTACCCCTGATTTCCATGGCCCCTGTTTTTTTTTTGCCACCTAGTAATGCTTCTGTATGTTGGGTATCTATTTACTCAGCACAGCCTCATCTTTTAGGCTGTATGTCCATTTTCACTGAAAATAAAATAAGCATTTGTTCAGCAGTTCAGGTGCGTTTTTTGATGTGGTTCTGATGTGAGGTTTATGACTGGATTTTTGTCAAAGCTGGGATTTCAGTGCTGGCCAACACAGACTAGATAAAGGGTGTCATCTCCTGTAGTAGGAGAGCAATCAGTGCTGAAATTCTGAACTGAATCCTGAACACAACTAAACACATATGGGATTCAGAAGCGTTCCTATAGAACTCAATGAGCCTGGAATTCGCACCTGACCCACACCGCAGTGCTCAAAAAAGGAATAAGGCAACCCTTTTTAAATGCACACTGCAGATGCATGTGAACAGCTTCAATGGAAATCAATGTTTTTTCACATGTCATGCGAATCAGATGCAGTTCAAAACGCATCCAATTGGCATGTATGTGAACCAAGCCTTATACTGTACCAAGATATTGGGTAATTTATTGCATTTGCGTGCCCCAAAAATTTGCTTCAATGTATTTGTTACTGAAATTTGCACTTCCTAAACCATTGCATTATATTATATTGTGTTACATAAAAAGTTGGAACGATCACCATTTTATTCTCTAGGGCATCTGCTTTCAGAAAATGTATAATGTTTTGGAGGTTTTATGTAATAGTCTCTGTTCCCCCAGTCAGTCCATCCCCCACACAGTTAGCAAGCACCTCCTATGGACACACTTAACCCTTTAGTCACCCCTGATGTTAGCTGCTTTCCAGCCAGTATCATTAGTACAATAACAGTGCATATTTTTATATCACTGATCACTGTAATAATGTCACTGACTCCCAAAAAAGTGTCAAAAGTGTCAGTTAGGTGTCCAATTTATCTGCAGCAATGTCGCAGTCCTGCTAAAAATCAAAATGCCATAAAAATATCCCATAGTTTGCAGGTGCTATAACTTTTGCGCAAACCAATCAATATATGCTTATTGGGATTTTTTACCAAAAATGTGTAGCAGAATACATATTCGCCTAAACTGATGAAGAAATTAGATTTTTTTATTTTTATTTTATTGGATAGGTTTTATAGCAGAAAGGAAAAAATATTGTTTTTTTTTCAAAATTGGCGCTCTTTTTTTTGATTATAGTGCAAAAAATAAAAACCACAGAGGTGATCACATACCACCAAAAGAAAGCTCTATTTAGGGCGCATGCGTGGAGGACTCCAAGATGGCCACTTAAGCCTGGAGCTCTGCACCACCCCGGCTGATCGGTTCACGTGTTAGCTGCCTGACACTCGCAGGATGGTAAACAGCCCCATATTCCTCTGGGGTAACCCCCCCCCGGGAGACTTTTGATGTCTAAGGGCACGGCCAGAAGGGGCCTGTGGCTCGGATCCAAGATGGCGGTCGTGGCACAAATATGAGATGGAGGAGGAAAGCACTAGGCCCGCAACCACGGACCCTCTACAGGCTTCTCCGGGACCTAATGTGAGTAATCTCCACACAGTGGCACCCTCCCCAGCCACAACAGTGTCGGTTATAGGGCACACTACGAAGGATTACATGCTTTCCGCCTTGGGATCTGCTAAGGCCTACTCGGCCTCCCCAAACCAGCCAGGACACACCAGCTCAGACACCCAGATAAATGCAACCGATTTGTTCTATAGACTGTCGGAGATGCATGATAGGGGACTAACTACCACAGCAGGCAGAATAACTGCAGACATTAAGGCAGAATTCCAGAATCTGGGAGCTAGAATGGAAGCGATCGAATATAAGCTGGACTCCACAGTTGCCAGGGCCAACCAGAACTCTGATCATATCCAAGTTTTGCAGGACCAGCTTGACACAGCCCTTTCCAGAATCAATGATCTCAAGAACAGATTGCAGAGGTACAACTTTAGATTAAGGGGTCTCCCAGAGTCTGTCACTGATGCTACAGCAGTCCAGAGCTTAATCAAGGTGCTCATCCCAGACATTCCACAGTTAGCATTGGATCGAGCTCATAGAGCACTGGGTCCCCCGGGCAGAGATGGTGCCCTCAAGGATGTAGTGGTCAAGCCACATTTTTATTCACTGAAAGAGGAGATCATGAAACGGTTACGCTCGCAAACACTAATCCTCAGTCAAAATCAACCTGTTCAGATCTTTGCAGACATTTCTCCATTGACTATACAAAGAAGACTGTCCCTGAAACCCTTGCTAACGGTCCTCTCTCAAAGGGACATTAAGTATTGGTGGGTGGTCTCCCTTTCGCTCTCAAGTTTACCTTTAAATCCAAGTCTTACTCATTCTCCAGTATATAGGAAGGAGAAAAATGTTTTCTGGGCCTGAGATTTATCACACATGGTCCCCCCCCCCACACCCCTCCAAACTCCCAAACGGGGGGCCACGAAACGGCAAACACCTGCTACTTCCATATCTCCAACATGGAACAAGTCCAACTTCAAGAAACCCAAGGAAGGCAGACCCCCTTGATTTGACAAGGATCAGTGCTCCTCCGAGAGGTTCATATTCATGCAAATATCACACTTCTTACACTCTCAATGGAAAAACAGAGCAGCACCCCCGAGGTTGACAGCCTACGAGCAATTGTGTGGTCAAGCCAAAGAGCAGAGGGTGGGCATATCCACAATATACCTGTCACTAGCATCAAACAGCTCCAAGCTATCATATATGCTGGCGTGGGAAGATGAGATCCATGATAGCTGGGATGTAGAGGCCTGGAACAGGAACTTCTTTAGATCCTACAAAGGTATACACAACATGATCCTTATAGAAGCAAACTTAAAAGTATTAATAAGGTGGTACCTTGTACCTACCAGGTTAGCCAAAATGTTCCCAGCCTCCTCTCCCCACTGGATCAGAGACTGTGACCTCTCAGGGTCCATGATTCATAAATGGTGGGACTGTCTGAGAATTAGGGGGTTCTGAAATAAAATATTCCATATAATACGCAAAGACCCCACAATAGCGCTTCTCAATGCCAGGGCTACTAAAACCAATACAGCTACCCAGAATCTAATTTTCTTTATTCTTTTGGGAGCAAAACTGACTGTAGCATGGGCTTGGAAACAACCAAACGTTTCTGTGGCCGCTGCCAAATGAAAAATCTCCTGGATAATGGCACAAGAAAAAATGGTTAGCTCCCTGATGGACTCTGCTGCAAAGTTTGAGGCACCCTGGGAACCTTGGGCATCCTATATGTGTATACATTGATTTATCATTACATGGTTGTAGTGTGGTGGGGGGGGGGTCCAGTGGGCTTGGCTGATCTAAGTATTTTCCTTATCTTTCCCTTCTCTATCTTTCTTTCTTCTGACTTCTCTTTCTTTGATATATAGTTGCTAACTACCTTCTAGTGCGTGTAGTTCTGCACATTTAACCACTTGCCGTCCAGCTGCCATCATTATACTATGGCAGGTCGGCACAATCCCATGAACCTTCGTAGCTGTACGTTGGCTCCTTTAAGTGAGATAGCAGGCGCGCGCGTGCCACTGGAGGCACGGGGTGCCGATGCTCATGACTGGCAGTCGCAATTACCGCCGGCCACATGCAATCGCAGGCACAAGAGGCAGAACAGGGACGTGTGTGTGTAAGCACACAAATCCCTGTTCTGTGAGGAGAGGAGATGCAGATCGTGAGTTCCTAATAGCTAGGAACCACAATCTATCATCTCCTAAAGTCCGTCCCCTCCCCCTACAGTTAGAACATACAATAGGGAACACAGTTAACCCCTTGATAGCCCCCTAGTGTTAACCCCTTCCCTGCCAGGGACATTTATACAGTAATCAGTGTATTTTTATAGCACTGATCGCTCTATAATTGTCAATCACCCCAAAAATGTCACAGTCTCAATAAAAATAGCAGGTCGCCGCTATTACTAGTAAAAAAAAAAAATAATAATAAAAATGCCATAAATCTATCACCTATTTTGTAGACGCTATAACTTTTGTGAAATATACACTTATTGTGACTTTTATTACCAAAAATATGTAGGAGAATACATATCGGCCTAAACTGAGAAAAAAATGTGCTTTTTTTTTTAAAAAATGGGGATATTTATTATAGCAAAAAGTACAAAATATAGTGTTTTTTCAAAATTGTCACTATTTTTTTGTTTATAGCGCAAAATATAAAAACCACAGAGATGATTAAATACCACCAAAAGAAAGCTCTATTTGTGGGAAAAAAAAGGACATCAATTTTGTTTGGGTACAGCGTCGCACGACCGCACACTTCTCAGTTAAATCGACGCAGTGCTGTATCGCAAAAAACGGCCTGGTCATCGAGCAGCCAAATCTTCTGGGCTGAAGTGGTTAATGTAGTTTTCACACAGGCATTGGGCAGGCAGGATCACTGCCTAAAGATAACACAAGCTCAGTCAATCTGCCATTGAATCAGACACACTACTACACCTTTTATTTGCCATATATAATGTCTACATTATACAGTGGTGTGAAAAAGTGTTTGCCCCCTTCCTCATTTCCTGTTCCTTTGCATGTTTGTCACACTTAAGTGTTTCGGAACATCAAACCAATTTAAACAATAGTCAAGGACAACACAAGTAAACACAAAATGCAATTTGTAAATGAAGGTGTTTATTATTAAAGGTGAAAAAAATCCAAACCATCATGGCCCTGTGTGAAAAACTGATTGCCCCCCTTGTTAAAACATACTATAACTGTGGTTGTCCACACCTGAGTTCAATTTCTCTAGCCACACCCAGGCCTGATTATTGCCACACCTGTTCACAATCAAGGCATCACTTAAATAGGAGCTGCTTGACACAGTAAGGTCCACCAGAAGATCCTTAAAAGCTACACATCATGCCGAGACCCAAATAAATTCAGGAACAATTGAGAAAGAAAGTAATTGAGATCTATCAGTCTGGAAAGGGTTATAAAGCCATTTCCAAAGCTTTGGGAATCCAGCGAACCACAGTGAGAGCCATTATCCACAAATGGCGAAGACATGGAACAGTGGTGAACCTTCCCAGGAGTGACCGGCCGCCCAAAATTACCCCAAGAGCGCAGCGACGACTCATCCAAGAGGTCACAAAAGACCCCACAACAACTTCCAAGGAACTGCAGGCCTCACTTGCCTCAGTTAAGGTCAGCGTTCATGCCTCCACCATCAGGAAAAGACTGGGCAAAAATGGCCTGCATGGCAGAGTTCCAAGGAGAAAACCACTGCTGAGCAAAAAGAACATCAAAGCTCGTCTCAATTTCTCCACAACACATCTTGATGATCCCCAAGACTTTTGGGACAACATTCTGTGGACCGATGAGACAAAAGTGGAACTCTTTGGAAGGTGTGTGTCCAAGTATATCTGGCGTAGAAGGAACACTGCATTTCATAAAAAGAACATTATACCAACAGTAAAATATGGTGGTGGTAGTGTGATGGTCTGGGGCTGTTTTGCTGCTTCAGGACCTGGAAGACTTGCCGTGATAAAAGGAACTATGAATTCTGCTGTCTACCAAGAGATCCTGAAGGAGAATGTCCGACCATCTGTTCGTGTACTCAAGCTGAAACGAACTTGGGTTCTGCAGCAGGACAATGATCCTAAACACACCAGCAAGTCCACCACCGAATGGCTGAAGAAAAACAAAATGAAGACTTTGGAGTGGCCTAGCCAAAGTCCTGACCTGAATCCTATTGAGATGTTGTGGTATGACCTTAAATAGGCCGTTCATGCTCAAAAACCCTCTAATGTAACTGAATTAGGACAATTCTGCAAAGATGAGTGGGCCAAAATTCCTCCAGGACGCTGTAAAAGCCTCATTGCACGTTATCGCAAACGCTTGGTTGCAGTTGTTGCTGCTAAGGGTGGCCCAACCAGTTATTAGGTTTAGGGGGCAATCACTTTTTCACACAGGGCCATGATGGTTTGGATTTTTTTTCACCTTTAATAATAAACACCTTCATTTACAAATTGCATTTTGTGTTTACTTGTGTTGTCCTTGACTATTGTTTAAATTGGTTTGATGTTCCGAAACGCTTAAGTGTGACAAACATGCAAAGGAACAGGAAATGAGGAAGGGGGCTAACACTTTTTCACACCACTGTAATCTTCAGTTAGATCGGTTCCTCTGCGAGTGTTAAAATTTACTGACTCTTTTAGGCATATGATCTCTTTGCATTATACAGGCCTCTGTTGACTGTTATGCCATTGTAAAATCCCTGTCTTGACTGTTCAAATTTCTGTTTATAATATTTTATCGCTTGTACAAAACAATAAAAACGTATTAAAAATTAAAAAATTAAAAAATAAATAAAAAAGAAAGATCTTTTTGTGGCGACCGCGCAATTGTCAGTTAAAGTTATGCAGTGCTGTATCGCAAACAATGGCCTGGTCATTAAGGGAGTAAAACATTCCAGGGCTTAATGTATAGGAATTATTTTTAAAACGTGCAAAAATTGAAAAATGGCTCTGGCAGTGAAAGGGAGGGTTCTATTGTTAAGTTTGTACTGAATTTAACCTTTTAAATTTTTTTTTGATGTATTAGGTTGATACTGATACTTTGGTTATTTTCCACTGATTTAAAGGGAAAGCACACCTATTATTTACAGTATATTTTTCTGTGTAGCCTGATTTCTTACTTGCCTAATGGTTTAGCCCAATATCCTGTTTGGGGAGGGCCATTTCTCAACACAACACCCCCCCCCCCCCCCAAAAAAAAAGAGGTCTATGACATTATAATTATGACATGTCAGGAATATATTATTATAGACTTTATTACTTTATTAATAGGTGTGCTTGAATTTCCAATTCTTAAACCTAACTGCAGCTAAAATTTCTATAAGTTTTTCTTGATTGTGAGTTTCCCCGTGATGCCTGTACAAGAAATGGTGGTGGTGATGTGTGTATGGGGGGGGGGGGGGGGGGGGGTTATCACTAGGACATGAAGGCATTAAAAACATTGCAGCAATACAAATAATGTTAAATGTTCTACACCTACAGTACCTGAACTAAAATGTGTCTACATCGGGTTAATGTAGGAACAAGTGAATCCATTGTTCCTGGCAGAAATTGAGGGGATATTCCCCCCCCCCCCAATAGGGATACCGGCAATAATATAAACCCAAAAGAAATTTGAACCCTTTGCCACTCTATGCAAAACAAAATTGCCTGGAGTTGGCCTTATATTACATTATCCCATAACAACCAAATAGAATTCATTCTGCTGAAGTCAAGCCAAAACCAAATGAATTTTATGGGGCACATTAATACATCAGTTAGTCCAACATTTAGCAAACAATCAATGCAAAGAAATAATCTTCAACACCAGCATGTTACCCCCCCACCCCCACCCCTTTTCTTTACAGGCAATTTTTCAGTGCTGTGATACCTCGACTAAATTACAGTGGTGTGAAAAAGTGTTTGCCCCTTCCTCATTTCCTGTCCCTTTGCATGTTTGTCACACTTAAGTGTTTCGGAACATCAAACCAATTTAAACAATAGTCAAGGACAACACAAGTAAACACAAAATGCAGTTTGTAAATGAAGGTGTTTATTATTAAAGGTGAAAAAAAATCCAAACCATCATGGCCCTGTGTGAAAAAGTGATTGCCCCCTAAACCTAATAACTGGTTGGGCCACCCTTAGCAGCAACAACTGCAACCAAGCGTTTGCGATAACGTGCAATGAGGCTTTTACAGCATCCTGGAGGAATTTTGGCCCACTCATCTTTGCAGAATTGTCCTAATTCAGTTACATTAGAGGGTTTTCAAGCATGAACGGCCTTTTTAAGGTCATACCACAACGTCTCAATAGGATTCAGGTCAGGACTTTGGCTAGGCCACTCCAAAGTCTTCATTTTGGTTTTCTTCAGCCATTCGGTGGTGGACTTTGGGTGTTTAGGATCATTGTCCTGCTGCAGAACCCAAGTTCGTTTCAGCTTAAGTACACGAACAGATGGTCGGACATTCTCCTTCAGGATCTCTTGGTAGACAGCAGAATTCATAGTTCCTTTTATCACGGCAAGTCTTCCAGGTCCTGAAGCAGCAAAACAGCCCCAGACCATCACACTACCACCACCATATTTTACTGTTGGTATAATGTTCTTTTTATGAAATGCAGTGTTCCTTCTACGCCAGATATACTTGGACACACACCTTCCAAAGAGTTCCACTTTTGTCTCATCGGTCCACAGAATGTTGTCCCAAAAGTCTTGGGGATCATCAAGATGTGTTGTGGAGAAATTGAGACGAGCTTTGATGTTCTTTTTGCTCAGCAGTGGTTTTCTCCTTGGAACTCTGCCATGCAGGCCATTTTTGCCCAGTCTTTTCCTGATGGTGGTGGCATGAACGCTGACCTTAACTGAGGCAAGTGAGTCCTGGAGTTCCTTGGACGTTGTTGTGGGGTCTTTTGTGACCTCTTGGATGAGTCGTCGCTGCGCTCTTTAGGTTATTTTGGGCGGCTGGCCACTCCTGGGAAGGTTCACCACTGTTCCATGTCTTCGCCATTTGTGGATAATGGCTCTCACTGTGGTTCGCTGGATTCCCAAAGCTTTGGAAATGGCTTTATAACCCTTTCCAGACTGATAGATCTCAATTACTTTCTTTCTCAATTGTTCCTGAATTTCTTTGGGTCTCGGCATGATGTGTAGCTTTTAAGGATCTTCTGGTGGACCTTACTGTGTCAAGCAGCTCCTATTTAAGTGATGCCTTGATTGTGAACAGGTGTGGCAATAATCAGGCCTGGGTGTGGCTAGAGAAATTGAACTCAGGTGTGGACAACCACAGTTATAGTATGTTTTAACAAGGGGGGCAATCACTTTTTCACACAGGGCCATGATGGTTTGGATTTTTTTTCACCTTTAATAATAAACACCTTCATTTACAAATTGCATTTTGTGTTTACTTGTGTTGTCCTTGACTATTGTTTAAATTGGTTTGATGTTCCGAAACACTTAAGTGTGACAAACATGCAAAGGAACAGGAAATGAGGAAGGGGGCAAACACTTTTTCACACCACTGTATCTATTCATTAGTGTACTCAATTTATTTTTATATAATTTTCAGAAACAGATAAAGCTACTCTTTTGGAAGTATTTAAAAGCCACAGTTGTTTTTGTTTTTTAATTATATAAAAGAAAAACAACGAAAAATGTTGAAAAAAACAGTCTCCCTTACTTTTTGTTCTAAAACATATTACATAAATAGTCTTTAGCTCTGTGGTTCCATCCCCACAACTTTGTTAATTGGGATTGGTGGAGGAACTGGTGTCCAGAGTGATAGAGAGATCTCCAATCAGTCTCCTTCCATTTTTTGCTCAGAAAATGATCACCTTGTGTTGGAAGAAGTGGGCCCCACCATCCCTTTCTCTTTGGACAACACATGTGAATAATGTGCTGCCCCTTTATAGAGATACATATCTACATAGAGACTGCCCAAAAAATATGGCAAAATGGTTAGCTGAACCTTCCACAGAGACAAATGTCTGAGGAGTCCACTGGGTATCTCTTATGCTCCCTTTAAGGCAGTGTTCATCAACCCTGTCCTCAGGGCCCACAAACAGCCAGGTTTTATGTATTACTTTGGGGAGACAGGGTTGATGACCACTGTTTTAAGGTATAAGTTTTAAGAATCCTCACAGTATTCCATCTCCTCAGAGAATTAGCATCTTGAGGGTTTATTTTTCAAGCAGGAGCCACATTAGTTTGCTGCAGCTCCTGTAGATTGATTAATGTCTCATTGCACTGTAATGCGATATTAGGACACCTGCGTGGGTCTAATGGGGGAGCTGTGTCGAGCTATTTTTGTGATGTTTTATGTTTGTGAATTTTGTATGTTTTATATAAATAAATAAAAGTTCAAAAAATAAATAAAATAAATAGTCTTAATTTAAAAATGTTAGTCAAATTGTATTCTGCTATGCACTATGGTACATATTTGTGACATTTAAGAACCCTGATGTTCTCATTTCTTGAAGACCCTAAAATGCCATGACAGTACTAGCACCCCCAAAATGATCCCTTTTTAGAAAGTAGACACCGCCAAGGTATTTGCTTAAGAGGCATGGTGAGTCTTTTGGAGATTTTATTTGTAATGCCACAATTTTTTGGAAAATGAAATAAAATATTTTTTTTTTAACAAAGTTGTCTTTTCAACAAGTTCACGGGCCTACATAAGTGGGCATACTTACAGTTACACCTCAAACACATTCTGTATCCTGAGTATAGGGATACTTCATATATGCATGTTTTTCTGCCTAGCCACATAGAGGGGCCCAAAATCCAAGAAGCACCTTCAGGCTTTCAAGGAGGATAAATGATTTCATGACTACTCCGATGATCCAGTTTTGGTAAGCAGGCATGCCATTGTTTTGTTAAGAGGCATAGTGTCTGTCTGTGTTCGGGGCTGCTCACCCATACCCACAGGCATGTCAAATTGGAAAGAGTGGCTATGTCTCAGTACACTTACATGGGCTTCCAGCACACAGCACCTAGCGTCTCGGCCATATAAACCTGTGGCCCATGTACAGACCATCTGCATGAGGCCTTAGACCCCACATTCTACTACTACTACTACGACTTTTTAATGTTTAGACTAAGTATGCACGACATTGTAAAGAAGAAAGAAATGGCTGCACATCCAGAACTTTCAATTGCCTTTTATTTTGTTTCACAAAGATAACACCAAAGACACAAAACTGGTCACGTAGATGCGTTTCACACATACATCTTGTCCTTAATCATTACCTGACATTGTATCTTGTGTATCATAAATATCAGACAAAATTGCATCAAAAACTGTGTACATTAAACATTGTCTCTGTGTGGTATAACAAGTACAACTACAAAAAACTATTACAGAGCAAGTGTTCATAAATGAGCAGCTCAAATGTGTATAATCAATAATATAACACTAAAAACACTGGCATTGGCTGTGATCAGAAACACTGATTATATATAGCGCTTTATCAGTCAGGCTCCAAGACCAATAGCAATAGCAATAGTAAGGTTCCCACCAACCAACAGGTCACCCTAGTGGTCTAAGCACTAACCAGTATTCACCAGAGCTCCTGATGGTGGAGATTGGTTTTGCTACATGTTAGTACCAGGGAGAGGTAGGGATCAAACAGAAGCATAGTCAGTAAAAAGTGGTTGTAGGTTTGGATCAAGTGGAAGCACAGTCTAGGAACAAGCCAAAGGTCGTAATGAATAGTAGTGGAGATAAGGACAGCTGCAGATATGCAAAGGAGCAAGATACCGGCTGGAGAGAGCACAATAATCTGCCAAACAGGAAGAGCAGAGACCTGGCTAAAATCAGGTAGTTCATGGGAGGAGCTATATGGGTGGCTATATCATTTTACAATTTACAGTACAGTGTGAAATCTAATATACTTAAAGGGGTTGTAAAGGTAAATGTTTTTTCACCTTAATGCATTCTATGCATTAAGGTGAAAAAACATCTCACACTGCCGGCGCCCCCAGTCCCCCCGTTTTACTTACCTGACCCCTCGAAAATCCCGCGCTCGCCCCCGCCGTCCTCTTCGCCGCTCAGCCTGGCCGCTGATTGGCTGGAGTGGATGGATTGAAAGCAGCGCAGCCATTGGCTTGCGCTGCTGTCAATCACATCCAATGACGCAGCGCGCCGGGGGGCGGGGCCTTGTGATACAGCGAGCGGCTATAGCCGCCGGCTGTATCACGGGAGCGCGCCCGCAGTGCTTCTCACCAATGCGAGGGAGCTCGCATTAACGTGAGAAGCACCTGCGGGAGGAAGCAGAGACAGCCGCCGAGGGACCCCAGAAGAGCAGGTTCGGGGCCACTCTGTGCAAAACGAGCTGCACAGTGGAGGTAAGTATGACATGTTTGTTATTTTAAAAAAATAAACATTTTTACTTTACAACCCCTTTAAGGCTAGTACCATAGTGAGGTATGGTTACAACGGAAGCAGTCCTTTATGCAGAAGCCAGGTTGTGAGCAGGAGAAATATGTGTCATGCCTTATTCCATAATTGCTGCATATACCACATATGTTGGTGGTGTCCTGTCTGCTTGGTTAAAAGGGATAACATTAGGGAATAATCTGCCCTTACTCAAGATGGTCACAGCCATAAATACTAGAGGGTGTTTTTCAAAGTGATTTCTCAAAGCATGGAGACATCTATGGATGGGTGAGTTTGCTTTGAATATTAAAAATGTATCAAATGTAATTTTTGGTTTGTGGAGCCTTTGTGATTTGGTTGCACTGTACTCTAGCTATATTTGGTTTGAAAAAAGATGCTTTAACATTGGTGCACTGGAACTGTGATTGTCCATATATAAGTTGTATCCCCAAAGAAATATGGGTGACATAAAGTCCCACAATATCCTTCTGTTGTGCCTCTTAAAAATTATTTTGGTAATATGACCATATTTGGTCAGTGATGTCAGCGCTATCCCTTCCCCTTTGTTTACATAGTTGGGGATTCCAGGCAGCAAATTAGTGGGATCAGGTGATGTCGCTAGTTGCTAAGGATGTGGCAAATGCCTGCACCCGCTGCTTCCTCAGGGTGGTTGTAAATGCTTAAGGTTTTTTACCTTAATGCAGTCTCTGCATTAGGGTATCAAAACCTTCTAATATCAGCTCCCCTCCAGCCCCCCCTCGCCATCCAAATACCTAACTGAGCCAAATCTCATCTGTGTCTTTATGGACGTTGCTTTCTGCACTGGTGCGCAGTCATGTTGGAACAGGAAAGGCCATCCCCAAACTGTTCCCACAAGGTTGGGAGCATGAAATTATCCAAAATGTCTTGGTATGCTGATGCTTTAAACTTCAACCCCTGAAAAAAACCCACACCATAATCCCCCCTACACCAAATGATTTGGAAAGGTGGCCCAATGCTTTTGCAAATATAGTGTGGATGAGTGAGTTTTGGGTAGAGGAACTTGACTGGCCTGCAAAGAGTCCTGACCTCAACCCAATAGAACATCTTTGGGATGAATTAGAGTGGAGACTGCAAACCAGGCCTTCTCATCCAACATCACTGCCTGACCTCACAAATGCGTTTCTGGAAGAATGGTCAAACATTCCTATAGACACACTCCTAAAGCTTGTGGACAGCCTTCCCAGAAGATTTTAAGCTATTATAGCTGTAAAGGGTGGGCCAACTCAATATTGAACCCTACGGACTAAGACTGGGATGCCAATAATGTTCATGTGTGTAAAAGCAGGCGTCCTAATAGTTTGGGCATTGTAGTGTATGAACAAGTAAAGCTTATAGGGGTAGGGTTAGTAGGGATTACACTTCCTCCATGTTTCCCTCCTTGTTGGGGTCAGGTGTGGGTCACATAGGAGGCCTACCCTGTGATAGGTCCTTTTGGGCTACACTAGGCACCTTGAACTGGGTCACTGCCTTACACATGGGTTACCTTTGTTTGAAGGGATGACTAGTTAATTCTTTTGATGTTAACATGCACCACCATGGTCACTGTTGCATTTAGGAGGCACATGCAGAGCTAAAGCGGTTTTGTACAGAAAAATGCAAGTTCATCTTATTCAAATGGCTTTGGAACATAGATGCAGATATGACCATTGAAATAAAATAATATGCAGTATTTACCTTTTATTTTTAATGTTTATGCCGACTTCCGGGCTCTCCTCCCGTGGGAGTAGGCGTGTTTATCGGCTTCGCAATGGTCCCTGGGAACTTTTTTAGCTATTTCCCAGGAATCAGTGGGGACACAGTCATGCCGAAATCTCGTGAGATTTCGGAAGGAGGA
Source organism: Lithobates pipiens (assembly GCF_037356315.1). Classification (NCBI taxonomy): domain Eukaryota; kingdom Metazoa; phylum Chordata; class Amphibia; order Anura; family Ranidae; genus Lithobates; species Lithobates pipiens. The sequence continues at coordinate 573,176,504 of NW_027507748.1, forward strand.
CGCCGGTCATGTGACGAGGGCATGTTCGAAATTGCCATTTTGAAAGTGGGCAGGCAGCTCTATCTGCCATTACCACTATAGCACATGAGGCAAGAGGAAGGAAAACAAAGAGGACACTCAATGAGCATGTGCGAGATGGAGCGGTGGATGCTGGGAGCTCAGCGTCATCGCATCCAGGAAGTAAATGCCTGTGGGCTTCAAACGCCCACAGTGAAAATGGAAACCGCCGGACTGCTTTTTTAAAAGTTTTCCTTAGCAATGAAATCGTCATGCCGGGGGTTAAAAAGACGCCGATCGTGACTGCAAAGACACAGTAGGAATCGCCCACCAGTGACACAGGTGAAAAAAAAAAAAACGGCAGCGGAATCCCGCTTAATGCCCTCTCCACCTGTCCAGCATATCGCCGCCACCTCACTCCCAATAATGAAATGAAACACAGTTCTTCCTAACCTAAGCCATAACTCAGGCTTTGTAGCTGCCCCAGCATACCTACACAGTCCATAAAGGCAGGTCTCCAGAGCTGGTTTCTTTGGGCGAACTGCAGATCTCAGTGGTCCTATACAGGGTAGGGCTCTTTACTCTTTATCCTCAGGTGCTCTGGACTCAGCAGTAAATTGGATGGACATACTCTGGCAACTGCATCATGTCTTACGTTATGCACACCCCACTGAATCAGACCCAGTCTCTTTTTATACAGCACAGGACCAGGAGGTCGGACCCAAGAAAGCCCGCCAAGAAAGACCTGGGAAGCATGTTAACTTTAACCTTCCCAGCTTGGGCAGCATCAAACTTAATCTGCTTACAAGCTCATCCCTATCAATGATCAGCACTAGAAACACTGGCAATGACTGTGATCAGCAAACTGAAAAACAATGGCTGGGACCAGAAACACTGGCATTGGTTTAATGAGCAAACCAGGAACTGCCACTGGCTGTGATCAGCAAACTGGATACACTAGCACTGGCTGTCATCAACAAGTGTTTATACTTGTGATCAGTGTGGTCGTTCAGATGATCGGAGAGATTTTCATTGTCTCTCTTTCTTATGCCTGTGTTTTGTGCTGTTCAGTGATAGTGCATAGGATTGTTTTAAAACAGGAAGTCCCTCGACCAGCCATTTAATTACAACAGCTTGTTGTGGAGTTGTTAAATTACAGTGACTGATTCTCTACCAGTGAACATTTGGAGAAAGTTACATTCACCACTTCATACAAATATGCCCATATGTGTTTGCCATAGTTATTAAATTTAAGAATAAGAACTCTTTATTCAGTGACGTAATTATATGTCTTTTAACTTGATAAGAGATTTACAATCCAAATATGATGTGGTTGTTACATAAAAACCTGAACCTCTCTAAGTCGAACTGACATTAGCATCTTGGGTACACCATTACTTGACATTAAATATCCTCATAGAATTATCCATAGTTGTGCTCAAATTTTCTAACAAAAGACATGTTGTCTGGAACTTTCTAACTCCACTATTTTCCTTTCAATCTCTACAACACAGCTATAGTAAAAGATTATTTGACATTTATTCACTCCTTTTTATGAAATATATTGCAGCGGAAATTAAAAAATGTTGTAGGTCACTTGATTGGAAAATGACATAACCACAATGACATAACTGTTTGTTATAACACAATGGATTCACTGTGGGGCTGGTAGAGTTCTCTCATGTTCATTGGTGGAGGTAGACAATACAGTGAATTGTCCCAGCAATGGTGACCTGGTGATGGAATTATGGTGTGGGCACCATATGCTATGTTCCATTTACTCACACTGGTACTGGGATTTCTGTAGAGTTCAGTGTTTCAGAGGTGAAAGTAGACAACTGTTTTATTGGGCATGCTCTGCAATCTTACAGTAGAAAAGTGTAAGGATTAAAATGAAATATTCTTAGCATAATGACATGAGCATGGATCTAGGGATGGGTAAGACATGGGCAATAAAACATATCATGAGAAAAATGCAGGAATTGTCAATGCTAGTTCCCTTGCTTTTATGCTGGTCTATTGCAAGACACTGCAAGCATTCCTTATTTTCAGTCCCGGGAAGCCCTGAAGAAAGAAGGAGGAGAATAGTAGGGAATCCAAATCCCTGGACCGCCACAACAGCTCATCACCCTTGGAGGTAAGTACAGCAGAGATGGGGGGTAGGGCGGTGTCTGAGGATGTAGGATATTAGTTCACCTTTTTGTTTCTAAAAAGGTGAACTTCTACTTTAAGGGTACTTGTACACCTTAACCACTTCAGCTCCGGACCAATAAATACCTTAAGGACCAGAGGTCTTTTTGCAATTTCGCACTGCGCTGCTTTAACTGGTAATTGCGCGGTCATGCAATATTGCACCCAAACGAAATTTGCGTCCTTTTCTTCCCACAAATAGAGCTTTCTTTTGATGGTATTTGATTGCCTCTGCGATTTTTTTTTTTTGCGATATAAATGGAAAAAGAGCGAAAATTTTGAAAAAAAAAGATATTTTCTTCTTTTTGTTATAAGAAAAATCGAATAAACTAAATTTTAGTCATACATTTAGGCCAAAATTTATTCAGCCACATGTCTTTAGTAAAAAAAATGTCAATAAGCATATATTTTTTGGTTTGCGCAAAAGTTATAGCGTCTACAAACTAGAGTACATTTTCTGGAATTTACACAGCTTTTAATTTATGACTGCCGATCTCATTTCTTGAGGTGCTAAAATGGCAGGGCAGTACAAATCCCCCCCAAATGACCCCATTTTGGAAAGTAGACACCCCAAGGAAATTGCTGTTGAGCCCATTGAATATTTATTTTTTTTGTCCTAAGGGATTGAATAATGACAAAAAAAAAAAAAAAAAATTTTTTTTACAAAAAGTTGTCACTAAATGATATATTGCTCACACATGCCATGGTTATATGTGGAATTGCACCCCAAAATATATTCCGCTACTTCTCCCGAGTATGGCGATACCACGTGTGTGGGACTTTTTGGGAGTCTAGTCGCGCACGGCACCCCGAAAACCAATCACCACCTTCAGGATTTCTAAGGGTGCAAATTTTTGATTTAACTCCTCACTACCTATCACAGTTTCGAAGGCCATAAAATGCCAAAATAGCACAAAACCCCCCAAAATGACCCCATTTTGGAAAGTAGACACCCCAAGCTATTTTCTGAGAGGCATGTTGAGTCCATGGAATATTTTATATTTTGCCACAAGTTGCGGGAATATTACAAACTTTTTTTTTTTTGCACCAAGTTGTCACTAAATGATATATTGCTCACACATGCTATGGGCATATGTGAAATGACACCCCAAAATACATTCTGCTGCTTCTCCCGAGTACGGGGATACCACATGTGTGGGACTTTTTGGGAGTCTAGTCGCGCACGGCACCCCGAAAACCAATCACCACCTTCAGGATTTCTAAGGGTGCAAATTTTTGATTTAACTCCTCACTACCTATCACAGTTTCGAAGGCCATAAAATGCCAAAATAGCACAAAACCCCCCCAAATGACCCCATTTTGGAAAGTAGACACCCCAAGCTATTTACTGAGAGGCATGTTGAGTCCATGGAATATTTTATATTTTGCCAAAAGTTGCGGGAATATTACAAACTTTTTTTTTTTTTGCACAAAGTTGTCACTAAATGATATATTGCTCACACATGCTATGTGCAGAAGTCAAATTACACCCCAAAATAAATTCTGCTGCTTCTCCCGAGTACGGGGATACCACATGTGGGGGACTTTTTGGGAGCCTAGCCACGTACGGGACCCCGAAAACCAAGCACTGCCTTCCGGATTTGAATATAAAATGCTATAAAAAACAAACTAACCAGAGTCACCCGTAACACTTATACGGTGATCAGTGGTGAAAGGGTTAACTAGGGGCAATCAGGGGGTTCAAATTTTTATTAGGTAGTATATGGGGGTCCCTGGCGCTATATAAAAACCTGACGGGGAACCTAAATAACTAACTGGCTAACCAGCGTCACCAGTGACACTTATACTGTGATCGCTGGTGAAAGGGGGTGAAAGGGTTAACTAGCAGCAATCAGGGGGTTAAAACCATTATTGGGTAGTATATCGGGGTACCTAGCGCTATAAAAACCTGGCGGTGAACCTAAAAAAATAACTAGCTACCTAGCGACACTAGCGACACTGATGCAGCGTTCAGAAAAATGATCGCTTAGTGACACTGGCAAAAGGGGGTGAAAGGGTTAACTAGCGGAAATCAGGGGGTTAAAACCATTATTGGGTAGTATATCGGGGTACCTAGCGCTATAAAAACCTGGCGGTGAACCTAAAAAAATAACTAGCTACCTAGCGACTGTAGCGACACTAATGCAGCGATCAGAAAAACGATCGCTTAGTGACACTGGCAAAAGGGGGTGAAAGGGTTAACTAGCGGCAATCAGGGGGTTAAAACCATTATTGGGTAGTATATCGGGGTACCTAGCGATATAAAAACCTGGCGGTGAACCTAAAAAAATAACTAGCTACCTAGCGACACATGCAGCGATCAGAAAAATGATCGCTTAGTGACACTGGCAAAAGGGGGTGAAAGGGTTAACTAGCGGCAATCAGGGGGTTAAAAACATTATTGGGTAGTATATCGGGGTACCTAGCGCTATAAAAACCTGGCGGTGAACCTAAAAAAATAACTAGCTACCTAGCGACTGTAGCGACACTAATGCAGCGATCAGAAAAACGATCGCTTAGTGACACTGGCAAAAGGGGGTGAAAGGGTTAACTAGCGGCAATCAGGGGGTTAAAAACATTATTGGGTAGTATATCGGGGTACCTAGCGCTATAAAAACCTGGCGGTGAACCTAAAAAAATAACTAGCTACCTAGCGACACTAGCGACACATGCAGCGATCAGAAAAATGATCGCTTAGTGACACTGGCAAAAGGGGGTGAAAGGGTTAACTCTAGGGGCAATCAGGGGGTTAAATCTTTATTGGGGGGTGATAGGGGGCTACCCTGGACCTAACACTAACTGTCCTGACAGTTTTTACTGTCACAACTGACACTGAATGCATTGATCAGTAAAGAAATGATCAATGCAATCAGTGACACAGTGACTGGGGGGGGAGGGGGGGCGGGGGGGGGGATCGGGGGGCGATCGGGGGGGGGATCGGGGGGGGTTTGTGTGCCTATGTGTACCTACATGTCAGTGTAGTGTTGGTGCACACTTACTTTTACTGTTCTCCTCGTAGTCCGGTCAAAAAGACCGCCCCGAGGAGAATGACATCACTTCCTCCTTCCTGTGTAAACAATACACAGGGGAGGAAGCTTCTCATTGGCCAGGAGCGATCCAGAGGGGGTGGCCGAAAACCAACGGCCATCCCCTCATCACGGAGCGCTCCTGGACCGAATCGGACCGCCGTAACCAGCGGGAGGGGGTCCGATCGGACCCCCCACCCGCTGGAAGGCAATCACGTAGATCTACGTGATTATGCCTGCCTGTGCCATTGTGCTGACGTACAATGGCAATACGGCGGTCCTGAAGTGGTTAAAGCGGGTCAGCAACCTGTAGATTGCAATCTATCAGTAGATTGCAGCCAGGTGACCGTTAGATCGCAGTCTGGGCTTGCTGGCCCGCCATCCCAGAGCATCAAACAGTGCTATGCAGAGGGACTACTTGTAATAGGGAGCAAGAGCCACATAAGCCGATGCCTCCTCTGCAGTGCTGATGCGGAGTGATACCTACTGCACTCCACCTCTTATCCCGGCTAGCGTTCCCCAGATTGGTGCCAGCAGCAGGAAAGAAGAGATCTTCAGGTCAGTGTGAAGCAATACACTGAGCATAATAGTATCGGGCTGCTTTCACGCTGATGTGCTGCGGTTTACCCACACCGTGGGTTCAGTGTAGGGTACCTGCAGCTTTTCTGTGACTTTGCTGTGCGTAGCCATAGACTTCTATTATATACTGCAGTTTTGGCACACTTTCTGAAAGCGCACTACACCTGCAGGATATAATAGAAGTCTAAGACAAAGCTCAGCTAACCCAGGGAAGTTGAAGATGCACCCTGCTGCACCCGTGGTGCAGGTAAACCGCAGCATATCAGTGTGAAAGCAGCCTTATGGGGGCTCAAAATGGTAAGGGCAGTTTGGGGGATGGTAACACACCATAGTTAAGAAGCATTTTTTTTTACCCCCACCCGCCCCAACCGCACCCCCTTTACTGCAGGAGTTATATGTCCTGTCATAGTTGGTGGGTGTAGCACATTCAAGTGAATGCAAACCATCAGTCAGTACAGTGCTCTTAAGCTTGAGTGTTACATTGACCTACAGTGTCCACTCATGGAGACAATCTGTAGCACAGTACAAATTAATTAAAAGAGAATTAAAAAAATATATACTAACCCAGGTGGATGCAGCATTGGTCTGACGCTGCACCTGTCCCTCACCAGCTCTAAGCCCACGTACACACGGTCGGAGATTTTGCCAACCAAATCCGTCGGATTTTGCCCGTCGGATTTAGTCCGACGGATTGTGTCCGAAACTGTTGCATACACACGGTCGGGCCAAGTTGGCGAAAAATCTGATCTTTCAGAACGTGATGACGTAATTTCGTTAAGATGGGACTACATTCAGGCTAGTAGCCAATAGCTTTGATGTAGGAATTTGATCTGAGCACGCGTGGCACTTGGTCCGATGAAAATGATCTACACATGATCGGATTAGGTCCGTCCGGCCCAGTTGGTCGGGAAATAATTCCAACATGTTGGAAAATTGGGTCGGACGGAGATTCGGACAGAATCAGTCCGATGCATACCACACACAGTCGGATAATCTGACGACACGGTCCGATAAGACTCATTCCGACAGATTCTCCGACCGTGTGTACAAGGGCTAAGACTAAGAACTAAGCAATTAAACACCACTGATTGCTCAACAATCGGTCTTCAGCTTGTAGAGAACTGGCTGATCCAGCCGCTGGTCCAGGCATCTGGGTGGATTCTGACTATGTGGTCGGGATTTTTTCAGAGCATGGACTAGCTCTGTGATGTCAGCCGACATCACACTGCACTCCTGTGATCCGTAGGAGAAGTACAGCCAAAAAAAGCTTTGGCTATACGTCACCTTTAAGTTTGAATATAATGGGAATAGTTTAAAGCAGTGGTCCCCAAGCTTTTTGGTACCGGGGACCAGCATTGTGGATGAAAACCGTGCCAAGGCCAGAGGCGGGGGGGGGGGGGGGTTCTGGGTGACCATGTGTTTCTTCACAGCCAATTTGTCAGGAAATGGCTGGTGTTAGCACTTCAGTCATCACAGCACCATGGTTAATATGGTGTCAGGATGATTTTTATTATTATATTGTAATGTAAAATTAAATAGTTCAACTCACCATAATGCAGAATCTGCCACCAGATGCAGCTTGCCAACAGATGCAGATTGTCACATGCTGCCAGATGCAGATCGCCACAGTCACATGCCACCAGATGCAGATTGCCCCATGCTACAGTCACATGCCACCAGATGCAGATTGCCACATGCCACAGTCACATGCCACCAGATGCAGATTGCCACACGCCACCAGATGCAGATTGCCACATGTCACCAGATGCAGATTGCCACATGTCTCCAGATGCAGATAGTCATATGCCACCAGATGCAGACTGCCAGCAGATGCAGATTGCCACAGCCACATGCCAACAGATTGCCACAGTCACATGCCACCAGATGCAGATTGCCACATGCCACAGTCACATGTGACCAGATGCAGATTGCCACATGCCACAGTCACATGTGACCAGATGCAGATTGTCACATGCCATCACATGCAGATTGCTACATGCCACCAGATGCAGATAGTTACCAGATGCAGATTGCCACAGTCACTTGCCACATGCCACCAGATGCAGACTGCCACCAGATCCAGATTGCCACATGCCACAGTCACATGCCACCAGATGCAGATTACCACAGTCACATTCCACCAGATGCAGATTGCACATGCCACTTTCTCCTGCCACCCAGATGCAAATTGGCACTAAGTACAGAGGCAGTGCAGTCGAGTGGTGGGTTTCGTGTGAAGGAGAACAATGGTGATGTGAGGCAGGCGGTGAGAGATGATGCCATCTCTCTGCTCTCCCGCTTCACCTCCAACAGTATAAAGGCCATGGGCAGAACAGCGGTGATGCGGGCGGGCAGTGGGAGATGATGTTAACTCTCTGCTCACCTGCTTGACCCCCAACAGTGTAGCGGTGGGGCTGTGTGGGTGGAAGTGTGGTGATGCCGGTGATCAACCCGCCACTGCACCTCAGACTTTGCGGCCTGGCTGCAAACAGGCTGCAGCCCAGTAGTGGGCTGCAGCCCGGGAGTTTTGGACCTCTGCTATAAAGTCTCTATTAACTTTAACGTTTGTGCTGAGAAGATCAACCAGTGTTGGTAGTCATTAGCTTACTTATCCAGTGCCACCTTCCATTGGGAAGTATCTCACCATTTTCTGTTCTTTCTCTTGACACCCACAATTTGGACAGGGTGTAAGGATAAGAAAAATTTACTAGAATCAAGCCTAAATTTTTACTAAACCCAGAACCTACACTCGCTATATCTGGTCACCCACAGTGCACAGAACATGGAAATGCAATTATTTTAGTAAATATAAGCTGATAAATACGTTTTCTCATCAGCAGTATATAGCAGTCTTGTAACTTCTATAAGTTCCTAGTAAAGCTTGTAGGAGGAGTTTTCTTTCTCCCCTGATCCTCTGTCTGGACAGTGCTGATTGGCTCCACATGCACCCTCCCAAGAAAATAAAAAACCCTGTAGCAATACACACCAAACTGAGCATGTGCAGCCAGGGCCGTCTTTAATATTGATTGGACCCTGGGCAAAACTTTTCTTGGGGCCCCCCCCATACGGTTTTGCTCTCCACCTGCTCTGAGACATACAATAAATAACAGCTAGACTCAAAATCAGTTTACTGAATCAGATCGGGCGGCTATTGCGATTGGTTGCCAGAGGGTACAGTGTATCATTACCGCTCACTGACTGGTTGCTAGAGGTTACAGCACACATTACGGCTCACTGATTAGTTGCTAGAGGTTAGAGCACATGATTTCTGCTTGTTGATTGGTTGCTAGAGATTACTGTGGATATGACCTCAGGGGGCATGATATACATATCAATGCTGCCGGCCGCCGCTATTTACATATGAATGCTGGCAATTTACATGTAAACACAGAGTCTGCAGTTGAGTCATCTGTACACAACAATAGGGCAGAGCTGGGCAGCATTAATAGCAGCACTTCACACTGAGGTATTCAGACACAGCACAGGACTAAAACCTCAAGGGATGAGGGAATTTAAACCAGGATAGTTGGCAAGTATGAGGCAGCTGCTTTGGGCCCCTCAACATGGACAGGGCCCAGGGCAGCTGCCCCTTTTGCCCTGCCTTAAAAACGGCCCTGTGTGCACCCTGGCTCTATAAGTATAAAGTTATTTTTTGGAGACAGTGGAAGAAGAGGAGGATCAGAGAGGACAGGATCAAACAGCCTTTATACACAATGCAAAGGATTAACCCCTTAGGTTCCACAGTGAGTATAACAAGCATATTTTACTGCACATACACACTGATTCAGTAACATTTTAAATATAGCTTTCCACAGTATTATTTGCTAAATATATATTTTTATTGTTATGCATCAATGCACTTTATTTTCAACTATTTCATTATTTAAATCTGCATTCACAATCATTTCAATTATTCTTACCTCCAAGTTGATGTTTTGTCTGCATGACCACTGAACGGGGACAACAATCAGTGAAGTTGACACTCAGCTATTTGGTTCATGGGATTAGCACTGGGCAACACAGCACTTGTATTTGGAGGACACTTAATATATATATATATATATATATATATATATATATATATATATTAACATCAAGAACACGTGTTTGAAAAAATTGTAACTGACCAAGCTTGTCATAAATATTGCTTAAATATGACTGCTTGACCTTAATTAGCCCCTTTTCTGACAGAATCCATAGCGTGTAGATTTTCCGTGTTTTTTGGATACAGTACAAATATATTCAGTGGCAAGGAAATCTAGGTAACCAGATTAGGGAATTTTAACACTGGTGAGTGGCTGCTTTTGATGCTGGCAGGGAAAGCAAAACAATAGTGTGCATTCATTACTACATGCAGGAACTATCCAGTAACCTACATTTAGAAAAAGGGATACAAACATTTTAAAAAAGTTCTTTGTTCTTGTTCCTGTGTCACCAACAACCTGACTCCGAGTCTTAGATCAGTCAGCTCTTTCATACTCCTGTGTCAGTAAATTTGAGTAGGAGGATGTAGGTAGCTAACAAACAGGGCATACACTTCAAATAGCATTGAGATTCCAGCTAAAGAGCCAAGCACTGCCAGATCTCACTTTTTACCCCCAATACCACCATACTTATGTGCTTTGTGCAATAGTTTTGTTTGCCGAAACAATGGAGAATAAACTTTTTTTTTTAAATGTGCTGCTATTAGTTTTGGCCAGACAGGCTCCATAGATCAAGATTGGTTCTCTATAAACATCCCAGTCATCACCATATCCATTGAAAAGGTAACTCTGTATCATACAGAAGCAAAATAATATATTATTCCGCATGTAGCATTATATTTGTTATTATGAAGCAATATAATAACAACTCACCAGCAATATAATATACAACACCATTATGATATACATTATCTCCAGACAATAACATTGTAATATATAACAGCATAAAATATATTATTTAAATAGCAGCATCATAGTATCCAGCAAGATAAAAAAAAAATACATCCTCCAGCCAGTAACCTTGTAATTTATTGTGAGAAACGTAATATACCCCTACCAGCATAGTAATAAAAAATCACTAGCTTTTTGAAAGATCATCAAATATCTTGGGACACCGCTATCTTTTATTATTATTATTATTATTATTATTATTATTATTATACAGGCTTTATATAGCACCAACAGTTTACGCAGTGCTTTACAATATAAAAAGCAGACAATACAGTTATAATACAATAAAATATAAGAGGATTAAGAGGGCCCTGCTCAGAAGAGCTTACAATCTAATATGGTGGGGTAGGTGGTACAAAAGGTTGTAACTGTGGGGAATGAGCTGATGGAAGTGATAGAAGATTAGTTGGAGACATGATAGGCTTTCCTGAAGAGATGCATTTTCAGGTATTGCCTGAAGGTAGCAAGAGTAGGGGATAGCTGGACAGGTGGAGGTAGCGAGCCCCAGAGGATGGGAGAGGCTCTGGAGAAATCCTGGAGATGAGCATTTGAACAGGAGATGAGAGAGCTTGAGAGTAGGAGGTCTTGAGAAGATCTGAGAAGACAAGTTGGGTGATATTTGGAGATATTTATTATATCTAGAGGCACCAAATACTTTTGCAAAAAGAGGTTCCTCTGCTTATTCCTCTCTTGTGGTTTGAGAGCTATTTTACAGGCTCAGACTATTGCTTTGTTTATATTTATCCTGTCTATATTTTACACTGTTCAGTGTAGAGAGCAGGATGAGCTGCAAACCAGGACTGAAAACAACAGGAGAGGCATCTCATCCATACGCCTGTTTGTATCAATGCCTTCAACGCCGGAAGCCACTAATGTTGATTTCTACACCGCACTCATACAATCACTATAAGTTAGGTAATTTACAAGAAGCAAACCCTTACATACATTTACCTAATCCCCACCATCTTCTATCTCATGTTATTCCAGAATGCCAAATCTGGAAAAACAGAATGTTGAAGAATTATTGTAATTTCCTTGCACTCAGTCATTGTCTGCTGATATTTGCATTGTACCACTGACTAGTGTAGACTACAGGCAGGTTATAGGTAAAAAATGCAACATTTACACTATCCCAGGCCAGTGGTGGCAGCTGTCATACTGCAGAGAAAGTAGAAATTATATTTGTATAAATAAGAAAACATGTGTCATGTTAGCTATATTTTAATCGCACTCCTTGGTCTGGGCAGTACATTTTTCCCTGCAGAATCTACTAGCCTGTGTAAAAGGGTAATGGATCCTCTTTACTGGGGAACTAGTGACATGGTAACAGCTTTCCTGAAGCCACAGGGCACCGCCCCTATGTGATTGGTGGTTGGGGGCCAAATGGGAAGAGTTTTGGACTGCATCATGAGATGTTAGGATGCAGGGGTCAAGTCCTGGGGAAAAAAGTGTGGGAACTCCCACTCAAGATCCACTCCCCCACCAAAAAAAAAAAATATATATACTCTCATATGCACGAACACTTCAAAAGTGGTATTTTTCATCCAATTTTCCTATTGTGTGTATGAAGCTTAACTGTTAGTACATAAAAAAAACAATCCTCAATAAACATAAATACGGTAATTCTCTGAATAATCAGCATTCATTCAATTGTGCTTCCATGCAAATGTGAACATCATGTTCTGATATTTATTGGGGAATTTTATTTTGTATATAGAGTGTTTATGTGGTGAGTTTATACTTTTCATTGAACGAAGTTTGGATAACCCAGGGTTAAATGGAAAGGTCATAAATTAACTGCACATTATCTGGACAGAATGCTTGGGGAGATAGTGATGTGTTCCTGCTTAGGAGATGTATGTTAGCTTGGGGGGCTGCAAACTCTGCAGGGCTCCAACACACACTCACTGCTATTCCAACCCTTCACATATTTCCACATAAACTTCCCTCCTGGCATTAAACTTTGCCAGGTATTGTGCTCAGCTTACCACCCCAAACTGATGTTACTTCCTCAGCTCACCTCTCTCCCTGCATGTCCTGTGAGCAGAATATCTGTGCTCCTCCTCTGGGGTCTCTCATCATATGGCACTGAAGATAGAGGAGGGGGGGATTCAGCGGGACACACAGCAAGTATGCAGGAGACTGGGGGGGAGTATGAGGAGACAGAAAATCAGGAGGGGCCGGCGGAGAGGAGTCCATCAGGAGAGGCCTGACTAAATACAATCTCTTAGCAGCAGAGACCTGATCTACCCCTCAGCTAGCTGTGATTGACAGGTAGATTGAAGAGGAAGCTGTCATGGGGCCCCCTACTGGCAATGCCTGAATGGTCAGTCCTCCCCTGGTGTGCAGCGCTTACTATTGCGAGCTGTGTCAGCGGCTGCTGGTGTATCACCTGCCACACAGCTCACATACTTCAAAGTCTTGCAGGACTAATGGGAATGCTAATGGGAACTGAGTTCTTGTTGTGGAAAAAGTACAGGAACTCCGTTCCCATGCGTTCCCGCAGGACTTGAGCCCTGTTAGGATGTGAAGGGTAGAAGAAATCAAGATTACCAAGCATGTGGAGACATGCCTGACTGCTGAATTGGAAGAGAAAGTCACCTTCAGTACAATGTTCAGAAGAACTCTTTTAGGGCAACTAATGAGACCCATGTCCCTCCTCTCTTGTAGGCAGGTGCGCAAACTGCTTTTATAGTGCATTCTTCTGGGGCAGTGGTCTCCCACTGACACCAATGATGGGACAATGGTCCTTCCACTGACATCAATGATAGGGCATTATTCCTCCCACTGACACCAACGATAGTGTACCATTTAATCCACTGACATCAATGGTGGGGCACTATTCCTCCAACTGATACAATGGGTCACTATTCCTCCTATTAAAACCAATAATGGGGCATTTTCTACTCCATCTGGCCATAGTCTGCCTTCAGTAGGTCAGTAAACTGGCCCTTTGTTTAAAAATGTTGGAGACTCCGGTTCTAGAAGAATATATATATATATATATATATATATATATATATATATATATATAGGGCTCAAAATTCCAAGTCCTGAGCTACTAGCCAGGCCTCAAGGATTACTCGCCACCAGTTGCCCCACCCCCAATCCCTACCCTGCCCTGCCCCTCATAAACTATCTCATTAAATGACACTTAAATGTTTTATGCTGAATTAAGTTATAAAAATAAATATTAACAACAACTTTATCCATTCCCAACAATGCAGCCTGGCCGTGTCCACCAATGCAGCCTGTGCCACCAATGCAGCCTGTGTCCCCAATGCAGCTTGTGTCCCCAATGCAACCTACCTGTGCAGGGGAAGAGAAAGGAGAGCCACCGCCAGGATGATCAGAGCACCGGGAACATAACAGCTTAATACAGCCCCTCCCCCATGTCTGGGGAACTTTGATAGACAGATCACCCAGGATTGGATGGATAATCTGTCTATCAAAGTGCCTGAACAAAGAGGAGGGGCTGTATATGATGGTGCGTGGCAGGGAACACACAGCTATTGAAATGAAATGTTCCCGGTGTGCTGGCGGTGGCTCTCCTCTCCTCTGATTGCTGGGAGTACGGCTCCCACATACAACCTGCCTGCCAGCGGTGCTCGTCCCCCTGCTCCCAGGCAGCCATAGCTTGCCAGTCCTCAAAATCCACACGCAAAATGTGAGCTGGGAAGTGGAATTTTTGAAGGCTGTATATATATATATATATATATATATATGTATATATATAGATATATATATATATATATGTATATATATATATATATATATATATATATATATATATATATATATATATATATATATATATATATCCTTTGGTCAGGCACTACTTCCCTCAGTGTGTGTTTTTCTTCTAGTAACATGCGGAGGGTATCCACTGAAGGGCAGCTTTGTCTGCTGTGAGCAGCCTTATCTGAGCCAGTGGGCTCTCTGAATTTTTTGTGCTCTCAATACTTTTTATGAATTTGTATCAAGATCCCAGTCCATCTTGAATGCTTTTCTTTATCGGGGACTGTGCACAGGGTGATAGGACAATATAATAAAAAACAGGCTATCCTTGCTAATTAAAAAAAAAAGTTAAATTCCTGCTCAGATTCGATTTTTGAATGGCAACAACACCACCAAAGTTATATAAAACCAATGTTTATTAGAACATATTTAAAAATATGATCACTCACACAAGTGGTGATCTGTAAAATCACATAGAACAAAATTAAATTGCATAGTTATTGCAAATATCTCAAAGTACATAAATATACATATGTTGTCCAAATTCTCTCCAGTAATCCAAAAAGAATATTCGGTACCCAACGTGTTTCAGGTCGAAGCCCTTCGTCAGGGGTATTTATACAGGAGAATATACGTTCAACAACTTGTCTAATAAATAAAGAAATCAAAATGTTGTGATACAGACACAGAATAAAAAACATAATGAACAAGCACCCCTCCCATGCTCGAGAGTACCTGCCAACATAAAGATACAATGAAAGATACATTTCAGGGAGGTCCAGTAAAAGGGGGAGGCCATCTCTATATCTGCTGTGTGCTAATCCTGTCCGTGTGGCATTCTCCTTGGCAGTGCCTGCTGTGTACATTGACCCTCGGATCTAAATATAGCACCGGACACATGCACATGCGCACCAATTCACTGCCGTGCATGCGTGCGATGCGAACAATGGGACCAACAGTCTATGAAACCAAACAGTGGGGCATTGCCATGCACTCCACGGACACTGATGCTGGGAGGTCTATTGCATCACCAACCCTCTCCAGTAGGAAGGAGTCAATATGGACGCAGCCAATTACAGAAGGCCCTCCTCCAAGACAAAACGTTGGAGACAGGGCCCCCCAAGCACTGGGTGGAGATCAGTCGATGCAGGGACTGCTTAGCGCCCTCCATTGTTAGTCATCACGCCATCTAGTGCTCAAAATTAAGCATTGCATACATTCCTTATGTTATTTGAAATTCCACAAGGCTCCACATAAGGAGCCAATTAACAAAGAAGGAGACCAACTGATCACCGTCTGTGCAAGAAACAGTAAACATAGGAAGACAACAGGGAGGGAGAAGAGAAAGAGAGAGAGAAGTAGAGAAAGGGAGGGGGAGAAAGATATATATAGAGAGGGGATGGGACCACACCAGAAACAATCCATCCACCTGACGTGAAACCCTCCAAGAATGGACAATATCTCACTCAATCGTTCAACCCAGAGGGGAGGTGGCTCTTAAGGACACTATCCATCTAGTCCTAGCTACTTTAGGGCAGTTACCAGGTATGCCTTCATAATAAACAGTGTTTGTGTATTTAAGCTACTTTATAAAGAAACGCATACTGTTGCATCACCAAAATCAAGGTAATTTACAAATGGTATATTTGTTCTCAAACACTGAAAGGGCACAAAAGTCAATATGTGTTAGTTGGATGGCAAAAGTGCAAGAGAAAATAATTTCCACTGATGTATCCAAAAAATATAGGAAACCAGGGGAGAGTTAGACCATAAGGATTGATTTTCTAAATGAATAAAGACTGTTCATTTAGCACAGTGGATATTTAACTAGCTTAGGGTATAGAATACAGATGTGGTAATTTAACTCATAAAATAATGTACTAGATTCCCCTTGCACATAATTAGATATTTAGAGTGTATACAGCGTCACACTATTCACTTTATGTCAGCAGCCTCTACTCCTTTAGTAAATGAACCCCACAGAATATGCCCATATCTAAATTATATTAATTTGTATTTGTATTAAATATTATTAGTGGTTCATTATTAATATTAGTTCATATTAATTAATGATTAATTCATTATTGATAAATTAGTGATTCATGGTAATTAATGACTAATATTAATTATTATTATATTATTAATATTAATATTATATTACTTAATATACCCATATTTAAATTATAATTTTTGGGTGGGCAATCCTTTAAAAGAGAAACGTGTGCCAGGATTTATATTAAATTGGTAGCAAGTTATATCTAACCAGAGAAACTTAAATGTTTTTATTATGCAGTGTTGGAAAATAATTAATTAGACAATCATCCATATGCAGTTCTCAGTACTATATTGAATGCAGTGTTGTAACTGGAGGTATTGATTGTCGACAGAATTTATGTAGAATGATACAGTGTGTTAATGAGTAGGCCACAGTGTAGGGATGCCAAACACAAAATATTAAATAAAAAAATAAAAAACAGCCAACGTGTTTCAGGGCTTTTACTGAACGCCCATCCTCAAGACCTAAAAGTACGGCAACCTGCCCAGAAAGGCTCTTGACTGACAGCATGTGCAGACAATGAAGCCTTATATTATAATATGTTAATAACACTGGGCTAGCTGAGTGTGTGCAGCTTACCTGAGATCACACAAGTGCAGATTCACTGTCAGATACAAAAGTCACAGCTGCCGGTGAATGTCAGAGTTATCAGATTACCGGTTTGGCTTATGTAATCAATAACAAGATATAAAAACCAAGGCACCGAGAAATACAGTTATGTATTAAATAAAAATAATTAAATGCAAATTTAATGTTGAACTCTGGGAAAATGAAAATTCCTGTCTTGCAGCAAGGCTGCACCTGCACTAAAAGGTTTAGTTGCTTATTTGTGTCTAGGGGGACTGGGTACATTAGTTCTACTTACTGGGCCCTGCAGCCTCTTTTACCCTACACTCCAGCAGTATAAGGTCATCTGACATCACCAAGACCTATGCAGGGCCCATAGCTCATAGGGACAGTCCTCTGCTGGAGCCTAGGGGAGCAGTGCCTGCCAGGGGAGCAGTGGTAATTTAAAGTGCGTTTCCTGTCCCCTAGACAGAAACAAGCAGCTAACCCTTGGAGTGTGGGTGCAGTTTCACTTGCAAGGGAAGACTTTTATTACTTCTGGTTTTGGGCTTTAAATACAGTGTAAGCTTTTGTCTTGATTTCAACCTTCTGTAATTTCCTTTACAGGGCATTCAGACTAGGAGAGGAAGGAGCCAATCAGGCTCTGCTGTAATGCACATGTACTGACCATGCCAACAAGAAGGGAAGGCAGTTAGGCTGGCCATACATGTTCAATCCTCTTGCAATTTTCCTTTAGATTTACCTTAAACTATGTAGTGCAAAGATCTGCCTAATTGGATACAATTGAAAGTTGTTTAGTTTGTTTGACCTCATATTATATGGTTTTTGGTAAATGGTACATGGAAATTGAACATGTATGGCCAGCCTTCGCAGAGGGAGGACATCATTGCATTGCTGCTCCCTCAATGTCCAATCAACAGGCTTGGGTATGTTAAGCACTGTGCAGCTGCTACATTGTTTGGCAGGGTGATGGATTTATAAAACTGACTGCACAGTATTACAATTCATTTGGTACACACTGGAGCAGGGGTAGGCAGCCTGGGGCCCTCCAGCTGTTGTGTAACTACATTTCCCATGAGGCATTGCAAGGATGGCAGTTACAATTACTCCCAGAGAGGCATGATGGGACTTGTAGTTCTGCATCAGCTGGAGGGCACCAGGTTGCCTACCCCTGCACTAGAGAGTATCATGTATGTATTTCTAATGTGTATTTGGCTGCTTAGCTGGAGTTTGGCTTTTAGTAGCTATCTCTCCTCTAATTATTCATCAGTAATTACTTTTTATGTTGGAAAGAAAATTAGGATTTTTTCAGGCCTTTAAAAAAACTGTATTGCCCTTTAGTGTAATGATTGTGCAAACATAGCTGTGGTTCGTTCACTCTGGAGTCAAATGAGCACAGCGCTGCATTGTTGAAGCCACATTCCAGGAAGCAAGGACTGGGTTGCAGCTAGAGGGAAGTATCGTATGACATCATGCTGCATAAGTAACCAATGGGGCACCCCTCATGCCGGGTACCTACATAGATTCCCAGCGGTGATAGTACAGCTCTCATGGTATTCCAGTCATGAGACCTATCGGCTGTTTGATCCAGGTTTTTCTTTTTGCTTGTTGTGAGGCTCTAGAAATCTGCAGTTTCCATAATCCCCTATTACATCTATGTTGTAACTTTTTCTTTTTTTCTAGTACTGGTGAACTACTGATGACACTATTCATGTGATGTGCTGCTTCTGAGATGGCTCCTTACTGCATTGCACAAAACAGGAATCTCTTTGTGATGGCATTTATTAAATGGTCATTCTACCCAAAACGAATGTTTCAGTTACAGGTGGAAACTGATGAACTCAAAGGGAATTTCACTGGTCCAGATCAAACATAAGAAGGTGTCCAAATACATAATGGGATTGATTTACTAAAGGCAAATAGACTGTGTACTCTGCAAGTGCATTTGCTTCTGAGCTAAGTAAATGAGCAGACTTCCATCATCCAATCATGTGCAAGCAAAAATGCATTTTTTTTTATTTACCGTGCACATGATTGGTTATTCTTTGCAAAGTGAAGCTTTACCTCATTTACCAAGCTCTGGAGTAACTGCATTTTGCAGAGTGCACAGTCATTGGGGTTGATTTACTAAAGGTGAATAGGCAGTTGCACTATGCAGGAGTAGTTGAAGCAGAGCTTAGTAAATGAGCAGAAGCTCTGCTGACTTCCATCATCCAATCATGTGCAAGCAAAAAATGCTGTTTTATTTATTTTTCTTGAATGTGATTGGGTATTCTTTGCAAAGTGAAGCCTTTCCTCATTTACTAAGCTCTGGAGCAACTGCACAGTCTATTTGCCTTTAGTAAATCAACCCCTATATGTCTTTAGTAAATCAACCCCAGTATGTTCATGCACATTCCAGCTCTATGACACCCTTACAGTTTTCCCATTAAAAAAGTCAGAAATGTCAGCTCCTATATTTTTTATCTTGAATGATTCCTTTAGGACACCCATTGACTAAAATCTCCTTGGAATATATGGGGACATTTACTAATGCTGGAGCACTCAGCATCTGGTACAGTTGTGTATGGTAGCTAATCAGCTTCAAACTTCAACTTGTTAAGCTCTGGCAATAAAACCTGGAAGCCAATTGGTTTCTATGCAGAGCTGCACCAGGTGTTGCACTCTCCAGTTTTAGTAAATCTCCCCCACAGTAACAAGACCCTGGGTCTGTGTCCCCATAACACAAAGTTTGTAATGAATGTAACAGGTGGATTGACCTGGGTGTTCGTTTGCTACAATCTGCTATCTGAAGTTCCACAAGGTTTAGTGTTTTCAACCTGTGGCCCTCCAGCTGTTGTGGAACTACAAATTTCATCATGCCTCTGCCTTTGGGAGTCATGTTTGTAACTGTCAGTCTTGCAACACCTCATGGGACTTGTAGCTCCACAATAGCTGATGGGGCCACAGGTTGAGCACCCATGGTTGGGTGAGTCAACACACCAACATCTATCCAAATCTTTAATATCAGCTATGAGAGGAGTGAACCTTTAGGACCAAGACAGCCACAATATTATCCCTTGTGAGTGGCTGATCCTGTAGAACTATAATACCTCTGCAAATAACAGAGCACCCACATTATACTGAAACCAGATCCAGCCAAACTACCCCTTTTTTCACATCTTTAAATCCCCAAAGTAAATATGGCTTAAACAATCCAATGAACCAAGCAAAGCTGTGGGTGCTGTCAAAAGAGGTTAGCAGATGTAATAAAATGAGTGGGTGAGCAATTTGGCTAGAATCCATGAGAAGACTTGGCAGCACAATTATCCTCTAAATGAAGATGACAGCGATTGGCTAAAGAGCTCTCAGTATAATTGGTTCTCTCCAGTCACACCCATGAGACCAGTTTTATCCAATCAAACGCGGAAAGGAAATGAATCGCCACCGGCTCTATATGTCCCTTTAAGGATACCGAATATGCTAATTATCACTCACCTAGAACTCCACATTTGTAGGTGTCAGCTAATGTAAAATGATATTTTCAGGAGAAAAAAAAATGAATAAAAGAAAGGCAGAATCGTTGGGTGGAAAGACTTATACATAATGCTGTTACTTTTAACTGCAAAAATAACAATAGTACCTGAAACGAAGTCAAATAGAAATAATAAAAATAAAAACAAATTTTGTTTTAGGTAAATATTAATACACATTGGTGAACTGTTTGCCCAGGTTCAGTGTGATATTATAATAATATCGACCCTTCCACCCAGCTATCTATCACATGTTCGATCTGCAGACTAAATAAGTCCTTTAAAAGGACTGTAGGATTACTTCAATATTGTTGAAAGTATTAAGTCAGAATAGTAAGCTGCCAAGTAAATAAAAAGTGTTGTCTCATGGAACATCCAACTGGAACATAAAATGCCATCTCTCACCCTCCCTTACAGCACTTAGAGCCCAAAAGGGAAAAACATACAAACATAGATCCCATTCAGCAGGACCACCTGGCCAGTCCCAGCATCAGCTTGAAAACCAATTCCCAGCTTCAGCCTGCAATAGATAGAAAGCTCATTCATGACATTCTTGTGATCACACTGCAGGCATTTTCCGCACTCTATGTATAAAAATGCATGTTAAATGATGCTGAAATAAAGTACATACCTACACATAAAAGAAAAAAAAAGTTTATAGATGAGAGATGCATACTATGATAAATAGATTGAGAGATAGATAAATAGATAGATAGATAGATAGATAGATAGATAGATAGATAGATCGATAGATAGATAGATAGATAGATAGATAGATAGATAGATAGATAGATAGATAGATAGATAGATAGATAGATAGATAGATAGATAGAGAAAGAGAGAGGGAGAGAGAGAGAAAGATAGATAGATAGATAGATAGATAGATAGATAGATAGATAGATAGATAGATAGATAGATAGATAGATAGATAGATAGATAGATCGATAGATAGATAGAGAAAGAGAGAGGGAGAGAGAGAGAAAGATAGATAGATAGATAGATAGATAGATAGATAGATAGATAGATAGATAGATAGATAGATAGATAGATAGATATGGATGGATAGATAGAGAGAGAGGGAGATAGATAGATAGATAGATAGATAGATAGATAGATAGATAGATAGATAGATAGATAGATAGATAGATAGATAGATAGATATTAGATAGAGAGAGATAGAGAGATAGATAGAGTAGATAGATAGAGATATATAGATAGATAGATAGATAGATAGATAGATAGATAGATAGATAGATAGATAGATAGATATATTAGATATAGATAGATCGATAGATAGATAGATAGATAGATAGATAGATAGATAGATAGATAGATAGATAGATAGATGGATAGAGGGATAGATGGATAGCTATATTAGATAGATAGATAGATAGATAGATAGATAGATAGATAGATAGATAGATAGATAGATAGATAGATAGATAGATAGATAGATAGATGAAGGTGATAATTTGCTTATTTAAAGCTAGCATTTTGTTAATCCAGGTAGCAGATCTGTCAGCATAGGTACTCACTGATAGTTAAATGGATGAATAGATAAATGTAGATGAGACAGGAGAAATGTACACAGGGAAAGCTGAAGGAAATTCCATGAGCAGACACACATTGAGAGCCCTGAGCCTGACCAGGCTGTCCCATAGCAGCAGCCATCCATAAGGCTGCCAGCCACTCTCTAGAGCCGTATGAACCTAGGAGACCTCCCTAGACCAGAAAACTTTTCTCCTGCAGCACAACCTCTCCAGACAACTTTTCAGCAAACTCAGGATAGGAGATCTGCTTTAGCAAATTTAACTTTTTTTTTTTTATTCTCTGCCTTGCTTCTCTCTAAATGGTGGTACTTTTTTTTTTTTTCCTTGACAGAGGAATGAAAGAGTGTAGGTGATGGGGAGGCAGGAGAGGGGAGGGTGCAAGGGGACAGAGAGTGGCAGGCTTAGGAATAGGGACCCTTGAGCAGAAGGAGGGGTCTGGTGGGATGGGGAGAGGGCAGAGAGGAGTGGAGGGGGCTCAGATTTCAGCACTGCTGGGGGCAGGGGAGGACTAAGATGTGGGCATATACGTTGACTTCAAGGCACTCACGACTATAACTTCAGTACCTTGGCCCAGAGCAGTTAGTACCTAAGTTCTGCTGGGGCCTGGTACTGGATTCTCCCTCTTTTCCCAAGAAATCGGCTGCATGAAGACAAGATAACTTTTTTTTTTGGGGACAGCCAACCTCCTCTCCACCCCCTCCTCTTCTTCACTTTCTTCCCACAAAGATTCTGCATGTCTAACATTTAGACATGTTCAGATTTGTGGATTCAAGGACACTAGTGCTGTTCGCAGCCACCCAACTCATATTATTAGCGCTTGTAAGATGCCAAGACGAAGAGGATGTCCGTAAGTTCCAAAACTTCATTTTAACTATGGAAACTTTTTATTTATTTATTTTTGTTGTCTGTTACTTTGATCTGCAGTTTGCTAGAGGAATTGTGAGTTAGCTGTGGTTTTAGCGGTAGTTACTTTCCATCAGGGAATGGGTTAATGCTAGCGGGGCTTTACATGTTAATTCATTGCTATTCCCGATGTAGCTGGTAATTGATTTGTCATTAGGGTGCAAGTGCAGCAATGCAAGGTTATGGCATCCTCTGTGCTGACAGCATCCTGCAGCGCTGACTCGGCTTGGCAACTGCAGCGCAGATCGTGCTGCTGCTCCATCAGGACACCGAGCTGCTGCTGCTGCTGCTTTGTCTGGACTCTGAGCTAATGCTACTGCATCAGTGCATCCTAAGCTACTAGCTCAAGCTAGCAAAACACTAGGAGGGTGATTCATCAAAACGGGAACAACCTGAATAGAATGTGCAGTAGCAACCAACCCACTTCTATCATTGATTTTAAAAGTTTAACTTAGCAAGTAGAAGCTAAAAGCTGATTGGTTGCTATGCACAGCCAGTCTATATTCTGTCTTTTCCAATTTTGATAGCTCCCTCCTAAGGGGTCTAAAATAGGAACTCTGACACCCCACTGAAGTGTCTCTATCTTAGGATGTTTGTAGTTCACGTAAAGTGAATGGTGACTTACCTGCTACTCAAACAGTAATATATATATATATATATATATATATATATATATATATATATATATATACATTTGTTAACCTATTCTTAAAAACCTTACTTAAATGGTTTTCCAGTTAGACTAGTAGCAGCCCTCCACTGTGAAGGGCCTTATACTCAAACAGTATGGGGGTTATTTACTAAAGGAAAATCCACTTTGCACTGAAAGTGCACTTGGAAGTAAAATCGCTGTAGATCCGAGGGGGACATGCAAAGAAAATAAAAAACAGCATTTTAGCTTGCACATGATTGGCTGATAAAATCAGCAGAGCTTCCACTTATTTCAGATCTACCTCTTAGATTTAGAGCAACTGCACTTCCAAGTGCACTTTCAGTGCAAAGTGGAGTTGCCTTTCATAAATAACCCACATATATATATATATATATATATATATATATATATATATATATATATATATATATATATGTATATACACACATTTTTAACCTATTCTTAAAATCCTTAAATTGTTTTCCAGTTAGACTAGTAGCAGCCCTCCACTGTGAAGAAGTTTTAGAGTTATAAAAGAGACATTTAATGACACTTGGCAGCTGAAATTCCAATGTTTCCACTGAGACCTGCAAATTTCAGTTTTGATTGATAGTAAAAGCCTACAGCTATAAGCCACAGCACAGAGCCAACATAGGCATTCAGCATTCAAGTTGATGCTGATCACAGGTTAGGGGTAGTTAGTGTACGTGTGTGCAGGAGTCGCATTCTTTCAGAAACTGATCCCTTTACAGTTTGAAGGAAGGCAACAAAAACTTCTCTAGGAGTCCTTGTGAATGTTGAAAAGCATTCCTGGGACACCCATTAGATCCCAAAAGAATCTTAAAATAGCTTCACACTCACACTAAGCCATTGTGTAGTAATGGGAAGCAATGCAGCTGATCATTGAGTTCTAAAGGTGTAGGGGTGTGCAGTTACCCATAGCAACCAATCAGCTGTCAGCAGCCAGTGAGCTGGCTAATGAAAGGTGAATGCTTATTGGTTCTTAGGGGATACTGCAGCTTTTTTTTTGTACCCTGTTACTAAATTAATCAAATGGCATGAATATATTTTATTCAAGCAAATATTTCATTAATACATGACCAGGTGAACTGTTTAATGAAGATAAGTTAAACACAAAAAATTGTAAGAACTATTAATACTTATATAAAATATATTTATAATAGTTATATATGCTATTTATTTATCTCTATATAAAAATTACTCAAATATTTGTAAAACTGGCAAAAATTAGTGGAATATATGAGAAAACACCTGGCTAAGGAAATAGTCTGGGCAATCCTTCTAGATCAATGCTGGAAGCTTTATTTCTTAGCAGAAATGCTTTAACTTGCTTGGGCAGATCCCCAATGGTAAGAAAAAAATTCTTTTACGAGCCTTTTAAGTCTTTGCATACTACAGATTGTAAAACCATTGCAGAGAGAGTATGGAAAAGGCATGTTGTCTTGAGTATTTGCCACTTTTCGCTGGAAGCACTTTCTTCTTCCATAAAGAAAGGTCTTCTTTTTTTTTTTTTTTTTTTTTTAAGAAACTGACATCTGCAAAAAAAGAAATAAGTGTATAAAATCCTGCAGAAGCCAGCTACAAGGATTGTGAACTGGCTCCTCCAGGAATATCTGTATAAACATATATATAAAGAGACATTTTTGTTCTATAGAAGTCTAATTCTGTTGATGTAAACTGTCTACAGTCTTAAAATGTGTAGATGATGTCCAGGAATTGCAAAGGGAAAGGGGCCTTCCGGGGGAAGAGTAGCATTAGTTTAGTGTTCAGGTGAGCAAAGGCCCAATTGAGATGGTATGTAGGATTCTGGGAAATGAACCTGTAAATTGGAAAACAAGTCCTTTATGTCAGTAGCTATATTGATCAGGTCTGATTTGATAGGAGCCAACCCAGAATCCTGAGCATCTTAGGCATGTTTGAAGTGGGTTAGCCTTTAAGACATGTAAATATGGTTTAAAGCTGGGATGTGTGGACTTACTTGAAGACTCCAATTGACTATTGTGATGGTTTATTTGCACTACAGGGATTGGCAGCAATGGGTTCCAGATGGAGCTGAAATGCTGCCCATATTTATTTAAACTGGCCCCTGACAGTGAAATGTGAATTGAAACCTCTGTGTATTTTACAGAAAGGCCCATTCATTAAGGGTCCTCTGGGCTACCCAAGCCTAGGCATGGGACCTAAAGGGAGCTACACTGAATATAATCAAGAGCAATTCATGGGGAACAATGCTACCATCATAACCTTTGTCATTTTACAAATGTATATTATTGTTTTATTATGTTTTCCTTAATATCAAACTTACTTATGTAAGTATGCATCATATTGTGCCTTGTTTTAGTACACCTTCTTCTTACAGCCATTGCATATCTGTATTTAATGAACACATGATATTAAATTATTACTTTATTTGCAGCTTAAATTGGATTTTTATTTATTTCTAAGCAAATGTGAAAAAAAGGCCTCATGGATACTTTGAACACTTCTCTGAATGACCTTAAAGAAACTTGCTGTTATTAAGGATCTCCATAGTTCATGCTGTAATATTATATTACAACTTCCTATAGTTCAGGCCAACAAATATTGCGCTAGGGCATTCTCCTCCCTCTTACCCCAAGCAGCCCCTTTATAATCTGAACTCAGGTCATATTCCTCTGTCTGATACAACACTGCCCCTCTCTGGTAAATTACAGCATTAAACTTATTGTTAATTCACCTGCTGCTGCTATTGCAACTAATAAAATATTTTTAGCATTTTAAGACTAATTTATGAAGAATTCTGCATAGTTATGCAAATAATTTTTAGACAAATAATATGTCAATGCCATTCTCTAAATATGTCATATATGTATATATACATATGAACTTGTGTATATATACACACAAATAATTGCTGCAATATATGACAGTTTTATTTGACTATTGTATTATATTTTTCCTTTTTATTTTATTTCTGCCTCTGCTCTCCCTTCTGCTGCCTCTTCCTACACTTATAATCCCCTTCCCTTTACAACTTGGCATAGTGGATGCAGGGAGCTGCGTGCAGGATGGGCAGAGATATAGTGACAAAGATGTCTGGAAACCCGAACCCTGCCAAATCTGTGTATGTGACACTGGGACTATTCTATGCGATGAGATAATCTGCGAGGAAACTAAAGACTGCTCCAATGCTGAGATCCCCTTTGGAGAGTGTTGTCCCATCTGCCCAACTGAGCCGTCCACCACCAGTGATCGTAATTTATTTATTTGTCTTCCATAAATAAATTACATGTTCATGCCTATGGATGGAATACCTTTCTCTAACAGACTGGGCATCCATGGGTACCATCTGCAATTAAAAAGGACCCCTTGTGCTTAGCCTTCTGCCAAAGTTCCAAGATTCACTAACCTATTTATAACCTCACCACAAATGGAGAGGGTAAAATCTATACATACATATAAATTTATATATACACAACTCTGTACAAGAAAATCAAAGTTTTGATACTGTTTAATTAAAGATTTTACTAGAGTAGGAACAGTACTCTAGAATACCGTGTCCTTTTTTTGCCTTCTGTTGAAACCACAGGTCTGTACTTTTGCGGTTTATTTTGGCAGCCAATCTGGAAGCACACAGAGCAAAAAAACACGTGTAGCTATAAATATGAAAGGAGCTTTAACCTATTCTTGTCATTATGTTTAAAAGGCAGAAGACATATAATCAATGGGGATCCCTTTTTAATAGCTTACCTGCACAGCTAGCACTGTGATTGTAAACAGTAGTACCTGTGATTACAGGTTCTTGTGATTAATGAGCTGTATCCTTGTGCTCATGTAAGATGTATAACTAGCAGTGCTATGTGCAGGTTTAATTAACATCTGTGAGCATAATAACCATTGTTCGTATTTCTTTGTAACTAATAATTTCCCTCCTAACTCTAGATAACTGTTCATGTGAAAAAGTGCAACTAACAGCCAGATTAACTAACCCACTTTTATATTGTACCAAAACAAAAGCTCTTTTCATTGTTCTTTATAATCTTACACTGACCTGTGCCTCAGAGCTCTGCAAGCCGAAATGTATAGGCATGTAGCACATCCACTTGGGATGGAGGCATGTGCTGGAACACTGGTTTAGTAGCGGAAGTCCTGTGTCATGTGATATAACACTTACCTTCTTCAAGTGAAGAAGGCCTTCATTGTATCTGACTTTTGTCTATGTCCTGATCTCTCTGTTTAATTGTAGTTTATGGTGTTTTGTCTTGCCCCAATATAAATTACTTTGTACTGATTTTTTTTTTTTTACCTTTTTTCCAATGAACAGGGCAAGGTTTACTAAAGGTAAATTTATTTTTACTTTATACATTGATAGTGATGAGTTGTATAGTAATAAACATTATAGAGAACCCTCTTTACAGTATAGGAGTTGACAATTATCCAGTGACTCAACATTTTCAGAAAATATTTGGCATGTGTATCATATAATGTAATATTAGTACTATAGTTGTCAAGCAAATGCTGAACTAGAAAGGTTGTAATCCCCAACAAGAATTCATTATTTTCTACTGAGATATGACTTTGTTAGATATACTCGTTCATATGATTAGGTAACATAGAGATATTTTTGGTTACCCTATAGAAATATACCAACCCAACTGATATTGTGGTGCATTTTCATTTAATTAACATTTTTCCTGGTTGATCTTCTAGGGACAAAAAGGCGAACCTGGCGATATTAAGGATGTAAGTACTTTTTTTCTATAACAATATCACATGTCATACTAGTTTTATTTCTGAAGAAAACATACCAGGAAATTTTCCTTTAATAAATGTATCTTTTTTGGTACAGTTTGCTGCACCAAGAGGACCTCCAGGACCACAGGTATAATAAACCATTCCTAAAAGCCCAGATACAGAATTATAAGTATTCCTTTCCTAGCTCTCATTTTATAGTCATTATATTAATATATTTTATTATTGCTTATCAGGGTCCTGCTGGTGAACAAGGACCAAGAGGTGATCGTGGAGACAAGGGCGAAAAAGTAAGAAAATAGATGTGTAGGACCAAACTAAATAGATACCAATGACAAAGTGAAAAGAAGTGTGTTATTTTACCAAGAGGTTAGATGTGCAGAAGCCCAGCAAATAGGTAGAAATTAGGCCCAATATATATGTAATGCAGCTATTTTTATTGGTTAGTTGAGTCTTATCACATTTGTAATTATGACGCTTTTAGTGAATTTTAAGCATGCACCAGTCTTGTACCGTTTAAAAGTAACAAGTCTTTATGAATGGAAAAGTCTTATGCCCTTCCTTAAAATGATTGACATTATATCCATCCCATATGGTTAGCCATCTTTGATGGCTTAGATGTCTGTCTTGCTTCATAGCCAATGGAGTGTATTCATCTTATTTTAAGAGGGAGAAGTAGTCTTATTCCTTTAGGGTAGGGCAAGGTATTAGGGATTACTTTATAACTGTGTAAGTTACATACTTTAGACAGATAAAAATCATTTGTGATGGGTTAATAAGAGATACTTTAAATTGGCATCATACATACATTTGTTTTAATAGTCTTTCAATATCTGAAAATCATTATTCCTTGTCTGTAAATAATACATCCATCTAACATAACTGTAACACAAAGTGCCCATTATATATATTGGAAATTTTAAACTGCATATTTTCTATGACCTGAGAATAATGTGTCCATTTTATCTGCCACTAAGGGTGCTCCCGGACCCCGCGGAAGAGATGGCGAACCCGGTACTCCTGGAAACCCAGGACCCCATGGCCCACCTGGACCTCCCGGAACCCCTGGCCTTGGCGGAGTAAGTAGGCTCAGCTCTGACACCCAACCTTTCCCACAAAGCCACAAAGTTCACATCTCAGGGTTATATCAGCCTGGGACATTTGCTGTACATGGCTAAACCAACCTGACATTGCTGAAAGACCTCGCTGTTACAAAGTAGCTTGTAACAGTCACTCTTTGTAATCAGGCAGTTTGTTTGCATTCCTCTGACACAAAATATCTTCTCTGCCCAGAAAGTTTTTTTTTCTCCTCTGGCTGGACACTGTACAAGCAGATGATTGTCCAACTGCAGACAGAGAGACAGATGCCTCATCATTATCACCAATGTGAAAACCCTAATGTAGATCAAAGTCATGCACCTAGACTCCTACATTATTAGGATAGTTGGCTTTCATTAGCAACTACAATTACACATTTCTGTACAGTACTGCAAATTCATTTTCAACATTCATTTTCAGGTATTAAAAACTGGGTAACAGAAACCCTAAATTTATCCTTCAGTTTTTGTATCTTTGTCAAAGTCTTTTGATCAGTGTAGCTGGCTGCATTTGTAGTGTGCACATGCATTAAATAATATAAATGAAAAAGAAGACAGTATTTATAATATAAGTCATTCTAGAACTTACAGTACAGCTGGGAAAAGGTCTGTATTAAAAGTAAAAAGTCTTTCAGAGTTTCCTCCTACATAAACTGCACTGGTATACATTCACCAGCCAAGAAAAACTTGCACTCTGTTCACTTCAAGCTTCCAATGATGTCTTTAGTAATAATTTGGCAGTGGCACATCCCATGTTTTTACCCTCACAAGTTCCCTTCAAGGTGTTCTTAAATCACAAGATTTAAACATTATCTTACCAAAAACAGGCACATATGTGCATTCCTATACCCAGGACTGAATTCAACTTTAGACTCATTAGACCTGTGCTTGTAGGCACCAGAAGCAGAGGCAGTTCTGTAGAGTTACCGGGCAAACATCTTTTCACCATAACTCGAAGTACAGTAATCTGATATAAATTTATTTAGACACTGTCACAATAATGCAAACCTGTGTAGAACCACTAAAGAAAAAAACGTTCTGTGTATAGAGGTAAAAAAGTGGTCCCAGTACAGGGGTATGGTTTTGGAAGCCTAAGGTTGTGTGCCTACAAGTGATGGTGGCCAGTTGGCTATATCAAAAAAATATATGTCTTGCAGCCAATCATAACTTTCAGATGGTATAACAGGCAGGGTTGCCATACGACTAGTATTCCTTAACAAATATTACATGGCCCATTTTTCATGTTACCTCTTTATTTCATTGGCCACAGGTGTCATTTTTGCCCCCTTGCAAACAGCTGAATTAACATCTTAGTATTTATAATATTCATCCTGTGTAGGGGCCTCATTGCTTTAGATCACATTAAAGTAACCTATAGCCCTTCTAGTTGTCATAGAACTACAAGTTTTAGCCAATCATATTGGAAATCATAGTTTTTCACAATCAAAGGGCATCAGTTTGCTCAAATTAGTCCTAAATTGAATAAAAGATGTAAAAATGTAGTTGTACTGTAAATCACATTTAAAATATGCAGTGCACACACACTATAAAGATGCACATCATTTATTGTGTTTCACGCTAATTCAGAAATACCTGCCTAAAGCACTATTTCATCAATTAGGCCCAACATAGTTTAATGACAACAAGCAGAATTGTGTCATTCATTTTTAGATATGTTTATTAGGTCAAATATCTAATTTGTACATTTTAAGTCACTGTTCAGACACAACTTGATAAAGCCTTATTGGCTGTGTGAACTACAGGCAGTATAGAATGGGTAACAATTCACTACAGAACTACAGACCAACAAAGTTTGAGAGCTGGATATACAATTTTCCGACAATATGATCCGATTGGACTTTGTCCGATCGTTTGTAGAGAATTCCGATCAGACAAAGTGCCACACATGCTCAGATCAAATGACGGGACCAAAGCTATTGGCTACTAGCCTGAACGTAGTCCCATCGTAACGAACAAATGTCATCACGTTCTGAACGATTGGATTTTCCGACAACTTTGTCCAACCGTTTGTATGCAACACCAGTTTCGGACAAAATCCGTCGGAAAAAATCCGACGGATTTTGTGGTCGGAATGTCTGACCATGTGTACAAGGGCAATTGTCTTATACAAAATTCAGAAACCCAGAGCAACCAATGACAAATTGTATTTTACTGCTCAATATATTATTGGTTGCTGCACCACCCTGGAGCTACATTAAAAATCTCCTAGTACAGTAACTTTATGTAGAAAAAAATCAGAACACATTTTTAACTATACTGTAATCACTAGCTGCCATGATAGTGTAACATTTATCTGTAGACATTTTGGGAACTGGTTCTCCACCGCCCAACACACACACACACACACACACACACACACACACACACACACACAGTTAGTTTTATCCTAATAGAGCTGTGTAATAGAGTGTGAAAGTTCATTTGGTAGCCATGTAGTGTACACTAATTGCTATGGCTTATAGAGTACATTGTGGTCAATCTGTTTAGTTAACTTTTTTAACCATGAGCTGAAGTTCTGTCTTTATACTGAGTTGATTCACACCTGCTGTACATGGAAACTAGGCTTGCAATTGCAAGCCTGGATTCCATGTGGGCCTTCACCACTAGCATAAAGAGCAAACCCAATTCAGAACAGAGATACGATGTCAGGAGAATTTTAGGCTCATAGAGTGTTGTCACCATCCTTATGTCAGATAGTGGAGCCTAGATAGGCATTAAACAAAAACGAATGCATTCATTTACAAATCATTAGGGAATGATTTATGCAGGAAAAAAAAATGTGTTCAGGAGGGTTCTGACCTCCTTCATTTTTGGGTCCCTAGCAGCCAATCATTAGGCCTAAATACTATCACATGATAAAGGGGGTAATATAATATCAAACAACTGAATCTACTGGTGGCAGCAGAGAGAGGAATGGTGGTTGAGCACTGGAGAGATAAGTATAAGGTGCTTAAGGGTGAGCTTTGCATTGACACTGACACTTTGAGTTTGCCAGTGGAGATCTTCACCTTTATAGGCTGTCCCACAAACACAAGGAAACATGTACTGAACGAAATATGTAGGCTGCCATTGCTGACATCTTCTTCTGAAAATGCTGGTTACCTGGCTGTCATGCCGATTCATTGAAGCTGATTTACAGCAAATTCCTGTTTACTAAGAATACCTAATTATGCACAGATAAAATATATCACCAGGAATTTGCTTTTCACATGATTGGTTAACTGAATATTCACTTTATTTACGCTTTAGTAAGGGAAGATGCTTAAATTCTTAGTAAATCAGTCTTAATGTGTCCCAGATTATAAGTTCTGACTATAAGTTACATAGTTAGTTAGGTTGAATGAAAACACCAGTCCATACAGTTCAACCTGAGTGAGTGTCTGCAATTGTCCCTATCCCTGTACATCGCACACTCACATAGGGCCAATTTTGGACAGAAGCCAATTAACCTACCTGCATGTCTTTGGAGTGTGGGAGGAAGCTGGAGTGCCCAGAGGAAGCCCACACAGGCACAGGGAGAACATGCAAATGCCAGGCAGGTAGTGTTGTGGTTGGGAATTGAACCAGTGACCCTTTTTACTGCTAGGTGAGAATGCTAGCCACTACACCACTGTGCCCCCCTAACTTCACTTTCTGCATGCATGTTCCTTGATAATGGCTCAGAAAGTAATAAAGATTAGCATGGCAAGCAACTTCAGCCTCCAAATTTCTCCCAAATCATGATCCTTGAGTAGCTATCTAATGAGTTATTTAATAAAAAAGCATATGTTTTAAGAATTACAGCCCTCAAGATTTGAAGGCCTGTCTTAGAAAGTAGATGCTACAGAGAATTCTTGAAAAAAGTTTAACACATGACCTGACATCAGGATTTCTTATATAGCCATCTTGGATTTGTACTACTTATGTAAATTATACAGTTGGCAAACAACTTTTGTTTTAGATGTTGCAGTTAAAACAATGCAATGAATATTGATGATGTAAACTCTAACTGGGATGTTTGTTTGTTTCTGCAGAGCTTTGCTGCTCAGATGACAGGAGGCTTTGATGAGAAAGCTGGTGGTGCACAGATGGGTGTTATGCAAGGACCAATGGTAAGTATGTTGCCAGTACCTATTGCCAGTGCTCTGTAGCAAACTGTCTAGGGCACCAAAGCTGGTCATACAGATGGAATTTCATACAAACATTGGAACATTTGTATGATTTTATAACGATTAGTCAAATCAACGTTCGTTTTCGACGTTCATTAGTGATGAAAAAATTTGAAGGATGGAAAATCTTTCTCAAACAAACTAAATACTAACTGTGAATTTGGTTTTTGTTTGTGAAAAATCACACATATTGTATGAAACCTGTTTATTATATCTGAGATTACATTTAAATAGCAAGTCTGAATGACATTTTAAAGGCTTTCGGATTAAAAATAGTGATGGCAAGAATACAAAGTTTGAAGTGTTACTAAACCAAGGACCCTGCATTTACTATATCTGGTCTCCCACGGTACACAGAACATGGAAATGCAATTATTTTAGTAAATATAAACTGATAAATACCTTTTCTCATCGGCAGTATACAACAGTCTTATGTTTTCTATTAGTGTACAGCCAAGCACTGGTTAAAGCTTGTAGGAGGAGTTTTATGACTGTCTTATGTGACTGTAAGACCCCTGACCCTCTTTCTGGACAGTGCTGATTGGCCCTGTGCTGATCACATGCATCCTCCCAAGAAAGAAAAACTCTAGCAATACACACCAAACTGAGCATGTGTAGCTTGACTCCATAGACTGTGTATTATCAGGAAGCTATTAGGGGACAATGGAAGGAGGGGAGGATCAGAGAAGCCAGGATCAAACAGCCTTTTTACACAATGCAGAGGATTAGCCCCTTAGGCTACACAGTGAGTATAGCAAGCATGCTTTACTGCATATACAGTTTTATTTTACTGTTGTGGGTTTAGTAACACTTTAAGTAGGTTCTGATGTGAATTCTCATACAAATGTTGTTCTTACAATATTACAATATTATACTACTATATGACAAGCTTACGACTGGAGAGAAAGAAATGGACAATTAGACATTTTGTTTGAACTTCCATAGAATAAAAAGTGAAACCTGAATAGTTGCAAGTTCCAAGCATTTGGAAACAATCCTACCTTTGTGCTCATTTTATTTTTCCATTTTCAGTATATTATCATGTATATTATCATGTATAAAATCCCAGAAACACAGAGAGACTATTGATTATACCAAACTGGCAGCCCTCCAAATGTTGCAGAACTACAATTCCCATGAGGCATTGCAAGGCTGTCCATTACAAGCATGGCTTCCACCGGCAGAGGCATGATTGGACTTGTAGTCCCACACTAGAGGATGTAGAAAACACAAACACTGTTGATCTCTATTAAGTTGTAATAAGCAAATACAGGCTTAAAAAAGAGGATTTTTAAAAAATATTATTAAACATTATTTATAACAAAATGTTCACATTTCTAAGCATGTATATTAACAAATCTAATCTTTAATTATGTCCTGTTATATTAAAGACCTACCAAGAAGAATGTTATTAATATAGCATTGATATACTCTGTGGTGTTTTATAAAAACACAGCAAATAAATTGAACTTGTACTTTGCACTTTTAGGGCAAAGTATTGTATCCATTCGATATTTTGCACACCTTGCTGCAGATAGTTACCTTCTCCTACCATCCACTGAGGACCCATGCTTCACCATACATGGAAGTACTTTGTACTTCCGGATATGGTGGAACATGTGTCTAACTGACCTTCCTCACATGATACAGAGTTCAGCACCTGAGTGGTCAGTAGCCAGGCCAGGGCACTGCCATGGGGATGGGGAAAAGCCCTGTGTAAGGTCCTTTTCTTTGGTGGCCATGCAGTGGAGGTGGAGGAGAAGAACAGGAAAGATGCCAATAGCCAAGGCTAGGGGCATTTAAACAAACTCATACATAGCCCTGCTTTTAAGCATCTTTCATTAACACTTTTTATTTTTTCAGAACTGCAGTGGTTATTTCATAAGTATTGGCTAGACAAGCCATGACTCCCCAGTTACTTGAACGTATATTAACTCAGTAGCTGACATTGGTTGCTTACTCTTGTTTTAATTAATTACATTTTCATTTTCTTTGTATAGACAGGGGCAGCACTTTACATTTACCACAATGTCGGCGGTGCCCCAACAAACAACCAGACAAATTCATAACAACGCTACATCGAAACAAATTAGACACAATTACCTTAATTATTTCCTTTCCTAACTAAGTCGTGCATAAAAAAATCAATAAAGGAAACCACAGACCTGTAAACATAATGCGGGATTTGTTTGGAGCTCGACAGGGCTGCTCTTAAACATGCAGACATCGGCTGCTGCTTCATAGAATCCCCACTGAATTCCTCCAGGAAATGTCTACACTCTAGCCTTTCTTGGCAGGCAGTAAATGAAATCAAGAACTTGTAAACATGGCTGCTGTCCAGCCCAAAGCCTCTAAGAAGCTGTGCTAAATAAATATAGATGTGTTACTGAGTAAAAAACAAAAAGCATACAGTTACATACCAGCAG
This sequence comes from Lithobates pipiens, assembly GCF_037356315.1. NCBI lineage: Eukaryota > Metazoa > Chordata > Amphibia > Anura > Ranidae > Lithobates > Lithobates pipiens. The sequence continues at coordinate 573,212,652 of NW_027507748.1, forward strand.
TGCGATACAGAAGGCCATTGATTCCCTTTTTTTAATAAGGCTTCACTATCTAGGTTATAATTAAATCATGTTTTTATTTATATCATAGGGCCCTATGGGACCTAGAGGACCTCCTGGACCACCAGGTTCTTCTGTAAGTATTTATATTATGTAAATGCTATAAAATTATGCTTTCATACCATATATCAGCTTGATAAGTTCTTATTAACTCAATTTTATTTCATTTTTAGGGACCTCAAGGTTTCCAAGGAAATCCCGGTGAGCCTGGCGAATCTGGTGCTTCTGTAAGTATTATATTTAATTCAAATTTTTGGTTCTTTACACACACACACACACACACAGTAACAGAGTCTTTCTAGACCCCAGCAATAAATTATAATAAATTGCAGCTTACCAGTCCTTAGATGTGGGGGATGCATTAGTTTTCTTTTTCAGGTGTTTTTTTTTACTTTATTTTTACCCGATGATCATGCCAGTACTACACTTCCTGTTTTACAGCCACATCACTCAACACACAACACTGCATCTATAGAAAAGCAGCAATGTTGACCTATGACAGAAAGTGTAGTAAGACTACAAAACACCTCCCCTCTCATTATTTCTATAAAGTAAGGGGAGGTGTTCTGTAGTTCACAGGTAACCTGAACAGGGAGATAACAGGGCATTTATATCCTTACCATATAGATAAAACAACACACTTTCAATGCTATAGTTCATAGACCGAAAGAGAGAAAATGGAAGAAGTTTATTGTTCGGGTTTGTGTATACATAAACACATCCATAGCTTCATACTATAATACTGCCATACTCAAGCAGCTATTGATCTATTTCTCATTGTACTGACATCCGGGCCACTGTTTTACAGTCTCAGCCATTTCAGGCTGTGGAGTGGTCTTCTACGCTATACCCCCCCCCCCCCCCCCCGCCAACACCCCCATATATACACATACCTTTATACCCAAAACACACACACAGTGCCTTTATAATAACACATATGTTGAGTATCAGGCTTTTAGGCAGTGGAGCAGATATATTTTATTACTCCATAATGACTAGGAACATGGTATAAAGATGTTCAGAAGTTGGGCCTTTTTGTTCAGATCATTCAACATGGATCATTAGGAGGTTCATAAAATTTATTTTACTGTCAAACAGACTTGACCCACATTCGATAAATTACACACTATTGTTTTGCATTTCTCTACAAAATCTTCACCCAACATTACCTTTTTGTGAACCATCAATTATAACTCGGTTAGGAAAGAACATCTGTTTGCCCAAAGTATATAACCATAAGCATATTGGCTCTTTAAATCCTATCATTATGTGTGCTATTGAAATCTTGTCACATCATAATGTAGCAATCATCAGTATAGTTATTTCAGCAACTGAACAAAGTGCTAATGGTGACACCTTGTTTGCGTTCGTGATTAGAAGTAAAACCCATTTGCATGGAACATTTAAGTTATGGCTTCAGCGTGACATCTGTATTGTATGGTCCGAATGGCAGACATATACAGTGGAATGATGTCTTTCGAATACTTTGAAGCATAATTATGGTATGTGGGAGTTTAAAGTGAGCCATGCACTGCCATATAACATGTTCCTTCTTGGAGTGAAGAGTGTAATATTTGGGAATTCTGCTAGCTATACTATCAAAGTTTGTGAACAACTTGTATAAATATAGTAGATAGACATATTTTGGGAATGGAGTAAAATTGTTCCAACTTGTGGTCAGAGGAGGGAGCACTTCTGCGCAACTTATCATGCCATTTAACGTGTTTGTTTTTCATATCATCTCACTCTCTTGTTTTGTTTATTGTTTAGGGCCCTATGGGTCCCCGTGGTCCTCCTGGCCCTGCTGGAAAGCCTGGTGATGATGTAAGTTTTGCAATTTTGTGTTTTTGTTTTTAATGAAGTCCAAAATATGTGTACTAGTAGTGCCATGACACCTAAACATAGCATGCATTTAGATGTGTTAGGCCTGATTCAGAAAAGTATGTTCATTTTACACATCCACTCATGTGAAGGAAAATGTGACTTGCCCTTGTCATAATTGGATGTTTAAAATAAAGATGGATTCAAGTCATTTCTGTTGGTAAATCTAATTAAGATTGCACAAATAGACTTGAAATTTTTTCAAACAGCCTGAGAAAGATCATGTTTTGAAAGATCTTTCACAGGTCTGATAAGCACTGTCAGCTGTCTATAACTAGTCATACAGATGTATGATAACCCTGCCTGTCTGTTTATCCATGAATTTTGCAAGCATTTATTTGGTCTTCTGTATGACCTAGAGTCTAGCATAGTTTGTCAAATGCTTGGTCTTCTGTATGGATCAATATGACAAAGCTAAATATGAATAATTTGGCAAAGCTGGATTGATTATTACCAAAATATAATAGTCATAGTAGGAATAATGTTAATGGTAAAGTAAGAACAGAATTAGCTGTAATATTATTTAACACCATTCTATGTTAGTGAGCTGGGGTATATTTTATAGAAACCATTTCTATTAGAAAACTATCTATGCCATTGTTTATCTAAACTAATGTTTCAATTACTCACATAGGGTGAAGCTGGAAAACCTGGCAAGTCTGGTGAACGTGGACCTCCAGGACCTCAGGTATAACAAATTGTACTAAATTGTGTGTCAAAGCTATTAAAAAATACGTTTATCTTTTTTTTTTTTCACCAACACATATCATAGTATATAAATCTCCTCCATAGTAGCTATATACTAATATAGAATTTCATGGCCCAAATCAGTTACAACACAGATGCAAGATAGCAGATTGATGTAACACATTTAACATAAATTTAAGATGAAGATGTCCAAAGGAAGAGCTGATAGAACTTGTTTGATCCTACTTTCGGAAGGCCCAGTGATGGACATTTCATAGGGAAGCATGCCCCAAATCCTAAGGTGAAAGATGACATCACATCTGGAATATTTGATGGTACACTGGAGGACTGGATACTGCTCTAATAAATAGTGGAGATAATTAATGGGAGTAACAGAATATTTGTGGAATGGGTCATGTCGCGCTGGATAAATAATGACACCGTTAATGAGAAATATTATTTATTCTACTGGAATAATGCTTCAAATAATGGAGACCATCATACTAGAATGTTGGAGCACTGACCCCATTAATGGAAAGCAGCATGTTACAGAGGCTTATCAGTGATCCTGCTGATAAGGAACATCATGTCCTCCTCTTGGAATATCAACTATAAGAAATTATATCTGACTGGTGGAAGACTGAAAGCATTTATGGGGGTACAACTAAATTAATATTAAATGAAGACTGTGCTATAACTGAAGGAACACTGATACAATGAAAGAGGGAGATATGTCCTACACATGGAGCATGAAATCCTTATTGGAAATGACTGTGTCCTGTGATGGGTCGGACTAATATTTTATGACCCAGGAGTGGAACATTCCAACTCTGACCTTAACTTAGGTGAAATGTATACATAAAATACCAAGTTACCTGTCCTATATATACATGGCTTTTAGAAATAAAACACCTAAAAACCAATGTGAAAATAAGTGATTTTAATATAAATGTATGATATTGAACATACCCTATTATTATTTATTTTCTAGGGTGCACGTGGATTCCCCGGAACTCCTGGACTTCCTGGAGTAAAAGGACACAGGGTTTGTATTAAAATACAAAAGAAATTGAATGTACAAGTGATTAAATAAGAACCTGTATGTAATCATATATTTCTAATTGCAGGGTTACCCAGGTCTGGATGGCGGAAAGGGTGAAGCTGGTGCTGCTGGTGCAAAGGTAATAATCTAAAACCTAATTATTTACTGTTATTTAGCAGTCTTAGTACAGTAGTATATATAATACAGGATCCCCTTCTAAATGGAAAGAGCTATTGTAACTTCATGATAACAAATCTTATTAAACTCTTCTAATGTTCTTTATATTCTTATAGGGTGAGGGTGGTGCTCCTGGTGAAGCTGGTTCTCCTGGTCCAATGGTAAGTTCATTATTTTGGTATATACCCCACACCCAACTATTGCTTTTTATCGCTCTTAAAATCTTTCATTATAAACATGCAATGTGATTCCTGGATACTTAAATGGGGTATTCCTTCCAACAACAAAGTGGAATACTTTTGAAAATGCATTCTGATTTTGACCAATAGTGGCTTCTGTGCTCAGAACCCCCATCAATTAGCTTTTACAGATTTATGAAAAATGGAAAGCTAGAGAACTTATTTATTAAACAGTGAAAGAGGGAACACTGAAAACCATTTCAACCATAGTTTACCATACTGAAGTCAGATCAGTAAAAAATTTATTTTGATTGATTGCTGTAAGTAGAGCTTTGCTCCTTGCACTATATTATTGAAAAAGCCAACTTTCATATATTCTATAACGACATCTTTACATTCTCTGTAGAATAAGATACAATTTTATCTCTATGTCCTAATGTTGTATATATATTTACCATTTCAAGTTTCTACTCTTTAGATAAAATAAAGACTTAAAAAAATTCTCTTATTTTCTAGGGTCCACGTGGTCTGCCTGGTGAGAGAGGACGTCCCGGATCTTCTGGTGCTGCTGTAAGTATTAATTAAGGAATTCAGAGTATATTGTATAATTATGTTCAGTAGGTTCTTGTTCGGACACAAAGCTGCTCCCCAAAATAAATATATTGGTGTGCCTATTAAGTCACTTATGTTAGCTAGGGTTAGGAATGAGTTAGAATTTAGAGAAATTGTTCACAAATAGCAATACAGAAACCATCTTGATTTGCTAAAATTCATAAGTGACTGAATAGATTTAACTAAGACACAAACAGAATCACTAAGATCGGAACAGGTGTCAAAGTTGGGGCAAATAAAAATATAAAATAGAGGAGGCTAAATTTGCAGGTTTATTCAGTAGGACAGTGGACAAAAATTCTACTACATATGCTAACCCAAGAATGTAAATCAGTTATTAAAGCGTGACACAAAAATGGTTTCTCATTAAGTCAATAAAATCCTTTTTTTTTTTTTAATCCCAAACCCTCTGAACTATGATTAACAAGATAGTTTGATAAGTTAAGGTAGTTAGTGCATAACTACCCAGCAGTCCTCTGAAACCTGCCCACAAAATGGCTGCTTCCAGTGTTTGCACAAAGACTAAAACAATTTTCTTTAGATGAGTGTAGTCAGACATCCAAGCCACAGTACATTGTTTTCATAGTACCATATCTAACTCTGACATATTTTTCAGAGAGCTAGTCTTAGATTACAAGTGGTTACATCTTTGAAGTTGTGTGAAAGAAAAACCTGACGTGACTTGTAAAAAGAAAACAATTAGGGTGTGAATAAGGATTATATTTTTCATTGAATGTGTCTCCTTCATGTACAGGCTAGCCACTGGCATGACAATATGTATTTATATTCGCAGTGTGAATATAAATGTAAACTCAGACATATCCAAACTGCAACAAATCATTGTACTGGTTTAAAACACATTTCCGAAACAACATGTATAAATAAAGGAGCTTTCCTGTGTAAATATACATTAAAGCATATATAGAAAATATAAGTGATCAGAACTAATCCCCTGCAGCTTATAGGTCAGAGCTGAACATTCTCTTATCCCATGCCTGTCTATGTGCGGATGGTTTCTGTTTAGGCTTGTTTCCAACATTCCAATCTTACCTGGATTCACATCTGACCTCCAAAAACCTTTAAATATAACATTAAATCTAAAAGCTACAATGTACTATGTACACAATATAAAAGCTGTTTTTTGCAGATAAAAATACTTTAAAGCAAGACTAAAGCCTTTTCTTAAAAGACAATTCTGTGCAGGCATCATAATTATTGCAGAAAAGACATGCAATGTCTCTTTTGCAATAAAATAAACCTACCTGCTACTGAATTGCACACTTTAGTATACATTCCAGCGCTGTGCCCATGTGCCAGGATGATAGAACTCCTTAGCACGGGCGTTACATCATCCCACACCAGCCAATCAAGATAGCTGAAGACCAGCACCTGAAAGAAGCCAGGGAGAAGATCCCTTTTCCAGTGAGGGAACTTATGGGTGTCAGACCATTTGAGCTAAGGTAAGTATTGCAGACTTTAGTTCCACTTTACCAGGAATAATGGATAGTGTCTAAATTTAATCCTTTAGAATTATTTTAGATCCCCTTGTTTAGAGCAGGCATGAGACTAAAGGAGTCCTTACAAGATACATTTATAGCAGGAAGTGGTTGGATGTTTTCCAGGCTTTTCAGGAGATGTATTAGCAAATCTTCAATCACTGACTCATTTGCATAATAAATGTAGTCATTGGGCTGACAGATTGTCCACCTCAGCCATTCATTGTAGAGCAGAAAACATTTGGCCATGATAGTCAGCTCTGAATTTACCTATGGCCTGGAAATAATAAATCTGCATATGCACATACAAAGATTTAATATCATTGAGAATAAACAATGCACATTTTGCATTGCAGAACCATCATTTCGTGCTTTTGCTAAAAGCAATTGCTAAAAAAAAAAAAAAAAGTTATTTTTTTACACTGTAAACCTGTTACTGTTTTTTCGGCCTTGCCCTAAAGCAATTTTATCTCCAAAAATGTGACCTTTACATTTTTCCAGAATGAATGCATGCCCCCCTGTGCTTGCATGTTTTGAAATTGGGGTAATGCTGCATTTCCCCCACTGAGTGGCACTATAGAGACAGCCTACCTCTGTAAGGTCTTTGTGTTTACAGGTTGCTGCATGCAGTGTTGCCTTTCTGCCACTGGGTGGCAGTGTAGAAGCATAAGCTTTATGTATCATTTTGGGGTGCAGATTTAGTCTTTTTTAGAACAACAAAACAAATACATTATCTCCACATAGGGTGCACTCATGCAAGAACAACATATATGTTTTCAAAAGTTAGAGTTTTTCATGACATAGGTAAAGTAAAAGGCACTGTATTTCATTTTAAAAGTCAGACAATGTAGGCAATGTACTAAATATTTATCTGAAGCCAGACAATCTAGTCCCATTTAGCATTTATTTAGCATACAGTCACTGAAAAACCAAACACTTTATACATAAATATGTCCTTACAAAGGAATGGAGTGTTTTCTTAATAGCCACTAATCAGATTCAAGCTTTCAGGACAGGTCAGATGCTGATTGGTGGCTGATGAGTAAGTATAAGTACCTCTGGAGGACTGGATCATGCAGGATCCAAATGCCAAATAACTTATTTGCCAACTAATCTGGCACAATCATGCACATTTGCATTAGGTGCCTAGCAGACATCCCCAGTATTAGCCTTGCTTAGGGGAAAACATTAACGATCAGCTGGTAGAAATTCCCTCCTGAAGGATGATTCTTCCTCTCTCTCCATCACAGAGTTTGTGCCATGATTGAGTAGTGTCTATAGGTATACAAATGGTTCCAATGGTGCTAGAATCAGATGAATGTTTTCTGTAGGTACCTTTAGAGGCTCAGCTTTTTCAAAGTGACCTTCACCCCTGACAATTAAGTTATCACCTTAAATATTGTTCATTCACATCAGTCTGTGCCCTCAAGGAACTTCCAATCTAAGATCCCTAACTCACATACCTTCTTACATGCACACACATACTGGGGCTCAATTTAGGCAGGAGTCAATTAAGCTATCAGCATATCTTTAGACTGTGGGTGGAAATCAGGTTTCCCAGAGGAAACCCACACAGGGAGAACATGCAAACCCCATACATACAGTGTCTAGACTGGGATTCAAACTAGGGACCCAAGCACTGCAAAACAGAAGTGTTAACCACTCTTTTTACAAATAGTGTTTAATTGTGATAGTGTGTACAACATTAAATATCATACAGCAGGTGTAACTTTACAAGCAATATAAATAAGGTATTTTAATGTATATGTTAAGAAAGCATGTTATCTGATAAGTATGATTTATTATCTAGCAGAATAAACCTAAGTTATGCCTTATATACAAGAATAACATATCTCTGTAGACCTCTAAATCACAGAATGTAAGGAATTTAGCTGTCTTCTTTGATTTATGATCCACAGATGTAAGACTGATCAAATTAATATACAGTAGCATATTGGTTCTTTTATATAAATCACCCTAATCTATCTTGCTCACATAATAATAGAAGTGAAATCTTATACTAAACAACAAACCTAGTTTAGATTCATATTACAGTTCAGGCTTTGCTTAATAATACAGTATATATCCAGTGATAAGGCATGCAACCCATGGAATAGCCTTTTGGAACATAAATGTTATAAATCTTAATGGAATATAGCAATATAACTGAAGAATTATGCTCTCCTTACAGGGTGCTCGTGGTAATGATGGTCTGCCAGGTCCCGCCGGTCCACCAGTAAGTAATGTTTTGTAATATTTTATTTAGATTCCATAATTATTTTAGACAGGGCTTTTTTTTCAGCATGAACGTGGGGGAACGCAGCTAGGACACCTCCAGCACTGAATGTATCTAATGGCAAGTGGTGCTGGGGTGTGCTGGAGGGTCCATTGATGCTGGCTGCTGGAGGATCTTATGTTGCTTGGTGGTCCATTGTTGCTGGGAGGGATCTACTGTTGAGAGAGGGGTCTATTTTTTGCTGGCTGCTGGAAGATCTATTAATGCTGGCTGTTGGGAGATCTATTGTTGCTGGTGGGTCTATTGTTCCAGGGGTTGATCTGTTTATGTTAGGATGTATTCTGTTGCAAGGGTCTGTTGTTTCTGGAGGGGGGGGGGCTCTATTGTTGTTGGAGGATCTATTATGGCTTGGGGTACTATTTTACTTCTTTTTAAATTATCCCTAACAAACTCCATACAAATTATTTAGCACCACAAAATGATACTTGGTTCTGTTTTCTCTAAAAGGAGCAGTACTGGGAGGTGGGTAGAGGGTGGAACCAAGGGACAGTGCTCAGAGGTGGGTAGGGGGTGGAGACAAGGGATGACTTGGAAGAGGGGAGTACCTGCATCTGTTCTCTTGAGGGAAAAAAAGCCCTGGTTTTAGATATTAATTTATTTAGCATATTTGTTTGTTTAGATTTTAGTATATTTTCTAACACTTTTTAGATAGGTACCTTCACATGTAGTAATATAAAGGGTCCCCAGTCCAAAGTTAACAACAGTGAAGCCCTACTCCAATTATAAAGACTGAAGACCATAACAATATGATTCTCATAAAAAATAATTAGGGTGGACCTACTAAAGAAATAGAGAATGTTCATGTGGTTTATTGAATCAAGTGAAGCTATGTTCAAGCCTATTATTAAACCATATGTAAGGAAAAATCCAGTTTTTTAAAATACCTGGCACATATTTGGGTATTCTTAATGAACATAGCTGAACATTATTCACTCTGCTAAGTGAACATTCCCTACTTCTTTAATAAGTCACCCACATGGAGTTATACCAGAGTTCACCAGCAGGTGGCGCTGTAGAGTGTTGAGAAATCCTAAACTGTATGGGAGAGCTTTACTGTGCTGCAAAACAGAGATATCCCAAACAGATTAGCAACAGATAATCCCTTTATGTGATTGACTGTAACAATTTAATATTTTTAGGCAATATTTTTATTGGTGTATGGCAACTAATAATACGCTTTACAAAATGAGTGAACATTTTTTCTTTGGCATCTCCCAGCATGCTGGAACATTTCTACCATCCAAATGCCAAAGTTGCCTAGCCAATTTTTTTTTTTTCATCTGATCAATAGAAAAACAAAATAGGGGTAGGATTCAGAGCCACTTTAGCAACAATGACAATGCATGCAATTGCTGAATTTTCCTTAACCGATTATTATGGCCAAATAATTATTGGTGTTTAAATCAGTAATAATTGAGAACTGTTTGAGGAAGGAGAAGCAGTGTTTAGAAGTGGCACATATTTGTCTGATTGGGTACAATGTATGTGAACTGTATTGCAGAAGTCTCATTTCCTCTCCAGCTGTAAAAATACTTAGGGCTAAACAGTTTTAAGATTTGTCTGCCGGCTCGAAATCACAGCTTGTCTTTGTTTACAGGGACCTGTTGGCCCAGCTGGAGCTCCCGGATTCCCAGGTGCCCCTGGCTCCAAGGTATGTGTTAAGTTACAGCAATTTGTCTGCAGCCGCTCAACAATGACATGTAGATGTGCAGAAAACCAGACAGACAATGAAGGAGACCAGACAGAATACATTCTTTACAAGTGGATACATTGAAACAATGGGAAATGTGCCATAGGCCTAAGCTGATTGGCTGTCATTATTGTATTGATGTTTTCCCAATATGTAAAATGGAACCGATAAGTGCTGTGAATGTCTGAGCTGTTATGTGACTGAATGCAGACAGTGAAGGTTTGGGCAAACACATGCATCAGAAACATACATAATACTATATAAATCATAAATACAATGGGGGGGATGTTCTCATTACCCCTCCCCCATTCTTTATACTTCATAAGAAAAATTATCATTACTCCCCTTTATATGTCATAAATGATAAATACCATTTATTATTATTATTATTATTATACAGGATTTATATAGCGCCAACAGTTAGCGCAGACATTACAGTTACATTACAATTTGGTACAAGAGGAATCAGAGGGCCCTGCTCATTAGAGCTTACAATTTAAAAAGGAAGGGTCAATTGATACAAAAGGGAATAGCTGTGGGGGGATGAGCTCATGGAGGAAATAAAACAGTGTTAATTAGAAGCAGGATAGGCTTCTTTAAAGAGAAGGGTTTTCAGGGATTGTCTAAAGATGGATAGATTAAAAGACAGTCGGACAGATTGGGGTAGGGAGTTCCAAAGGATGGGAGAAGCTCTGGAGAAATCCTGGACATAAGGAAATATTATCATTACCCTCTCCCCCTTTTTATACTTCATAAATGATATATTTCATATGGAAATATTATAATTACCACCTAACCTTCCCTTCTTTATACTCCATAAATGATACATTTGATAAGAAAATATTATCATTACTCCCTCCTCCCTTTATACTTTATACATGACAAATACCATAAGGAAATATTATCATTACCCTCTTCCCCCTTCATAATGATCAATTTAATATGGAAATAATATAATTACCATTCATCCCTCTCCCCTTTATAATTCATAAATTATAAATTTGATATGGAAATATTATAATTACCAACCAACTTACCCCACTTTATACTTCATAAATGATGCATTTGATAGGGAAATATTATCCTTCCCTATCCCTTATACTTCATAAATTTTAACTCAGATAGTGAAATATCATTAACCCCTCCCCCTTCCATTTTATAAATGTTACATTCAATAGGGAAAAATTATCATTGCCCCAGTTTATACTTCATAAATGATAAATACCCTAAGGAAATATTATTATTACCCTCTCCCCTTTTTATACTTCATAAAGTATAAATTTGATACAGAAATATTATAATTACCACACAACCTATCCCTCTTTATACTTCATAAATTATACATTTGATAGGAAAATATTATCATTACTCTCTCCTCCCTTTATACTCTATACCTGATAAGTTTCTTAAGCAAATATAATTCCCTCCTTCCCTCTTTGTACTTCATAGATGATCAATTTGATGTGGAAATATTATAATTATCAATCAACCTACCCTGCTTTATACTTCATAAATGATAAATTCAATGGAGTAATATTTTGATTACTCTCTCCTCCTTTTATGCTTCATAAATGATAAATTATAGGGAAATATTATCATTGTCTCCTCGACCCTTTGGACCCTTGTTTATTACAAAAATACATTTTCTAAAAGATGATGAACATTTACATAACATAGACCTTTTTCACACTCAGCCTAGTTAAAAAAATGCAAACTTTTATCCAGTGATATGTCTGAGCAGTATGTGTCTGATGTTAAATTTCTCCCCAAAGCTCGATGCATTTCTTGGACTTTGGTCCATTTCATCAGGAATTTATTAGCAGAACATATGTGTACTTCACTGGATAGGGCTGGGTCCAGGGATGTCCAAACCAGAACCCCACAGGGGGACAAAATAGGTGAACACTAGGATTGGAAAAATGCAGGGGGATCCACACGAAAATATAATATGTATAGGAAATGTATGAATTGTTTTTATGGTATGTGGTTTACATAAAGTATAATATCTGATGCATGATGGCGCATGCTAAAAGGGTTTACATTAATCCACTTAACGTCTCATTAAAAGGCCATTTAATCACCACAGGTTTTTAAAGAAGCATGTGTTTCTAGTATAGGAGTACAACCTGTGTGTATTCACCCAGCAGCATTTTTCTATTTGAAGATGCCAGCTAGTTAGCAATATCCAGTAATGGTAGGATATTACTAGAGGAAGCAGACATTGTCTAGCTTGGACAAGTATTATAAATTCAGATTGGAATGTAATTTAATTCACCAGTCATTGGTTTACCCAACAACATGGCTGCCCTTCAGTGCACGTCTATGATTTAAATATATGTAAAATGACAACTATGACATTGCACTAGCAGCATGCAAGAAGTCACCATATACAGAACAGTGCACATTCTCGCCACTGGAGGGCAGACTTGCAAAAGGTCATGTTCAGTGGATGTGGCTTGTTCAGTTAGTTTATAGCATTTCAGGGTAGTTTTAACATAGTTTATTACTTTTTTATAGAGTTATTACTTAATCCCACAGCAATAGAAGTCATTTAACAACACTTTATTCTATATTTAATTGTTTTGTTTACTGTTATGAATGCTTCAGTGCTGTCTGGGAATTTTCTTTAGTTGCGTTATGTGGTATTTAATGCATGTGAGACCAAAACACTTCCTTTAATGATTGTGCCTTGACCTTACACCTGGTCAGTTCATGGTGGACAAATTCTTCTCTAAGCACTTAAAGGGATTAGAGCAGAGCAATAGGGGGCCGAGAGGTTCAAACTAAGGACAAAAAAAGAGAGCACAATAAGGTTGGGGAACACATTGCCACAAGCTCCTCGAAGTGTTCAGAGAACTTCAATAGCAATCTCTGTTATTTTTGGTCTCAAGTTTGTATTCCCAGGAGTCTCGGTTCATGGGTAACCATAGTAACCAGACAGCAGAGGGGTCTGGCCTGGAATTCCTATAAACAAGGCTCTTTGTCTAAGGAGACAGGGAAGAAAGCATCAGGGCATGAATAAAACAATGATTCCAACAAACTAAGGTCACACAGCTTCAGGAGTCACGTAGACGTTTCACTAAAGGGATGCAAATATTTCCGCAGAAAGACTATTTCTATCGGTATTAGGGTATTTTTCTTAAAAATGTACAATGGTATACAATGATCACTGCAAGAAGCATGCAACTGAGAACAAACTAGGCAAAAATGTTCCATGTACCACCCATCCTAATTGCAATATACACTCTACCTGATTTTATGAATTATTAATATTCTGTACCTCTGTGGGCCTCATACATAAAAGTACCTTAAAGAATATTATTATTATTCAGGATTTATATAGTGCCAACAGTTTGCACAGCGCCTTACTAAATTAAGAGGGGGGAACAAAGGGCCTTGCTTGTAAGAGCTTGTAAAGGAAAAGTTCCAAATGAAGGGAAAGTAATATTTACTCACTCAGATTGAATGACGAAGCCCATGTATACTTCTCTAAAATTATTGACATAAATTGCAAGTAGATATTCCAGGGTAGGTCATCTACTCCATCTATTCCAGGAGTAGACATCTACTTTTTGGTCATCTGCTGTAGTAGTAATCTTGTTAGCCATTGATTCATGTGGAAAGTTTGGAGTTTAACCACTTCAATACAGGATACTTTCACCTCCCTTCCTGCCCAGGCCAATTTCAGCTTTCAGCCCTGTCACACTTTGAATGACAATACTCAGTCATGCAGTACTGTACCCAAAATTTTAATTTTTATCATTTTTTAAATGTGTTTTTGAGAGAGATAGAGATTTCTTTTGGTGGATTTTTATCACCACTGTTTTTTTTTTAATTATTTCCCTTATAAATGAAAAAAGACTGAAAATTTGGAGAAAAAAAAAACATGTTTTTCTTTATTTCTGCTTTAAAATTTTGCAAATAAATAATCTTTCTTCAAAAATGTAGGCCAAAATGTATTCTGCTACATTTTGTGTAATAAAAATAACCCAAATCACTGTATAATATTTAGTCTGTAGGAAAGTTATAGAGTCTAAAAACGATGGTATATACATATTTGAAAAATGATAATTCCTGACTGTACTCTAATTACTTAAGGCCCCAAAATGCCAAAACAGTACAAATACCCCTCCAAATTACCCCTTTTTGGAAAGTACACATGGTACAGCTGCACTGGCCATGTCTGTACCATGTAATCACTGTGACCAATTACAGAGTTCATCACAATAGTGTAGAATGAATAGCTACAAATGAAAGCAATTCTGTGTGTAAAACTGTCATGTGATCACTGTGATTGAATACTGACATTACAAAGTACCGGGGCCGGCTTGGTACAATGATCGGTGTTCCATTGTGTCCAGTGGACACAGTGGGTAACAGATCGTGCCACTGTGCGCCCCTCTAGGGCAAGCCCAAGGAGTATGACTGGCAGGACATCATGTGACATCTATCCGGAAAAGCAGTTAAGCGGTTAAGTAATGCCCTTTAGCTTTCAAAGTTTAGCTTTAAAGTTTTTTGTCCAGTCAAAGCTTTTTTTTGTGTTTTAGAGTTTTGGGATGGCGCTTTAATGAATTACTGTTTGGTTTTTAGTGCTATCTGTGCCTCCTTTCCAGATGTTCCCTTACTCCTGTCTGGTGAAACCATGGTCAACATGACAATAAGGGCCTGTGTCAGGGGGCTTTTGTTTGCTTCAAGCAGGTTTTGCATTTCCATACAAGTCAAGGGGAATGCAAGACCTACTTTAAGATGGTCAGATACAAGTCATAAGGAGGTCAACTGCAGGACAAATATACCTATCACTGAAATTTAATGATCTCAGAAGCATCTCAAACTCATGCCAAACCAATGCCTTTGACACAAGTCCAAAGTCTGTGAACGCATACCTTTAGTGTGGGGTAGTCTCTAAAATGGAACCCATATAAAGGTAAAAACCTAATAGGGATTATTATCCTTCCCTGCTCTATTCAAAAATAAAAATAAACTACGTTTTGGCTAGGCTTACACTATGAGTTATTAAAGATGCAAGCTTTCATAACTCATTAGGTACATCCTTAGGTCTTTACCACAAAAGTCCTGCACATATTTATGAAAGATTACATGAATCTTTAGACATAGAAAAATGTTCACATAAATATGCACAAATTTATGCATCATCGTCTGCACTTGCTGTGACCAAGATGTTGTTAACAACCATGGTCACAGTGATGTAGCTGCAAGCCCAGGACATTGACTTCCAGCAGTATCACTTTGGTACAAAGTTACCTAATACATTTAAAAAACAAGTCATAAATGGGCTAAAAGAACAATACAGATGTTTCATTTATAGAAGTCAAGGGAACTGGAAAATATACTATAATGGTAAACTGAAAGAGCATTATTCTAGCACTTTAAGGTGTAATACACCAAATGAGTCACTAGATGGAGAAGACATTCACTTTCCCACACTACTGAGCATATTAAACATAAGACTGTAAGCATAATAAACCTTAAGTGGTCAGCCACAAATCTCAACCACAAGATTAGTCTGGCTGTGTTAATATTTTTTTATTTCCAAATATTCGGATGTGAATGATATTCTTTTTCATTCAGCCTTTTAACAGGAGAAAACCTTTTATTCTGATGTAATGCATTACCTCAGATTTGATTCTTTTAGGAATGTAAATATAAATGAAGCCCATTTAAAACTTTTACAGCCTGGTGAAGCACATATTCTTCTAAAACAATCATAACACATTACAGCAGAGCTAGCATAGCTGTTTAATAAAAACTTGTCAATAAATAATCTATAACAAGCCTGAAAAATAATTGCATAATTATGATAGAGTCACTAGGCTTGGCATACTCTTGGTATGGAATTATTATTCTTGATTCATATATACTTTTAGGTTATTATTTTTTTAAACATTCATGTACAATAAAAGTACATATTTACTGATATCATAGGCCCAAGGTATTTTTACAAATATATACGTTTTTTTTATCATATTAATAATATTATCATCAGTCAACCAAATGCTACTGTCTGTATTTAGTCTTCTCCAAGTATTGAATCTCTTCACTATTATTTTAATATTCAGAGTATCAAAGTTATATTATGGATCGTATTAAATATTATTAATGATATCAATGAAGGATGTAATAAGATAATAACCAGTATTATCTATTTTTTTTCAGGGTGAAGCTGGTCCCACTGGCGCTCGTGGTCCTGAGGGTGCTCAGGGTTCTCGTGGAGAGTCTGGAACACCTGGATCACCTGGACCTTCTGGTGCATCTGTAAGTGTTCAGTTGTTCATACTTAGGTATAGATAATATTATTGGTCTGTCATATCCTACTGATTCCTAAAGGTCTTAGTATTAAACAGACTTATATACAGAGGTGTGCCTGAATGCATACTTCTGTTTCTTTATGCAAAACCTTGGGGGTCCTACAAAATTGGGGGTCCTACAAAATTTCCTAATTTTTAAAAGCAACTACTTTACATTAAACAATATAACAAAATGTCTTTTAACTAACAAGCATTATGGGAAAAAATGAATGTGAGAAACACGTTGGACCCAGTGCAGCGTTTAAGGGGCTGCTGTTCTGCTGATTGCTGGTTCCTCTGTTGTCTCTGTTTTTATACTTCTACATATGGGTATTACTCCTAGCACTGATATACCAGTTAGTAATCAGTTCATAAGGGGACATAAAGCGGGGTATGCCTGTATGTCATAATAAACATAGAATTTGATAGCCATAGAAACAAGGAGTCAAGAAATTCCCACGTCTAATTGTTATTACATATACTAAAGAAATAGGCCCCTGCCACTTGTGTGATAATACTCCAGAATGCACTTCAAAATAACTGAAATAGCAATACTGAGAAATATTCACCACACCGACATTCTATAAAGACGTGTTTCAAAAATGAGCTGATTAACAAACACTAGACATGTGTTGTTAATGTGGTATATACTACCAGAGCTAATATATTGATATTAAAACATATATACATATAATCAGAACCAGCCTCCACTTACACTTTTTTTCATTGGTTTTCAAGTAATTAATGTAAAATTATATTGATTAAACCACTGCGTTTCCTTTATAGGGCAACCCTGGTACTGATGGTATCCCTGGAGCTAAAGGTTCAACTGTAAGTATCTCCCACTATTTATGATGAGTAATGTGATTTATTTAGATAAAGAGTCGTTATTCAAGAGATGCTCTTTTTAAATGATTATTAGTTAGTCACTGTTTAATTCATTTTAGCATTTGTTTACAGTTATATAATATATTATAACTCTCTGTCCTGTAGGGTGCTCCTGGTATTGCTGGTGCTCCTGGTTTCCCCGGCCCACGTGGTCCTCCCGGGCCACAGGGTGCCACTGGCCCTCTTGGTCCCAAAGGTCAATCGGTAAGTCTATTATCTAATGTCTTGGGCTTCTGACATTAAATATGACTGCTACTTATGCATACTGTCCTTATTTCTAGACTGTTATTAACAATACTTGATAATTTGTAATCCATAGGTACATTATCTAACAACAAGTCAGTATTATGGATCATGTAATAACTAGTATTTTATTTCTGTTTATCTTAGGGTGACCCCGGTGTTGCAGGTTTTAAGGGTGAACAGGGTCCTAAGGGTGAACTTGTAAGTACCTAAATCTTAAATACTTTTTTAATTTTAAATGTCACATTTTTCCAAGTTTACTTTGTATCTCCTTTTATTTTTTGTGACACTCTCATAATAAAATAACTTAAATATCAGGTATATACAAAAACTCTGTATTGTAAAAACAGACTTTGTGTTAAAGTGAAATATGAGTTTGTATATATTTAAGGAAAGTATCTATCAATTACAAGCAAGCATTGCATGCCAACATTCCAGAGATAATTTGATGTATACGTTTATTAAGGCTTGCTATTGCTTACTAGTTCAAAGTAAAATTGTTAGCATTTAGTTCATTTCAAACTATTCATAATACTAATTGTACTTTAGCATTTACAATCTCAAAACTGTAAATATATAATTCTTATAAATATACTATTATTAACACATTTTTCTGTAATATTTTACAAGAGGGTATACAGTAAGCCTAGTATAGCCAAGTCACTTAATACAGTACAACAGTTTGCATTGCGCATTGCTGATGGGTCTATCTGTTTGATTTTAGGGACCTTCAGGTCCTCAGGGTGCTCCTGGTCCAGCTGGAGAAGAAGGTAAAAGAGGTCCCCGTGGTGAGCCTGGCGCAGCTGGTCCTATTGGTCCTAATGGTGAAAGAGTAAGTTTAACTTACAGTTAAAAATCATGAAGCTAAAAACTGTTCAAACTATACAGGTTCACACTATAAGCCGCATGTGAATCATACAGGAGTTGCACTGCATTCCTATGCAATTCACATGCAGTCCAATGAGGTGTGATTTGAGCTCATTCATTTTGAATGGGCTCAAATTGTACCGCATTGTACCAAAGAAGTGCAGGCACTTTTTTAGGAGCCGTACCGCAACTAGATTGCATGGTTATTTTTGTACCATAAAACCCAGTGAAGCCATACTGCACTGCATTTGCTATGCATTTGGGATGTCAATAACTTTGTATTGACACCTGTAGTGGATCGCAAACGTAGTGCGATTGCAATGCAGTGTGGGAAATGTGCAGGGATTGTTGTATTTCCTGCACCGCATATCTGTGAACCTAGGCTAAGGGCCCAAAATGGATAACATCACACATACATAAGGTCATGTAAAAAAATTAAGTACACTTCATGAAAATTAAAAATTGTTGACTTATTAGACAGATGGACTCACATTCTCATCAAGCACACTGTGATATGATACAGACTTCATGGTTGACTTGATGGGGCTGGTTTACTAAATGCATATAGGCTGTTCACTTTGCAAGGGAAATTTTCCCCAAAGCTTAGTAAATGCCGAAAGAATTCACTTTGCAAAAAATACCATATTACATGCATTGAAACAAACCTTTTTTTTTTGCTTGCACGTGATTGGATGATAGAAGTCAGCAGACCTTCACCTCATTCACTTAGCTCTGGGGAAAATTACCTTGCAAAGTGCAACTTAATTTGCAAAGGAAACTATCTATTTGCCTTTAGTAAATCAACCCTGCAAGCTGCCTATTCCCTTGGAGCAGCAAAACAATAACATTTCCCCCACCATGCTTTACTGTTAGTATGAGGTTCTCATCCTGAAATGCTGTCTATGGTTTACTGTTACTGTGACCAAACAACTCAGATGCAGTATCTGATTGTAGATGGATGCACTTTGACATGAACTGTTGCAAGAGATACCTGCATATGCTATGATAAAATGTTGGTCTTTCTGGACTTTTTTCACATCAAACATTCAGATCCTGGGCAAACCAGGCCTGGACAAATTAGCAGCCGCTGGAAATCTATGTTAATTGTAAATTATTTTCCTTAAGTTTCAATTGAAATAACTTGGCAACTTTTTTAAATAGTTTTTCAGACTAACAGGCATCTATAACCTTGATACTGAGGGCCTTAGAGAGTTCACTTGACCATAGTGATGCCACACATGTTAATAGCAAAGAGAACACCAAACCCTAGATGTGTGAGGGTAAAATAAGACAGATTATACCTGCATACTCTCTAAGGAGATTCTAATTATTGTCACCTAATTTTGAACATCTAATTCTACTGCTACGATAAGTGTTGGGATGTACTTGCAGTACTTTTTTCAATATGACAAATCTGCATTTATATTAATTCATAATGAGAATGAGTACGTCATTTTATGTCTCATTTATTCAAGTATATCACATTTATCTGTAGCCACTGTTTGAAAGAAGATCTAATGTTTGCCAGTTTAGATATGATGAAAAAGCCAACAATTTGCACCGGGTGTTCTTATTTTTTCACATGACTGTATATATGAAGAAATGCATGGTTGAAAGCCAAGAAAATTATTGGAAAAAATATATATGTGCATCCCTAAGATAAGGATATCCTGAAAACTAAAATGAGATTTAGATATTACAGTCAATTAGGTTGTCTCTTTACAGTCAATGGGGTTGGCCATTTACTTAGCAAGGGAATTTTCCCTTAACATAGTGAATGTGTGTGTTTTCAAAGACTTTTCAAATTCAAGTATTTTAAAATGTTTCTAAGAAATTTTAAAGTGATTTTTCTGCTCAACTGTCACCCAATTTCTCTCTGCACAGTAAAACATATCAAATGGGCAGTGGTGCTAAATAGAAACTTTTGCTTTTGTTTCTTTTTTTTCTATTTATTCAGTAAGTATGGCTGGCCCTACATACAGACATTCCCCAAATTATGACAGACAGGGAGAGAAAACATTTGGGCTCTGTGCCTCATTAAAAAAGAGGCACTTTAGTTGGCTTGGTGCTTCCAGAAGAGGACCAAAAAGAGAGCCAAAAGCACTTATCATTTGTTTTATTACACTTTATTTTGCGGTCAACAGGAAAAGCTGTTGAAAGGGCTGGTGTTTTGAGGGGAGGATTGTTTTTTAAGTCCAACTTTTAAAGCAACCTATGAATGAAGGTAACATATTTTTGCTGCAACATAGCAGGAACTCCCAAACTCAGACATCTTGCTGTGTCTCATGTGTTTTGGGCTGGTATTGTTTGTCATAAAGATATACTAAATATTAGAAAAAGGCATACATAGGTAAGCCCCCTCATCTGACTTGAAATTTCAACAATTGTTCTGCTTTATTTTTATTTCTAGGGTGCTCCTGGAAATCGTGGTTTCCCTGGTCAAGATGGGCTTGCTGGTCCCAAGGTGAGTGCAACGACAAAATAAGAAGACAAGAATAATATAGTTAGCTAGTATTAGATAGTTTAACTAAAGATATGACTTTTGTATTGAGATGCCACATAATCCTACAATGTTCAGTGGCATATTTTTGAACCAGAAGTAAAGTAGTAAAGTATTTATAATTCAGTTAAACAAGTATTGCTTTGGCTAAACTTCCTAACACAAGGTTATTTGTGCTAATTGACAAGTTTCTTCTGTTTTAGGGTGCTCCTGGTGATCGTGGTGTCCCTGGTCTTGGTGGTCCAAAAGGAGCTAATGGTGACCCTGGACGTCCAGGTGAACCTGGTCTCCCAGGTGCTAGAGTAAGTACAAATAAATTGGCAAGTTTGATATGGAATTAGGATAGTGGCCTCAGAAAACACTAGATAACATACAAATTTCAAGAGTGGATGTTTGTGCCCTATACTGATGTAGTGGGTACAGTGATTCCAGTTGTGACACATGTCAGATAATTGGAGTATTATGGGGAATAGGTAATAGAATATTCTGCTGCGAAAAATTTCACTACCTTAAAATGATCCTCACACATTTCTCTAGGGACTAGGCTGATTGAGCATTTTTAGTTGCACTACACTTATGATCAGATGCTAAAACAATCAAATAGTATGATGCATAGCCACAGACATCCACTTTTGCACCATGTATATGGAAGATAATGGCTATCATACACACCATAGTATCTTAGAGTATCAGGAAGTATTCCATTCTCCCTTATGACTTCTCCTGAACTGGACTCTTTTTTTTTATATAAAGCTCTTGGATAAATAAACAAAGAACTACAGTGTTCAGTTAGTCAATACTGTAAAACATAACCTTTCCAAACCAACTTTCAAATCTAGGACTGTCATTGCAAAATGAATTGTATATTGATGAGCATTTCATTTCCAATAGGGTCTTACTGGTCGCCCTGGTGATGCTGGTCCTCAAGGAAAAGTTGGTGCAACTGTAAGTATATTTCACATCCTAATTTGATATAAAATGTACTGAAATATCATTAATTAATATACACTTGTTTTATATTGAAGTTAATAAAAAACCCACCAGGTTGATGACTTGATGTTGTTGCTTCTAGGGTGCTGGTGGTGAGGATGGCCGTCCAGGACCTCCTGGTCCACAAGGTGCTCGTGGACAACCTGGTGTCATGGGTTTCCCCGGACCTAAGGGTGCTAATGTAAGACACATCTACATATTTTTTTCAAATATATATATATGAGTATACTTATGTGGCCAATTAGTGAAAATGAATATGGAGTGTAGGGGATTACAAGATCATGCAGCAATATGTAGAATGGGTTTCCCCTGCGATTATCATCTCGCTGCTTGACCATTGTTGCCACTAGCCTATTGTGTTTTGAGAAAGAGAAACATGAAGATACCCTTTCAAGATAATAAAAAAAACTGGCACAATGACAGTTATACAAACCAGTGCAAGTGCCAGTGAAACATTGAATTAGATGTGCTGCAGTTTTGTAAATGAAACGAGACAAAATTATATTCAATTGGAAACAGAGTAAATGCAACTTTAGCTAAAGAAAAATAAATTTGGAAGATATGATTTATTGCTTTTTACTAGGGTAAATACGTAATACTGCATATGAATGTAATGTATCCTTGATACCTTGATTCCAACAGGTAACATACTTAAAGCTTGAACTTCATATTTTATGCACAGCTATTTACTTGTATGCTGTGGATAGCCTTAGTAGCCTGCATTGTAAGTAGCAGGAGGTCAAATTACACATCACAACCAACTCAGTCAGAGAAAGGACACCCCTCTTTTTCTCAGCTAGTAGATATAGACTTAAATGGATGTTCATTTAGACAGGGGCTGTGAACAAGTGAAAAGGCAGTGCTGGGCTTCCTTATTAGAAAGCCCACCATGCCCTGCAAACTAAATCTCATGGGATCCCCGTTTTATTAAATGTTTAGTTGGAAAAAAAATAAGATTCATTACAAAAAATGTGTAAAGAATGCTTTATGTTCTATGTACCCAAAGATATCATCAATAATCTGGCACCTGCCAGGAAGTAGATGTGTCCATGATCATAATGAAATAATACTAAATAAAGGGACAATTCTCATGTTGTTGGCAGATGACATTTAAACTCACACATTTCATATTCTTATCATTGAAGACCATTGTTAATTGGCTAAATTTGCAGATTGTTTTTCAAATGATTGTTTTTGACTGTTTTACTATTTACTAACCTATATTATAAGGGATAATAATCATTAAACTTACCTATCTGATATTATTTTCAAACAGGGTGAAGCTGGCAAGCCTGGTGAAAAAGGATTGGTTGGTGCCCCTGGTCTAAGAGTAAGTACATATATGTCCTCAGGATATACCTTTTTATTTATGATCATTGAATCAGATTATTATTATTATTATACAGGATTTATATAGCACGGCGCTTTACAACATGAGGGCAGACAGTACAGTTACAATACAATTCCATACAAGAAGAATCAGAGGACCCTGCTCATTAGAGCTTACAATCTAGGAAAATAAACCTTTCCTAACATTCCATGTTGTAGCACAAGTGTTAAGATTTTAGGCCATGAAAGATATGGCTATTTCCAAATAGGCATGTTTGCCAGTATATAGGTTAATTAGGAATGAGGTTTGGTGCAATTGGGGTAGGTCGTTACAATTTGGAAGTATTGAAAAGTATAGTTTACCTATACTTTTGTAATATGGATTACAGTGATGTAAGGCGAATATACCCACATACAATAGGCACCCAGCTGCTTCTAGCTTCATTCCAAAAATGTGTACCTAAAATAAAACAGTATACCACACTGATATTAAGTTGACAGAACCATGATAGTGTTTTCACTAATTGTATAGTACTTTTATTTTATATATATATATATATATATATATATATATATATATATATATATATAAAAAACACAAAAAAAATATTTTATTTATTTTATGCATACTTTTTGGTACTTAATCTCCCCCATTTGTATGTTTAAGATTAAAAATTGTTATAGCAAAACTAACATGAAATTCTTTTCTTTTCAAGGGTCTGCCTGGAAAAGATGGTGAAACTGGTTCTCAAGGCCCATCTGGCCCAGCTGTAAGTTCCTCTATCAGTTGGTTAAAATAAAAAAATAAGAAAAATAATGATAAATTGCAATCTGCAATCTAAATAGCATGATATTTTCAGATCATAAAATAAATGGCCTCCTAATAAAGTCATATCATGATAGATTCTAATTTAGAACATTAGACACTTGTCTTAAAAGAAGTTCCAATAACGTATATTCAACCTGTTTACTATAGCAGAGCATGGTCTTAAAGTGCACTAGCACAGAAAAAACAGATAAACCAAAAAGGTGTTTTCTGGTTGATTAGCATTGTTTATTCTTCCTGATGTTTATGAAGAAAATCTTGTCTTAGAGCACTAATGTGCAGCAAGACATATTGAACTGAATAGCTAAAAAGCACTCTATACTACTGTGAGATATGCCATGCTAAATAGAAGGCATTGATTTTCCAGTACTATAGCATTAACTATATATTTTAATTCACAAACTAACGAAGTAAAAACCTTCAAGTCTAAGTACAGGCAGTTTCTAACAATGCTGGGAGTTTAGTGTATAGCATCACTGTATAGTTGTTCACTGAATGTTTTATTTTAATTAATATATTTCTATCTAAAATATTGCACATTTAATGCAAATGTCATGCTAATAGCTGTATCATCTTTAAGGGTCCTGCTGGAGAAAGAGGTGAACAAGGTGCTCCCGGTCCTTCTGGCTTCCAGGTAAGTCCATGTAGATGCTTATAGTTTGCATTATTGCTCAAAAAACTGTATTCATTTTCAGTTTCTGAGTTACATAAATGTAATTGATTTTGTTCTTTTACATTTTCTAGGGTCTTCCTGGACCTCCAGGTCCTCCCGGTGAGGGTGGCAAGCCAGGTGACCAGGTAAGCCATTTTCATTATGTAACAACAACTATCTGTGGTTAATGTACTATGGTTAAGAAAGTGAACCTTCAAGATTGACAAAGACAGACCATCATGGCTCCAACAGTTATCAGTGATTCACAATCCTAAAATAAAATGCTATATCATAAGTAATTTCCATTTATATTTTAGCATTTCAAATTTTGTCAAATATACAGAAAAGCATTAACTATAATCATGATAGCCAAACATAAGCTATATACTCTATAGAGCCATACATACAATAATTGCTGCTGTAGTTTCAGACAATTGGCAGGACATCATAATTTTCATGGTGTAAAATATACCATGATGTTTCATTAACAATTCCATTATTACCAAACGTACTGGATATGCTGCTATATGCAGTAAAAATGGCAGAAAATAACCATTTTTTGTGTGTAGTCATTTCCTGGCTGCACAAACAAACTTTTATCATAGCACAGCTGATCAATAACATAATGTAGTTCTGAACAATTTAATTTCATATTCTCCTCTTCTGTGGATGTTCAAGCAGAAGGATTTCAATATATAGTACTAATCTGACCATTTAATGCCTTCAATCAATATTTTTTTCCTTTATTCATGAATAAGCGTTTGATAAACCCTCTAGGTTCATTCATTTTAACACTGGGTAAATGCCTATAATAATACACTTTGAGACTTAATATACAAAGACTTCAACATTTAAACATTAATGAATCAGAATACCTTGTAATTATTGTAACCAAAAAGTATCTTATACACTAGTCATTTATTTGTGCATTATTATTTCTTTTCCAGTATATTGTCATTAATTTCTTTGCTTTTGCTTATCTATTTAGGGTGTCCCAGGAGAAGCTGGTGCTGCAGGTCTTGTAGGCCCAAGAGTAAGTAATATTTAAATTGATACTAATGATTTCAGTTTCCAAGATGAAATACATGCTTCTATGTGAAAAAGTGAAAACATAAAAACTGTAAAGAATTCCACAAACTTTAACACTTTTTGTTTCATAACCTACCTGTGTTTAAACAAATAGATACAATTCCTTGTTCTTAATCATAGTGTTACTTCTTTTCCATTTTTTTTAACTTTACTCTCTAAAATTAATAAAATATTATTAATATTGCTACCTTGTAGGGTGAACGTGGTTTCCCAGGTGAACGTGGCTCTTCTGGTCCTCAAGGTCTCCAAGGACCCCGTGGTCTCCCTGGTACTCCTGGTACTGATGGTCCTAAGGTAAGTTTAGGACATTTTATCTCTGTTCTTTACGTTCTGAACTGATATTGACTATGTACTGTAAGAGTTCTTGGAGTTAATGATTTGTGTATTAATGTTTGTTTAATAGGGTGCTACTGGTCCAAATGGTCCCAATGGTGCCCAAGGCCCACCTGGTCTCCAAGGTATGCCTGGTGAAAGAGGAGCTGGCGGTATCCCAGGACCTAAAGGTGACAGAGTAAGTAACCCAATTCCAGTTTTAGTATAATCTTTATGTCTTGCCAACACCATATGAAAGACACAAAGATGTTGCAATCTGTGTCCCCTCTGAAAACATTTCCCATCACTTGTCATGACAGTAATAAAGGTGAAATCTCCTCAATGTAGGGACAGACTACAATACAAACATGGCAAGGCGTCTATCATTTCCCACTCTATCCAAAACTCATAAAAAGAGAGATTTGGCTGGAGTTGGGCTTTAAATTATAATCAAAACATGTCATAACAGATGCTTTGCAAAAAGCTGAAGATTTTTTAGTCATCTAAGAAATCTGACAATAATTTAGTCGTCCGGATGACGTTCTGATCATTCAGTTATATTCTGGATTCAGACATAATGTCCTAATCTTGCAGACCTTTGACCAAGTAGACACAACCTGCAATATGAATATGAGGTGTTGATTTACTAAAGGAAAATTAGCTGTTCACTTTGCAAGGAAAGTGGAATTTTGCCAGGGAATTTTCCCCAGATCTTAGTGAATGGGGTTCTGGGGACTTCCATCATACAATCTTGTGCAACCAAATATGCTGTTTTAATATTTTTTTGCACGTGATTGGGTATTCTTTGCAAAGTGACATTTCACCACATTCACTAAGCTCTGAGAGAAATTTCCTTATAAAATGCAACTTCTATTGCAAAGGGAACAGCCTATTTGCCTTTTGTAAATAAACTGCATTGTCTCAAAAGACTGATGAAGGAATAACTACTGTTCACCTATGTGTGAAACTGTTTCATTCTCCAGAATTTCTGGTATTTTTTTGATTAAGTAGGGAAGGGTTAGAACCTCTATAATTGTTACTGCTGTCAGTTACCCAATTGGGAACATTCCCATCAATTCCTGTGTGGTAAGCAGAACAGGAAGTATTAGAAAATATCTCTGGTAGAGAGACATGTTATACGTTAAAACCTATCCAAAAAATAAATAACATATAAAAGAAATTCCGAATTTAGAGTGGTTGTAAAGGCAGATGGTTTTTTATATCTCAATGCATTCTATGCATTAAGATAAAAAGCCTTCTGTGTGCAGCAGCCCCCCTCAGCCCCCCCTAATACTTACCTGAGCCCCATCTTTATCCAGCGTTGTGCACGAGTGTCTTGGCCATCTGGAACTCTCCCTCCTGCTTGACTGAGACACAGCAGTGGTGCTATTGGCTCTGATGCTGTCAATTAAATTCAGTTAGCCCATCAGGAGAGAGAGAGGCAGGGCTGGACCACACGAAGCTGCAGCTCAGCTTGGTGTGCCCCCATAGCAAGCTGCTTGCTGTGGGGGCACACGACAGGAGGGAGGGGCCGCCAGGAACAGTGAAGAGGGACACAAGAAGAGGAGGATTCAGCCCACTCTGCAAATCCACTGCACAGAGCAGGTAAGTATAACATGTTTGTTTGTTTTTTAAACAAGATTTTACAATCACTTTAAGCTAATCAGCTATTTAGTCGACTGCTTTTGCCACCAGGTCCAGCCATCTAGATAGTGTGATCAGTTCAAAGCATGTCTTTTTCATTTAAGTTATATTTCCTTTGTTTAAATCAGTGTTACCTTTTGCTTGTGTGTTCATAATAGAAGGTCATGTATAGTTCTAAACAGAAACTTTGTTATGTCAGGTTTTGCTAATGTGAATTTGAACAACTATTTTAAGTCTGCAAGTTTAAAGTGTGTGCAAACAAACACTGCTATATCACCTTCTTCAAATGTATTGTCCTTGCACTACAAGTTCAGCTTTGCTGACTCTGAAAGTTATATGGGGACATTTGTGAATCACAAATTTGCCTTAGAATGGCTGAATTTTAAATTTACAAGTTACTAATTGCAGCTAGTTTACGTCTCTGATTATTGATTATATAATCATTGTTGTTTAATAATGGTTGTGAACATTTCTCTTTTTGTCCCTATTGAAGCAAATTAAACACACAAATTGACAATCTATATTTTTTGTTGTTTATATAGGGTGACTCTGGTGAAAAAGGCCCAGAAGGTGCTCCCGGAAAAGATGGCGCTAGAGTAAGTATTGAGATTTTAACTACATTTCTTAGAAGCAAAAGTAGCACACAAAAAATCAACTACAGTTCTGTTAAATGCATAGATAATTTTTGATAGGTTTACAGTTTGGCAAGATTCTTCCAGTAGAGAATACTAAATATTACTTGTGAGTGTTTTATTTACTTCACAAAATATGAATTTATTGTAAAGAGGAAGCATCCTGGGATGAGATTTATTTGTGCTCTTACAATGAATTCCTAAATTTAGTCCTAGAGTTTTCTTGGTTGTCAGGCCACATTATGAGTAGCAGAGTTCAGGGTCCTTATGTAGTCATATTTTCTGTATTATGGAAAGATCATGCCGTATTGTTATTAGGAACATGCACTTCAACAGGAATGTAAAAATGCTATTTGATCAAAATTTATCTATTTTATTAATAAGTATTTTTCTTTTGTAGGGTTTGACTGGTCCTATAGGTCCCTCTGGTCCATCAGGTCCTAATGGCGAGAAAGTACGTGAAATGTATTGTATAGTTTGTTTTCAAATGGAAATAGAATAGATATACTACAAACTTTATTAATATATATAGCGGGATCAGAGTGTCATCAACAATGATGGCAAAACAATCACATTACATAAGTAGACTATTCCACTAAAGTTTAGAAACCTACTAGTGTTTGATAGCATAGCACTATAGAACCTTCATAAACTCATGTACTTAGGAAGACAGTGTAAAAAAGTGAGATTAGCTCATGTCCCACTGTATATATTCAAATAATTGTAATATATTAGTTGTATTGACACTAACATTATATTACATATGTCCATTAGCTATGTGAAAAAATAGTTTTCACAGCCAGTTCTGAAAATGTGAAATGTGATTGGTTATAAAAGACAGCATTCCATCTTTCTTTTTTATAAATTAGCTGCAGTGTGCCAAAATAGCATGCAAATATAGTCTAACTAATAGAGGTACACCATGTTAATGCCAGACAGATTTACAGGCATAATTAATTCCACCTTAGTGCATAGAGTCTTAATAATCTGAATGTGGCTGAGGCTCCTGTAATGCCCACCACATAGATGGGCAATCTGTCAACCCCAAGATGAGGCAGAGCTGCAAAACCCATAGTATCGTTTTCTTCTTACCAATGAATAGTTGTAGGTTGCCCATAATTGGTGAACATCAATAGTTTTGTAGTCAGAGATATAAAGCTTTGCACTAATAGGCAAAGCTTTGTTATGCCAGTAGTTTATTTTTGTATAAAAAACATATCTTGAATATTTATGTTACGGCTACTGATTATTTGCAGCAATAAACTTAAACAGATTCATCTGCATATAAGTTTAATTTCATTTTAATATAGTTTAATAATAGGACATTACAGCTGAATGAAATGTAATTGACATTGAGAGGAGATTATCATATTATATTATTGATTATACTGTGATAACAATGGAAACTGAAATTATTTTTCAATATTTTAGGGAGAGTCTGGTCCCCCTGGTCCATCTGGTATGGTTGGCACTCGTGGTGCTCCTGTAAGTTTTTTTTCACTATATATATATATAAATTATACTGATATGATGTCTTGTTTGAGTAGCATTGGGGATAAGTTGCAGCATTGGAGGTACCAGTTGCATGTAATTTGTATTCAGTTTTTTCCACTACCCAAAAAAAACATACTGGTAGGTTTATCTATCCTGCTTAGAATTTCTGCATGTAAAAAAGGCCTAACCATCTACCCATCCAAAAATGTTTTCCTAAGCTTATATTGACTTGATTCTTTTTTGGTTCATGTCATGTTGCTTTTTCTATTTGTAAGCTATGAGGAGTCTTCAGTTTTACTAGTAAAAACTCTTTGGGTGTGGATAGTATGTTCCTGGTTATATGTTGCCAGGCTTTGCGTAGTGTACAATGGTTTATCATTAAAAAGAAAAAAAAACATTTTAGATTCAATTTTATCCTCAATTAAAAAAATTAACAATGTATTTGTTTCCCTTATAGGGTGATCGTGGTGAGACTGGCCCACCTGGTCCTGCTGGTTTTGCTGGCCCACCTGTAAGTAAAAAAAGCTATACAATAATTTACTCTTAACAATGTAATGCATTTTGCAATTAAATTGGACTAGTGGGTGAAATCCCCCACTGATTTTTTACATCTTCTGGGGACCCTATCTTCCAGGTCTTCGATCTGTTCAAAACTACCTTTGGGTCTTAGGTGTTCATGCACTGCATTTTCTATAATGTAAAAACTAAATAAAAAATCTGAGAAGAATAGCGGGAATTTCTCATAACATCCATGGCAAGTGTTCAGACCTGAGAAATCAAGAGCTTAGTTCAACAGAGTTTCTAAGAGATATAAAAATCCATCAGGTGATTCTGTCACTTTCCAGCATCTACCAAAACACGGATTATCAGTGTTGGATTAACTGACCCTTTGAAATTCACAGTTCACATGTGAATGGACAAGGACCAATGTTAACATTGTTGAGCCCTACGATTATCAAAATTTAAAAAATGTACCGCTTCTTGTTATATGTAGAAAATATGTTTTTTTCAAGTTCATGTGATAGGCTACATAACATGACCTCTGCTTTCCAGGGGAGTTAAGGATTTCTCATGTCATTAAACACTGTTTGCTGTTATTGGGCATTCTTTGCCAATATAATTTTTGCCACATTCACTAAGCTAAGAGGAAATATGCCTATTTGCCCAATCAACCCCATTGTGCTCAATTTATTTATTTTAGATTGGGCCATAGAAGTTTATTTTTAAATTTTGCAATATGGTAGTTTTGTTGGGGGCAAAAAATATCCATGATGACCACAAGAACAGGCATATGTCCCATCCATATGATTACTATCTCTCCAATTTTTAGACATTTATTAATGAGCCCCATATGTGGCTCAACTGTTGAGAAATGAGGTCATTAATAATAAGCCTGTCTATAGTAATCTGAACTAATATATATAATAAGATAAGGGCTATCTGCACATCAAATGTCATTCAATTAGAAATACACAAGCCTATTTCTATACAAGTTTAAGGAACTGTGCAATCAGTAATATCTTGCTGGCATACAAGAAACTGAGAGGGGACCTTTATTAAAATTCAGCCTTCTGCTAACATGTATGTGTGTTAAATTCCAGAATAGATGGCAAGACTGTCTACTCCTTTGACAGACATTTTCTAGTGACTACTTAAAGTTTCTCAGACTTGGAGATGTAGAGTTTTCTTGCTCAGAAAGGTAGAACCATATTTAGCTTAGATTTGTAACCACTCTGTACATTATAAACACATTTTATTGAAATGGCTTTTTAAAGAAAACTAAAGTATAGTCAGATCAATTGTATGAATTACCAGTCAACACGCTTAACTGCTGTTATAAAAATGTGGAAGAATTCACTTGTGCCCTTATCTAATATATATTGATATATTGTTTAATTTAGTTGTTCTGATTTGCTTTGTAGCAGGTGTCCTAATATGTCTATCCCTTGGTCTTACAGGGTGCTGATGGTCAGCCTGGTCTTAAAGGTGAACTGGGAGAGCCTGGCCAGAAGGGTGATGCTGGTGCCCCAGGTCCTCAAGGTCCATCTGGTGCTCATGGTCCTCAGGTTTGTTTAATTTTCCTACACCTAGATAGAAATTACAAATGCATTACAATTATAGAAATAATATAGAGAAAATTAGACACATAACTATTTTACTACTGCAAGATTCCACAATTATTATTACAACACTCTATGCCTATATTGGCAGCACAGGGGTGTAGTGGTTAGCACTCTCACCTAGCAGCTGGTTCAAATCCTGACCACGACATCATCTACCTGGAGTTTGCATGTTCTCCCTGTGCCTGCGTGGGTTTCCTCCAGGTACTTCGGTTTCCTCCCACACTCCAAAGACATGCTGGTAGGTTAATCAGATCCTGCCTCTAAATTGGCCTAGTATGTGTATGTGTTTGTAAGCACGTTGGGACCCTATAGGGTAAAGGACTGCGCTATATCAGGATGCAACTCAAATGTTTCCATTTTATATATTAGATGTTCCCTATTATACAGATATATAGGACCTCCTTCTAGACACTGCATACTAGTGCAATCAGAATTTTTCCATAACAAATATGTTTTCAACCAGTCTCATTGGACCCACAGATTTGTAAAAATAAGATGAGCAATAAACCATGATCATTGTGCTACACTACAAAGCAGAAAGTACACGTGATGAGGAAAATATAGCTGCTTCCACAAACATATATTTTACAAATCACAAATAGAACCAAGGTTTTTAAAACATTAACCCACATTATTTAAACTAATCAGATCACACTGAAGAAAAAAAAATAAAACAGACTAGAATTCCCTTTAACAAGTAATTGAATGTATTATCAATGTTATATGAGTAAACAGTATATAGTTGATACAATGTTGTATATGAACCACAAAGAGCAAGAAACTGTGATCACAATAAACAATACTGTATTTTCCTTCTAGGGTCCAACTGGTGTTACTGGTCCCAAAGGAGCTCGTGGTGCCCAAGGTCCAGCTGTAAGTATAACCATTTATTTTTATCTTCTAATTAGTAGAAGTCTTCTAGTCTTTAACATTATGTGGCATTTGGTAAATACATGCACATCATTAGAATGGTATGATACATTTGGTAAAACTAAACAGGTATTTTCAGGGCCAGCATCAAACTGAATTATTGTGTGAACAATTCAAGTTTTTTCTAAAAAAACCCTCCTACCTCCCTGATTTTTGTTCCTCCATCCCATGCTCTACTTCACTTCACCCACCCAGTGCACCATTTACTTTGATTTACTATCCCCTGCCACATACTATTCCCACTTGGCATCAAGAAATTTGGGCAAGTAAACTTGTCATGAGATAAATTCAGAAGGTGCAGTTAGTGACCTTCTGAAAATGCTTGTTGTCTGGTTATCTCTGACTGTAATTCAAGCACTGACCTTAAAATTATGCAGGGCCTAAAGATTTTAATCTTCTTCCCCTAAATTGCATGCTTGTCCTGGGTTACTGAATGGCAGTAATGGAAGCTCCTGTTTTTCTGGCAGCATACTTTAACCCATGGACAGTCACTTGGTGATATTGGAAGCTGTCTCTGTAGCAGTCTTTTGTTCTGAGGTTTCTGTGAGGAGGCCTTTGACTGCCATGGGAGGTTTTCTGGAAATTATTAGGCAGCATGATGGACTTAATATGTATTACTGGACAAGATAAGCCCTGCCTCATAATGGAAGAGAATGGTACTGGCCAACACTTCCTGTGCACTGTGGCATAAAGGAAAATGTAATGGAAAATCCTAAAGTTGTCACCTAAACAGGAATAGAGGGGGCGTCATCCAATGGGACACCTGTTCTAATTGCATCATCCTAAAGCTGGCCATAGATGGATTGAAATTAAGCCGGTTCAGCAGGGACAGATTGAATTTAGAACCATGGATAGCTACTATGGTTGAAAAGAAGTTGATCCACTAATGTACTGGTTTACTTCTGTTCAACAACCCTGTCAGATAAAACCCGCTCAATCAGCGCTGCAGTCTGTGGGCTGCAGCACTGATCTGTGTATTCTGATGGCGGAGGAGTCTCAGAATACAATAGCGCAGTGAATATGGGGGATTTGGGTCAGTTCCATGATCCATGTATTGCCAGCTTTAGAGAAGATTTCTGCTGACATTGTTGTGTATTCTGTCTCGGATACACAACAGAAAGTAAGAGAAAATCTCCCCAATAAGACAGGCAGTAATCATTCCTAAATCTAGTGAGAACCATTTATAAAAAGATTTAGTTTTCAATCCCCTTTAAACTATCTGACAAGAAGCCATTCACCTATTTTATTTTTACCTTTTATTGCTCACATTCAGTATATTTACCTAGAAGTTAAACTCTCTATTGGCATGACAGAGACAGAGTACAAATACAAGGCACAGTAAGGAAGCCCACATAGTAAAGTTACACCACTCACCTTCTGGTCACTGTCTGGAGCCCACTCTGGGTTATTTAGCATAATTTATAAGGCAAAAAGAGCATCAGATTTCAGGCCACTAAAGTTTTAAAATTCAAAAACAAAACAAAGGGAAAGTAAATACCAAGACACTTCAAATCTCATTATCAGAGAAAGGGATAATATTTTTTGAAAAATTTGCTTTTTTTAATTTCACACATACTGTTCATACATATTGTTCATACAGAAGACAGATTTTGCAAAAAATGTATCTATCTATATCTTTCTATGTATAGGGTGCTACCGGATTCCCTGGTGCTGCAGGCAGAGTTGGTCCACCCGGTTCCAATGTAAGTAACCTTGTTTATGAGCTTTAATTAGTGTATTCAATAATGTGCATTATTTTCATGGTGAACATCGCCTTTTCATGGACTTTCTTATGGCATCCTTAGCACCCTGAGGCCTTTCTGCTTCTTTGGCTGGTCCACCAAGATAAAGCGCTGTGATATATATAATAACATTATCTGACTGTGCTTCACTTTCTTCACTATGGCATGTCCAGCCCTGTACCATATTAGCTAATGTTAGTAGACTGCTTGATATATAGGTAAAGGTACTCGTTGTGGCTTTACACCAGCATTTACAAATATTGTTGTCTGTTAATTTTAGACTGCAGCTGCTCTTGACCTAGAACACTGGAAGCTCCTAGTATCATAGCCTATTAGGAGAAAATTGGAGCACTGTGTCTTTGGGCAAATTAAATCTTAATAGTCCTGTAACCCTAGGCCCAGGGTTTTGAAATTTTGTAACATTCATTTTTAAAACGAGCAATGAATCTAAATTATTTCATCTTGTAAAAAAAATTTTTTCATTAATTTGTAAAGCGGATTTTTCAGCAAGTGCTTTGAAGATCCCTGATGTGAATAATAAAATACCATTTTATTTAATTGCTAGAGAATATCCTATAATTTCTTAAAGTAGATCTTTTGTTGAAAATGATACTGCACATAACCCATTAGAGTACGTCAGCATTGCTGAATTACATTATTTTAAATAAAATGTTTCCTTGCTATTCGGATCCCCAGTTCCCTGCCCAGGAATTGTAGATCACATGTCTCCAGTCATTACTGCAGGTGGTCTATTGTATTTAGTCTGCAGTTAAAGGGTCAGGAAGACTGATAACAACAAAATACACATAAAAATAAGGCTTTCAATACCTTGGCCCCCTTTTCTTTTTTTATTGTTTACCTTAAGTTGATCCCTTTCACATGGCTATATCTAAATGTATTACAAAGTCTACAGTTTTCCTTTCCCACTAGGCAACTGTCTCTCAATTACATCCGTTTTGTCAGCCTGCCTTGCATGCCCCTTCACTTTGCTTCTGTGCATCCTATCTGGTTAAAAATGAATTTAAAGTTTGATGTAATGCATTTTACTTATCTTTTAATTCATGTCTTAGGGTAACCCCGGACCTCCTGGTCCTCCTGGAAGTGCTGGCAAAGATGGACCAAAGGGTGCTCGCGGTGATGGTGGTCCTCCTGGTCGTGCTGGTGATCCTGGTTTGCAAGGTCCTGCTGGTGCTCCTGGTGAAAAGGGAGAGCCTGGTGAAGATGGTCCTAATGTGAGTAAAGATATCATTACATCTTAAAAGCTGCCTTGGGCACATTGTGTATTAAATCAATATCGGGTTACTTGATCACACGAGTCACCAAGTATTACATATAAGTAACCTGCTTACACAGGTCTGTCTTGCTGCTGTCCCAGCTCTATAATTCTGGTGTTATTCCCATTCATTAGGGTCCCGATGGTCCCCCTGGTCCTCAAGGTTTGGCAGGACAGCGTGGTATTGTTGGTTTGCCTGGTCAGCGTGGTGAGAGAGGTTTCCCTGGTCTTCCTGGACCTTCTGTAAGTATGAAATTAAATGCAGTATTAATACATAAATAATGTCTTCTAGTCTGTAATAACTACAATGTAACCTTTGTTAACATCTAAGTCTAGGTGACTATAATGAGACAATGTGATTAGGTACACAGTCTAATAGTATAGGATGGTGATGGTGAACCTTGGCACTCCAGATGTTTTGGAACTACATTTCCCATGATGCTCATGCACTCTACAGTGTAGTTGAGCATCATGGGAAATGTAGTTCTAAAACATCTGGGGTGCCAAGGTTCGCCATCACTGGTATAGGCTGTGGAGCAGACAGTGACATAAAAACTTCCTAAACCACCCAGGAGTTTG
This sequence comes from Lithobates pipiens, assembly GCF_037356315.1. Lineage (NCBI taxonomy): Eukaryota > Metazoa > Chordata > Amphibia > Anura > Ranidae > Lithobates > Lithobates pipiens. The sequence continues at coordinate 573,249,187 of NW_027507748.1, forward strand.
TCAGGCAGGCTTTGAGAAAATTACTTTTTACAGTTTCAGAGTTCATTAGTGTGTTATTATGTAAAAACTTCCCACTATGTTTCAGAACATGTCCTATATGTTATGGATCTAATATAAGATGTTCTGTATTATTGAGTATGTTTTAAAATTCTGCCATGATTTTTTCTGAAGAGCCAAATAGCAGAAAATAGCTAATAGAAGGAAAACAGAAGCTGTTTAAAAATAATCTATCAGGGAAAAAAATTGCAGGTTTAAAGTGCAGGCACATACCCACACATGCCTGAATCAGCTTTCAAAATCTTGCAGTTATAGCCAAATGTTGGGCTGTTTTGACAGATAAAACCCAAGCACTTCTCTTTCTGCTAGTGAGACAATATATCACTATGATGGGCCAACAGAAATATTGGTGGGAAATTGTTTGAGCTTTCCCTATCAAAATGGTCTGGTGTTTGGCCATAACCTCTAGTTGTGGAGGAAGCTGCAGGTATGTGCAGGTACCTGTAAGGGCTTTTTTTATTTCCTTGAAAACATCTTTTTAAGAAAAAAAAGAGAACATCTTTAGAATCCTAAAATTATAGGAGCCTTTCTAAAACAACTAAGGATGATATAGATATTATGGATATTGGTGGTCATTATGGCTAGAGGTAATAGTTTTAATATTTTCAGAATAATTTTCATGATTGACATTGCTCCTTTAAAATATAACTAAAGGTACATTTTTTTTTGTGTGGATAGAGTGGAGAGGCATGAGAACACCTGTCAGGTTTTTATTGTTGGCTTTGCCCCTGTTAGAGTGATTTACCCTCTCTATCCAGTTTACTGTTATTACAGAGAGCGAACATTAAAGAAAATCACACATTTTGAGTTGCTACCAGAACAGGAATGAAGAGAAAATCTTTCAATGGGCACACTAGTTCTGTTGACCCTGGTGACCCTAGTGACAGCCAGAGATCCCCTCACACTACAGGAATTTCCTCTCACTTCCTGTTTTGGCTTTGGGGCAGAAAGTGAAAGGAAATTTCTCTGATGGGACACATATGGGAAAAACAAAAATTGACAGGGGTTATAACGCTCCTACATGCCAAATATAAAAAGTTTTGCCTTTAGTTCTTCTTTAAGGATAAAATAAAAATAGAAAAAAAGATTAAGGACATTTTTTTGCTATTGTCAGCTTATAATCATGTTACTTACTTAATTAGGTGATGGAAGTCATTATGGCTGGATACCCTAAATTAGCCAGAACTACTTTTCACACGTTTACTAGTTTTGTTCTTCATCATTTTAATAATTATTATTGCTTCTTTAGGGTGAGCCTGGTAAACAAGGAAGCCCTGGAGGTTCTGGGGACCGTGGACCTCCTGGCCCTGTTGGCCCACCTGGTTTGACTGGACCTTCTGGAGAGCCTGGACGTGAAGTAAGTTCTCTTTGTTATACCCAAGAAATGCTTAAAATGCAGTTCTGAGTTTGCAAAATGTATATTATATATATATATATATATATATATATATATATATATATATATATATATATATATATATATGGAACATTTTGTAACAGCAACATTCAATACTTTTCAAAAAATATAAACTGTTCTTAACTGGTGTCTATATTTCTTCATATTAAAAAATAAAATGATAGGCTTATGTACTGGCCAATAATACCTTCTTTAAAAAACATATCGAGTAGACATGTTTTTTTGAATCAGAATCATGGGGGATGCTTCAAAAATATTTACATACATCTAGTGGGTATTGATAGTAAATGCACAAGCCATAAAGGATAATTTTAATTAAACGCAGAATTACTTGATATTGCTAGTTGTAGTTGTAGATAGTTTTATTTAATTTTCAAGACATGTCACCACTCATCCCACTAGCTACCTCTGTCATTTTGTTATTATAAACAGGTACATAATTGTTAGGAATCACGTGCTAGTTCAGGGGATGTACCCTAAATACATAAACACAGTGCAAATACAATCATAATCTGTTTTTTCAATATGTAAATTGTTGAATCTTCCTTTAGGGAAACCCTGGATCTGATGGTCCTCCTGGCCGTGATGGTTCTACTGGCGTGAAGGTGAGATTGTGACTTTAGCTCTCATGGAAAACCTTCATGAAACTTATGAGAGTAAACCAATTAGTGGTGATTCTGAAATATTTATGTTTAATAAATCTCTGAGTTAGTGAATAGCCAGTGCCCTTTTAATCCATATGCACATAGATCTATATGTTTCAAGAGCTGTATACTTGGAAATATAGATGATTATGGTAAAGTTCTTCTCATGAGGAGGGATATTTGTATCCAGTTGTCTTCCTCTTATTAATCCAATACTGTAGACAGGCTCTCATGTGTCCTTCGTTCAGGGCTGCTATTAGATATCATGGGGCCCTGTACAGCCTACCTGACGAGTCCTTCTCCCTCTAAAAATATCAAATTATATTTTCGATAAAATGCCATAGCCACAATGCTACGCTTTGCAGCCGTGGCAGGAATGATACCCTCATCGATCAAGACCCATTCCATTGAATAGCGCTGCTTTGAAAACACCCAACAACCACTTGCAAAGCATGCAGTTGTGGTGTGCTAGTGTTTGATTAAAACAGGCAATGAGGAGGCAATATGTCAAATGTTTTGAAGAGCGATACAAATGCTGACTGCTCCTCAGAGCACATTTGAACAAGTTCTTAATTTTTATTAAACTATTTTTTATAATTTTACATTTTTTAACTGTATTTATTTATTTTTTACTTTTTTTAACTGCCTTGTTTGGAGCCTTTGGTGAAATATCAGGGATCGAAACAGACCCTTAATGTCTCATATTTGAGACAGAGAAAGGGACTGAGGACATAGATTCATTAGTCCCTTTCATTGCAGCCTCAGCTGCATGGGACAGTGAATGAATGGGAAGCACTCTGAGACTTTATATTCATTCACAAACTGAAGCATAGTAAACACAGTACTGATCGCTCACTGTATTCATTCAGGAAAAGAAGGGGCTGGTGAATATGACAGATTTACCACCTTTTCTCCATCTCCATCCTAAATCGACTAACCTGTGTGCCCACAACAGGAGGTGGGAGAGAAGAGGAGAGAAGCTGGCACTGCTGCATGCAGGGGGGCACACGGGGGGCATGACAGCAGGCTGAAGGGGGCTCAGAGCCTAGAACCGATCCCCCTGCAGAGCAGCCAGAGGGAGAAAGAGGAGATGAAAGCCAGAAGAAATGCAGGGGGATTCACAAGAGTCACTGGTCTCAGAAATAAGGTAGTACAGCCGACCCTCCTTTGGCAGGTGCCCAGGCCCCCTTTTGAACTGATGGGGACCAGGCCAGGTACAGGAGGGCCGGCTGTACTGCCTTATCAGTGGCCCTGCCTTCCATAGCCAAAAATGCCAGATGATTAAGAACAATAACTGCATTTAGCATAACAATGTAAAGACAGGGGCATTCAGCAGTGATGTCTTATTATAATTATATCTAATCTAATTATATACTGTATTTAGTGATTTTTTATGTATTTTGTGATTGTACATATATTTAAGAACTATCCTTTCAAAAAAATATATATATATATGGCTTGAAACAAATGCTAATTATATTATACCAATTATTGGTATTAGCAGAACTAGTACTCAAATCCTTATACTTGTACTTAACCATTTATTTTAATATTCAAGGGTGACCGAGGTGAGACTGGTCCTGTAGGTTCTCCTGGTGCTCCTGGTTCCCCTGGTGCTCCTGGTTCTGTTGGCCCAACTGGAAAACAAGGAGATAGAGGTGAAGCTGTAAGTATCTTTTTAGATTAAATAATATAAAACACATATTTAAACATATTTAATGTAAATAAATTTAACATGCAATTGTTTGCACCTTTTTTTTTTTTTTTTAGGGTCCACAAGGTCCTTTGGGTCCATCTGGTCCAGCTGGAGCTCGTGGTCTGCCAGTAAGTACTGTTTCTTTTTTTTTTTTTTGTAATTGTCCTTCAGAACCCAATTACTCATGCAGTGCAAGCATATAAAAACAGCACTGCATCTATGACATAACATAAATATGAATACATTTGTTCAATAAATTGTTAAATGTAGTCATGCTTATATTGTATTTATCTAGCTTAGTGTTCTAGTGTTCATAGTGTAACCTTATGTATTTTAGGGTCCTCAAGGCCCACGTGGTGATAAGGGTGAAGCTGGTGAGTCTGGAGAAAGAGGTCAGAAGGGTCACAGAGGTTTCACCGGTCTTCAGGGTCTGCCTGGACCTCCTGTAAGTATATTTGTAAAAGTATTCATTTTACAGAAAAGCATTTAGTACAGGACAAAGAATTCCCAGAGCACTACAGACAGCACAGCAGGTGCTTCTTACCTCCATACTCCCTTTGACTAATTAAAACCTCCTCTTCCAGTAATTTATAAGGGATGAGTTTTAGCTGTAATGGCTCATTGAGTTCTGTAAACAGCCAACTTCATTCAGCTTGTATTACCAAAAGTACAATGGTTATAACATATGCAAAGCAGAGTGTGCCACCCACCAGCCAACTGTAAAGAAGATTTTTTTTTTTAATCTTGAACATGATAAAGAAAGATCATATGTGGAAAACACTGTACATCAACTTTAAAGTAGCTAAACATACTGCTAAGTAGAAAAACACATTTTATGTAGAGACAATGCTTAAAGTAAGCTATAGACACCTTTAAAGTTTTAGCCTTTCCAGTCTTTGTTGTTAACAGTTTTAGTGGCAGGGTTTTATCCCAGTGAGCCCAAAGCAAATTTGCTAAATTTGAAAAAAATTGTCCTGTCAATAAATCCAGATATTTAAATTTTTACGCATAATAATATGCATCTTCCTTTTTCTGCACAAAAATCAACTGAACTGAACTGAACCTAACTTAGGACAGAGTTAAGAAGATAAACAATATTTTTAACCAGAACGTCATATTTACCATACAGTAAAAAAATCTGCCATATGTAAAAATGTACTAAATGTAATATTCAAATGAAAACTTTATTTTTATTTACCACCTAGGGTACTGCTGGTGATCAAGGTGCTACTGGTCCTGCTGGTCCTTCTGGTCCAAGAGTAAGTATGAATTTAACTCAAAATACATTAATATTAGCATTATCCCTGATATTTTTCATGCTGAGCATTATTAATTTGTGTATCTTGATTTGTTTAGGGCCCACCTGGTCCCACTGGTCCTTCTGGCAAAGATGGTTCCAACGGTCTGCCTGGTCCAATTGGTCCACCTGGTCCACGAGGTCGTAGTGGTGAAACTGGTCCTGCTGTAAGTACAAACAAAATGTTTTATGTTCTAGGTATGCAAATATAAATGCATGAGAGTTTTACCTTTCTTGATACTGTTATTTGAAAGGTAATAAAAGTGACTATTAAAGTGATTGTAAAGGTAAAATGATGTTTTTTAAAAAAAAAAAAAACATGGTACACTTACCTGTTCTGTGCAATGTTTTTGTACAGAGCAGCCCCCGGTCCTCCTCTTCTTGGGTCCTCCGCCGGTGCTGCTGGCTACTCCCCCCTGCTGAGTGCCTCATAGCAAGCTGCTTCATATGGGGTCACTAGTGCAGGCTTGCTTCCAAGCCACACTTTGTGTGTCCATTGACACACACAGTGATGCTTGGCCCTGCCCCCCCTCCTGTGATTGACAGCAGCAGGAATAAATTGTTCCCGCTGCTGCCTCTGAGCCAGTGAGGAGAGAGAGAGCAGCGATGCTCTCAGACACAGCACTGGATTGACATTGGACCTAGGTAAGTATAAGGGGGGCTGGAGGGGGAGCTGCACACAGAAGGTTTTTTAGTGGATCTTCGGTAATTTTTTTCAACTTTCCATCTATTAAATCTTCTGCCCTTGTTGTTTTAACTTTGGATAGTAAAACATTTTTTTTCTTCCAAATTTTTTTTTCTGTAAATATCTTATACAGCCCACTTCCTGTTTCTTGTCTGGTAAAAAGCTTAGGCATATGACATCATGCACAGTTCTCTCTCACACTCTCATGAGAGTTTTCCAGGAAAGGAGGGGGGGGATGAGTCATAAGAGGGCCAATGAGATCTGCAGGACTGCAGAGCTGTTGGTGTGCCTATGTGTGTCTGTGTAAACCCAAGACGTGAACAGGCAGCAGCTTCAGCTGCCCGCAGTTAAAATGGTTACAGCCAGACTTATTCGAGGGAGATTTCTGCAGCATATTTGGCAAGTACAGAATCACAGTATTTATAAAATAATATGCAAAGTGGTTGGAGGGAAGCTTCAGAATGGCAAAGATGTTTTTAATACAAATTATGTGAGCAGACTGCAATTCCTCTTTAATGCATAGAATGAATTAAGGTAAAACACCTTCTGCCTTTAGAACCACATTAAGTAATAATAGAATATAATTAATCTCACAATTATTATTTTTTACTTCCATAATTCATTAGGGTCCTCCTGGTACACCTGGGCCTCCCGGTCCTCCCGGTCCTCCTGGCCCTGGTATTGATATGTCTGCATTTGCTGGCCTGTCTCAGCCTGAGAAAGGACCCGATCCCCTCCGTTACATGCGTGCAGACCAAGCCTCCAGCAATCTCCGCCAACATGATGTTGAGGTTGATGCCACTCTGAAATCACTGAACAGCCAAATTGAAAGCATTCGCAGTCCAGATGGAACCAAGAAGAACCCAGTTCGTACCTGCCGTGACCTGAAACTGTGCCATCCTGAGTGGAAGAGCGGTATGTGCAAACCAACTACTAAAGTATATATTTAACACACTAGAGTACATCAGAGACAAGAATATTTATTTCATGTTAACATATTTATAGCTGTATTAGATATCCACCTTTAACTCTCTATAATGCCTACATGACATACTGTGTGGCTAAATCTTGTAAACCTGCATAATCAGCAACTGGGCTGTGAAATTGGATCAAACAGAGCAAAATAAAGCAGTTTTGTGATTTCCACTTTCCCGTTATAATCTGAACAAATTTTATTTAACTACAAGAGTAGATTTCCCCCCATACATTGTATGAATGTCAGGACTTTAGACCTACAGGCTTATTAAATACAACACCAGAGGTTTCAGTTTATCACATTAAAGCTTGGTAAGATTTCTATTTGATTGCTATGGATTCCTCCATTTTGCATATCACCATGGCTCTTTCAATTAAATAATGATGCTGTTATTTTGAAAGCATCATTTGTGTTTTTAATCTGGTTTGTAAAATTCTTCATCAGCCTATTTCATATCCTTTCATGTACTCTGTCTTCCTCAGTTCCTTTTCCTCTTTGCATAGTGTTCTCTGTTTGAAATCACTGTGTGTATGTAGTGCCCAGTGTTTCTAGTATATAGTTTGTGCAATTCCTATACTGAATCCTATAAGTCAGTGATGGCGAACCTTGGCAAACCAGATGTTTTGGAACTACATTTCCCATGATGCTCAACTACACTGCAGAGTGCATGAGCATCATCGGAAATGCAGTTCCAAAGCATCTGGGGTGCCAGGTTTGCGATCGCTGCTATAAGTCAACTAACCACTTAGTTTATTCTACCTTTCATGTGATTTGTAGAGCAGAAAAATATTTTCAGAAAATGATGGTTTCTTCCATTATTATATTTTATTGATTCTTTCCTTTTTATCTAGGTGAGTACTGGATTGATCCCAACCAGGGCTGCACAGTTGATGCTATCAAGGTCTTCTGTAACATGGAAACTGGAGAAACATGTGTAAACCCAACTCCAAGCAAGATCCCAAAGAAGAACTGGTGGACAAGCAAGACCAAGGACAAGAAGCACATCTGGTTCGGAGAAACAATCAATGGTGGCTTCCAAGTAAGTGCAGCTTCTTTTGTTGGTAATTATGATATTCATCTTTAAATCTCACTAAAACTATTGTCTCTTGAGCATTGTTTTGATACATTTCCCATTGACTGACATATGTTTTTTAACTTACCAACCAACTATTTTGTTGCGTTTATTATTACAGTTCAGTTATGGTGATGACAGCGCAGCACCCAACACTGCCAACATCCAGATGACCTTCCTACGCCTTCTGTCCATGGATGCATCACAGAACATCACCTACCACTGCAAGAACAGCATTGCTTTCATGGATGAGGCATCAGGCAACCTGAAAAAGGCTCTTCTCCTCCAGGGCTCTAATGATGTAGAGATCAGAGCTGAAGGCAGCAGCAGATTTACATACAATGCCTTGGAAGATGGTTGCAAGGTAAATGTAGAATAGAACATTTCACAAATCTGCAATAAATGTTGAAGCTGAATTCCTGGTATACATTTAAATACATTGATAAAATACACATATAGATGCTGCTTTACCTGTCATTTACCTGAATTTCTATACATCCAAACCATTTACATAGCTATTTTATACACCATAGCCAGGACACCACTTTTAATTGTACAGTTAAATTAAATTTAAATTTAATTGTACTGTGGTGTCTAGCACCTTGTACAGTCCTTTCCACATTCAGTGTGAATAGGGGATTTTAGGAGGGTAATGCTAAGTCAGATTCAGGTACTATCACCTACCTGGTAGCAGAGCCTGATATGATGAGGAAGGCATCTCTTACACCTCTGACTCGGGGCCTCTAATAGTGTAGACAGGAGGTGCAGAAATACAGAGTGACACAAGTGCCTGTAAGTTTGCTAGCAGCAGGACAGGTGTCCACGCTGGGCAGAAGTCATCAGATGGCTCCAGAAAGCAGGCGGGCAGCTGGTACTGGCAACAGCAAGATGAATCGGGTACAGGGCACAGGCTGGAGTGTGATCCAGAAACAAGCCAGGTCTGGAACTGGCAGGTAAAGCAGGAGCCATTGGAGCAGACAGAAGCAGAGGTCAGGGGACAAGCCGAGGTCAATGCAGGTGGAGTTGATTGGTCAAGACCAGCTAGGTCAGCAACAGGAATCAGGATACAGATTCACAGGATCACAGGTTACACAGGAGGCTGAAGACAAAGCAACACTGATCCAGAGCACTGGTCGAGTTTAAATAGCCCCTTTGGTCCCAGCATCTGTCACAGGTGCATGCAAGCACCAGCTCATGTGCGCTCAAGTGTGCGCAGATACATTAGCCAGTGCTCAATTCTTGCACGCATGAAAGGGAACATGTTTCAGCCTGTGCACAGAAGGCCTTTTCTTACAGGTACTTACACTAGTTGCATCTAAAACCTTCATATAATGATTTAATAATGACTACATAGCTACATTTATATGTTTATTTAATGTCTCCCTGGAGCTGAGCTTCAATGGTGCAGTCCCCATGTATATTAGGATACAGATAATATATGTAGAATACACCTAAAACATCCATATAATGATCTATTAATGAATACATAGAATGTTATAGAATTTATTTAATAAATTATGTATTTAATATCTCCCTGGAGTGCAGCTTTAATGGCACAGCCCCTATGTGCAGTAACATCTATGTAGATAATCTATGTGGAAAACATCTAGAATTTTTACAAAATTGTCTGAGCTGGAACAAGATCCATATATTGCTGCACAGTATTACTTTCTGGGTGACCAGAAATTTTATAGCATGATGGAAGGTCTTCTGTTCATGACACTTTTACAATACAATTATAAGTCAGTCAGAGCTGCAGCTATAATATTGTTAGCCCTTATAAAAATTAAACCATTGCCATTGATTAGACATATGGCTTCTCCATAAACGTTGCATGCTGAGGTTCTCAGAATGTTGCTGCTGTATGCAACTTTAAAGTTTAAAGAACATTTTTGATGCAAACCCTTTAAACTGGAAGGTTAGTGGTGCATCAAGTGGGAAATCAAGAGTGGAATAGTCCCCTGCACATGTTAAAGGTCATGATATGATGTGATATATGATATGATGAATGTCAATTTTGCAATTAATTAGCAATTAATATATTATGAGTATAACTGACCACTGTTTTTATATTTTTTTTTCTAGAAACACACTGGCAAATGGGGCAAGACAGTTATTGAATACAGGACACAGAAAACTTCCCGCCTGCCCATAGTAGACATTGCACCTATGGATATTGGTGGAGCTGATCAGGAATTTGGTGTTGACATTGGCCCAGTTTGCTTCTTGTAAAAACCAAAAAGTAAATAAAATAAATAAAAACCCTAAGGACCTGAGTACTTTCCAATCACTTTTAGGACTTCTGCACTGAATGGCTGAACCGACCCCAAATTTCCATTCATCCACGCGCTTACATTTTGGACACTTTTATTTTGTATTGCAAGGCCAGAACTGGGCAGACTGCGGAATAAAATCACGGTGTTATTTATTTATTGTCTTCTTGTAAGACCTATGGGTCAGGTGAAGGTGTGACACTAACTGGCATGATTGAAGGCTCCCCTAAACTGATGTACGAAGTGCAGTTTAAAGCATCCCTCCCCCCCTCACAGTGTATACCAGCAGAAGTACTGTGTGTCATTGAATGAAATGGTGCTATTGTTGTAAAAAAGTTTGTATTTTGTAACATCAACTGATATAAAAAATAACTTTTTTTGGAAAGTACAAGTTGATCTGAGCTTTGTTCTTTTTTATTTTTATTATACTGTAGATAGCAAAGAAAATTCCAGGATTTTGAGTTTGTCTGCCCTTTGTTTTTTATTTCCAGTACAAGATGAAGGAAGTTTAGGGCAAAATCTACAACTTCCCAGGCTTAAGCTACCTCACACTAAGTAAAAAAAAAACTAGAAAGACACAAGTGTAATTTTGAAGCTGAACTAAACATACAGTAGAAGCTACAGAATCATGGATGGAAAGATCATGAGTCGTTTTGCCAAGATAAGGTGCTTACCTTATGTTTCTGGGTTCTCCATTTAGTCAAAGACTAAAGAGATGGATCAAAGATCGAGGATCATGATGAATCAGTGGAATTGAGAATGGTAACCTTAAGGGTTGCTGTTTTGTGGTGGAACTTGGATAATGCCAAAGTTTAGCAGCTAGAGACAAAAAAAATCAGTATTGTAGTAGGCAAGTGGATGATTTATTTTATTCAGGTTAAAGCCATTCAAAAGTATTCCTTTGTTGTTTTATTCTTCCAAATTGTGTATGTGAATTACTGATCCCTGTATCCTTTCCCTAAAAAAATAAAACTAGTTTCTCTGCAAAAATGACAAGGGACAAACAGGTAGGCATTTTTGGCCCAGAGGGGGTGGGGGAAGCAAAACCAGAACGGATAAAGAAATATGTATTATTTTGTATATGTAAAATAGATTTTTTTTTCTTTTTTTTTTTGCAATACTGATTTTCAGCATGGTAGGCTAGCGAACATGCCCAACACCAACACTAATCTTTCTTGTGAAATAATTGTCTTACTGTATCTTATTTTCTCATTTTCCCACCCCTCCTACTCTTCCGCAATAAAGATAAAAAGCTTTTTCTATTAAAAAAAATAAAACACGTTTTGTTGGATTTTTTTTTTTATTTGTATTAAATTCCGTCCTATGATGTAATCTTTGTTGAATGATGTTAATCTTATCTGGGATATTTCATGACAGAACGAAACAACACAAATAAAAATTTTAATTAAAAAATAATCATCAGGCTTTTTATTTTAATGGAATTATATGTGATGTCTCACCTCTATACTTTAAAGATTTGAAGGATGAGAATCAATAATAACAAAACATTAATCTTAGAACCACAAAGCTAAGCCCCACACAAAGTCAATAATGTCAGTAAAGACCAAACAATTCTGGTCTTAGAGTGCCACCTATTCAGTTAGACTGCTCCAAGTAGTCAACCATTATAAAATGATTTGTTATATAAATAATAAACATTACAATTATTTAAGGAGAAAAAACTGTGTGATTTTGTTGTGTCTGTTACATTGGTACCATTTTGCAGCATATTGAGTATATTTAGATGATTTAAAAAAGGCAACTTAAGAAAGCTGTAATATATTAGAACTGCAATGCTCAATTCATATGGGTCTGATCTGTATGAATGTATAAACTGCCTTTCTGACATACTTTTTTATGTAAAGAAACCAATGCTGTAGGGTGAGGGAGTTATAGTTTTGCTTCAGTCAGGTCTTATAAATATAGGCCTTAAAAAACATGCAGAGCATGTAGCATAGTTTCATTTGATGTCTGTTTTTCCTCCAAGCATATCCGTATTGCCCTAAGGGCACTAACAGGTAATTTGGTGTTCTGGAAAAAGCCACACAGCCATGGGGAAGCAGGATTTTAGACATGTATAAATGTATTATATTGCATTGTACTGTCTTTGAGATGCATTTACCACTTACAATTAGCATTGCATTCCAATAGACTTGAGGAATAAAAGTTCTTGAATGCTGAATGTGAAAAATACTATGATGTATGTACATAACGTTAAGCTTCTTAAAGGTAAAACTGAAAACTAATTCTAAATTCATATACTGCATTCCTAATCTTGAAAAATACTACACAAATACATTTCACCAAATGCCCATGTATGCTACCTATAAGGATATTAGGGGGACATTAAGAACAGAACCCAGGACTGTAAAAGAAGAGTAACCAAAGGGCTAAATAAAAAGGATTGAGCAAGGCATGCAGAGGAGAAATGGTAGTGGACCAAGTCCAGTTGATTTTCATTGAAAGAACATGAACAGAGTAGGCCCTAAGTGTAGAATGAAAAAAATGGATCAGGTAAGACCATGTAGTTGATGAGAACCATACTCTGATGTAGAGCAAAGCTCTCACCAATAGTAATAATGGTAAAGGGAGGCAGTTAAATCTTCCATTTGCATGATCTCGTTGACTTGAGCAAACCATTGGTTCAGGATCTGTCTCCATAAGGTAGGATTAGTGGCCCTGGCAATATTAATCAGATGAATCAGTAGTGAGTTCCTGTATTTTTATTTATTTTTTAAGATAGAGGTGTCAAGTGGTACAGGAATGGGGGGGCGTGCATTTTATTTATTTGGACATCTGTAAGTTTGCAGCACAATGTTTGGACTGAGGACCAAAAGTGGATTAAGATGGGACATTCCCAAAATATATGTGGAAAGTTTGTACTGAGGACAAAAAGCGGATAAATATGTGACATTCCCAAAATATATGTAGAAGTGTACCCAGGCACCTACTCTTGGGAAAGATATAAGGGTAGATTTTGTTCAGTAAGTCTGGTGTCTAATACCATCTCAGAAGTAGTTTGTATCCTGCTTCTTGAGCTTTCTTAGAAATTGAAAATTTATGTGCCAAAAGGAAACAATCTTTGGTTTTGTGTAAATATATAATTGAGGTATTTTTTCCAGGCTTGAATGTAAAGTGGGGGAAAAGCTAGTTTCTACTTCTTGAAATTTAGTATAAGTAAAAGAGAGAATGTGCCTGTGTGGGGATGATCCTAAATCCTAGTTTGTCAAATGATGTGGTGTCATGAAATAGGTGGGAATCTAAAGGTAGAGAGCAGAAAAATGAGAGAGTTGGGGTGTTTGCAAATCTCCCAGGTGAGAATGTAACTGCATCTCAAGCTGATGGTGTGGGTAGAACTTACACTCTGCAGCAAAATGGGAAATGCAAAAGATGCCCAGACATACAAGATTGATGAACTTGATGTTAATGTATCCTGGTAAAAATGCAGAGAAACCCAGGATGGGAGATAGTGGAGTCTGTATTAAAGAAATCATAGTGGACAGATAGAGTTTACAGGGGACCATGCATGTAGGATTGTTTAGAAGGTGGTGATTAAGATCTGGTGTAATTTGAACCGGGATCGATGGAAGGCCATCAAAAGTGAGTAAAGCTTTATTTAATCTGAACCCATGATTTGGAAGAGTAGGAAGTGTTCCAATTTAAAACTTTTGCCAGATGAGAGGCATTGTAATATCGTATGGATTTAGGGAAACAAAATCCTCCACAGTGTTTAGAAGTGCTAAGAACATGGAATTTGATTCTTGTTTTTTGCTTGGCTCATAAAAAAACATATGAAAGTTGAATGCAAATCTTTGAGGAAACATGAGGGGAGAGAGATTGTCTGAAAAAGATATGTTTGTTTAATGTTAGTTGAGTTTATAGAGATGATGTAGATCCAGGGGGTAATGGTGCCTGGGTAATATAGATGTGAGGAAGTCCATTACATAAATTAGTTAGATTTAATCCTGTGGATGGTTTGTTGGGGGAGTAGGATCCCTAGAGCTTCCGATTTGTGGTAGTTTATCTTGTAGATATTTTACTAAAATGTTGTAGTTGTGCTATACGAGCTGATAGTGTGGTTTTGGGTTTAGTTAAGAAAAATAGAAGGTCATCTGCATAAGCAAACACTTTATGCTGACTGGATTGTGTGGAAAAACCCTGAATATCTGATGTGCAGATTGGTTCCATCATGAGGACAAAAAGGGAACATAGGACACCCATGTCATGTGTATGAAGGGAGTCACTTTGGGTGGGGGGCTTGTGGAACCCAGCTTGCCTTAGAGAGCTCTGGAAACTCCTTGTCCAGCTCCCCCGACCGCCCTTTGTGTAAGTGACCCTGTGTCTATTTGGGGAAAAGGGTGACCAAGAACCCCAGTCTGATCTGCACTAATCAGACTCACCGTACAACCACACCAGACTCAGCATTTCCTTTTACCCATTATCAAGGGTCTTATATGGTTTGTGTTGAAGGAATGAAGGGGCTCGTTCACTTGGGACATTAATATTTCTGAACAGTATCCCTCAAGAATATATGATAAAGTCCACCTTTCGTCAGAGACCATTGCTTGATGGTTTGAAGTGGGGTGGCGGTTGCTATGTGTTTGTTAAATGCCTGTATCCCCATTGTTCTAATGTTTGTGTCTGCCTTGGGAGCATCCTATTATGGGATGTATATGTCCATGTGGATTAGCTGTGAGAGGGGAGGGGGGATTCCTCCAGCAGCCCCTCCCAAAGACGGTATACTATTTGAAAGTTAAATACACCTATGTCATGCTACTGAAGGGGGTAAAGTTTACCCCGCCCTGTGTCATTATGCAAAGAAGAGGGATTTCCTCTGAGTGTATATTTCTGTACCTGTGTTCAAATAAAGAGTTATTATTGTGGTTTACTCCAAAACTGGTATTGCCTAGTTCTTGGGGTAACTATAGCAAGACTTGCAGGTCTCGTGTTCCATAATTTGGGAAGCAGCTTCTTGGCGAAGATACCCAACAGAGTGTCCGGAGTCCCTCACATTCGGTTGGCAGCAGTGGGGTGCCTCCTTGTGCCTGGAACATCCAAACCACCTAAGATCGGGATAGCAGACTTCACCCCAGTGGAGATATGGACCTGGCATCAGAGTTCCCGGGGCTGCTGTGGATTGTCCTTTCGGCATACATCAGGACTGTGTCTGCGGATGAATACCTGGAGCTCAGGCAGCAGATTTGGGTAGGGCTCTAGATTGCAGCCCTCCAGGTCACTGTTATACACCAGGACAAGTGCTTTCAATCCCAGAGCAACAGGCCAGTGACCAATGGGAGATGCGGATGGCATTCCTAAGAGAACGGCCCCATGAGCAATGGGTGACTGAGTTGGACAGTCTGGTCCAGCAGGAGATAGAGCTGGATAATCGATATCGGGCTCTGCAATCGCACGCAGAGCAGAAATATTTAGGGGAGACAACAGAATGCTCTCTGGAGGGAAATTAATTTTGGCAGACCTGGATTGCTGTGGGAGAGCCTTACAGATTGTTTTGTGTTTAGCGATGAAGGGTGAACCTACCCTTGAGGACATACGAGAATACAGAAAGGCTATGCTAAGTCTTGCAGGGGTCTCAGAGCTTAAACGTGATCTTGAATACTTGCCAAGGAAAGAACAGCGTCTGGAAAGGGCATACAGGGAACTTCTAGAACACGTTCAGCAGCATGCCCTAGAATTAGCCCAGCACCGATAACATTTTCTGGGTTCCACGGACAGGATATGGTGAACCTCTATCCCCAGACACCAGTTCCAGAGACTGGGGATTTAATAGACGTTTCTGCTGAAAAGGAACAACCTAGTAAGCCTTCAGCAGAAGCTGGCTTCAGAACATGGCGCTGCTGACTTCTGCCCACAAAAATCAACTCCGCAGGAGCTCCAGGAAGAGAATGCAATCAGCACCTCACAACTGCAGCTTGAGCTGATATCGGTGGATTGGACTGAGGTCTCCACTGACAGAAACCCAGCAGAAAAGCTTGCAACAGGGCAGAGTGCTGCTGGCCTTTGCCTTCAACTAACAGAAAATGGAATTTGTGTGGTAGTGGATGGGACTTCAGTCTCCACTGAACCAACCCCAGAAAAAGGTCTGCATTGGGACAGGAGGATGTCAGCCTTGCTCTGCAAACACTGAGGGATTTTCATCTAGTAACAGTGGAGGGGACTTCAGGCTAGGGATGCTGGGCCCAGATCCCTAACAGCATGATGGAGTGGGCCCAGTCACCCTGTCTTCTCTCCAGCGGCTGAAAGGACTCCAGGGGGGTGGACCAGTTTTTACTTTTCCCTAGCAGTGGGTATGTTCTATGAGAGAGGCAGAGGTTGGCTGGATAATGCTCTGTTTAGGACAATGTGTTTGGGGTACTGTATGGGTACGGGCAGTGGTGGGCTGGTATTATGGACTAACTTTGAAGTCAACCTGTTTGGGGTCTCCTTCTGTGTTAGTCTTCTGCTGAAAGGGGAGATGTGTGATGGGAGTCACTTTGGGCGGGAGGCTTGTGGAACCCAGCTTACCCTAGAGAGCTCTGGAAACGCCAGCTCCCGGACCCTCCTATGTATAAGTCAACCTATGTCTATTAGGGGCACAGGGTGACCAAGAACCCCAGTCTGATCTGCACTAATCAGACTCACCGTACAACCACATTGGACTTCCTTTCTTTTTACTTGTTATCCACGGTCTCATATGTGTGGTTTGTGTTGAAGGAATGAAGGGGATCTTTCACTTGGGGCATTAATATTTATGAACAATATCCCTCAAGGATATATGAAGAAAAAGTCCACCTTTAGTCAGAGACCATTGTTAAATGGCTTGAGGTGAGGTGGTATGTGTTTGTTAAGTGCCTGTATCCCATTGTTCTATTGTTTGTGTCTGCCTTGGGAGCAACCTATTATGGGATGTTAATGTCTATGTGGATTAGCTGTAAGAGGGAAGGGAGGATTTCTCCAGCAGCACTCCCCAAAGATGGTCTACTATTGGAAACTTGCTACTGGGGGAGGTAAAGTTTACCCCACCCTGAGTCATTATACAAAGAAGGGGGATTGTCCCCTGAGTGTATATCTCTTTACCTGTGTTCAAATAAAGAGTTATTAGTCTGGTTTACTACAAGACCCAACAGGGTCCCCGGAGTCCAAAGGAGTTAAACAGTACTCTGTTTGACTTGACTGGGGCTGCAGGGGAAGAATAAGTAGCCTCAATCCACTTTCGCATATTGGGACCAATGTAGGAGAGTGTTTCGGTATGCAATTTTTAAAGCTAGTTTGAATTTCCTTTCCTATTCTGACCCACTTCTGTTCATAATCACAGTAAAAAAAGCTTATCTCATAGTTTGTGTCCCAAATGTTAAAAAATACGAAGTGAAACAAAATATAGAATGTGGAAAACTTGCGGGGTAAGGAGGGCAAGTTCTAACCCATCCATCAGCCACTCATGATTGTACTGTATATAAAAGCCCACAAAAACAGGGTAAGAGAGCCTCGCTCAATGCTGCTCTACTGTTCAAAGCACTGTTCAAAACTTTCAACAGAATCGGGGACTTTTGCATATATTTTTGAGACCTGAAACATACCGTATTTATCGGCGTATAACACGCACTTTTTCCCCCTTAAAATTGGGGGAAAGTCGTGGGTGCGTGTTATACGCTGATCCCCACTGTCTGCGAGTCAAAAATACCGGGCGCCGCCGAAAAATACCGAGCCGATTGCTCGGCTCCGCTCGTAGTATGGGCGGGACTGAAAGCCGAGCCGAGCCGAGTACACAGTACAGTCGGCTCGGTCTTTTACGGCAGCGCTCGCTAGAGAAACAGCAGGGAGGCGGGACTACGAGCGGAGCCGAGCAAGTCGGCTCGGTCTTTTTCGGCGGCGCTCGCTCAGTCTGTCTCGGCGGCGGGAAATTTAAACATGGCCAAGCTGCAAATGACACTGCAAAGCTGCAAACAGCGTGGGGCAAGCTGCAAATGACACTGATCATTCTGCAATGATGGACAAGGCTGCAGATGCACACTGATAAGGCTGCATTGACTGGCATTTAAATGTAAGTTTTTTTTTCCTTAAACTTCCCTCCTAAAACTTTTTTCCTTAAAATGCCCTCCTAAACTTGGGGTGCGTGTTATACGCCGGTGCGTGTTATACCCCGATAAAACCCCGATAAATACGGTATATCTGATGACTTTTGGATGCCATTAATCCTACATTGCTTGCGGGGCATTCCACACATATGTGTTTTGAGGACCTCCTTTGTTTTCCCCTGTCTCCATGCTATTGGTGCTGCCAGATTAGAAAATTTTACAATACTTGTACGGTAAATCCATAAAGTTCATGCATCATGGTCCAAACTATTTTTCTGTATGTGAAAGCTGAAAAATATGAATTTGAAAAAGAGTCAATTAAATTCTTAGGACTTAAAGTGATACTAAACAGAGAAGTTATTTGCCGTGATTCATTCACATAAATCATATACTGTATATCATGCCACTGTATTTTTTTTTCCTTATTCCTGCAGTGCTAATGTGTGGTCACATGATCCTTCATTGTTCTTTGGCATCTGCAGTAAAGGGGCTTCTATTACTCTGCTGATGTATGCTCTCTACAGTATGACTCTGTCTGGCCAGGCCTGACCACTTTCAGAAGAGCAATTTAAATGAAATTAAAAATATCAAAAAACTGTTTTATATCTCCCTATAAAGTTTTATTGAACATGAGATGTGTATTTTTGTGTATTAACCACTTCAGCCCCAGACCATTTTGCTGGTCAAAGACCAGACCACTTTTTGCGATTCGGCACTGCGTCGCTTTAACTGACAATTGCACGGTCGTGCGACGTGGCTCCCAAACAAAATTGGCGTCCTTTTTTTCCCACAAATAGAGCTTTCTTTTGGTGGTATTTGATCACCCCTGCTGTTTTTATTTTTTGCGCTATAATCAAAAATAGAGCGACGATTTTGAAAAAAACCACATTATTTTTTACTTTTTGTTATAATAAATATCCCCCAAAAATATATAAAAAGACTTTTTTTCCCTCAGTTTAGGCCGATACGTATTCTTCTACATATTTTTGGTAAAAAACATCGCAATAAGCGATTATTAATTGGTTTGCGCAAAAGTTATAGTGTTTACAAAATAGGGGATAGTTTTATGGCATTTTTATTAATATTTTATTTTTCACTAGTAATGGCGGCGATCAGCGATTTTTATTGTGACTGTGACATTATGGTGGACACATCGGACGTTTGACACATTTTTGGCACCATTGTCATTTATACAGCAATCACTGCTATACAAATGCAGTGATTTCTGTGTAAATGACACTGGCAGTGAAGGGGTTAACCAGTGAGTGGCAGTGTAGGGGTAAGTGTTCCTAGGGGTGTGTTACTAACTGTGGGGGGCTGGGCTTTCATTTAGTGAACACTGATCTCTGCTCCAATCACATGGAGCAGAGATCAGGGTCACTAGTTGCTAGGCAGAATGGGGAAATGCTGTTTACAACACATGAGGCGATCGCGGGTATGCCCGCAGCGATCGAGTCCACGGGACCCGTGACCGGACTCACGGGTTTCCCGACCGGCACGTGAGCGCGCTGTCGGCGGTGCGCTCACGATTGCAGGGAGGCAATAAAGATTGGATGTACCTGTACGCCAATATGCCTGCCCATGCCATTCTGCCGACGCACATCGGCGTGCGCCGGTCGGGAACCGGTTAATATGGTGTCAGAGATAATTGACATTAACCACTTGAAGACCAGGCTTTTCTGGCACATTTAGTTTACATGCAACAAAGGGTATATTTTGCTAGAAAATTTCTTAGAACCCCCAAACATTATATATTTTTTTGAAGCAGTTTGCCTGTGTGCGGGACCGACACATGCATTCACTTTTGCACACAAGCACAGGGGGACAGGGGCACTTGAAATTTTTTTCTTTTTTACACTATTGCTTTACATTTTTTTTATCATTTTTATTGCTGTCACAAGGAACCTAAAGTGAGATGCAGCAGCAGTAGCATTGTGTCAACCACAACCAGGGAGGCGGGAGCAGGGGGCAGGGCTGAGCCCCGCGCTCTGTGTCTTATGGACACAGAGAGGCAGCTCAAGAGTGTGCATTGTCAACGTGATTAATTCCCCTCTCATTAACAATCAATGTTTGCCACTCTTCAGTCTTCACCAAATAACATGTGTACAAAACTACATGTCATCCAAATCATAAATGAGGAGTATATTATTCTCTTCTTCAGGGGAGCAGCATTAGAATAATTTTTAGGTTTTTAGATTTTATTTTATTTATTAGTGCAGAGTTTATTGCAATTTTTTACATCAAGAGTGAGCATGCCCGATTGCCCACATAGCACTCGTGCATAGCAAGCGGGTAGGGGCCCAGAGAGATACATTTCATAGTTTTTCATGCATTTCTGTTAAAGCCTGCTGATTCTGAACCATTTCCTGGGCACAATACTCTGGCACCTACAGTGATTGAAAACAATGAAGAATATGAAATTTAGACTATTTTGGACTGCAGAAAAGGAAGAGGCCACATTCCATATCTATCTAAATGGGAGGGCTATGGTCCAAAAGAAAACCCAAAATGAATGTTCAGGCGCAGAAACTGGTAAGAGCATTTTTTTATGCATCTGAAGGCAGCCCATTTGTGAATGGCAGGCTCAGGAAAGTCAGGTTCACGCCAGAATAAGGAAACCAGTGCAGCCTAATTTCTGTGTGCATGCTTCTGCGCAAGGCTTGGTACATAGGGTAACTGCTGGATGTGTATAAGCGAGTATGCATGGACGTTGGTGTGTTCAGCCATTAGAATGCATGCTGAGCACTGGTACTGCCACCTAACATCCTAAATAAACTGGAACATTGTAGATCCTCTTTATGACCAAATTGGAGAGCAATCAGTATAATTAAAAATTTACCATGACATATAATCAAAAGGCGATCAATTTTATTGATATTCAAAAATGCTGATGGTACAATAGGATCTTCTCTATTCAGAAAACCATCTGCTGGCAATACAATATTGCATGCAGCAAGTTCCCATCCTAGACCCCTAGTTCAAAGTATCCCGTACAGTCAATATCTTAGACTACAAAGTAATTGTAGTCGTGAGGAGGACTTTGAATTTGAGGCTGGGGCTCTACGGTCCTTCCTACTTGATAGGGGCTACAGCTGCTCTTGCTTTAAAAAGGCCTATCACAGAGCCAGATTAAGGAACAGGCTGGAACTGATACATGCCCAAAAAATCCCCAAAGAGGAACAAAGGGTACAATTAATCAAAAGATTTGCTGGTGAACACAAGAAGATTCGTCATATAATTCAAAAGTATTGGCATCTCTTGACCACTGATGATGTGATTGCAAAGCATGTCAATCCATATCCTCAGATTACATATAGGAAGTCAAGATCCTTAAAGGATCATTTGGTACATAGTCACTTGATGCCTAAACAGGGAGGATCTAGTTGGAGGGGAACTGCTTCATGTGACAGATGTGAATTCTGCCTATTTCTAATGAATTCACCCAAGTTGGCTCTGCCAAATGGAAGGATGTATAAACCCAATTTTTTTGCGAATTGTCAATTGATTGGTGTGGTTTACTACATGGTATGCGACTGTCAAGCATTCTATGTAGGAAAAACCAAAAGACCATTTTTCCAGAGAATCAGAGATCATGTTTCTCTTGTTCAAAAAAAAAGAGAATGGAGACTCCCATTAGCCGCCATATGGGACTCTATCATTCCTTTCAGGTCTCTAAAATCAATTTTTGCGCTTGAACATCTAATGACTTATGACAGAGGTGGTGACCTGGACAGGACTCTCCTTCAGTGTGAAACAAGATGGATTCAGACTTATGTGGTAGAACCTGTGGTAATTTCCTTCCTTGATCTATCCATTAGAATTGAAGAAGGTAAATTGGTAACTCAAACTTTCCGCAAACAGACTGCGGCCAATACTATGCTCCTGGCCAATAGCCACCACCCGCGTTCCTTGATTAAAGGGATTCCAATAGGCCAGTTCCTCCGAATTCTAAGGAACTGCTCTTCCCAGGAAGACTATCGTCATGAATCTGAATCGCTATACCAGCGATTCCGTGAACAGGGATACTCCCATTGCACTTTAAAATGAGCTAAAATGATCGCCAGTAAGAGACCTAGAGCTGACCTCTTGGGGACTACTAAGATTAGGAAAAGTAAGACCAATGAACCAGTACGATTCATTACCCCCTTTGGGATCCAATGGCCTAAGGTACGTGTCATTTTGACCAATCATTGGCACATCCTTACTAGATCCGACACCCTGAAAACTATAGTGGGAGAGAGACCTTATTTGACAGCCAAACGAGCTAGAAACCTTAAAGATGATCTAGTTGAGTCCGAGTATAAACATCCCATCAGTAGAAACTGGTCACGGAAATGCCGAGGATAAAAGGGCATGTTCCCCTGTGGACATTGCAGTACATGTAAATTTGTCGGCAAAACTGCTACTTTCTGTGATTCAGGATCTACTAATGAATATGAAATAAAAACTTTCATTAATTGTAGCACTACAAGGGTGCTCTACATTTTGGAGTGCCCCTGTCGTAAACTTTATGTTGGAAAAACTAAACGCCAACTGAGGATACGATTTGCGGAGCACTTAAAAATTATCCGTCTGGAAGAGGAAACTCCTATAGCACAACACTGCATCGATGTTCATCATGGTAACTCCCAGGGATTAACTGTAAAGGGCTTTTTTGCTCTTAACATATTCCAAAGTAGGGGGGATGTCAATACCATTTTATTGAGACATGAAAAGAGATGGATCTTCAGGCTCCAAACCCTGCAGCCACTAGGCCTTAATGCAGAGCTGAGCCTGAAGATCTTTCTGGAAGCATAAGTATGATAATCTGTACTCTTTGCATTCTTTATAGTCCCACAGTTATGAACACCTGTGTTGGTATGACATAAGATTTATAATATCTGGCAATATACTCTATTTCCTGTAGATCCTAATCCAGATACTTTCAGTGTAAATATTTGTCTATTTTGATCTTCTATTTTTTACCTCTGGTGGCCTAATATATAATGTATAAATATATATGAGCATAGATTTATCAGTTTGCATCCACTATTAGCTTAATTCCATATTTTGGCTGCAGTACTTTTATCCATCCACAAGATGGCGAAGAATCAGTTATTTGACCCTACAGTGCCTTGCGAAAGTATTCGGCCCCCTTGAACTTTTCAACCTTTTGCCACATTTCAGGCTTCAAACATAAAGATATAACATTTTTATTTTTTGTGAAGAATCACCAACAAGTGGGACACAATTGTGAAGTGGAACGAAATCTATTGGATTTTTGAAACTTTTTTAACTAATAAAAAAATGAAAAGTGGAGCGTGTAAAATTATTCGGCCCCCTTGCGTTAATACTTTGTAGAGCCACCTTTTGCTGCGATTACAGCTGCAAGTCGCTTGGGGTATGTCTCTATCAGTTTTGCACATCGAGAGACTGAAATTCTTGCCCATTCTTCCTTGCAAAACAGCTCGAGCTCAGTGAGGTTGGATGGAGAGCGTTTGTGAACAGCAGTTTTCAGCTCTTTCCACAGATTCTCGATTGGATTCAGGTCTGGACTTTGACTTGGCCATTCTAACACCTGGATACGTTTATTTGTGAACCATTCCTTTGTAGATTTTGCTGTATGTTTGCGATCATTGGCTTGTTGGAAGATAAATCTCCGTCCCAGTTTCAGGTCTTTTGCAGACTCCAACAGGTTTTCATCCAGAATGGTCCTGTATTTGGCTTCATCCATCTTCCCCTCAATTTTAACCATCTTCCCTATCCCTGCTGAAGAAAAGCAGGCCCAAACCATGATGCTGCCACCACCATGTTTGGCAGTGGGGATGGTGTGTTGTGGGTTATGAGCTGTGTTGCTTTTACGCCAAACATATCATTTGCATTGTGGGCAAAAAGTTGGATTTTGGTTTCATCTGACCAGGGCACCTTCTTCCACATGTTTGGTGTGTCTCCCAGGTGGCTTGTGGCAAACTTTAGACGAGACTTTTTATGGATATCTTTGAGAAATGGCTTTCTTCTTGCCACTCTTCCATAAAAGCCAGATTTGTGTAGTGTACGACTGATTGTTGTCCTATGGCTGCATCTCTGATCAGTCTTCTCCTTGTCTGAGCTGAAAGTTTAGAGGGACGGCCAGGTCTTGGTAGATTTGCAGTGGTCTGATACTCCTTCCATTTCAAAATGATCGCTTGCACAGTGCTCCTTGGGATGTTTATAGCTTGGGAAATCTTTTTTTATCCAAATCCGGATTTAAACTTCTCCACAACAGTTTTATGGACCTGCCTGGTGTGTTCCTTGGTCTTCATGATGCTCTCTGCGCTTTTAACAGAACCCTGAGACTATCACAGAGCAGGTGCATTTATACAGAGACTTGATTACACACAGGTGGATTCTATTTATCACCATCAGTCATTTAGGACAACATTGGATCATTCAGAGATCCTCGCTGAACTTTTGGAGTGAGTTTGCTGCACTGAAAGTAAAGGGGCCGAATAGTTTTGCACGCACCACTTTTCAGTTTTTTATTTGCTAAAAAAGTTTAAAATATCCAATAGATTTCGTTCCACTTCACAATTGTGTCACACTTGTTGGTGATTCTTCACAAAAAATAAAAATGTTATATCTTTATGTTTGAAGCCTGAAATGTGGCAAAAGGTTGAAAAGTTCAAGGGGGCCGAATACTTTCGCAAGGCACTGTATATTAAGTGAAGATTGCCCCTCTGTACCTTGTCCAGTTGAAGTGCCATTTTAGGACACGAAACTCATTGACCTAGTGTGGTCTAACGCTGCTGTCATCCCCTCCTGTGCTCCCCGCATGATCCCCCATCTTTACGGCTGTTTTGGGCATTTGCATAGAGACTTTCAGTCCTTACTAGACTGGTGCATTTTCTACTCAGAGCTCCCTCTGTTGGATACTAACGTAAACTCGCTCCTTCTGAGTTCACCTATGACCTGGATAGACTCAGGATGTGTGATCCATGAGACCCATGCTGCATAACGTTTGTGTGACCGGCAACTGCTCCGCCCCACTCGGAATCCGCTTGTTTGTCTCTGGATGGTGTCTGAGCTGATAGCGGTATCGTTCCGCCAGGACCTCCATTGAAGTCATACCAGTGAGCGTTGTATATTCGACCAAGAAGAGTATGACAATAGCGGCACACACTGGGTCTCTGTTATCCTATATGACTGCACCACCAGATGATGGTTGATACTTGCACTTTCAGGTAAATTTGTTACAGCTACGGACATATACCTGATCATTTGGATCCCTGACTTTATACATTATATGCTACAATCTGTGGAATTTATTCCTGATTGCATGTCCATTGAGCCTGATACGGCTTACATAAAGGACATTTTTGGATACCAGTGAGCGCTGTATATTCGACCAAGAAGAGCATGACACTAGTGGCACACACTGGGTCTCTGTTATCCTATATGATTGCACCACCAGATGACGGATGATACATGCACTTTCAGGTAAATTTGTTAAAGCTATGGACATATATCTGATCATTTGGATCCCTGACTTTATATATTATATGCCATAATCTGTGGAACTTATTCCTGACTGCACGTTCATTGAGCCTAATTTGGCTTACAAAAAGGACATTTTGGGATTGAACTCTGTGCATTTTTTGCCTGGCCCACATTCATCTATCAGCTTCAGCTGGGTACATAGGGAAGACAGGAGGAAACATAGGAGGGGATGACCCTACATCTGTAATAGCAGTGTTTAGCATTGTTTTTATACCAAATGTCTTGTTTTTTTGTTTTTGATCCTTTTTTACACATTTTTCTACAGCCATTTACTTCACCTGAGTATATTTGATATTGTCATAGAAAGGATCCCACAGGTTTTGATGGGCAATTCACCTGTGGAGTCTCTTGTTACTGTTTAACCACTTCCCGACCAGCGCACGGCGATGTACGTCGACAGAATGGCACGGGCAGGCATATTGGCGTACAGGTACGTCCAATATTCAATGCCGCCCTGCCACCGGTAGCGCGCCATCGGCGGCGCGCTCCCGTGCTGGTCGGGACCCCCGTGAGTCCAGTCGTGGGACCCCGTGAGTCCGGTCGCGGGACCCGCGGACTCGATCGCCGCGGGCATCCCCGCGATTGTCTCACGGAGCGGCCGAATGGAGGAAATGCCGTGTAAACAGCATTTCTCCATTCTGCCTAGCAACTAGTGACGCTGATCTCTGCTCCATGTGATTGGAGCAGAGATCAGTGTTCAATAAATGAAAGCCCAACCCCCCCACAGTTAGTAACACACCCCTAGGAACACTTAACCCCTACACTGCCACCCCCTGGTTAACCCCTTCACTGCCAGTGTCATTTACACAGGAATCACTGCATTTATATAGCAGTGATTACTGTATAAATGACAATGGTCCCAAAAATGTGTCAAAAATGTCTGATGGGTCCCCCACAATGTCGCAGTCACAATAAAAATCGCTGATCGCCGCCATTACTAGTAAAAAAATAAATAATAAAAAATTATTAATAAAAATTCTATAAAACTATCCCTATTTTGTAAACGCTATAACTTTTGCGCAAACCAATCAATCGCTTATTGCGATTTTTTTTACCAAAAATATGTAGAAGAATACGTATCGGCCTAAACTGATGGAAAAAAATGTTTTTTTATATATTTTTGGGGGATATTTATTATAACAAAAAGTAAAAAATAATGCGTTTTTTTCAAAATTGTCGCTCTATGTTTGTTTATAGCGCAAAAAATAAAAACCGCAGGGGTGATCAAATACCACCAAAAGAAAGCTCTATTTGTGGGAAAAAAAGGACGTCAATTTTGTTTGGGAGCCACGTCGCATGACCGCGCAATTGTCAGTTAAAGCGACGCAGTGCCGAATCGCAAAAAGTGGTCTGGTCTTTGACCAGCAAAATGGTCCGGTCTGCAAGTGGTTAAGATGTTTGCGCGACATCCCCTCCCGCTGCTTGTAATAACTTGTATATAACAACCGAGTGGCTGCTTAGCCGCATCGGTTGTTATTACAAGAAATCTGACCGTCCGCTCTAAAGAATGGTACTGGGGTGATGGCTGCAGCTGCATGTAAAACCCCGGTACAACCCCGTTGAAGCAATATCGATACGTTTCTGACCGATACTTGAATATTATATATGAATATTGGCCGCACCGATAATCAGTCTACCCCTAATCCTTACTAATGGCATACCCATCACACTCCTCCTGCAGAAACTTCCCATTCTACAGTCTTATCACTTCTCTCCTGTACATATTAAACTTTAATTTCTTCTCTAAAGGTTAAGTATTTTAAGGTTTAACGTGGTGCAAATAACCCGCCCCCCCCAACCTTGCGATGGCAGATGGGGATCTTCCTCTAGCTCTCTAACTGACACAAAATATATGCAGTGCCTACCAAATAAATGAATTTATTTAATACATCAATTTAATATAAAAGTAGTTAATAGAAATTTTTAAAAATCACGTCATAAATAAATATAGAAAAGTCTATAAATCAGTTCAATAAGGTGCAACAATATAGTAAGCCTGAAAAACAATGTGATATTCAAATCCTGGATCCGCAAAAGAGTGGAAATGGGGCATCACCCAGAAGTAAGTATTGCTTACCAGCGTATCAACCTCTCAAATAGAGGCGGACAACACAAGTGGGAGTAAATTCCCATCTCTGACTTTTATCTATAGGTAAGCCTAAAATAAGGCTTACCTATAGGTACTGTAAATATCTCCAAAACGTGCATCGTTTAGGAGATATTTACTGTACATGCAGCCAATGCCAGCACTGGCAGAGTCCTGTGCCATAAACGTCATGTCATCACGGCTCTGACTAGTCACACAGCCGGAGTCTGCAGACCTGGAAGGAAGACCAGTTGAACATGGGAGCACCTGCAGTGGTGACAGCTCGGCGCTGGAAGGCTTTGTTTTCAGGTAAGTTTAACATAATGTGCTATTATGCAATGCATAGCATATTATGTCATTACTTTTCAGGTTACAAAAAAAACAAAAACACCCAGTGGTTTACTACCGCTTTAAGTACACTGCAAAAATAGGATTTTTAAAACAGCTTACCTGTAAAATCCTTTTCTTTGATGTACATCAGAGGACACAGAGGTCCCTCCTTTCTTCTTATACACTTATATTGCTTTGCTACAAAACTGAGGACTCCCAGTAGTGGGAGGGGTTATATGGGGGAAGTTTACGCCTTAAGGGGCGTGCCAGTGTCCAGCACCCGATACGCTGATATAACCCATGCAGTATCGGGTGAACTTCCCCCATATAACCCCTCCCACTACTGGGAGTCCTCAGTTTTGTAGCCAAGCAATATAAGTGTATAAGAAGAAAGGAGGCACCTCTGTGTCCCCTGATGTACATCAAAGAAAAGGATTTTACAGGTAAGCCGTTTTAAAAATCCTATTTTCCTTTCTTACATCAGGGGACACAGAGCCGTAGTAATTACTACATGGGATGTCCCATAGCAATGGCAATTGAAGGGGGGAGATACAACAAAAAAGAAAAGAAAGCAAGTCAGAGGACTCATACTGCAGCCTGCAGTACACTGCGCCCGAAGGTAGTATCCTCATGACCCTTAACATCGATTTGATAAAATCTGGTAAACGTATGAACTGAAGACCATGTCGCAGCCTTACAGATCTGAGCCACAGAGGCCTGATGATGCACCGCCCAAGAGGTACTAATCTCCCTGGTTGAGTGTGCCTTAACATGAAAAGGAGGAATCTTCTTTTTTAAACCATAAGCCTGAATAATGACTTGACAAATCCACTTGGAAATAGTGGATCTAGACGCTGCCTGTCCTCTTCTTGGACCATCCGGCAGAATAAACAAAATGTCTGTCTTAAGAAACTGATCTTACTGCATCAAGGGAATGTAGCATCCTCTCTTCCCTAGATGGAGGCTGTGGGAAGAATGAAGGAAGAACAATATCTTGGTTTAAGTGAAAACCTGTCACCACCTTTGGCAGGAATTCAGGATGAGGGCGTAACACCACCTTATCCTTATGCATAATCAGATATGGCTCCTTACAAGATAGAGCCGCTAGTTCAGATACTCTTCTAGCAGAATAAATGGCAACCAGAAAGACTATCTTTCTAGTCAAAAGAACCAAGGGAATTTCCCATAAGGGTTCAAAAGGCTGCTTCTGCAAAGCCCGCAGGACCAAATTCAAATCCCAAGGATTTAGAGGTGCCTTGATAGAAGGGTTGATCCATGTTACCCCCTGAACAAAGCTACACACTAAGGAGTGAGAAGCTAAAGGCCGTTGACAGAATACTGACAAGGCCGAGATCTGGCCCTTGATAGTATTCAAGGCCAGATTCATCTAATTCCATCTGCAGGAAATCAAGGATTCTACCTATGACATATTTCCTGGATCTGCACCAGGAAACATATGCCCTCCAGACTCTATAGTAAATGATCCTGGAAGCCGGCTTCCTGGCATTAATCAAGGTAGATATAACTGAAGGAGACAACCCACGATCACTTATAATATGGGTCTCAATAGCCAAACCGTTAAATTTAGCATCTGTAAGGTAGGATGGAATACCGGACCCTGCGCTAGAAGGTCCGGCCCTAATGGCAGAGTCCAGGGAACTCCTACTGCCATCTTTATGATCTCTGTGAACCAATGCCTTCTGGGCCACGTTGGAGCCACTAGAATCACCTCCCTTTGTTCCTGCCTGATCCTGCAAAGAAGGCGCAGAAGAAGCCGAACTGGAGCAAATGCATAGTTCAGAGAAAACTGATCCCATGGGAAGACTAATGTGTCTGTTCTGCAAGCTAGCGGATCCCTTGTCCTTGACACAAAGTTGTCAACCTTTTTGTTGAATCTGGACGCGAACAGGTCCACGTCTGGAGTACCCCATCTCTGACATATCACAAGGAAGATGTCGGGGTGAAGAGACCATTCTCCTGGAAATAATTGTTGGCAGCTCAAGTAGTCCGCCTTCCAATTCTCTACCTTGGTAATGAATATTGCCCAAAAGGCAAGGAACGTTGTGTTCTGTCCAAGACAGAACGTGATTCACCTCTCTCTGGGCTGCACGACTCCTCGTGCCCCCCTGGTGATTGATGTAAGCCACAACCGTGGCGTTGTTAGACTGAATCCTGACAGCACAGCCCCTCAGTCTGACCCCTCCATGCTCTTAGAGCCAGACGGATTACCCCAAATTTCTAAAATGTTGATAGGTAAGGTCCTTTCCAACCTGGACCACTTCCCCTGGACAGAATCCTCTTCCTAGAAGACTGGCATCCATGCTTACTACTTTCCAGGTGGCTGGTAGAAACGACTTTCCTTTTTGAAGGTTTCTGGATATTACCCACCAATTTAGGCTCTGATGTATGTCTGGAGCCAGCTGAATTGGAAAATCTAAGGCCTGAACCTTCCTGTTCCAGGCTGACAGGATTGTGCTTTGTAGCAATCCTGAATGAAACTGTGCGTAAGGGATGGCCTCGAAGGAGGCCACCATCTTTCCCAAAAGTCTCATGCACAACCGAATGGAAGGCTTTTTCTTTGCCCTGATGAGATGGATTAGTTCTACAATGGAACTGATTCTCTTTTGAGGTAAAAATACCTTTCTCTGCCTGATATCTATGATTAGACCCAGGTACTGTACTCTCCTTGATGGTTTAAGGAGGATTTTTCTAGTTTGAGAACCCAGCCTAGAGATTCCAGGTAGCTTACCGTCGTCACCAGACTGTGGTTTAACCCTGAAACTGAATGATCTACTAAAAGTAGATGGTCTAAGTAGGCTAGGACCGTTATGCCCTGAGCCATTAATCTGGCTAAAGCAGGAGCCAGAATCTTTGAGAACACCCGTGAAGCTGTGGCTAGACCAAATGGCAGAGCCACAAACTGAAAATGATGATTTTCTACTTCGAAGTGCAGAAGCCTCTGGTGAGCAGGAAATATTGGCACATTAAGATTAGCATCCTTGATATTGATTGAAGCCAACAATTCCCCTCCTTGGAGGATGGCTACAACTGACCGGATTGACTCCACGCGAAAGGATCGGATGTTCAAGTGCTGATTGAGATCTCTGAGATCTAGAATAGTTCTTACTTCCCCATTTGGTTTCGGAACCGTAAAGAGGTTTGAATAAAAACCTGTGCCCTGTTCCTCTAAGGGAACTTCTGATTTGACAGCCTTGGATAGCAGATGACCCAGTGCTAGGAGAGCCGCCTTCTTCTCTGGATCGTTGGGAACACTTGATCTTAGAAACCGGGGAGACAGAAGAACTCAGAACTCTAGTTTGTAACCTAGAGAAACAGCAGAAACCACCCACATGTCTTGACATTGCTCCTGCCAGATCCCTGAAAATTGCAGGAGCCTTTCCCCCACCCGAGTGAGCAGGGGTGCCCCTTCATAAGGAGGCTTTAGCACTCTGCTTTGTGGGCTTCTTTCCCCAAGATCTCTTCTGACCTTGGTGGGGTTTTTCCCTTGAAGCGGACGGCTGAGGCCGTAGAGACTGCCTAGAGGATGATGCCCCTGGTACAGGAGAAGAGGCACGCTTAAATGAGAAATGTCTTAATTTCTTCTTTACTGGTAAAAGAGAGCTTTTGCCACTGGAAATCCTCTGTACGTATTTATCCAAATCTTCTCCCAACGGCTGTTCACCATGAAAAGGGAAACTGGCTAGGAGCTTCTTACATGGTGCTTCAGCTGACCAATTCTTCAGCCAAAGAATTCTGCGAGATGCACTAGTCTCAACATAAGACGTGAGATCTGAATGGACATCTCTCATAGCATCTACTGTGAAACACAGCGCGTCTGCTAAATCAGCGTACTGTTGGGCGTACTGTTGGGCCTGTAGCAATTTAAGCATCTCCTCAAACTGTTCCTTAATGGCCTGGGATACACCCATTGCGGCAAGAAGCGGCTGCGCTGCTGAACTTGCTAAAGCCATCTGGTTCTTAGAAAGGAGCTCCAACTTCTCATCTGCTGGATACCTTAACATGAGTGCATTATCTAATACTATGAGTAAGCGCTAATTTTAGCGTGAAATACGTCAGCATTTTTTGCTCTGCATTTTTCTTTTCCCTTTGCTGTTGTGACTTGTGTGATGTGAAGGTTTTTTAGTTGAAACAATAAAGGCACAAATTCACCTTATCGGATCGGGAGTGCGGCTATCCAGAGTTCTTCTGTTTCTTATCTATGAGTGCATTATCAACCGGACATGTGAGGTTCTTATCCACCAAGGTAATCGCAGCATCAACCGGTGGAACCCCCCATTTCTTATAGAAATGCTCTTCCATAGAAATACTCTTCCATAGTTTGCAGAATCTCTTATGAGGATAAAACTGCTTATCCGGATGTTCTGCATACATAAGCTTTCTTAGCCACGTATGAATAGGAAAGGCATCCCCAGGCGAAGGAGGTTTTAATGATCCTAACTTAGAGATGGGATCATCAAGAGCCTGCGCTGCAGGTAGCAAAAAAGTTGAACGAACCAACTTAGTGAGCACATGCACAAGAAAGCTCTCTTGTGGTGATACTCCTTCCGTATTAGGATCTTCAGAAAAGGATAAAACAGTATCTTCCAAATCCCTAGGAAGATCTACCTGATCCCCAGCATCCTGAACCCCCAAAGGAGGATCTTGAGCACTTGATGGGGATCTTCTAAATTTAACCCCGCTTTTCTTTTCCAAAAGAATAAGGCAGCTGGCTGGCATCAAATAAGAAATAAAACGCCACTCTGGGGGCCCAGCAAGTGATCAGACCCCCCTTTCACTTAGCTAAGGGTCTGAGCTGGCTAGAAGGAGAGGAGAGTGAAAGCTTCTGCTGTTTCCAACGTCAGAAGGGTGAGTGCTCTATACAGCCCCCAGTGGTGACACATAGACATGACATGACAACACAATACATAGAAGGAGAAATTCCTGAGAAAATCTCCCCTACCTTATCCTCGCAGCAGGGTTTTATCAGAGATTTAAAAAAAAAAAACAATCTTCACCCTTTATGGTAGGCTCCGAGACCTTAAAGGAAACGTTCAGGAATCTCTGAACACTCAGGTTGACCCACAATCCTGGACCTGCGACAGCACCCTGACAGTAAACCTTTTTTGGCCTCACAACCAAAAAGTACTGGATCCCAGGGCTCAGCTCTCAAAGAAAAGCATTCGCAAGCAAAACCTAATTTCTTCAGATTACGAAGGCATTCATTTAGCCCATTACAAAGACATCAGAACGTATCTGGTCAGGATGGCTGTCTCTCATCAAGGATTACTGTCCGAGGAGCTCAGTACAACACATACTTACTCGTGCCCAACACCTTAGACACTGGCAAAAAAACTGAGGACTCCCAGTAGTGGGAGGGGTTATATGGGGGAAGTTTACGCCTTAAGGGGCGTGCCAGTGTCCAGCACTTGATACACCAATATAACCCATGTAGTAATTACTACGGCTCTGTGTCCCCTGATGTAAGAAAAGAAAAGAAAAAGTTGAGCTGAATGAATACTGTGATGAATTAACCAATTAAATTGGATGAATTTCCAATTAACTCTGGTGAATTACTGAACAGATATTCCACAGAATGTTTAGCTCATAGTAAGTGTATAAACAATGATTCCTCAACCCTCTATTCCATAGTGACATAAAACCACGACACCCAAGAAGATGTGACAGAGTACAGCAAGAAAGATCCTCCACCACTGATAATACTGCCGCTTACCAGCTTGCTAGATCTCTTGTTTAAGGAGATCACATATGCCTGTGGCTTTTTCCCCAGCCCTGGGTCTCTGTGCTTAGATAGTTAGGTGTTTCCAGATACTCCACTCGAGATATCCACAGCATGAATGGTATTCGCTCATTCCCCATGTAAGAATAGAAAGGCTTCCATAACGTAATTCTTTAAAAACATTTATTAGGTAAAAACCTATATTGCGCTTGCCATTTAGTCGTGGGTATAAAAGCGTATTCGTATAATGCTCGAGCCGACCGGCTCTCGAACGCTGCCCGTTGCTTTCCCGGGACAAGCGTAGTTCGTGGTGACGTCAGCATGCCACTCCTCCCTACACCGTTTCGTCACAGATGACGTCTTCCAGGGGCACCAGTACAGTGGATCAGGCTTCCAGTACACGGCAGCCTGAACAAACACTTTCCACACAGCAGCCCTTCTGTGGCCCTGCCTTGCCGGGCAAATGCTGCTTAGTATCATCACAAGCATGCAGGGAAAGACAAAAAGATGCCTCTCATAGTGCCACATTAGAAGACTAAATTATGATATCAATCAATTAAGGTACAACATATCAGCCACCAGTATGAAGAGTGAAAAGCAATGAGACATCCAAATGATGGATCCACAAACAGTGAAAATAAGTCAGACAGGGCATGTATTATAATCCCTGGGGTGAATGAATCTCTCATTGAGTAAACTGCAGGCTGATCCATAACAATTCCAGCAGGGCAGCCCTTCACTCGTGTCCCCTTGCCTTGCTGGTTAAATGTCGATCTGTATCACCATAAACAATGCAGGACAAGATAAGCAGAGGACTGTCCTAATGTATCATCAAAAGACTTTATTGTAAAATCAATTACCATAAAACACACAATTTCAACTGAAAACATACAGAGCTGCCATTGTCTCCCTGGAAAGCAGTGAGTGATGCTAGGAAGCTCATACTCCACCCCATCCCCAAGTGACAGTCTGTATACAGAGGTACAAGCACTTGGGAGCTTGAGGAAGAGTTTGCTGGAGTTTGACTTTGCATCCACATCAACTGACTGCGGGTGCAATGCTTTGCAGGCTCCTGAAAAAAT
Organism: Lithobates pipiens; assembly: GCF_037356315.1. NCBI lineage: Eukaryota > Metazoa > Chordata > Amphibia > Anura > Ranidae > Lithobates > Lithobates pipiens. Next base: position 573,284,126 of record NW_027507748.1, read on the forward strand.
AATAATAATAAATGCACATTCCTGCAAAAAATGTGTATTCATTTTTTTTTAAAGCTGAACCTAGTAGCCTTTAGCTACAAAATTGCATACCATCCCTGCAATTCATAAAGACTGCCGCAGACAGATTTTGCATAAGTGATTCACATGTGTTCTAAAAGTGGTGCAGCGTGTCAAAATTCTACCTGTCTAGAACTTGTACATGAATTTGGGGCATGCCACTCCAAGCATTACGGCTTCACACCGGGTCCCTACTACGCATGCACGAGGCACCCGCTGAGCTCTCCTATTAGGCCAGTGGCAGGCGAAGGAGGAGGGAGCCGAGCGCTGACATAACGTGCCGTGGCTGAGACTCCCGGAAGTGGTGATAGGATACCGGTCAAAGACAGGTATCCGCTCCCCCCTCCCCTTTTGCAAAAGGTGCCAAATGTATCACCGGGAGGGGGAAGAGACAAATGAGCTGAAGTGCCACTTCACTTTAAGTCTTTATTAGCTCCACTTCATGTATACGGTCTGTATTTTATTTTGAATTTGGTACGGGTTTTGCATAACAATGTAGAAGTAAATAAGAACTACCTGCATGAGTTGATTTAAAGCGGGAGTAAACCCGCTGAAGTTTTTTTTTTTGACCTGCAAAGGAAAAGGCATAATGAGCTAGTATGCGCCGCATACTAGCTCATTATGAAATACCTTAGAACAAGGCCCTGTCATGTCGCCCGATCCACGCCGAGGGAGCTGACATGTTCCCTCGGTGTGTCTTCCGGGTATCGTGGCTCTGGCGCTGTGAGTGGCCAGAGCCACGATATCATCACTCCTGCGCTTACGCGCGGGAGATTTCTTTCCTGCAGGGTCCGACGTCTGCCGGACTTTCAGCCGAGAATCCCCTGTGCGCATGCGCCGCTGCAGTCAGCGGCGCATTGCTAGGGGAATATCTCCTAAACTGTTCAGATTTAGGAGATATTTTTTTTACCTACAGGCAAGCCTTATTATAGGCTTACCTGTAGGTAAAAGTTTAAAAAAATTACTATACAACCACTTTAAGAGCAGCATATTTGCTACTTCAAGACCAGACACTTTCAAACTATGGCATACAGTGTATATTTGAAGATCGATCATTCCTGGTGTAATGACGGCCAATCTCATTTCTTGAGTCCTGAAAATGACAGGACAGTACAAATACCCCCCCAGATTACCCCCTTCAAGGTATTTAACCTCTTGCTAACCAGCCCTTTTTCTGACATTTGTTGCTTACAAGTGAAAATCAGTATTATTTGCTAGAGAATTACATAGAACCCCCTGATTGAATTTTTTTTATGTCGCACAGTTTTTGCGCAGTGGTTTTTCAAACTTAATTTTTTGGGAAAACAATACACTTCAATGAATGAAAAAAAAAAAAAATACACACACAGTATCTTACAAAAATGAGTACACCTCTCTCATTTTTGTAAATATTTTATTATATCTTTTTATGTGACAACAAAGAAGAAAGTACACTTTGCTACTATGCAAAATAGTGAGTGTACAGGTTGTATAACAGTGTAAATCTGCTTTCCCCTCAAAATAACTCAACACACAGCCATTAATGTCTAAACCGCTGGCAACAAAAGTGAGTACACCCCTAAGTGAAAATGTATAAATTGGTCCCAAAGTATCAATATTTTGTGTGGCCACCATTATCAAGCACTGCCTTAACCCTCTTGGGCATGGAGTTTACCAGAGCTTCACAGCTTGCAACTGGAGTCCTCTTCCACTCCTCCATGATGACATCACTGAGCTGGTGAATGTTAGACACCTTGCGCTCCTCCTCCTTCTGTTTGAGGATGCCCCACAGATGTTTAATAGGGTTTAGGTCTGGAGACATGCTTGGCCAGTCAATCACCTTTACCCTCAGCATCTTTAGCAAGGCAGCGGTCATCTTGTAGGTGTGTTTGGGGTCGTTATCATGTTGGAGTACTGCCCTGCAGCCCAGGCTCCAAAGGGAGGGGATCATGGTCTGCTTCAGTATGTCACAGTACATGTTGGCATTCATGGTTCCCTCAATGAACTGTAGCACCCCAGTGCCGACAGCACTCATGCAGCCCCAGACCAGGACACTCCCACCACCATGGTTCACTGTAGACAAGACACACTTGTCTTTGTACTTCTCACCTGGTTGCGGCCACACACACTTGACACCATCTGAACCATATAAGTTTATCTTGATCTCATTAGACCACAGGACATAGTTTAAGTAATCCATGCCCTTAGTCTGCTTTTCTTCAGCAAACTGGTTGCAGGCTTTCTTGTGCATCATCTTTAGAAGAGGCTTCCTTCTGGGACAACAGCCATGCAGACCAATTTAATGCAGTATGTTCTGAGCACTGACCAGCTGACCCCCCCACCCCTTCAACCTCTGCAGCAGTCATACGTTTATTTCCCAAAGACAACCTCTGAATATTACACTGAGCACGTGCACTCAGCTTCTTTGGTCAACCATGGCAAGGCCTGGTCTGAATGGAACCTGTCCTGTTAAACTGCTGTATGGTCTTGGCCACCCTGCTGCAGCTCAGTTTTGGGGTCTTGGCAATCTTCTTATAGCCTATGCCATTTTTATGTAGAGCAACAATTATTTTTTTCAGATTCACAGAGAGTTCTTTGCCATGAGGTGCCATGTTACAGTGTAGTGGGTAGCACTTTTGCCTAGCAGGAAGAAGGGTCGCTGGTTCAAATCCCAACCACGACACTACCTGCCTGGAGTTTGCATGTTCTCCCTGTGCCTGCGTGGGTTTTCTCCGGGTACTCTGGTTTCCTCCCACACTCCAAAGACATGCTGGTAGGTTAATTGGATCCTGTCTAAATTGTCCCTAGTATGTATGAATGTGAGTTAGCTCCTTGAGGGTAGGGACTGATGTGAATGTACAATGTATATGTAAAGCGCTGCGTAAATTGATGGCGCTATATAATTAACTGAAATAATATTAATAATGTTGAACTTCCAGTGACCAGTATGTGAGAGTGATCACACCAAATTTAACAAACCTTCTCCCCATTCACACCTGAGACCTTGTAACACTAACGAGTCACATGACTTTGGGGAGGGAAAGTGGCTAATTGGGCCCAATTTGGACATTTCCACAGGGGTTTACTCACTTCTGCTGCCAGCTCTTTAAACATTAATGGCTGTGTGCGGATTTATTTTGAGGGGACAGCACATTTACATGGTTATACAAGCCGTACACTGACTATTTTACATTATAGCAAAGTATAATTTCTTCAGTGTTGTCACATGAAAAGATATAAAATATTTTCAAAAATGAGAGGGGTATACTCACTCACTTGTGATATAGATATATATATATATATATATATATATATATAAACACACACACACACACACATACACATATATACACACACACCGCTATTTTTTTTGTATAACATGAAAGTTGATGTTATGCCGAGTGAATAGCTACCCAACATGTCATGGTTTAAAATTGCATGCGCTTATGAAATGGCACCAAACTACGGTACTTACAAATCTCGATAGGCAAAGCTTTAAAACTTTTTTTACAGGTTACCCGTTCAGAGTTACAGAGGAGGTCTTAGAATTATGGTTCTTGCTCCAATCATCACGGCGATACCTCACATGTGCTACATATATGCCTTATATATTTTTTTCTCATTTATTTGACTTTTTATTTTTGCACTGTCCCTTTATTTTATTTTTTACTTTTATTCCTATTACAAGGAATATAAACGTCCCTTGTAATAGAAAGAAGCATGACAGATCTCTCATTTACTTTAAAAGCAAAAGTAAAAAATAAATAAATAAATAAAAAACACATTTTAACTTCAACCACTTGAGCTCTGGAAGGTTTTACCCCCTTCCTTACCAGGCCATTTTTTGCAATACAACACTCTGTTGATTTAGCTGACAATTGTGTAGTCGTGCGACACTACCCAAATAAAATTTTTGTCCTTTTTTTCCCCACGAATTCAGCTTTCTTTTGGTGGTATTTGATCACCTCTGTGGTATTACATTTTTTTTTTTTTTTATAGCATAAAAATTGGATTTCTTCATCAATTTAGGCCAATATGTATTCTGCTACATATTTTTGGTATAAAAAAATCCCAATAAGCATATATGGATTGCAGATGCTATAACTTTTGCGCAAACCAATCTATGGGATATTTGTATTTATTTTTTACTAGTAATGGCAGCGACTTATAGCGGGACTGTGATATTTTGGCAGACAAATCGGATCAATGCTAAAAAAAAAAATTGCACTGTCACTGTACTGAAACTGGCCAGGAAGGGGTTAACATCAGGGGCGATCAAAGGGTTGACTGTGTGCCTAGGTTGTGCTTACTCACTGTGGGGGAGGTGCTTTGACTAGGGGAAGGCAAAGACCTGTGTTCCTGCTTAGCAGACACACAGGATCAATGCCTTCCTTTCTGACAATCTGCATTATTTACAGAGGCAGCTTGTCATTCTACCTGTGTAATCTGCAGGTGATGGCCGACTGAGTCCGTGCTGGATTCTGGTGTGTGTGAACACAGCGGGAGCGGGTCACTAGCGGCATGTGCACACCAGACACCGAAGTGTCAGATCTTAGACTAGGTATGTGATCTGGTACAGAGCCACCACCCTGCCACAGTATATCTATGGTGGGCAGTCTGCAAGTGGTTAATAAAAAATAAAAAAAAATCTTTTGTTTATGCCCGAGAACCGGAAGTGACATCAGATGTTGCTCCGGTCGTCTATGGGCATAAAGCCAAGTAAGGGCCCTCTCTCAGCTTCCTGCTTCATCAGATGACTTCCGGACATTACTGATGGCTCCGGTAAGCCCAGAAACTACTGTGAAGTGGGGGGGGGGGGGGGGGGCCTCGGGGTGGCGGCACCCATCCCACCTCTTCTAAAAGTGATTCCGCAGTGAACACGCCACTGGGATCACTTTTAATCAGAAAGCCAGCCACTTAAGGAGAAAAAAAAAAAAAAGATACCGGGGTTATGGAATCTAGCTGCAGCCATAACCCTGGTATTTAATGTAAAAAATGAATGACGTACATTCCCCCTTAGGCAGTCAGCAAGTGGTTACAATTGTTCTACCTTTCATTTACACGTCTATATAAAATACTTTTAATATCTCCTATCTTGTCCTTTTTGGAATGGATACACTTTGCTGATAAAAAAAAAAAAAAAAAAAAACAGTATTTTTATTAATAGATGTTACCATATTTCTTGACAACTTTAAATTCCACCACAATTATAGGAACGAAATACTCTCCAGTGTACAGACGAAAAGTACATTGAAATACAGGGCTCTCTGGCATAATGATATTCATTAGCATTTGCTAAAAAAAAAAAAAAAAAAAAAAAAAAACACGTCCCTCACCAAGCCAAAAAGGTGGCTCTAAATGGCATGTGACTTACTTTCCTTTATGTTACTAAATGAAACAACGCTTCATTCAAAGATACACTCAACACTCTGGGCAATGTGTTTGAAATTAGGTCCCGAATACTGTCAAACTCAGCAGAACCAGACATTCCAGAAAAGACACAACCACTGAACATAAAAACCTTTATTTTTTTAAGAGAAAGAACAATGTAAAAAGGGAACACAATGAGAAAAACATCCTTTTACTGACTGGTCTATGCTGAACTGCTGGAATATTAAGTTTTAGTGAAACTATGGATCACCACACATTACTAAAATAAACCTGTCATGAGAAAAACACAAATACAATGCAAATGCAAATCTCCTTGGGAGAATGTAGGTGGCCTGGCTGCATGCTGATCCAATGGCTTCAATGTTTTTTAAGTCACTGACCCAGAACTATACAAATCAAAAGTTCTGACTTTTTAGACTTCACACAATAGCTCATGATTGAGGACGCTCAAAATACTAAAACCAGAGGATGAGTATGGCAAGATAAGTTTCCTTTAAAAAGAGGAAGCTGTACCTATTGGGCAGTGATGGCAAACCTTGGCATCCCAGATGTTTTGGAACTACATTTCCCATGATGCTCATACACTCAGTCACTGCAGTGTAGTTGAGCATCATGGGAAATGTAGTGCCAAAACATCTGGGATGCCAAGTTTCGCCATCACTGCTATAGGGAATCCTATAATAGGGCTTACCTATAGATTGTGCAGATATCTCCTAAACCTATACTAGTTTAGGAGATTTTTACATTCCATGCATCCAGCGCCATCACTGGCGCATGCGCTCTGAAGAAACAGCCCACTGGTGCTATTACTTCCGAATCCCGTGCCGTGAACGGCGACTCCCAGCGGGAGTGACGTCATCACAGCTCCAGGCCAATCACAGCGCCATGAAGCCAGAAGAAACTCCGGTGAAGATGTTCGACATGTCAGCGGTGTGCAGGGCCTGCTGCAAAAGCTTCATTCTAAGGTATTTCATAACGAGCTAGTATGCGATGCACACTAAAAAGGTATTTGGGGTTGGGGGGCAGGGCAACCTGCACAGCACTTCATTTTTCATTCACATTTAACTGAACTGCAACAAGCCAGGTAATCTTAGAAAATCAAATGCAGAGTGATGTGAATGGGCATGCTAAGTATTCCAAGTTTTCTCTCTCAGACAGATAAAGAGAGTGCAGTGGCAAAGCCCAGGATCCAATAATTAAAATTAAATTAATGTGTTACTAAACCCAAAACAGTAAAATCAGTCTGTATATGCAGTAAAGCAGGCTTGTTATATTCACCGTGGAACCTAAGGGGTTAATCCTCTGCATTGCTGTTTGATCCTGTATGCACAGGCCCTCCTCTTCTTGCATTGATGCCATAACATTTCGAAATATGATTCTGGAGTCAGGCTGCACATGCTCAGTTTGGTGTATACCAATAGAGTTTTTTTTTGTTTTCCTGGGAGAGTGCATGTAATGAGCACAGGGCCAATCAGCACTGTCCAGACAGGGAGGCACAGGGTCCTGTATCCCGATAGGACAGCCAGTGCAGTATGAAAACTTCTCCTACAAGCTTTAACCAGGCACTGATAGAAGTCACAAGACTGCTATATACCGCTGATGAGAAAAGGTATTTAGCAGTTTATATTTACTAAAATAATTGCATTACCATTTTCTGTGGGAGACCAGATATAGTGAATGCAGGGTACTGGGTTTAGTAACACTTTAAATTGTGGGCAGTCCTGATCAAAAACAAATGTAAGCAGCTTGCAGAATCTGGTTGCACTGGATTTTGCAAAACTCTAATTAGGGGATACTGGTCCCAAAAGGAATATATGGGGTGCTATAGCTTACCACCTTCTGAAAGTGCTAGTTGCCTGGCTGTCTCTGGTTTTAACAATGAGTTTGTAACTCAGTGCAAGCATACAGCTGGTGAAGTAAAAACGTATGTGCCTGAAATTTACAAAAGGTATTTGTATTTACAAAAAAGGACTAGGGGCAGCAATGGTTCTCATGGCAGGTTTAAGCCTGGTATATGGTTTGCTGCATAGCATTATCAGTTCACTAGTTATACTTTTTGCTGTAAAAAAAAAAAGTGCTTGTAAATTTATTGCAATATTTGAGTTTAGGTACACATACAATTGTCACTAATGTATAGTATTTGCAATGATACACAAATTAGACAGCTGACCAATTGCTATTTTCTCCTGTTTTTATAAAACACTCCTGCATATTCTATACCCCACTTTTATTATTGAAGAAAACAAACAATGTGAATTAAGCCTCTGAAAACCCAAGGCGATCTGAGATAACTGTGATAAATTATGGGAAAACAGATTAAAATGGTGAAAAGTCCTGGATTATCAGTGAGTCCAAAGTAGACTTTTAATGCACATATCCTTAATAAATAGTTGGAGAATCACACACTATGCCTTCTAGTCCCAGTAAAAATCTACAACATAATGTAGAAGTATCTTCAACTATAAGTTAGTTATGTACAGAAGTATTCCCCCTGTTAAGAGGAAGGGTGAAATGAGCTTTAAACTAGTGTGTATATTTTAACTTAAAATCCAAAAAAGCCTATAAAGTACAACTAAACATAATGCCATTTTGTGCTTTCCTGCATAAAAGTATTGCCAACATTCCTCTATAAATATGTACCAAGTTACAGAGTGGTTAAGCACAAGCTGTACAATTAAAAGAAACCGTCCCTGCACAGTGCAGTACTTTTTAATGTAAACATGCGCTCCAGCCTCCACAGTGGTATAAGGTTAATACTCTCTGCAGGGAAATCACAATGACAGGTAAGTGATGTGGATGATGTTAACACATTGTCCCATTAAAGTTTATAATGCATGGTGATCAACTAGTAGAGTTGAGTTTGCGCCACAGTCAATATACTGGTATGTCTCCAAAGAGCTCTGGGATGTGTGTCCAATGTAGGAAAATTTCACCGATGTTCTAGAAGGGAAAATAGAATGAGTAACAAACTTAAAAACAAGATTGCAAGATTTCCCAGTCTTTAAGCCCCACAACAATATCCAGGTTTTATATTATTTTGTCACTGCTGGGAATATCCAAGATTTTTTTTAATGAGAGTTTCTTGCATTTTTCTTAATCTGAACCCATGACTTGTATGGACAAAATAGGATTCGTATAATGGGTTACCTGTAAAATCCTTTTCTTGAAGTACATCACGGGATACAGCACCATAGTATTAACTATATGGGTTATAGCCACTTTCAGGTGCTGGACACTGGCATACCCAATAGAAGAAGTTCACTCCCTATTAGGGGTGCAACGGATCAAAAGACTCACGGATCAGATTGTTCCTCGGATCAGAGTCACGGATCGGATCATTTTTCGGATCAGCAAATAATAATTGAATTTGCAAAAACCTGTGCCACCACCATATAGTCCCCACTGCAATATACATCTCCCCCACTGTAATATACATGTCATCTCCCCCAATGTAATATTGGCTGAGCATAGATGGGTATGGCTGGGTATTGCAGGGTAAGTATTGCAGAGTATTGGCAGGGTATGTATTGCAGAGTAGTGGCAGGGTATTGCTGGGATGGCTGTGATCCGATTTCTCCCCTCCACTGTACAGATCAGTACAGAGAGGGAGAGAGGAACTGGCGTCATCGTGACGCCGGTTTGTTTACAGGTGATCACTCCGTCTTTTGACGGAGTGATCACATTGTAAACGCGACAGGTGTACCAAGATGGTCACCGCTCCAGAACTAGTCCGAAGCCGCAGCCTTTCCTAAGGCCGAGACCACGGAGCGCTCTGCGGATCGAGGAGTGTGCCGATCCGAGCGGGGTGACCTGTTCGGATCGCGGATCAGTGCCGATCCTTGCACCCCTACTCCCTACATAACCTTCTTCCAGGAGAACATCAGTTTTTGTAGAAAAGCAATATACTTAAATCCCAGAAAGAGGGGCGGGACCTCTGTGTCCCGTGATGTACTCCAAGGAAAGGATTTTACAGGTAAGCTGTTATAAAAATCCTATTTTCTTTATCGTACATCACAGGACACAGAGCCATAGTATTAACCATATGGGACGTCCCATAGCAATGCTATTAGAGGGGAGGGAGACACAACCCGTAGGGCACCCCCGGACTTGAGGGCCTATACTGCTGCCTGCAGCACACTGCGCCCAAAGGCGATATCCTCATGCCTTTTTACATTCACAGATAAAACATGGTGAATGTATGTACTGAAGACCAAGTTGCGGCCTTACAGATCTGAGCCATGGAGGCCTGGTGACGCACTGCCCAAGAAGCACTAACCGCTCTAGTAGAGTGCACTTTGACTTGAAAACCCCTTACCCCTTAAATCATAAGCTTGAATTTTAACTTGCCAAATCCAATCAGCGACTGTGAATTTGAACGCTGCTTGCCCTTTCTTAGGACCTTCTGGCAATATAAATAAGACATCAGTCTTCTGGATCTGAGCAGTTGTCTTTAAATAGACTTTGACCACTCTCACCACATCAAGACAATGTAGTGACTTCTCTTCCCTGGAACATGATTTTGGAATAAACAATGGCAGGACAATATCTTGGTTCAGGTGAAAACCTGAGACCACTTTTGGCAGAAAACCTGGACGAGGGCACAATACCACTCTCTGCTCGTGAATAACCAAGTATGGCTCTTTACAAGAAAGATCAGCCAATTCCAAAACCCTCCTTTCTGAGGATATAGCAATACCAAGAAAACCAACTTCCTTGTCAGTAGGACTAAGGGAATATGCTGTATCGGTTCAAATGGCTGTTTTTGTAACACTGATAAAAGTTCAAGTCCCAATGGTTCAATGGTGGTCTAACTGGCGGATTAGGCCGTATCACCCCTTGCATAGAACCCCAGACTAAAGAATGTGAAGCAATTGGTCTTTGAAAACAGATCGATAAAGCTGAGACTTGGCCCTTAATAGTACTCAAGGCCAAATTCATCTCTACCCCTAATTGTAGAAAGGCAAGGATTCTGGCTATGATATACCTCAGAGGGTAGCAACTCTTGTATTCACACCAGGAACCATAAGCCCTTCAGACTCTATAGTTCTGGAAGCTGGCTTCCTTGCATTAATCAAGGTAGAAATAACCGACCCGGAAAGTCCACGTTTCTTCAGAATGTGTGTTTCAATAGCCAAGCCGTTAAATTTAGAGTTTGTAAGGTAGGATGGAATATCGGCCCTTGTGAGAGTAGGTCTGGCCGTAGTGGAAGGGACCATGGACCCTCCACCACCATCTTTACGATTTCTGCATACCAGGACCTTCTGGGCCATGCTGGAGCTACCAGAATTACCAGCTTTCTTTCCAGCTTGATCCTGCAAAGAAGTCATGGCAGCAACTGAATAGGGGAAATGCACAAATCAGTGAGAACTGATTCCACGGGGTCACCAACGCATCTGTTCTGCATGCGAATGGATCCCTCATCCTGGACAAAAAGTTGAACAACTTCGTGTTGAATCTGGATGTCAGTAGATCTACGTCCGAAGTCCCCCATTTCTGGCAAACAACCCACAAAATGGGGTGAAGAGACCATTCCCCCAGGGGCAACTGCTGGTAGCTCAAGAATTCTGCCTGCCAATTTTCTACGCCTGGAATGAAAACTGCTGATAGGCATGGAACATTCCTTTCTGCCCCAGCTAGGATATGGTTCACCTCCTTCTGTGCTGCGAGACTCCTGGTGCCTCCCTTGGTGATTGACGTAAGCCACAGCTGTGGCATTGTCAGATTGGATCCTGACAGGGCAACCTTGTAACTTGAATGTCCAGGCCTTGCTGCCTGGATCTCTAGGATGTTGATGGGCAAGGTCCTTTCTGTCCTTGACCACTGTCCCTGGATGGTTGTCTTTTCTAGCACTGCTCCCCTGAAAGGCTGGCATCTGTTACCACCTTCCAGATAACTGGTCTGAAAGATTTTCCTTTCCACATACTCTGGGTTAGTAACCAACTGAGCCTTTGGGACATCCTTCGAGACAGCCGCATTGGCAAGTGTAAAGCTTGAATATTCTTGTTCCAAGCAGACAGGATACTGTTTTGCAACAGTCTTGAATGGAACTGGGCATAGGGAATGGCTTTGAATGAAGCCACCATCTTTCCTAACAACCTCATGCAAAGGCGAATGGAGGGATCTCTTTTCAACCTGACCATCTGCACCAGCTCTCTTATGGCGTAGACCTTTGCCTGAGGCAAGAACACCTTTTTCTGGGCTGTGTCTATGATCAGACCCAAGTACTAGCTTTTTTAGCGGTTTTAAGGTAGAACTCTCTAGGTTGAGAATACAACCTAGACTTTCCAGGTAACTGGTTGTAATGCGTATGCTTTGCTCCAAGTGAGCTACCGACTGGTCTATTAGCAATAGATTGTCTAGGTACGCCAAGACTAATGTCCTGTGCCCTTAACCTGGCTAGAGGTGGGGCCAGAACTTTTATAAACACCCGGGGTGCTGTCGCTAGCCTGAAGGGCAAGGCTACAAACTGGAAATGCTGCTGTTCTACCTCAAACTGCAGAAACCTTTGGTGAGCAGGAAATATAGGCACATGCAGATATGCATCCCTGATGTCGATAGATGTCAGAAGTTCTCCTTGTAGGAGAAAAACCACTGAACTGATCGACTCCATGCGAAAGGAGCGGATCTTGAGGAACAGAGTTCGATTTTTTTAGATCTAGAATGGGTCTGACATCCCCACTTGGTTTTGGTACCGTAAAGAGGTTTGAATAAAACCCCAAACCTTGCTCTTCTGTGGGGATTTGTATGAGCCATTAAATCGGTCTAGTGCCCGAAACAGAGATTGTCTTTTCCCTGGATCTTTGGGAACGTTTGACCTCAGAAAACGAGACGGTGGAAAGTCCTTTAATTCCAGTTTCCACCCTAGAGTTACCGTGGAGGTGACCCATCTGTCCTGAATTTCCTCTTGCCAGACTTCTGAGAACTGCGGAAGTCCCCCCCCCCCCCCCCCCCCCCCCCAGACGAGGGGTTGATGCCTCTTCATAATGAGGCTTTAGAATTCTGTTTTGCAGGTTTCTTACCCCAGGACTTATTTTGAGCCTGGGCCTGACCCTGAGGTTTTCCTCTAGAGTCGGCAGCAGAGGCCATCGCCACTACCTGGAAGCAGATGAAGGGCATTTACGATTTCTTTTGACTGGCAAAAAGAGTACTTTTCCCACTGGAAATTGTCCAAATTATCCCCAAATAGCCGATCCTCATGAAAAGGGAAACCAGTCAGGAGTTTTTTGCATGGTGCTTTGGCTGACCAATTTTTTAACCGCAGGATTCTATGCATGTTTACTAGCATAAGCGCAAGGCCTATCTAAATTGGTCCTTAAGGGATTGACAGATGCCTATTGCAGTGACTGCAGGCTGTGTAACGGCACCTGCCAAAGAAAAAGAGGATTTTAACAGGAGTTCCAACCTTTTATCGGTTGGATCCTTAAGCATTTGTGCATTATCTACTGGACAAGTTAGACTTTTATTCACACTGGAAATCACAGCGTCAACTTCTGGTACATTCAATTTTTTGGTGAATTTCTCCTCCATGGGGTAGAGAACTGAGAATCTCTTTGGAGGGAGAAAATGCTTATCCGGGTGATCCCATGCAGCATACATAAGCTTTTCAAGTAATGCATGGACAGGAAAGGCATGCAAAGGCTGTGAAGGTTTTAAGGAACCCAAGGAAGAAACCAAACTTTCAGCAGACTCCATTAGGGGTAGCATGAAAGTAAAACAACCATCTCCATAAGAGATTGTACCAGCAACTTCTCAGGCTGGCGAGGCTGAAAAGGGTTAATCTACCGTTGTTTCCTCTGCAGAGGAGTAATCGGTTTGTCTTTCCTCCTGATCCCCTGAGGGTAACACCTCATCCTGTACCCAGGGTCTAAGGTGGGGAGATCTATCAGGCTTCCTATCCCTTTGGATGGAGTCAGAGCTGCACAATTCTGGCCAAAATGAGAATCATGATTTTTTTTTGATTAGAATAAAAAGATGACAATTCTCGCAATGTAAAATCTTTCACATTATACAAAAAAAAAAAAAAAACATGGGCTAACTATATGGGTTAGTTGTTTTTATTTTTTTATTATTGAAGTAATTTTTTCCCAAAAAATTGCATTTGAAAGACCGCTGAGCAAATACAGTGTGACATAAAATATTGCAACAGCCACCATTTTATTCTCTAGGGTGCCTACTATAACTATATTATATATATATATATATATATATGGAGGTTCCAAGTAATTTTCTAGCAAAAAAAAAAAAAAATGATTTTATCTTGAAACCAACAAATGTCAGAAAAAGGTTTAAGTGGTTAAACTTTTTTTCACTTACACACAAAGTCTATTCCATTGGCAAATTGTTACAATGTTTATAGGAAGTTCAACTGATAAAGAATGTTTTGATTCTTGGCAGACTGCCCAGTTTTTCTCTTTCTTTTGATGGCTGTAGCTTCAGAAGAGCAGAGAGAATTCTTTGAATAGAAAGAATTGTGAAACACTTTAGTCAAGATCACCATAACGATTCTTGACAATTAATTGTGCAGCTCTAGATGGAGTATGCGATTAAAGGTGGAGGAAAATGCATCTTCAGTCACATATACAGGTTCCAAGATGTGAGAAGCAGCTGCACCAATTTGTTCCAATGACTCAACCTGGCTTCACATATCTGGTATTTCAGGAGAGGATGACAGTGTGGAGGCATGACTGGAGTTCCTAGCGCCTGGTAGTGAAATCTTTGTACCCCTTTGGTCTTTGTGGTGTCTTTTTTGGTACGCATAGTCCCAAGCACAAAAGCAGAGGCACTAATTAATGCACTAATCGCTGAACATAGTCTGACAGTGTAATGCCGCTACACAAGTTCAGCCTAGCGCTGGGAAAAACATGCTTTTCATATTAGGAATGCCCTTTGCAGCCCTTATGTGCCCCACCGCTCTGATGTCCCAAGATTAGCCAGGCTTGCCTCTCCTCGCTATCAGCCGAGCTCCAGTTGATCTTTTAAGCCTGCGCTTGCGCAGTGCGTTTTGCACACAGTGCCGTGCCTAGGCCCTGCCCCCTCCGTCAACTGGCCCCCTCCCTTTCCTTTGATTTTCAAAAAAAAAAACTTTTACATGCGTCACCACGGACGGCCTTCGGGTCCGCAGACCGAGACAAAAGGGGGAGAGAAGACAGAGCCTAATGATGCAAGCAGGAAGAGAAAAACCTACGGAGCCGAAACCCGGGAACTACGCAAGAGGGGGTAACAACAACTGCCGATTCCCTAACCCTCCTGGTCCCTTCAGGTGGGAGAAAAGCATGGCAGACCTTACCTCAAGAGGAATCCCCCTATGCAAGCTGCTGCGGCCACACACAGACTGACACTGAGCTGAAGTGAAGACAACAGATTAAGGTAAGTGCACAGACTCCCTCTAGTGGAGAGTTAAGGCATGACAACATTGTTCCCTAAAGAAGAAAAACATAGGTGGACTTTTATAGTTCCTAGGCTTCTTCCCTTACCTTATTCCCACTGCAGAATTCTGCTGAATTAACAGGACAGATCCGACCCTCACCCATAACGGTGGGCTGCGTTAGCAAAACTTCAAGGACCAGGTCACTTTTTATTGGGGGTTTCACTCCCTTGGACCTGTAATAGCACCTGCCAGGAAAAACTTTAGGTAATGTAAGCATGACCAAAGCCCTGGGTCACGGGGTCCAGCCCTGCAAAGAGAGGCGTTACAGGCAAAACCTTGTGCTTCGTATATGAGGCCCGAGTACCATCCACCTTGGCCTCAGTGGCACTTTGGATGGATCTTGTCTCTGGGGGCTATTTAAATCCAGCAAGGATCCCTCCTGCGGTTCTTCAGAGCACATCTTCACTCGTGACCAACACCTTAGACACTGGCGAAAAAAACTGAGGTACTCCTGGTAGGAGGAGGGGTTATATAGGGAGTGAACTTCCTGTATTGGGTATGCCAGTGTCCAGCACCTGAAGGTGGCTATAACCCATATAGTTAATACTATGGCTTTGTGTCCCGTAATGTACGATAAAGAAACAGAGCCCGGCCTTTCATAGCAGAAACAAGGTACAAAAGGCAGTACATATAGGTAAAATCAGTATTTAATTATTCACAGCTGTAAATCGTCTGATAATAGGAATATATGGAGCACAGATAGAATATGCAACAAATATATTAATGTAACAATTTCTATGAGGAAAGCAATCAAAAAAGGTTACAACTGCACAATAAAGTGGGACTGAACTCAAACTTTCAAGTCACGTTCCTCCACTCCAAACTTACTCATCCATATCTTTATGGATCTTGCTTTGTGCACTGGTCCAAATCATTTGGTGGACAGGGGGGGGGGGGGGGGGGGGGGGTATGGTGTGGGTTTTTTTTTTCAGGGGTTGGGCTTGGGCCCTTAGATCCAGTAAAAGGTAACTCTTAAGGCATCAGCATACCATGACATTTTGGACAATTTCATGCTCCCGTGCTTGTGAAAACAGTTTGGGGATGGCCCCTTCCTGTTCCAACATGACTGCGCACCAGTGCACAAAGCAAGGTCCATAAAGACATGGATGAGCTAGTTTGGGGTGGATAAACTTGACTGGCCTGTGCAGAGTCCTGACCTCAACCAGATAGGACACCTTTGGAACAAATTAGACCGGAGACAGTGAGCCAGGTCTTCCTGTCCACATCAGTGCCTGACCTCACAAATGCGCTTCTGGAAGAATGGTCAAACATTCCCATAGACCAGGCATGTCCAAAGTCCGGCCCGCGGTCCGGAATTGCTGGCAATGGTGGGGCTGCATTCCTGGCAATGGTGGGGCTGCATTCCTGGCAATGGTGGGGCTGCATTCCTGGCAATGGTGAGTGAATTTCTAGCAATGGTGGGCGCTGCATTCCTGGCAATGGTGGGGCTGCATTGCTGGCAATGGTGGGGCTGCATTGCTGGCAATGGTGGGGCTGCATTGCTGGCAATGGTGGGCGCTGCGTTCCTGGCAATGGTGGGCGCTGCGTTCCTGGCAATGGCGGGCGCTGCGTTCCTGGCAATGGCGGGCGCTGCGTTCCTGGCAATGGCGGGCGCTGCGTTCCTGGCAATGGCGGGCGCTGCGTTCCTGGCAATGGCGGGCGCTGCGTTCCTGGCAATGGCGGGCGCTGCGTTCCTGGCAATGGCGGGCGCTGCGTTCCTGGCAATGGCGGGCGCTGCGTTCCTGGCAATGGCGGGCTCTGCGTTCCTGGCAATGGTGGGCTCTGCGTTCCTGGCAATTGTGGGTCTGCAGATGGGCACTGGCCCTTATTTTTCTTCACAGTTCTTTAATTAAAAAATTTTTTTTCCTGATGCTTCCCTCTTAAAGTGAAGGTGCGTGTTATACGCCAATAAATACGGTGTATCCAAATAATACACTTGAGTTCATCTCTTCACCACACACAGCCACAAAGGCAAGAGAATTATTGTTGGGCAGTGTATTAGTGCTCGGACGAACAGACTTAGACCGAATTTTAATGATTCAAAGAATGTCAGGCAAAATGGTTGGCCCTCGCGCATGTTCAGTTCATCAAATCTGGCCCTCTTTGAAAAAAGTTTGGACATCCCTGCCATAGACACACTCCTAAGGCTGGGTTCACACTGGAGAATTAATCTTTGGCTGAATTCAGACCTGAAAATGGACCAAAAGAAGCACAGGACTCCTGTGCAATTCGCACCAGAGATGTGTGAGCCAGCTCCATAGAGAGCCAGTCACAATCTCCTGCTATGCGAATTGGATGTGGGAAAATGCACAGTTTGCAATAGTGTGAACCCAGCCTAAAACTTGTGGACAGCCTTCCGAGAGGAGCTGAAGCTGTTATAGCTGCAACGTGTGGACCAACTTATTGTTGAACACTACAGACTAAGACTGGGATGCCATTTAAATTCATGTGTGTGTAAAGGCAGGTGTTCCAATACTTTTGGTAATATAGCATATATCTGCAGTGAGATCATCTAAGGTACTGCTGCCTCTGACTGCTAATCTCAAGAGATTTGGAGTGATATTTAGTGATGTCACTACTGTGCTGTTCACTTTTCTTTTTGATGGAGGCTCTGACATTAGGAAGCAAAGTCCCGCCTTTATCAAGATGGTCACTTCCATTAAGAGGCAGAGAAGACTAAGGCACAGAAAGGGAGCAAATCAGCTGCAGGCAGAGCACAGACAAAACTGGTTTCTAGTACTGCTTTTTTTGGGGGCACAGCTTGTTGTCCCCCTTTAAAAATACACACACCTTGAAATGTGGATAGTTTGTGATGTTCAGCGCCAATGCCATTAACTATATAGCTAACTGAATCAAGTTCAACACATTCACTATTTAGCTATACAGTAAATGCACAACTTTATTATGTGCTATAGTAATGCATGTACAGAATTCAGTGGGCACCTTGGACATACAAGAATGTGATCAGTGGAATACAGGTCTCTTAATGTCTGTAGGCCAATAGAAGTTGTATACAAAAATAGACTCTTGAGATAGTACAGCAGCTTCCTGTTTCTATCTCAAGAGTCTATTTTTGCACACAACTTCTAGGTTAGAGGAGAAATACGGGAAGCTGAAAATAGAGGCTGTTCTCTTTCATGTATGTACCAAGTGTCAGCTGCTAAGCTACATACATCTTCAGACCTAAACGGACATCTTTGCACAAGTATCTATGGCAAGTGAGAAAAAAGGTCAAAGGCTCAAAAGAATTGTGCATGAAATATTTTGATTGGCTTTCTTTGCCCAGCATTCCAGTAGTAAGGATTACACTGCACAAGCTTGCACAAATGCCCACTACACAAAAAATGTATTTAAATGCACCTGTGTTCTTGGCAACTTAAAACAAGAAAAGTAAACCATCCGATTCTTAAAATGTGTGCACAGCCAATCCTGGAGCTGGATGCAATGCTCTGATAATGCATCATACAATGCATTTATTTTGTGGCATAAGGAGTATCCTTGTCCCTTGTGTAGTCTAAGCTTCAATCACACACACAGAAAACCTCATTGGTATAAATAGGCCCTGTATGTTTAATTTCACTAGTGCCCAAATAAACAATTTCTTAGCGTAGCGAACAAGAGAATATTCCAAAAATAATGTATTTTTAATCTAAGTTCGCATTTTTTAACAGAGCAGTGTGACTACATAAATTAAACACTTGTTGGATCTTGAATTTCATAAAACTGATTTATACAAATTTTTGAATGAATGCGTCTGGTTGATTATCCTAGTGATAAATAAAAATAAAAAGATAAAAGCAATACATACCGCACGAAAACAACAATATTGTGCACTTTCACTGTAGATAATGTGCAGAAGTTGCTGGTAGGAAAGAAAAAAAAAATGTATTAAAACTAACAGTCAGGAACAGTTTTTGCTCAAAATGTTTGAAATTGTTAAATTATTAATTGTCAAAATGTTAACTTTGTTATAATTCATTAAAAAAATATATATATAATAAAAAAAT
Source organism: Lithobates pipiens (assembly GCF_037356315.1). NCBI lineage: Eukaryota > Metazoa > Chordata > Amphibia > Anura > Ranidae > Lithobates > Lithobates pipiens. The sequence goes on from NW_027507748.1 coordinate 573,302,987, forward strand.
AAACTTGTTTCTGCAATTCTACAATAATTTATAACACACTATGATCATTTATATAGCACAAATGCTGAATGTCCTAACTTCCAGTCCTAGAGGCACTTAAAATCTATGTACTACCACAGTCATACAAATAAACCAAATGGTAAAAGAAACCATATGTGCAACCCAAAATACATCATCATAAAATGAAAACATCACAAGAGTAAAAAAAAAAAAAAAAAAAAAAAAAAAAAAAAAACATCCATAAAAAATTCTGTAGCGATTGCCCACATAGCAACTGTATATCAATATATGTAGATTCACTGTAACTATCAAAATCTGCGCTAATAGGTAGGGAGGTAACCCACAAAGAATCAATATATATGCAAAATCCTAAACAGATATAGAGTAAATACAGCGCCTAAATGTAAAATGAGAATAAAGAGATGGATAGTGCAAATGATGCAACTATATCAAAGAAACAATATGTGCAATCCCCAATACATCATCACAAAAAGAAATCATTAAACACATAAAAGAGTGGCAAAGACAAGTGTCACAGAAGTAAGAAAAAGCAGCCGTTAAAGGATCTCTATAGGAGATAGGAGTACAGCACTCACCACACTGAGGTAGATATTGCGCTTACGGAAAATTCATAGCCCCAATCAGAGACAAACAACATGTATGAGCTTGTCATTTCGTACACCACTAACTCCCCGCCAGTTGATAGGGGGGGAGGGGGTTGGAATTTGGAAATGAAACCTTTATATCGTGCAGTGGTCTGTCAACATACTCAGCCCCTAAAGACATCTCATTGGATAAAACACGTAGGGCCGGGTTGGTGCCTGTTGATGTCAGATGCTGCTACAGAGATGGGCAGTGGCCATGTGGTGGGACTGTGCTTGAATAGCCGCCCAACCCAGTCCCACGCAGCTGGAGTGAACCAGCCCTGAGAGCTTCGTTCCTTGTCCTGTTTGCTGTGGCACAGCAGTGCTTTATATTGGCAGTGCTGAGTCTCCTTTGGAAACAGATTGGCTGGTAGGGAGCTGTGCACGGATCCATTCAGCCTGGGACGATCTACACATGCTGTTTGCCTCTGATTGGAGCAATAAATTTCGACTGGCGGGGAGTAAGCAGTGCCCACAATGAGATCCGTCCAGCTTAGGATAGCTCGTGCTTGTGGTTTGCCTCTGATTGGAGCTATGAATTTCAGTAAGCACAATATTTACCTCCGGCTGGTGGGCGCTGTATTCCTATCTCATACATATTTGAGTTATAGAAGTTACAGTGAATCCTTCAATTAAATTGTTTTATCGGTGGATAAATCTGTATCATTGTGATGAACAATCTTTGATGGACACTTTTTTCTTACTTCTCTGATACCTGTCTTTGCCACTATTTTATGTGTTTCACAATGTATTTTGGGTTTCACGTAGTGCAAATAACGCTGCATTTTCCTTATTTCTGTTAGGAATTTGCATTGCATATATATCGACTCCTTGCAAGTTGCCTCACTGCCTATTAGTGCAGGCTTCAATAGTTACTTTGAGCCTATAAACATATAAAACATATGGGGAGATTCTGGGGAAAGCCTGTTATTGTGAGGAAGCCCAGTCAAACATGGGGACAATATATCCATGCAACTAGTGTAACAGTCAAGCATCAAAACCACACCTCAACAGGTACGGTAGGGGTGTTAACTGTTAAAGCAGAACTAAAGTTAACAAAATTAAAAATTGCAAGCCAGCAGGGTCTGGTCTTTATTGCAAGAAAACAACTTACCTGCCTGTTCACAATCTTCTTTAGACTATATCCGGCCTCAGCTTTGGGAAGTCCCCCCACAAAGCCCCCATGTAATGCTATACCCAAACTAAAATTTAGATCTTTTGTTTTCACATAAATAGAGCTTTCTTTTGATCGCCCCTGGGTTTTTTACTATACAAAACGTAAAAAGATCAACAATTTTGAAAAAAAAAAAAAACACACAATATTTTTAACTTTTTGTTATAGACCAAAATATATTCTGCTACATGTGTTTGGTAAAAAAAAAAAAAAACACACCTCAATAAATGTACATTGGTTTGTGTGAAAGTTATGGTGTCTAAAAACCATGGTATATATAAATTAAGAATTTAGATTAAAAAATAAAATAAAAAATATTACCAATGGTGGTAATCAGCAATGTATAACATGACTGAGATAGTGTGGCAGACAATCTTACACTAACTGGCACTAATACAGTGATCAGTGCTAATACTATAAACTGTTACTGTACTAATGACATTGGCTGGGAAGGGGTTAGCATCTCAGGTAATCAAGGGGTTATGTGTGCCTAACAATGTGTAATGTTTGCTGATCTTTTTTTTTTTTTTTTTTCTTTTTTGCCACATCAGTGTTTCTATAGCAGAGACTAGGTTCAGCTTAACGCTCACTCGTGTCTCATTCTCAATTCCACATCATCGTGGCATATTTAGTTATACAAATATTTGACTTAGTGTAAACACATGAAAGTTTTGTGTCATTTAATTTAAATACAAAGGTAATAAAAGATCCCCTAGTGTTTGTAGGCTACCCATTGTGACGATATCTATTGCCCTAATACCTCATATCTAGAACAGATTTCCCTCTCCCTACTCCCCTCCTCCACCCCCCCCCCCCTATCCCCCGCTCATAAGAAAATATACTAAGCAATTAAATACATACTAAGAATAGATAGTAGAATTGTACAAGCTGAAAAACGCTTGTTCCATCGCAGTTACTTATAGGGGGATCCCTAGTTTCCCCAATCCAGGGCCCCATATCTTTTTAAACTCCTTACCATTACCCTGCTTAACAAAAAAAACCCTCTCATTTCCAATATTTTTTCTTATGTTAGCCAACCATATTTCTGGTAGTGGGCTAGAGTGTGCTTGCCAATTCTGGGCAATTAATTTCCTTGCCTGGAAAAGGCATCTGGTAACTGGTGCAAATTTATTTTTAGAGATTTTATATCCCTCCGGTATAGCCAACAAGCAAGTCCTCACTGTTGCCTTTAATTTCAACCCGAAGATCTCATTCACATGGTCTATAACTTGTGTCCAATATCTGAAAAGTTTCGGGCACCTCCAGAACATATGAATAAAATCTCCAACCCGGCCGCATCTGGGGCACTGATCATTATCCCTCCATCCCATTCTAAACATTTTCCTAGGTGTATAATATACCCGGTGAAAAAAGAAGAGTTGAGAAGCTTTCTGTGCCGGGGAAATAGAAACCTTGGTTCCCTGTTCCATTATCCAATCCCAATCGGGTATGGACACTGGACCCACATCACTCTCCCATTTCATTTTACTTTTAATCATACCGCTTTGATCTAACACTTTGTCCCCCAGCCTGGCGTATATAAACGTAATCAAGCCTTTGAGCGTATCTCGAGACATGATTTGAGATATCACCGGGACTTGGATCAACTGTATCTCTTGCGATCTAAATTGGGCCTGAATTGCGTGTCTGATCTGGAGATATTTGTAAAATGAGCGGTTTGGTAAGGAGAATTCAGATCTTAGGTCAGAAAATGATCTAATAGATGAACCTTGGACAATTTGCTCTAACCTATGTATCCCTTGAGTTTCCCATTCCCTAGATCTTTCCACTTTAAATAGCTCGTCTAGGTTTTTATTATCCCATAAGGGAGCCAACACAGATGTCTTTTGATATCCTAGTAAGGCCTTAACTGTTTTCCATAGTTTCGCTGTCTGATTGATTGTTGGGCAGTGCATATTAAATGAGTTTGCCTCCAACGCCTCCACAAGCGTCTTATGCGGACAGCCTAGCATTAGCAGCCTATGGCAGGGGTTAGCTTCACTTATTGCCCTTGCTCCAGCTAAATGCTGTAGCTGGGCCGCTAAGTAATAGAGTCTAGGATATGGGATCGCCAACCCTCCTTGTTCCAACGGGAGCTGCAGGGTCCGTAAGCTAATCCTCGAGGGGCCCTTTTTCCATATAAGGAGTCTAAATAGGGATTCTATTTTCTTGAACCATCCTTCCCCTATCCATATTGGTGAGTTATGGAGGCAATACAGAATTTGAGGAAGCCATACCATTTTGACCAGATTGCAGCGGCCCGCCATCGAAAGGGGGAGGCGACTCCAGATATCAGCCTTTTGTTTTAATTTTACTAGGAGAGGAGATAAATTATCTTCCAGGTAAGAGTTTACCTCCCTAGTAATCCACACCCCTAAGTATTTAAACTTCTCGACCTGTTTCAGATTCTGAATTTCCTGGGGGGCGCAAATAAACCCCGGTTCCAGCGACAACAAAGCGGATTTATCCCAGTTAATAGTCAATCCTGATATCAGACCAAATTCTCTAATTATCTTCATTGCCGTTTTCACCGAGGCCTGAACATCCCCCAGGAAGAGCAGAATGTCGTCAGCAAATAGTGCAATTTTTTCCTCTACCTGTCCTCTCTTAAATCCCTGTATATCAGGATTGGCCCTAATAGCGATGGCTAATGGCTCCACTGCCAAAACAAACAATAAGGGGGAAAGAGGGCACCCCTGCCTTGTACCTCGTTCCAAAAAAAAGGTCTCAGAAAGCTCATTGTTAATTTTAACTTTCGCTCTTGGGTCTGTATAGAGGAGTTTTATCCATTTGAGAAAGTTTGGTCCAAACCCAAATCTAATAAGCACTTTAAATAAGTATTCCCATTCAAGGCTGTCGAATGCTTTGGCTGCATCCAGAGTCAAGACTGCTCTGGGGCCGCCATTATCTACTGGAATCTGGGCATTCAAAAACAGTCTACGGATATTGATACTAGTAGATCTATTCGGGATAAAACCCGATTGGTCGGGGTGGATAAGCTTGTGGACAATTCTTTTTAGGCGTGTTGCGAGCACTTTTGCTAATATTTTAACATCCGATCCCAAAAGCGAGATCGGACGATATGAGGCCGGGTCCATTGGGTCTTTATCCTCTTTAGGAATCACCACTATCGTGGCTTCCAACATCGAGGAAGGCAATTCTCCACACTGCAAGGACTGCTTCAGTGTCTCCAATAGTTGTGGGAGCAAAACCTCCCCATATCTCTTATAGACCTCGATTGGTAAACCATCGGGTCCTGGTGCTTTTAAGTTAGGCATCTCTGCCACCGCTCTTTGGAGTTCCTCGATAGTAATTGGGGCCTCCAAAACTACTAAGTCTTCTGCTATTATTGTTGGCATATTCAAATTCCCCAAAAAGCCCGCCATAGCTCCCCCTTCACTTCCTCCTTGGGACTTATATAGTGAACTATAGTAATGATAAAATATATTATTAATAATAGATGGTTCAGAAGTAATCTCTCCCTCTAAAGTTCTAATTGATATTATCGCTGACGGTGACGTATTTACTTTAACCAAAAATGACAGCATTCGCCCCACTCTTTCTCCCTCCCCAAAATTTGCTTGCTTCTGCAGTATACGTCTGTTGTCCATCTTATGCCTAATAGTTATCTTAAATTCTTGCTGTTTATCCAGCCAAGCCTTCTGTGTAGTAGGATTCGGATTCATAATGTACTGTCTTTCTGTCTCTAATACCGCCTTGGTAGCTTCCTCTTCCTGTTTTTTCATCTCGGCCCTACTTCTGGCGATTTGTTGAATAAAAAGACCTCTTAAAAAGGCCTTTAAAGAGTCCCAGATGGCCCCCACTGATGCTGTGCCCCTATTAACCTCAATGAACTCCTTTAACCTAGTTGTCACCCTATCCGTATCCTTCATTAATTCCAACCATACGGGGTCTAATTTCCATTGGCCAGAGTATTGTTTTTTAGCTACACAAAGTGTCACTATTAGGGGGGAGTGGTCCGAGACTCCTCTCGGGCCATATTCTACCTCGTCCACTCGTGGCATCGCACTGTTGTTAACCAAAGCCATGTCGAGTCTTGATAATGTAGAGAAAGTTGCGGAGTAACAAGAGTATTGTCGCTCCCCCGGGTGCCGAGTGCGCCATGCATCGCATAGGCCGGCTTCAAGTAGGAAACGAGCTAACCTCGTTTCCTCTTTCACCGTTGATGTTTTTCCAGTTGGAAATCTGTCCAAAGATTTGTCCAAGACCTCATTAAAGTCCCCTACTGCTATCACCGGAATATCAGGTTTATCTATTACAAAGGCTAATAGCTTGTATAGAATCTCCAATTTAGATGGAGGAGGAACATATATGTTTGCTATCACGTAGGGACTATTTTCAATTTGACAGTATAAAAAGATATACCTACCCTCTACATCTATACAGCTATTATAGCAAGAGAAACGAACCGCCCTGTCAACAAGGATGCTAACCCCTCTTGCATAGGTTGAGAACATGGAGTGAAACTGGGTCTGGAATTTCCGACCTTGTAGGCACCGAATCGTATCACCCGTTAAGTGGGTCTCCTGAAGGCATAGTAATCCGGGTCCTTTACCCTCTAAAGCTGACAAGACCACTTTTCTTTTGGTCGGATCTCCCAGGCCCCGCACATTCCATGATACTATCCTAATTCTCTTCCCCTGCATCACTACTTAATAACCTAACAATTGGGCAGTTTTGAGAATAACAGAAGAAACGGTGAAAAAAGTGTATAAGTATATCAGTACCAAGAGAGAGAAGAGAAGAAAGGGGAAAGCCTTCCCCTCCCCTTCCCTTCCCCTTAGTCTTACATACATAAACTCTAAATAGTGCATACCATTTTCTCCCATCCCCTCCTAGACCGTGCGTCTCCAAACTTGTGTATCTTTGTATTATTTTTATTATCATTCCCTTACCCAAATTTATATATCCTTGTATTACTTTTATTGTCATTCCCTTACCCCGCCCTCCCTTCCCAATTCTCCCACCCAAATATATGTGTCCTTGTGTTATTTTTATTGTTGTTCCCTTTCCCCTCCTTCCCACCTCAACTCTCCCCCCTCCCCTTTCCCCAACCTCCCTCTCCCGCCCCCCTCCTCCCTTTTTACCAAACTCCCTCTCCCCCCCCCCTCGCCCCATAGGGCTACCCCCTAGGGGTACAATTGTGACCTTCTTGCAACACTCCCACCACTCACACATACCAATCCTACTCAGTGCTCTCACTCCGATTCCCCGCCCACTCATGGGAACCCTTTCTTCCCCACTACAAGTACCCACTTGTACTCCACACGCCCTTACTGCTCAATCCCTGCCCCCCACTCATATTGTGCATAATACCAGTGTAACAATTTTCAGCAAACTTACCCCTTATTCCTATCCCCCCCCCAAAAAAATATACCCCCGAATCCCTTAGAAACCACCCAACTGCCCTGTAACATATATTTATAGATCTTTCTTACTTGCTTCTAACCATTGGGATGCTTCCTGTGGCGTATTGAAAAAAAGCGTTTTTCCTAATGCAATCACCCTTAAGCGGGCTGGATAGAGGAGTGCATATTCTAACTTGTATTTAACCATTTCCCTTTTAACTGGTATAAATTCAGCTCTTCTTTTCTGAAGGTCAGGAGAGAAATCGGGATACAAAGACACCCTAGCTCCCTTATACCTAATGTCTCCTCTCAATCTAGCCTCTCGCAGTAGAGACACTTTATCCTGGTAATTAAGAATTTTAAGCATTATAGGCCTAGGGCGCTCCCCCATATGACGGGTTTTTCCCGGGGTACGATGTGCCCGTTCTATTGCGAATATCGGGGTAAATGTTTCCGCCCCGAAAAGTTCTCGGAACCACCCCTCCAGAAAACCTGTTAGATTGGTCCCCTCGCAATGTTCAGGGAGGCCTAGCACCCTGATATTATTTCTTCGATTCCTATTCTCCATCTCGTCGAGTTTGTCCGCTTGTGCAGCAGCTGCTTTTTTAAATGAATCAATTTCCAGCCTCATAGGCCTCAATTCATCCTCCATTGCACCCATGCGTTCCTCAAGCTCGGTAGTTCTTAGTATAGTCCTATTCAACTCCTGTCTCATGGACAGTAGTTCCTCCTTTATATATTTTAGCTGTTCATCAAAATTGGATATCGAGTTTTTGCATTCCTTAATTGCGTTCAAAATGTCTCTTAATGTGGGTTCCTCATCTGCATTACTCGGCATCACTGTATGGGAGCTACTTAGCGTTGTTTCCGAATTTATTGTTGCTATTGATAATTTTCCTCCCCCCCCTCCCTTATTGCCCCCCAATTTAGCAGCTGGAAAGATGGGGTTGGCCAAAGACTGGCCTTGGCTCCTTCTATCAGCAGATGAGTTCTTAGTATCTTTATTATGTAGATCACCCCGCTGAGTACTTGAATTGCTGGGTGAGACTGGGCCTGAGTGGGCGTAGCGCTCCAATTTTGCCGCTGCTGATGCTGCCGCCATTTGATTAGTTTTATCCTTGGCGGCACGAGTAATTTGTTGACCCTCTGCGGGTATTTGTTCCTCGGGGATCTTTTTCTCGACATAATTGGATTAAGTAGCCACGTAGGAGCCCCCCTTACAGATTAGCGGCTTCTGCTTATCAACTAATCGAGATAATACAACAATAGTTAAATCCCACAGGGAAGAGAGGGGGGGAGAAAAAAAAAAAAAAATAAATAAAAAAAAAGGGGGGGGGGAGAAGGAGGAGGGCAACAGTAATGTGGTGTCTCTCCTAGTATAGATAACACTGCTTATCAAGGGGGACAATGCTGGCTAACTCCTAGCTCCAGCCTCAGCAAATGACTCAATAGCACGAGACTCGCCGCCCTATAATGGGTTATTTATATTTGTATACATATGCATGTATCCACAGTGTGTTCACCATGTATATTCAGAATAGGGCAAACCAGGTCAATAATTTACATCAATATTTGTTAGAGACCAGAAGAAGGAAAGACACTTATCTCAGTTGCTGGTGCATAGTCCATGAAACCATAGGAAGAGTATACAGGACATCCAGATCTTCCCCCTGAGGTTAAGCAGTTGGTGCAGTTACATTCAATTGTCGCTCATCTCAGCTTCCTTATTTGGCAGGTAAGTAGGAGGAGGATAGTAACCAGCGGGCAAGAGGGGGAGAGGGAGCTCTTTACAGGCATCCCCTCTCACTTGCCCAGCCCGCCGCACAGCTCCTGGGGCGCACAACACGCCGCACGAGTCCGCACGAGTCCGCGCCTAATTCAAACCGGCCGGCAGGCACAGCGGTACCACGAGAGCCCGGGAACCGCTCGAAGTCTCGCGAGATCTTCAGCGAGATTCTCGGCCCCTGCTCCACCAACCGCTCGTCAGCAACAGCGGCCCCGTACTCCGAGCTCGGGCGGCCGCGAGCACTTTAGTTCAGGTAGGCGATCTCCGCCCAAACACAGGAGCATGAAAGCCACAAAGAAATGCAGTGCACAGGGGAGCCTCCAAGCAACGCCAGGCAGCCCGGGGCGCACAGGATCAAAGCGGAGTGAAGAACTCACGATAGGCAGGGTGGGGAGCGGGAGAGCAGCTCCATGTTCTCACTCCTCACACGTCCTCACTCCCATTCACATCCAGCCACACCCCCCCAATGTTTGCTGATCTTTACTAAAGATATTTGTTTCTTATCCCTGATTGTCAACACAGCTCCGGGCTGTGAGTGGACACAGCCAACCAGCAGGTCCCGGCCATGAATCATTGGCCAGGATCTGCTGAGACTCCCGCGGCGCACGGGGGGGGGGGGGGGGGTAGCTCAGTGTAGATTCCCAAGACACCTCAGCATCAGAATGAATGTACTCCATATGCAGGGATTATGTAATTTCCCTGTTGGCCAATCAATGTGTCACAATGACCCAGACCCTGAAGAAATGGGAAGAAGATGTGGCACTGGCGAGGGACTTTGCAGACATCCCATTGCTAGAGCACAGCTATGTATTGTTAGGCGTTTAGCTTCACTTTAAAGTGGACCTGAATTCAAAAAGTCAAAATTAACTGATATAAGAGAACAATTTAGAAATTTTAATTTTGCTTAAAATGTACCCACTGTGTGCTCAGTGTTTTCCTTGCTGGAGTTGCTTACATGAGAAAGCCAACCCTGCCTCTACCAAGCTAGCCTCCTCCACACAGACAGCGCAGAACAAGGCATAGTTCTTCAGTAATGGGGAAAAATGGGCTGCAGGGAGACTACAGGTGACTAGTCCAGTTATAGGTGTGGGCAGTGGCCAATTTTTTGTTACTGTTTGTATATATAGTTTGGGGACACACTGGGCACCTTTGCTGCCATTGTGCTCTTGCTGGGTGTCCAGTGGGGTCCTGTTCCTTTAAGGGTGCTTGGGCGGTCTCCAGGCTCACCTGTCCCACATCTATCCATTCCATGCATGTGCTTCCACTGTGGAGACACTTATAAATTTGTAGTGTTAGGACTGCAAGCAACACAGGGTGCCGTGACGAGGCCTTGCAGCTTTCACATGCGTTTGCAAATGTGTGCTAACTAAACTCCTGCTTTTAACAGATGGTTAGACAGGTTAATTTGGTTGGTCAGCAGACTGGTTGGTGAGTTGAGCTATGGAATTGTCTTTGTTTTATGTGACTAGTCCTTTGCATGTCTTTTTTGGGGTACAGCTTACAAAGTTCAGTTTAGGCCACTAATGTCTGACCTGCAAAACTTTACATAGTTGTAAACTTTCCAATTTTTAGTAAAGTATAAAAGTTATCAGGATTTATAAATGTCCCCTACAACATTTATAATAATGTTTCTTGTTGCACACAATTAAAAACAAGAACATGAATATCAAACTTATGCTGATTAAGGTCTAAAAATAACAGACTAGAAGAAACCATCTGCATGACCAAGTGCCTTTATCTGAGACAGGAGATATAAAATGAAGCCAGAACTATCCAGCAATTCCTCTAAACATTAACCTGGAAACTAACAGGCAAGCCAAGAACATCAAAAATTCCTAATCCGCATATTTGTTGTAGGTCAGGACTCGAAGCCAAAAGCCACTGAATTATAAAATACAGCCAGGGAACTAGTATTTTAGGAAGATAAGGCAACCTCAGTATGTTTGGCAGGTGATTCTGGGAAAACACTCCTAGGTAACTAGACAACTTCCAACAGGAAATTTATTTCTGTACTCGCTTTGGGAACCACAAATGTATTTATGCCGATCTTCATTTCTAATAGAAAACTAACTGGATCAAGCAGATGAAGCCAACTGAACAATTCAAAAGACCAGAGAACAGAGTGTGTTGTATATATAGAAATGCAACACATGTTTTAGTGCATCTCTGTCTGCATCTAATGCTCTTTTGTGATGTATACAGAACACTGTGTTCGTCATTCAGATAAATATCTGATGGAGTAAGCCATCAGCCCTATCAATTTACAAAAGTTCTCTCCTGCCAAAGAGGGTAGATAATATAAAAAAATCTGGTATGAAGTCTAAAATATAATACAATACTTACTATAAATAAGAAAGGATTCCACCCAACTCAAGTTTCACTGTGAAATTTACCTGAGGGATACAGAAAATGATTCATATCACTGCTTTGCATACTGTGGTTTTCTTTGCATAATTACTTGCAATCCAGAATTAAACAGAAGATCAGGATGGTCACTGGAAGAAAGAAATATTGCACTTTTTTGCAGTCACTTTTTAACTGGAAACAGTGAATGGTATGTGTAGAACCAAAACGTGCAACTTCAAACTAGCACTATGTCCAATAAAAATATTTCTCCATATCATACGTGTGATAGGCTGCATACACACATTAAAGAATGGTCAGATGCACATGTTAGATCCAACTGATGTCTTTTGGACTAGCTTCTTCTCTGATTGAAAATGTTCTTCTGCATCATCATTCATGTTAAGGAAATGAAGAAGTGAAGAGACTGCAGACAGTTCCTGCAAGTAATAAAATGAGGGCATACAATAGCAAATGGACAAAAATTGTCATTTGCAGCCATTTGGAACTAACCAATAACATTACTTAGTAACCCAATTTGGGCATGTCGGGATGCGGTCATCTATTATTTTTTTTAAACACTTTTACATTGATCCACTGTTTTCATAAGGGTGATTAACACACACTGCAAATTCCAGCAGCAAGAATATGCAGATTTCTGTGGCAGAAATGATAGGTGAATGCAAAGAGCTGCATCAGCTCATCCCTTTCAAAGCAACGACAGGCTGACGGTAGCTGCAGCTACCCAGGACTGTCCCTGGCGGTTAGTAAAGCCAGAAATTACCTGCAGTTAGGGACAGATGATCATAACAGAAAGTAGCCTGTGTCCTAACTGCAGCTGATTGCTGGCCATGTGAACAGTCTTTGCTTTGTATGGGCTGAGCAGCCTCTGCTCGTTGCACACACTGGTCATTCCATTTGCAGTGTGTGCCAGTTGCCCATATGAATGCAGACTATATGCAGAGATAGAACTGCATGACAAATGTAACAAAAAGTAATGAAATACAATCAGATACAATATAAATTTACCGATTTATCGCTGCGTGGCTTAATGACAGACACATTGGTCTGCTGTTGAGTTCCAATGACTGTGTTCATGTACTGTACTTGGCTAATCAAGCTATCCACAGAGACTGAATAAAAATTGGAATTGGTGAATCCCAGTGTGCTCTGTAATACATAAAATAAAATCATATATAAATAAAAGAAAGCCGCTGCACAGTAGTGCACATAAAAAACTTACAAGAGAAGATACACATTTAACATTAGTACTGTATATTATATTAACATTATGTTTATGCGAATTTGTAAATTAGTCTTAAAAAGGAGAAGTCCAGCCTAAACTTGTTTGGCTGGACTTCTAAAGGTCACAGGAGAGCAATTTGTTCTGCACTCCTGTGACCCATTTTCAGCAGAGATCGGACTGAAGTCAGCAATCAGTCCAGGAACGTCATTGCGACAATGAAAGTCTGAAACCGCCAGGTGCATGGACTGATGCCAGTTTCAGCCTCTCAGCCGCTGAGAGGCTGAGATGGTTGCTCCCCACCTCTCCACAGCTCAGCGCTCCAGTGAGCATGGAGGAGCAGAGTGGAGAGATTCTGATTGACAGTCAGCAGCTCTCTGCTCAGGGAGCTGAGAGAACTGAGCCATTGGGTATGTTCGATTGCTCGGTTCTCAGTGAAGAGGCACCGGGGGACAGATGCAGCATTGGACCGATGCAGCATCCACCTAGGTACCGTATATACTCGAGTATAAGCCGAGATTTTCAGCCTCTTTTTTGAGGCTGAAAGTGCCCCCCTCGGCTTATACTCGAGTCATCGCCGTCTGACTGCTCGATCAGCGTATCGAGCAGACAGACGGCGGACATACTACAATTCGAAAGCCGCGCCTCCGCCTCCGCCTGTGATAGGCGGAACACTCAATTTCCCAGCAGTCAGTGTTCCGCCTATCACGGACATCCGCTCATCCTCGTACTATGAGACGATGTCCGTGATAGGCGGAACACAGGCTGCTGGGAAATTCAGTGTTCCGCCTATCACAGGCGAAGGCGGAGGCGCGGCTTTTGAATTTTAGAATGGCCGCCGAGGCGCCGACGAAGAGCGGCGATCCTGGCAAGGCACGGGACGGAGGCAAGGCAAGGCACGGCACGGGACGGGACGGAGGCAAGGCAAGGCACGACACGGGACGGAGGCAAGGAGGCAAGGCACGGCACGGGACGGAGGCAAGGCACGGCACGGGACGGAGGCAAGGAGGCAAGGCACGGGACGGAGGCTCGGGACACAGGTAGGCTGGACACACACACACACGGACACACACACACAGGGATGGATGGATGGAGACACACACACACACAGGGATGGATGGATACACACACACACAGGGATGGATGGATGGAGACACACACACACACAGGGATGGATGGATGGATGGACACACACACACACAGGGATGGATGGATGGATGGATGGACACACACACACACAGGGATGGATGGATGGATGGACACACACACACACAGGGATGGATGGATGGATGGACACACACACACACACAGGGATGGATGGATGGACACACACACACACACACAGGGATGGATGGATGGATGGACACACACACACACAGGGATGGATGGACGGACACACAGGGATGGACGGACACACAGGGATGGACGGACACACAGGGATGGACAGGCATGTCTCACCCTCGGCTTATACACGAGTCAATAAGTTTGCCAGTTTTTTTGGGGGTAAATTGGGGGCCTCGGCTTATATTCGGGTCGGCCTATACTCGAGTATATACGGTAAGTATAATGGAAAATCCCCAAACCCATACTTTTCTTAATATGCAAAAAAATAAATGTTGTTAGCGTCTTTTACACATGTGCCCCTTTTCTAACAGTGTGGCAAATTCCACTACATAAAATGTAACTCAGCAGACAAGAGGAAGTAGTGCATGTGTGGTCTACCACTTCCTTTCTTCTATGAATGAAGGATCAGCCCTGCTAGGTAAAGATTTTCTGGAAAACTGTTGGTAGCCCTAAATGTTCACAATGGGCAGCTATTCGGAAGCTGCATCAAGAGGTTTCTGACCAACTTTATAAAACAAAGTGTAGCTACTGTATAGCTGAAAACAGTTTTTTTTTTTTTTTTTACAAAATAGAGTAAGGAGGAGTTAAAACCACTGTGTTTTTATATTTTTGCCTATAGGGTATATTTTCTGTCCCAGAGACAAAAAGGAAGAGAGGAGATCTCTTCAAAGTGAGGGAAAACTATATTCGGGTAAAAGAGCATGTTATCTTAATTGAGGAAAAACCTACTCTTAAAAGTTACCACAAGAAACAGGGTTCTCTGTGCAAGATTTATTCTGTCCACTAGGACAAACATAGGCTCGATACCTAGGAAGGAAGCTAGAGGACCAATTAACATTTAGAGCAGAATAAAAAGGCAATTGGGCAGCCTGAAGAGCAAAGGTTATTATGAAAAAAAAAAAAAAGAAAAAAAGGTAATTACCGTCATAGCAATGTTGACAATAGCATTTTCCTTATCAAACCACACTTGTACCATTCGAATGCCGCCATCCTGCACCCCCATAGTACGTGGAAACACAAAGAACATCACCAGGCCACATGTTAGGAGGCAGAAAAATATCGACAGGAAAACATACTGTTTTCTGTTGAGAAAGCATACATAAAACACACGTTAAAGTAACATTAAAGGTTCCTATTTTTTTCTTTTAAAATGAACATTATACTTGCCTACCCTGAGCAATGGTTTTGTAGAGAGCAGCCCGGATCCTCCTTTTCTCGGGTCCCCTGCTAGCATTTTTGGCTCCTCCTATTCAGCAAGTGCCCTTAGGCTTGCTCCTGTGGCGCCTTGTCCGAGTCCATTAACAGACAGGGTGGCTCGGCTGCAGAATTTGATTCACAGCAGCTATCAATCTGTGCAGTGAGGAGGGACAGAGCCTGGAGAGCCACTGCGCTCATGCACATCGCTGGATGGGGATTGGGCTCAGGTAAGTATATAGAGGGCGAGGGGGAACAAGTGCAGTACATGTTTAAGTAAAAAAAAAAAAAAAAAAAGTGTTACTAAACCTACAACAGTAAAATCAGTATGTATATGCAATAAAGCATGTTTGTTATACACACTGTAGAACCTAAGGGGTTAAACCTGCACGCTGTGTAAAAAGGCTGAGTCAGGGGTCATGTAGCCTCATAGAGGAGAATGAAAACTCCCCCTACAAGCTTTAACCAGTGCTCAGCCAGACACTGATAGAAGTCACAAGACTGCTTTATACTGCTAATGAGAAAAGCTACTTGTCAGTTTATATTTACTAGGGTCCTGGGTTTAGTAGCACTTTAATGCATAAAATGCAATAAGGAGGAGCACCAGGCGGCTTAAGAAAAGATTAAGTCAACAGCTACAAATACTGTAGCTGCTGACTTTTAATATTAGGGCACTTACCTGTCCAGGCATTCAGTGGTGTCTTCACTCATGCCAATTCTTCAATCCACTATCAGGTGCTGGGGCTGCCATCTTGATTAAGGGGGAACCGGCAGCGAAGCTTTACAGACGGTTTACAGACGAGTACTGCGCTTTGTGAATGGGCCACAGTCTTCTGGAACCTGCGAAGTGTCCCAGAAGGCTGCGGGGGAAGGAGGGGGCAAACTGAGTAGGAAGTGGGAGCTTGTCAAAACCAGGGACCCGCTCCCCCCCCCCCCCCCCCCGCGCAAAAGGTGTCAAATGTGGCAGAGGAAGGAGAGAGGAGGCAGACAAGCAGGGCTTCCACCTTTGGTGGAGCTTCACTTTAAGGTTAAAAAAATAAAAACTTAAGGCTTTAAAACAACTTTAAGCTGTTGGTACAAATGTTTAGAGATTGGAATTGCATTCAAGCTGCACTCATACAATAGCATGGCTATAAATGAAACAGGGTGAAAACAGAAAAAATATATATAACTGTGCATATTGTATTTACACCTATTAATGCTTGTGAACAATCAACATATTATGGTTTCTTTTTACCCACTGACTCTTAATATAAGACAGAGATAAATCACATAACCTGTCCATGACACATACCCTGCCATCAAACATCTGTGATTGTCATTAAGGTATAGAGCAAAGTGTTACAATCTTTGGCACCTGGTATTCATGTTTCACTGATATGAATATGGTTAGATAACTGCCTTTACTGAATAAGCTGATTATCTGCAAATGACTACAGGTAATCATTAAAATGTCATAAATCTCAGTTGGTGACATGGATACTGCACAGTAGGCGGTATGTAGTGCAGTGAAGACCTCACTTACTGGGGAGTAAGGAGGTGCTTGGTGGGGTCCCTCATATCAGCAGGATCTCTGTCATAGCTTCTTCAATGCAAGTTAATGTAGCCAATGTTGTAACCAACCCCAGCAGTGTTGTGAAAGAGTGACAGTCAGGTTTGGCAAAAGAATCTGTACATTACAGCTCTAAAAATAATGCCCAAGGCCTCTACTTTGACTAACCTGCCTGACTGTTCTGTCTACACTGTTGAACCGGGTATAAATTACTGAGGTTCCTAAACATTGTCTGCGAGTAAAATAAAAATCAAGGATAATTAATCCAATTGAGGTAGAAAAAACAAACTGAAAATAAGGTAGTTATATAGCAAATGTCCTATCTAACGCACACCATTATGCGGCTAAACATCCAGCCTTAACCACTTGGGTACCGCGCTATTGCCGAATGACGGCATTAGCGCGGACCTAGATTTCCAGGACTACGTCTATTGACGTCGTCCTGGTTACGAGCGGCCTGCGCGCCCCCTGAGGGGCGCGCGCGGCGCGCTCTGTGATCGGCGAGTCCGTGAGACTCGCCTGATCACCGATCCGTGTAAGGGGTCGATCCCGACCCCTTATCACGTGATCAGCTGTCAGCCAATGACAGCTGATCATGTGATAGAACGGAGCCGGTAATCGGCTATTATTCCTCCTCGCGCTGACAGCGCGAGGAGAAAAAAAAAAAGCCGATCACCGGCGGCCGTGATCGGGACATCAGTCCCGATCACGGCCAGCAATGAAAGGCAGCACATGCCACCTGCCAGTGCCCACCTGCCTCCCGCAGTGCCATCCTGAAAAATAAAGTAAAAGTAAGTGCCCCCCGTCTGTGCCCATAATGCCCACAGTGCCACCCCACAGTGCCACCCACAGTGCCACCCCACAGTGCCACCCACAGTGCCACCCAATCTGCCTCAAAGGTGCTGCACCCCAGTGCCGCCCATCAGTGCCCAGCAGTGCCGCCCATCAGTGCCCAGCAGTGCCGCCCATCAGTGCCCAGCAGTGCCACCTATCAGAGCCACCTATCAGTGCCACCTATCAGTGCCCATCAGTCCCATCTATCTGTGGTACCTATCAGTGCCCATCCGTGCCACCCATCCGTGCCACCCATCCGTGCCATCTTATCTGTGCCCATCAGTGCCGCCTTATCTGTGCCCATCGGTGCCGCCTTATCTGTGCCCATCGGTGCCGCCTTAACTATGCCTATCAGTGCCCACAAGTGCAGCCTATCAGTGCCCACCAATGCAGCCCATCAGTGCCCACCAATGCAGCCCATCAGTGCCCACCAATGCAGCCCATCAGTGCCGCCTTATCAGCGCACTTCAATGAAGGAGAAAAATGACCCGTTTGCAAAATTTTATAACAAACTATTAAAACATGATTTTTTTTTTTTTTTGCATCTTTTTTTGTTTGTTTAGCAAAAAATAAAACTCCGAGCTGTAACTAAATACCACCAAAAGAAAGCTCTATTTGTGGGGAAAAAATGATAGAAATTTCATTTGGGTACAGTGTTGTATGCCCGCGCAATTGTCATTCAAAGTGCATCAGCGCTGAAAGCTGAAAATTGGTCTGGGACTGAGGGGGGTTTAAGTGCCCAGTAAGCAAGTGGTTAAAGGCATACATGGGAAAAAATACTTCCTCCCCAAAAGGGAATATAGAAGAAGAGAGGCTATAGGACAGTGATGGTGAACCTTGGCACCCCAGATGTTTTGGAACTACATTTCCCATAATGCTCAACTACACTGCAGAGTGCATGAGCATCATGGGAAATGTAGTTCCAAAACATCTGGGGTGCCAAGGTTCGCCAACACTGCTATGTGATGATTAACGAGTGTGGACTGCTGAGTCAAAAATGAAGGTCATTTTATTAAATCACAAAAGAATCATCTAAAATCATGGTGCTGGAGATATTTGGGTTTGGTCCCACTTTTGTTGGTTGGGTAAAAACACTTTAGAATGCTCCAAGTGCCAAGATCAAAATCAATAATGCATACTCTGAGTCGATTCAGCTTGAGAGAGGGACGAGACAGGGATTCCCCCTATTGCCCTTGCGAAGGAGCCATTAGCAATTCCGATTAGATCAGCGAAGGGTATACAGGGGTTCAAGAGGAAGTCGGGGGGAGGACAAGATTGCATTATATGCAGATGATGTCCTGTTTGTTCTTGGCAACATCAAGTCACCTTTAACTTCGGCAATGAATATAGTTGAGGAATTCGGATGGTTTTTGGGGCCTGGTAATAAACTGGGAAAAATCAGCACTTTTGCTGGTAGACCCATTTAGAAATTCTATGCCACTTGGACTCCCTCAATTAAAAGTGGTGGAGAGGATGAAGTATCTAGGGATATAGTTAATAAGGTACCCAAATCAATACATTAGTAACAACTTAGTCCCACTCTTGCTTAAATTTAAGCGCAAAAGCGACATCTGGAGTCGTATCCCCTGCCAGTGGCGGGACGAAGTAATTTGATCAAAATTATCTGGATCCTGCAATTATTGTATTTGCTGCATAACTCCCCAGTTTGGATAGGAAAGGAATGGTATAAGCAAATGCAACCCCTTTTTAGGGAATTAATCTGGAAGAAGGATCAGGCCAGGATTAGTTTGCAAACACTGCAGTTTCCAACTAATGAGGGGGGAATGGCTGTTCCACACCCTCTTAGCCATTTTTAGCTGCTTAATTGCAGCATTTGGGGGATGTATTATACTGGGAGTGGAGAATGCAAGTGATAGAATGATGCTACAGAGAGCCCCACATAACACTGTAATAGAAGCATTGGAAGCAGATTCTTTTCCCCTTGGGAGTCCTACATTAGAGTTGGTCATAAATGTATGGCAGTTAGTTAAGACAGTAATGGGGTAACAGAATATGCCCCCCTTTGGAATAATAAACATCTGCAAGAACTAGTCCCCATGGGAAAAATCAATGAATGGGAAGAGCAGGGTATAGGACGACTGGCCCAACTGTATGAGGGGAGTACGCTGAAAACATTTTCAGAATTAAGACGTGAGTATGGTATACCAAACCATTCATTTTATACAGCAGATACCTTCAAAATAGACATGCTTTGCAGGCTCGGTTTAAAACACAAGCAGTTAATTAAGCCAGGAATATCTAAAGGACTTATTTCAGAATTATATGCAGTAAAATGGGGGAAGGTCCGCTAAAAATAAGGGAAGATGGGAAGAGGACTTGGGGGTAATAACAATGGAACAGTGGATAAGGATATTAGAATTGTGTTTCTTGGTGTCAGTCTCTCCTTCGCATTTGTTCTGGAAAGATACACTCCCAAGAGGTTGTTTCTGTTTGGTCGTAAAACTGGCCTTTTCGTCAAATTGCAGAAAGAGAGATCATGCCGATAATGGCGCCGAAAATGGGGTGAGTGTCCCGCCCCTGGTGCAGCAATTTACGGGGGTGCAGTTCACCCGGCGCCACAGAGGTGGGGGCGCTGAAGTTCCAGAGTGCTCCCCTCCATTCTCCTCTCCTTGTCCGTGTCGAGAGGCGGCTCTCCCCGCTGGTCATCGCCGCCGCTGTTTCCCAAGTCCGTCCCCCCTCCCGTCAGAGGAGGAGAGCGAAGTAGCCAGAGATTGGAGTGGCTTTCTGTGTGGAGAGAGACTAGCCATGCAGTGACATCGCCGAGGGGGCAGTCCGTGCCTGCAGTGACATGTGTTCTCCTCCTCTCTGTCTTAACTCCTGCCTGCTGCGATCTGTTCTGCCATTTGTTTTTATGTACTGTAATGGAAGGGGGGGGGGTGTCTGTACTAATGGAGGGGGATTGGTTTGTCCTGGGGGGTCTGTACTAACTCCATTAATCTCCTGTACCATGTCCTCAGTCTCTGACCCTCTGCTGTATAAAAATATTTTTTTTAAAACAGTCATTTTCATTATTGGTCGGTTTCAGTTTTTGGCCTAGTGTATTTTTCATTTTCGGTATCGGTTTCGGCACCAAAAAAACCCATTCGGTGCACCCCTAGTCAAGAGACAGGGGATCTTATACAAATGGTGTGGAGATGCCCAAAACGGTTTAGGTATTGGGCAGAGATATGCAATATCATAAATAGAATCTTTGGGACCACATTGGATTTAGTAGATAGAATATGTGTGCTGGGATATATGGAGGAAGCTGGAGAGTCTGCAAGCACCATAGCGGTAATATTAAGGTGCCTATTTCAAGCGAGAAAATGAATCGTGCAAACCTGGCAATGAGACCCCTGACATGTGAAGAATGGGTCCAGGCGGTAAACACAACAGTGTGGAAGGAAAAAGGGAAAAAGTGGTGAGATGAGGCGAGGGAATTTTATTAAAATTTATAAAGATGTGGAAGCCCTGGCTGGATAATATGGGCTGACCCCCCCACCCCGAGGGACTGGAAGAGGAGTAGGGCTGCAACTAACGATTATTTTCATAATCGATTAGTTGGCCGATTGTTTCAATTAATCTGTTAATAACCTTAAATAAAAAAAAATTAAAAAAAAAAGTGGGTCAAATTGATGTTCATTTTCAACCACAGTGGCGGGACAATTTGGAAATAATAGAAAGCTTCTTAGTCAAAGGAATTTTCAGACAGTGTATGGGGTTTTCGTTCAGAAATGACATTCATTTTAAAAACAGAATGTTAAAAACAAGTAAAAATTTCAAACAAAATTTTTTCATTCAATGAATGTACAAAGATTTTTCGTCTGAATATTCTCATCTGAAAATTGATCTGTGTGGCCAGCATAAGGCTCGGTACACATCTATGCAGTTTGCCTTTGATCTATTTCTGCAGTGCTTTTTGCTGTACGTTTTGATTTTTGCGCACAAAATTTTACTGCAATTTGCATTTTTTTGGGCAGATTAAAAAACACAAATTGCTGCAAAAACGCGTTACATGCTTTTCTGCAGCTTCTCCATTGAAGTATATTGAACCAATAAAGCACCATTTTGCATTAAAAGTCCCTGACCCTTTCAGATGTGAACGTGTCCCATAGGAAACCATGTAAATGAACTGTAGTGCATTTCTGCAAAAAGCACCAGAAAACACATAGATGTGAACCAGATCTAAGACTAAGTTTAGTAACATAATGGGGTTAAAAAAAAAAAACTAAAATTAGGCCTTTATAGTACAAAAAAAAAAAAAAAAGCAGATAATCGTTACTGTAAAGGGTTAATATTTTTTACTGTAGAACAGTGAAAGTAATATTTATAGCGATTATTTGCTCTTTTTGTACTATAAAGGGCTCATTTTTTTTTTTTTTTAAACCCCATTATGTTACTGGCCGATTAATCGATTATGAAAATAGCATTCAATTAATTTCATAATCGATTAGTTGTTTCAGCCCTAAAGAGGAGGATAGAGTAGAACTATGTGGTTGGATTCGATAGTCTGCAACAATACATATATAGGATTTTTATTTTAAACACCAGCTTAGTGGTGGTTGGCCATTGGGAGGAGAGAGAAGGAAAGGGAGTTAAATGGAAAAAAAAAAAAAATGAAAAAAAAAAAACCCACTAAATATATTTCTCAATATAGTTAGATATGGTGCGATTATAAGAGTGCCAACGTATTTTCATAAGGAACTTTGGGACTGGGGAGGGGGTGATGGTTGGGGCCAAACTGAGGTGGTTTATAAGCTGAGATAAAGTTGATACATTGTACTAATATACCAGTGTAAGGGATGGCCCCCATCCCATGACACAGTTAGATCCCAGATGGGGTGTCTGTGTGGGGACAATATCCTTACCGCTTTGGCCAATAATATATTCACCGTTTAAGTTTAAATGTGACTTATGTTATGTTAATGTAACCACTTTATTATTATTCTTCACTTTATGATCTAATGCATATTGAGTTATATCACCTTTTTATCCTATTCTTTTGTATATGTGAAAACCTCAATAAAAATCACTGAAATTAAAAATAAATAAATAACGGTGCTGCATGCAGCCACTCAGTGGGAAATACTTAAAATCTAACAGGCAAAGCCAATTGGCTTTTTCCTGTTAGATTTTAAGTATTTCCCACTGGGTGGCTGCATGCAGCATCATGATTTTAGATGGTTCTTTTGTGATTTCATAAAATTACCTTCATTTTTGGCTCCACAATCCACACTTGTTAATCATCCTATAGCCTCTGTTCTTCTATCCCCCCTTTGGGGAGGAAGTATTTTTTCCCCTTAAGGAATCCAATTGGCCTCAGTAGATTCGATCCGATCTCTCTTTTATATGTATGTTAATATTATCTACTTTGAACCTCTGTTTATAAAAACTATGCAATGAGGCAAGTTCAATGTCTTCTAGGCAGTGCAATTTAGGATTGCAAAGATCTCAGTGTATAATTTTCCAAAGTGGCCAGTACTTTTATCTGGGAAACTAGAAGAAAATATAAGTTTGCAGTAATACTGCCAGGACTTGTACAAAAGTAGGGAAGAAGAAGGGAATAGCAGAAACCTAATAACACTTTTAGGTATGATATTATATGATTCTATTATGCATGTATGTTCAACCCAAAACTTTCAGCTCCGGTCAGAGCCGTTGTACTAACAATCCAACGTTAGTACAGCGATCCACCTGCTAAGCTGTTGTGTTCCGACAGGGGGACTGCCCCCCGCCAAAACACTGCGGTTAGTGCTCTCAGTCGTTGGCTGAGAGCGCTGATCAGGAACCAGTCAGCTGCTGGTTTTCCCGCATGCTCCTTTGGCTGGCTTCTGTCGGACAGGCTGCCATACACATGTGCCGAATGTCGGGTGGTTTTTATTGAACCAGCCAACGCCACTCGGCAATCGACCTGTGTGTACAGGGCTTTAGTGATTTCAAGCATATAGAGAGAATTTTTTTTTTTCTTTTTAGGACGTTTTTGAAATTTTAATATTTCCACAGCAAGAGTACACTTACGTTCTTTGGGGCTGTAGTCTCTGGTCACTGTATGGTATTAATGCAACCAACTCGTTCACTTGCTCTGTAGCAAAGCAAACACACAATACATTTTAAACATTATTCTTGTTATTGTACAGGATTTATATAGCAACAGTTTGCACAATACTTTACAAAATGAAGGTAGACAGTACAGTTACAATACAAGGGGAATCAGAGTGTTCCCGGTGTAGATCCAACATCAATCACGATGAAGCCAGAGAAGGAAGAGGGAGAGGGAGAGGGAGGAGAAGAAGAAAGAAGAAAGAAAGAAGAAAGAAAGGAGAAAGAAAGGAGAAAGAAAGGAGAAAGAAAGGAGAAAGAAAGGAGAAAGAAAGGAGAAAGAAAGGAGAAAGAAAGGAGAAAGAAAGGAGAAAGAAAGGAGAAAGAAAGGAGAAAGAAAGGAGAAGAAGGAGAAGAAGAAGGAGAAGAAGGAGAAGAAGGAGAAGAAGGAGATCCACCCCAGACATGGGTGCCAACAAATGACAGATATGTTTTTACATAAACAAAGGGGAGAGGCTACCCAATGATATCACCATTGAGATTGATGTTAGATCTACATCGGGTGGACAAAATATATATATTATATATTTTTTCTTAATAAAGGACTTGTCAAACACTGTTGTGTTTTTACTCACTTTTACTATTTTGCCACTATATGTCACCCGCTGTGTACAACGGACACAGAGGATGACTGATCATTGTACCAGCCACTGCCAGTACTATGTGATTGTTGTGACCAATCACAGCAGATCACATGCCAATTGTACACAATGGATGGCTTTCATTCATGCCATCCACTGTGTACTATTGTGTTGATCTTTGTGTGGTCACAGTGATCACATGGTACAGACAGGGCCAATCGGAGTCCTTCTGTACCATGCGATTAGCTTTGGCAAATCGCAGCTAACCATAATAGTAAAAACACTGAATGAATCGATTTCATTCAGTAAAAAAAAGGTTGCTTATAACAGTAAAGTTAACTGGTATAAGCAATCAATGTGGAAAAAAAAAAATTGTTTGATAAGATGCTTTCACAGGCTGGTAACGTTACTTTAAATTGGGACAGAGAAGTGAAAAAATACTCGTCCCTTCAATTTCTTAGACCATAGAGATGATCGGAGATGTTCTGGTCCTCGGCCACCTCTATGGTAAGCCGGCGCAACCGTCGGTTGTAGTCCCAGGCTCCCCCATGTGAAACGGGAGAACCCAGAAAGGCACTGGAAGGTGGTAGAAGTGAGGGAACACTCCTGCGGTATGTAGAAGCAATCCATCAGCTTTTTAGCTGCTAGGATTGCTTTCACATTTTACAGAATTGCTTGCAGAAAAAAAAAAAAACTATAGCAGTGTCATTACTGCAGCCACGGCCCCGGTAAAACTACTTCAACCAAAGGAAGTATGGATACGTACTTTTGAAGGAAGTGGTTAAAGCAGAACTTAACTATAGTCGAGTACCACCAATGCTATTTAATTCATTTTTAATACACAAAGAAAAATTTACCCGCCCATGCATGCCTCCATGTTTTACTTTGTTGGGGATAACTTTGAAAGACACCCCCTAGCATTTCTAGCAGCAGCCATCTTGGGCACGGAAAAAGGATTCATGTAGCATATGCTCTCTGCAGGAGGATGTGCCAAGGTGAGAAAGCCCCTCTTCCTGACAAAAGAAAATAAATGCCTATGTGCGACATCATTTTGGCCTAGGCCAAACACCAGGATGCAGCTGAAGTAAACAAGTACATATAATATACCTGCCTATCATCAATTTACTAGTGCTAAAAGCGTAAGGATTACATTTTTTTTAATGTTAACAGAGTTTTTTTTTAAGTTTATTTCTGCTTTAAAAAAAAAAAATGCATTATTTTTTTTCAAAGGAGTCTCTCAGGATAGCTGTCTGCCTGTACATCACACCTAACATATATAATGCATGAAGGTGAAAAACCTTGAGTCTCTAGAACCACTATAAGTAAACTCAAACCAAATTACAAAAAATCTTAAATAAAGTTTAACATGTCTTTGTAATTTTAAAGGTTGCCTATTTTTCTACATCTTCAAATTTAATTAAAAGAATCCTTTGTGATTGTTCCAAGAAGGTCCTTGTTTAGGCATTTCCTGTTACGAGGTGACAACTGTGTACTCGTGCATTGTTCCTAAACCCCCACCACCCCTGTTAGAAAGCAGTCATCCAAACATATACTGTATAGCCACTGTCCCTGTTGCCACTAGTAGGAAGCCGGTCCAAAGCAATTGTGCAGCCGACTCTAGGGTTTCTACATGTTGTCAGGAAATGGCTAAAAAAGGTTGAAGTAAACCAGTGGCATTGAGATACAAAAAAAAAAAAAGTTAAAAACAGTATGGGGAAAAGTATGGCGATGGCAGCACCCAAGAGCCGATGGAAAAAAATCGGCTGGGGTGCCGACATTGCAGGATCCCTGGACAAGCAAGTGGCTGGACCTTGATGTTGTTGTTCTCCTCTCTGTGTCTCTTTGAATCTAGTCTTAATTTGTTACTAGGAGCCTGGTTTCATTTACTTCGGGTTAAGCCAACTACAAATTTATAGTCCAGTTAAACTAACCTTACAGGACACTGGAAAGGCAACTGGTAATTGGAGGAGCCTACGCCTTAGGAGCTTAAATGGTTCATTTAGCAAGGGTTTCCCCATTACCAGACTTCTTGATGGTAAACCTAGATTGAAAGTAGGAACTGCAATTAACTTCACCTGTTGGAATGCATCCAGTTCCCTGGCAGGAAGGACAGGTAATGCTGTCCCGACCAGTAAACTCAACATAAGGAAATTGTGCAATATCTTCATCTAGGTCTCTTCCAACCAACAAATCATCCTCTTCCACATTTGTGTTGCTAGCCTGCTTCATGGTTGTCACACGACTGGTATAAGCAGATGCTACGGACCCCATTGTCTTTGTTCAGCATCTGTTTTGAAAATAAATACACATGAAATTAAAGTTTCAAAAGGACTGGCAGAGGTGGGTCAAAAATGTAAACACTGTTTTTGAAACTTACTAAATAGTGATATGGTGTAAAAGTAAAATAAGGCATTTATGGCGAGTACAAAAATCCTTTCTTGGTGTCCATTGACAGGAATTTTTTAACCTTCAGGCTATTCTTCCAACAGGAGGATTGGACACTGGCAAAAAAAAAAAAAAAAAAAAAAAACCTGTAGGCCAGCCCAGAATAACTACTCCTACTAGCACTATGCTTCAGTTTTGTAGCAAAGCAGTACTGAGACCATAATTATAAACACTGAGGGGTGGGACTGCCTATTAAGGGACACAGGAAATCTTTTAAATTTAGGGTGATGAAAAGCAGTCAAACTAAGGGGTGGGCATCAGAGCAATCAAACGCTAACAGGCACAAGAAAGCAACAGAGAATTGGGGACTGAATGCAGCTTGAGCCACCTGAAGGACCTTACATATGTAGCTTTTGAAGATGTGAACAAAAGACCACATGGCAGCCTTACAACTCTGAGAAACAGTAGCCTGATGCTGAAAAGACTAAGTAGCACTCGTAGATCTAGTTATCTATTGATAGAGAAGGGTGGAACCCAATCATCGAGACCATAAGCTTGGATTATTGGTCTGTTTAAAGCTGGGTACAAACTTTAAGTTTTTTTTTCCCATGCAATCCAAAGGGTCGCACAAAAACAAACCGACAGCTCCGGTCAGAGCCACTGTAGTAACCATGCAAAGTTAGTCCAGCTATCTCCCCCGCTGAGCTGTTGTGTTCTGACAGGGCAGCGGCTCCCCCACCAGAACACTCTGATCAGCGATCTCTGCCATTGACAGAGAGCTCTGATTGTTAGTAGGCCAGCTGCTGGTTTTCCAGTATGCACATCCAACAGAAGAAGGCCAAATGGCTGACTTCTGTCAGACAGACCGACATACACACAGGCAGAATGTTGGCTGTTTTTTTAATCAGCAAATGTCTCCCGACATTTTGCCCACATGTATGGGGCTTTAGCTACCAGGAAATGGTGGAATGAGAAACCGGATTCAGGCTCTGTCTGAAATTACAAAGAAGAATCAGTCGTCCTGAAAGAAGCAGTGGCTAAGAGATAGAACTCTCACAGCCCAAATCACATCCATATAATAAAGTGAAATTACCTTTCAGTGAACTAGAGCTAGACAAAATGATGGAAGAACAAAGTCCTGGTTGAGGTGGAAGGCAGAAACTACCATAAAGAGAATTATGGGCTTATGAAAAAAAAATAAGCCTACATACTCACCTGTTGCAGAATCACCTAGCAGCATTGCTAGTATCAGATTCCTGTACCTGAAGACAAGAAAAACCTATCCAGTTTGTTGCTGAACCTTAATGCCAGCAGGTCAACATCCAATGTCCCCTACCTGTGACAGAGGTTCTGGAACACCTTCAGGTGTAGGAGACCACTTCCCCAAGTCAGAGCAATTCCGGCTGAAGAAGTCTGCCTGCCATTTTTCCATGCCTGGAATGTAAAAGGCAGACAAGGTTGGAACATGAAGCTACAGAAAAATTTCTGGTTCCTTCCCGATGAACAACAATGTACACCATGGCAAATGGCACTGTGCGACTGAATCAGGATTGGATGACCAACCAACAGGATGGTACAGCACTGCAGACACAGTCAGATCACTCAAAGCTTCAGAATGTTGATCAGGAGATGAGGCTCCTCTGATGACCAACAGTTCAAACAAATGGCCACTGCCCCATATATAACTAGCTTTCGCAGCAAGGAGCATATGGAAGGGCAACGCATGTAAAACAAAACCAAAGAAAATTCCCAGCTCAACTCACCAGCCAGCTTGCTACCAACTGAACAGTTTGCTTTAAAAAGAGGGGTTTAGTTAGCACACATTTGGAAATTAATGTGAAGCCAGTTATAGGTGGGGGCAGTGGCTGTTTGTACTGTTGGAATACTGGTGAGGGGACGTACTGGACACCTTTGCTGCCATTGTGCTATATACTGGGTGTCCACTGTGCCCCTGTGCTTTTTAAGAAAGGGTGGGCTCCCTCCAGGCTCACCTGCTCTCTACCTATCCATTATAATGCAGGTATTTTTGCTATGAAGGCTCTAAAAAAAATAAAAAAAAACGTATAGAGTTAGGACTGTGGATAATAACGGGGTGTCTTGTTGCAGCCTCTGCAGCTTATGCATATTTGCAAATATGTGTTAACTAACCACCTGTTTTTAAGCAAACGGTTAGGTTATTTCGGCTGGTAGAAGGCTGGGAGTTGAGCTGGGAATTTTCTTTGGTTTTGTTTCTTCTGACAAACAAGTCTGCTGTATTGACACAGCGCCCAGGGCTCATCTCCAGCCTAAAAGGCTGACATCCTAAATGAGGATCTTCCAAATAATGGCAAGAAGGACTCCCAATTCCAGAGCCAGAATCCTGAGTCACCAAGCCTGGGACACTCTAGTCTTCATTGCAAAACTATTTGGTCTGTCAATGGAATGGACTGAATTTTTCCACAATGGCAAAATGCCATGTTGTAAAGGTTACGAAGAGAAATTGAGAAAATGGGACTCCCTCAAAAGGAGGCTGCCGTCAGACTTAAGACTCTCATGCAAAAGTGGCTAATGAGATTTCTGGGGGAGTAAACATTTTGTCAAGGGGTCTCTAAAGAAATAGTTGGAAAAGAGGATACAATGGGAGGGTCTTTGCAGCTTTAAAAAGGTCCCAAGAATGAGAACTATACTAGAGGAAGCCATAGGCCAATGGCCTAACTTCAGGGTGGTGGCTGGTGCACACCATATCAATAAGAGCCAAAATGATCTCTTAATTTTGAAGTTATAGCAGAAGCCCGAGAATTCACTAGGATAAGCTCCTCTGGAAAAAAGATTCAGAAATAGAGCCAATAATGCCAATAAGGCTTGTGGCTTCTGCGGTCAGACTGCAAAAATCTGGGTCATTTGGGACAAAGTCTTACATGACTAAAACGAAAAAAAAAAAAAAAAACACAACAACCTCAGCTGAAAGAGTAGGGGAACTAATCACACCTTCTAGGAGGGGCATTTGCTCCATCAGTGGGTGCACTGTAATCAGCATTGGAACCACTAGTATAGCATGAGCTGGGAGTGATTTTTACAGTGTGGCTGGGACACTGCCACGACTCCCACCTCACGCGACTCTTACGACATTTGCAAAAGACTTTTTGGGACAAGGCACTCAAGAAACCCAAACAGCTCATAGCAGATGAGGGTCAGGTCGCCAGTGGGGACCAACAAGGACAGACCAAAGATCGGAGTGCCATGTGGCTTTCTGTAAGCAAGAGTAGCAGCAGGGACATGCGATCTTGATGTTGTAGGATGGGGAGGAGAGCAAAGAGCTTTTATGCACACTACACTCAGCTAATGATGTCAGCACTCGGTCCCACAGGGCTAATGCTTTTCATGGTGGAAACTTGAAATTTTAAAAATGTGCAAATGAGTTAGCTTCCATATCTCTGTTTGACTGGCCTACTTACAGAGCGAGTCTCCAGGGACAGGGCAAGTGCTGCGGCAATGCCAATGGCTCTTGACCTGGAACCTCTTTTGTCATCTTGTTACCAAAACAGAATCTGGTAGGTGCCTTAAAGTGGATGCAAACCCAATTCATGAAATTTGAGCTGGGCACATATAGTGATAGCGTTTTCTTTTTTTTCTCCAAAGCAAAGTCCTGTGCGTTTTTGCTGTCCCATAGCTCTGTTATCAGCCTGATAAATTCTGACAAGTTCTCTGACACAGGAGATAAAAACAGCCTGAAGATTGTGTTATGGGAGGTTGCTATAGATTAGCAGAACACTGCACGATTCAGAGCAGAGCCCTGCACATTACTTCCTTCCTTTGCCAATGTGGCTTGGGGTGTGCGTGCCTTTCCTCCAATCAGCTGTCTTGGCTGTATGCCAATAACCCACTCCCAATGCGGAACAGGAAGAGAAAAATCTGTAACACCATGTGTACTTTCTAAACAATTTATAAATGTGAAGACAGAAGATATACATGTAAATCTTATGTAGGGATATTTGTTTCATCTATGTGTATCATCTGAAGCTGCTCACTTCACTGGGTATATGTTATTGTTTGCATCTACCTTAAGCGAAACACAGTAACCGAAAGTAAATTTCAGGCTATCCCTGCAGCCTGCAGTCCAGTAGGGTACAGAAGCAGCAACCCAGGCTCAGGACAGAACTGCCAGATAGAGAAGAGTGTTAATTGCAGAAAAATTCCAAAGAAAAAAAAAATGGTGCTAGAAGTATAGGTTAGTTTTTTTTTTTTTTTTTTTTTTAACACAGAAAACATGTCCATCCTCTACTTGGCCACTAGCAAAAATCTAATGCGTGAGGGATTATCCTTAGCTTTTAGCTTTTTTTTCCCAGTGTCCAATACTCCTGTAGGTTGGCAGTAGAACACATAAATGAAAAACTTCCTGTGTCCCCAAAGTGCTCATTTACATTTGCTTGAAAACATGGCATTTGACATGCTTTTTATGGCACTCTCAATGCCAAAGCACTTGTCATTAAATAAAATGGTTACCTTATAATCCTTTTCACACTGTTGCACTTGCTTTGCTTAAAAAATGATACCCTCTGTTGCTTTAATCTTGCTTCAGCACTTCTCCAAAGATACAAGTCTATCAGAACACTCCTTAACCGCATTTGCAGCAGTACAAGAGCTTAAAATAGAACTCCACCCTAAAACTAAAATTCCTGCATCTATAGGACATCCACAATCTAACACTAACCTATCTAGCCCTGTAAAGAAAAAAAAAATGTATCAGTACACATACCTTTTCTGAAGCCGCTCCGCCCTGATCCCACGTGGATCTATCGGTCATGGCTTCTATGTGGGTTCAGAGGAGACACCCGACAATGGAAGCCCCATAGTAACTCTATGGGTGACGTCACTCCCCATGAATTTCACAGCCGCTGTTAACCGTGTCTTCTGCAGAGCTTCTGCCGCTGGAGATTGGGTCAGATGGCCTGCAGAAAAGGTATGTATACTGATTTTTTTTCTTTTCAGGGCTAGATAGTTTAGTGTTATATTGTGGGTGTCTATATATGGATTTTAGTTTTAGGGTGGACTTCCTCCTTAACCACTTGAGGACCGCCGTATTGCCAATGTACGTCAGCACAATGGCACAGGCAGGCACAATCACGTACATCTACGTGATTGCCTTCCAGCGGGTGGGGGGTCCGATCGGACCCCCTCCCGCTGGTTACGGCGGTCCGATTCGGTCCAGGAGCGCTCCGTGATGAGGGGATGGCCGTTGGTTTTCGGCCACCCCCTCTGGATCGCTCCTGGCCAATGAGAAGCTTCCTCCCCTGTGTATTGTTTACACAGGAAGGAGGAAGTGATGTCATTCTCCTCGGGGCGGTCTTTTTGACCGGACTACGAGGAGAAAAGTAAAAGTAAGTGTGCACCAACACTACACTGACATGTAGGTACACACAGGCACACAAACCCCCCCCCCGATCGCCCCCCCGCCCCCCCTCCCCCCCCAGTCACAGTGTCACTGATTGCATTGATCATTTCTTTACTGATCAATGCATTCAGTGTCAGTTGTGACAGTAAAAACTGTCAGGACAGTTAGTGTTAGGTCCAGGGTAGCCCCCTATCACCCCCCAATAAAGATTTAACCCCTTGATTGCCCCTAGAGTTAACCCTTTCACCCCCTTTTGCCAGTGTCACTAAGCGATCATTTTTCTGATCGCTGCATGTGTCGCTAGGTAGCTAGTTATTTTTTTAGGTTCACCGCCAGGTTTTTATATCGCTAGGTACCCCGATATACTACCCAATAATGGTTTTAACCCCTTGATTGCTGCTAGTTAACCCTTTCACCCCCTTTTGCCAGTGTCACTAAGCGATCGTTTTTCTGATCGCTGCATTAGTGTCGCTACAGTCGCTAGGTAGCTAGTTATTTTTTTAGGTTCACCGCCAGGTTTTTATAGCGCTAGGTACCCCGATATACTACCCAATAATGGTTTTAACCCCCTGATTTCTGCTAGTTAACCCTTTCACCCCCTTTCACCAGCGATCACAGTATAAGTGTCACTGGTGACGCTGGTTAGCCAGTTAGTCATTTAGGTTCCCCGTCAGGTTTTTATATAGCGCCAGGGACCCCCATATACTACCTAATAAAAATTTGAACCCCCTGATTGCTCCTAGTTAACCCTTTCACCACTGATCACCGTATAAGTGTTACGGGTGACTCTGGTTAGTTTGTTTTTTATAGCATCAGGGCACCCACCATTTATTACCCAATTTAACCCCCTGATCACCCGGCGGGTGATATCAATTAGGTTTTAGGGTCAGGGTCTGCGTCGCCCCAGGCAGCGCTAGGTTAGTGCCAGTACCGCTAACACCCACACACAAAGCATACACCTCCCGTAGTGGTATAGAATCTGAACAGATCAATATCTGATCTGATCAGATCTATACTAGCGTCCCCAGCAGTTTAGGGTTCCAAAAAAACGCATTGTTAGCGGGATCAGCCCAAATACCTGCTGGCACCTGCGTTTTGCCCCTCTGCCCAGCCCACCCAAGTGCAGTATCGATCGATCACTGTCACTTACAAAACACTAAACACATAACTGCAGCGATCGCAGAGTCAGGCCTGATCCCTGCCATCGCTAACAGGTTTTTTGGTAGCATTTTATATTCAAATCCGGAAGGCAGTGCTTGGTTTTCGGGGTCCCGTACGTGGCTAGGCTCCCAAAAAGTCCCCCACATGTGGTATCCCCGTACTCGGGAGAAGCAGCAGAATTTATTTTGGGGTGTAATTTGACTTCTGCCCATAGCATGTGTGAGCAATATATCATTTAGTGACAACTTGGTGCAAAAAAAAAAGAAGTTTGTAATATTCCCGCAACTTGTGGCAAAATATAAAATATTCCATGGACTCAACATGCCTCTCAGTAAATAGCTTGGGGTGTCTACTTTCCAAAATGGGGTCATTTGGGGGGGTTTTGTGCTATTTTGGCATTTTATGGACTTCGAAACTGTGATAGGTAGTGAGGAGTTAAATCAAAAATTTGCACCCTTAGAAATCCTGAAGGTGGTGATTGGTTTTCGGGGTGCCATGCGCGACTAGACTCCCAAAAAGTCCCACATATGTGGTATCCCCGTACTCAGGAGAAGCAGCAGAATGTATTTTGGGGTGTCATTTCACATATGCCCATAGCATGTGTGAGCAATATATCATTTAGTGACAACTTGGTGCAAAAAAAAAAAAAGTTTGTAATATTCCCGCAACTTGTGGCAAAATATAAAATATTCCATGGACTCAACATGCCTCTCAGTAAATAGCTTGGGGTGTCTACTTTCCAAAATGGGGTCATTTTGGGGGGGTTTTGTGCTATTTTGGCATTTTATGGCCTTCGAAACTGTGATAGGTAGTGAGGAGTTAAATCAAAAATTTGCACCCTTAGAAATCCTGAAGGTGGTGATTGGTTTTCGGGGTGCCGTGCGCGACTAGACTCCCAAAAAGTCCCACACATGTGGTATCCCCATACTCGGGAGAAGTAGCGGAATATATTTTGGGGTGCAATTCCACATATAACCATGGCATGTGTGAGCAATATATCATTTAGTGACAACTTTTTGTAAAAAAAAATTTTTTTTTTTTTTTTGTCATTATTCAATCCCTTAGGACAAAAAAAATAAATATTCAATGGGCTCAACATACCCATCAGCAATTTCCTTGGGGTGTCTACTTTCCAAAATGGGGTCATTTGGGGGGGATTTGTACTGCCCTGCCATTTTAGCACCTCAAGAAATGAGATCGGCAGTCATAAATTAAAAGCTGTGTAAATTCCAGAAAATGTACTCTAGTTTGTAGACGCTATAACTTTTGCGCAAACCAAAAAATATACGCTTATTGACATTTTTTTTTACTAAAGACATGTGGCTGAATAAATTTTGCCCTCAATGTATGACTAAAATTTAGTTTATTCGATTTTTCTTATAACAAAAAGAAGAAAATATCTTTTTTTTTTCAAAATTTTCGCTCTTTTTCCATTTATATCGCAAAAAAAAAAAAAATCGCAGAGGCAATCAAATACCATCAAAAGAAAGCTCTATTTGTGGGAAGAAAAGGACGCAAATTTCGTTTGGGTGCAATATTGCATGACCGCGCAATTACCAGTTAAAGCAGCGCAGTGCGAAATTGCAAAAAGACCTCTGGTCCTTAAGGTATTTATTGGTCCGGAGCTGAAGTGGTTAAACTTAACATTACCTTTACTTTTAAATATCATTTGCCCTTTTGAAGATATAGAAAACCAAAAAACACACACAGGGAATTTACCAAGCTTCATTAAAGTTTCAAAAAAGCATCACAGGAAAAAATAAAAAATAAATAAACACACACACACAACATAAAAAAATATTTAAGAAGTAGGCACTTTAGTGTGTGCAAGGGCTGATTTACACCTATGCATTTTTAGTGCTTTTTGCATTTTGCACTACTTTCTTCTTTTTTTCAATTTAGGTCAATATGTATTCTGCTACATATATTTGGCAAAAAAAAAATTCCCAATAAGCGTATACTGATTGGTTTGCGCAAAAGTTTACTAGTAAGGGCGATGATCAGAAATTTTTTTAGTGGGACTGTGACATTGCAGCGGACGAATTGGATACCTGACAATTTCGGGGGACCAGTTACACAATTACAGTGATCAGTGTTAAAAAAATAAAAAGAAAAAAATATGCACGGTTACTGTATTAATGACACTGGCAGGGAAAGGGTTAACATCAGGGGGGATCAAAGGGTTAATAGCGTCCATAGGGGGTGCTGTCTAACTGTGGGGGGAAGGGCTTTGACTAAAGGAAAAACACACAAGCTCTTTATTTTCTCCTCTGGCAGAACGACGATCTGCCTTGTTTACATAGGCAGACCGCCGTTCTGCCGCTCCACAGAATGATCGGCGGCTCCCTGCGGACATCGTGCGCGCCCCAGGAGCCGAAGAAAAAAAAATAGGATTTTTATAACAGCTTACCTGTAAAATCCTTTTCTTTTGAAGTACATCACGGGGCACTGAGCGGGTTACAGTCCAACTTCAGGTGCTGGACACTGGCACACACTAAACAGGAAGTTGCCTCCCTATATAACCCCTCCCGCTACTGGGAGTATCTCAGTTTTGTAGCAAAGCAATACACGTGTATACTAGAAAGAGGGGCGGGACCGCTGTGTCCCGTGATGTACTTCAAAATAAAAGGATTTTACAGATAATCTGTTAAAAAAATCCTATTATCTTTAATCGTATATCACGGGACACAGAGCCATGGTAATTACTAGAGGTCGACATATATAATCGGCCGGCCGATATATCGGCCGATATTTGCCGTTTTTTAAATAATCGGCATCGGCCGATTTGTGCCGATAAAAAGCCGATTTAGAACTACAGCAGGACTTTGAAATGACTTCTGTAAGAAGTCAGTGTAAGTTGACTGAGTCGTCATAGCAACACTTTCCTCCTCTCTGGGCAGGCTGCCAAGAAAAGAACTAAATGATACAATGTTTACACTTGAATGAATTAAGTCATCTCAGTGTGTAGAAGTTCTCAGTTTAACCATTTAAAGACTAAATCTTTTCTGACACTTGTTGCTTACAAGTAAAAATCCTGTATTTTCTGCCAGAAAATCACTTAGACCCCCCAAAAATGATATATATTTTTTTAGCAGAGATCCTAGGGAATAAAATAGCGGTTGTTGCAATATTTTATGTCACACGGCATTTGCACAGAGGTCTTTCAAATGCATTTTTTTGGGAAAAAAATACACCATTTAAAAAATAAAAATAAAATAAAAACAGTAAAGTTAGCCCATTTTTTTTTTTTTGTCCAAAAGTTTTGACTACCTGTTTTTATTTTATATATATATATATATATATATATATATATATATATATATATATATATATATATATATATATATATATATATATATATATATATATATATATATATATATTTTTTTTTTTATCTAAATCATACATACAAGTAAACTGGAGGTTTGTTTTGTTTAATAAATGTTTAAGTGTAAGAAATTTTCTGTATCACTTATGAAGGCTGCCTTCACACTGGAGCAGGCAGGCGTTGATGGTAAAACGCAAGTTTTAGCGGCTCTTTACCATCATTTTAGCGGTGCTATTTGGCTGCTAGTGGGGCACATATAACCCAGCTAGCGGCCAAGGAAGAGGTTAAATGCGCCCATGAAGCACCGCTGCCAAATCGCATTGCATGCGCTTCGGCAGTGGTGCCCATTCATATCAATGGGCAGGAGTGGTGGAGGAGCGGTATACACCACTCCAAACGTGCTGCTTGCAGGACTTTTTTTTAAGATCCTGCCAGCGCATCGCCTCAGTGTGAAAGCACTCTGTCTTTCACACAGACTGCAGGGGAGCCATTTTACAGGTGCTATTTTTAGCCCAAAAGCGCCTTAAAACGCCCCAGTGGGAAAGGTGTGTTAGATCAAGGGGGATTAAAAATAAATAAATAAAATAAAATCGGCCTAACATATCGGCCCAAAAAAATCGGCATCATATATCGGCTATCGGCCGCCATGATTTCTAAATATCGGCATCGGCCAGAGAAAAACCCATATCGGTCGACCTCTAGTAATTACTATGTGGGATGTCCCAGAGCAATGCCAACTGAAGGGAGGGAGACACAACCAAAGTAGGGCACCATGAGATCAGAGGAATTATACTGCTGCCTGCAGTACACTGCGCCCAAAGGTGACATCCTCGTGTCTTTTTACATCCACCTGATTGAATCTGGTAACTGTATGGACTGAAGACCAAGTTGCGGCCTTGCAGGCTTTGTGATGCACTGCCCACGAAGAAAAAAACAGCCCTAGAGGAGTGCGCTTTGATTTGAGAGGGTAGAACTACCTCTTTAAACCATAAGCTTGAACGATTACTTGTCAAATCCATTTAGAAATAGTAGATTTAGATGCTGCCTGTCCTCCTTTAGGACCTCCAGGCAACACAAACAAAACATCACTTTTCTGAATCTGAGAAGTTGCCTTTAAAGTGGTGTTGCACAGAAAAAAAATTCATTGAAATTCCAAAAAAAAAAATAAAAAAAAAAATATTTGGAATTAATTTTTTTAACTCACCTCTAAATGCCTGGGGTGCAACTCCTGGTTTCACACCAGGAGACATGAGTTTCCCAGACTCCATAATATATGATTATGGAGGCCAGCTCCCTTGCATTAACCAAGGTAGAAATTACTGAAACGAACAGCCCAGGCTTCTTCAGAGTATGGGTCTCAATAACCAAACCGTTAAATTTAGCGTTTGTAAAGTAGGA
The DNA here is from genome assembly GCF_037356315.1 of Lithobates pipiens. NCBI lineage: Eukaryota > Metazoa > Chordata > Amphibia > Anura > Ranidae > Lithobates > Lithobates pipiens. The sequence goes on from NW_027507748.1 coordinate 573,340,793, forward strand.
TGGAACACTGGACCTTGCGAGAGAAAGTCTGGTGGTTATGGTCGGGTCCATTGGTCCCCTACTGCCAGCTTTATGATCTGTGCATACCAAGATTTCCTGGGCCCCGCTATGGGCCACAAGAATCAACGACTTCCCTTCCTGCTTGATCTTGCGAAGAAGTTGTGGACGCAGACAAAATAAGAGGGAATGCATAAATCAGTGAGAACCGATTCCACGGGAATAACAAGGCACCTGTTCCACATGCTAGTGGATCCTTGACACAAAGTTGTTGATTTATTTGCTGAACCTTGACGCAAACAGATCTATGTCTGGGATCCCCCATTTTTGACATATTGACAGGAAGATATCGGGGTGAAGGAACCATTCTCCCGGGAACAACTGCTGGCAACTCAAGTAGTCCGCCTGCCAATTTTCTATTCCTAGAATGAAGATTGCCGATAGGCAAAGTACATTGTTTTCTGCCCAAGATAGGATAGGATTCACCTTTCTCTGGGCCGCACAACTTCTTGTGCCTCCTTGGTGATTAATATAGGCCTTTGCTGTGGCATTGTCGGATTGAATCCTGGCAGGACAATACCGTAAACTGAACGTTCAGGCCCTCAAGACCGAAGAGTGCTCTGCCTGAATTTCTAAAATGTTAATGGGCAAGGCCATTTCTGATCTGGGCCACATCTCTTGGACAGCTGTCTCCTCCAGGACTGTTCCCCAACCTAAACAAAAAAGGTTGGCATATGTTGTTACCACTTCCCAGATAAATGAAGGAAGGACTTTCCCCTTAGTAGATTTTTGGATATTAACCATAAACCAAGGCTCTGGCGCACCCAACCTACAGCACCTGATATTTCCAAGTGGTCTCATCTGGGTACTAACCAGGCCTTACCCTGCTTAGCCTTCAAGATCAGACAAGATCAGGCACTATTAGGGTGATGTGGCCATAGGCTTTGGAGTCAGGCACACTGGGAATGTAGAGCTTGAACCCTTTGTTCCAAGCCAATAGGATACTGTTTTGCAGCAGTCTCGAATGAAACTGAGCATAAGGAATGGCCTTGAATGAAGCCACCATCTTTGCCAACAACCTCATGCAAAGTTGAATAGAAGAAATTCATCTTGCTTCGACCACCTAAATCAGTTGCTTCATGGCGCTGATCTTTGACTGGGGTAAGAATACCCTTTTCTGGGTGTACCGATAATCGGACCCAAGTATTTTAGAATTCTTCAATGGTTTTAAAGAAGATTTATCCGAGGTTGATAATCCGACCTAGATATTCCAGGTAGTTAAATGTGGTGACCATACTTTGGTTTAAGCGGGGTACCGACTGGTCTATCAAGAACAGATCGACTAGGTAAACCATGCTCGTTATACCTTGGGCCATTAATCTGGCTAGAAGAGGGGCAAGAACCTTTGTAAACACTCAAAGCTGGACCGTAAAGCAGAGCTGCACACTGAAAATGAAGATTTTCCACCTTGAAAAGTAGATATTACTAGTGAGAGAGGAAATAGACATAGGAGGTATGCATCTTTGATGTCGATTGATGCCAGAAGTTCTCCTCCTTGCAGGATGGAGATAACTGAATTTAGATTTTTGAGTTCCATAATGTCCATTTGGATTTGGCACTGTGAAAAAAATAGGTTTGAGTCGAACCCAACCTCTGTTCTTACATGGGGACCCCCATGATCACTTTTTTCTTTTTCTCTGGATCCTTAGAAACATTTGATCTGAGAAAAATGGGAACTCTTAGAACTCCAGTTTGTACCCTGGAGCTATTGAGGAAGTCCCCCATTTGTCTCGACACGCTTCCTGCCAGATCCTTGAGAACTGCAGAATTCCCCCTATTCAATTGAACCTGACGGTGGAAGCCGCCGTGACTGCCTGGAGGCTGATGCCTCTGGCAACGGAGAAGGAGCTTTAAAACTAAAATACATTTACTCCTTTTCTTAAATGGCAAAAGGGGTGCTTTCCACTAGAATTTCTTTGGACGTATTATCCAAGACATCCTCAAATAGCTGTTTCACTGCAAAAATAAAGACTAGCCAGGAGCGAGGCCTACTAGCGCATTATGCTATTGTCTAGCAGGGATTTTTTTTTCGGAGGTTTACTACCACGTGAAGGATACCGGCAGGTTCCAGCTCCTTAACAACCACCCCCAGGCATCTTTAACAACCAATGAATAGCTGGAGCCAACACCCAACTATGTCCTTAACCTGTTATTCACTGCTTATGTGCTGCATACAACGCATTATAAACGCAAAAAGAGAAAAGAGGGCGCACCAGCCTTGTGCATTATCCTTTAGGTACGTATTTATCGAAGACATAAAAAGAAAACTACTCACAATCGTTAATCTTGCAGTAAGACAGTAAGAGTAGTCATCAAGTGACAGCATCTAGTACCAGACAAACGGGACTCTTCAGAGGCCACAAAGGATATACAGGGACTGCTGAAGGAGAGCCCACTACTGAGCTCTGAGGAAGAGGGGTCAGTCCCCTCAAAACGCGTTGGAAGGTAGTGAGTGGTGTGAGCTTTTTTGTGACCTCTGGAGAGTCCTGTTCGTCTGGTACTAGATGCTGCCACTTGATGATTACTCTTACTGTCTTACTGCAAGATTTTAATGATTATTTGTGAGTAGTTTTATTTTTATGTCTTCAATAAATACGTACCTAAAGGATAATGCACAAGGCTGGTGCACTCTCTTTTCTCTTTTTGACTTCTAGGGTTCCCCACGCTTGAGGGCAGCAAGGCAGTGTGTGCTTTTTCATAGCCGGTCTGGTGGTCCGGCTATGCACAGGAGTGCTTTCGCTTTGTTTTTGCATTATAAAAACGCACTATGCAGTTTTTTTTAAACGCATAGTACGTTTTAGAAGCACTGCAGTGTGAAAATAGATGAGCTACAGTGTGAAAGGGCAAAAACCTGGAATTCCAGGAACTTTCTGAATGTGTATACTTTACAACATCACCAGGGAGGGTGCCAAGTTTGTAATGCTTCCAAGGACATGCAGTTACAGCATAAATAACTGATTTTAGCTTATTAAACCACCATTTTATTTATTTATTTTTACCAGGAAGGTACACCTTGAAGTGTATGTAAAGGCAAACCTTTTTAATCTGGAATTTAGCTAGGGAGATTCACTCTTCTATTTGTCCTTGTGACTATCAACAGCAAGACAAAAGTAAGGAGAAATCTTCCATTTTAGAGCGGTCATGACAGCAAGACGAAAAGGGAAATATTTCAATGGGAAAAAAAATGTTCCATGCAAAAACTGTCTAAAATGGGAATTCCTCTCATTTCAAATTGAGTAGAAAACATTTTATATATTGTTCTATGAACAATTTCTCAGCATGTTGTGTGCTGTATTTTGTTTGTGTCACCATCCTTATATTCTGCATAGTCACTAATCAGGTGAGAACACTAATACATGCTTGCCAGGTGAGTCAATATGGGTGGGTATACAGGGAAAGAAACAGGTACAACCGCAATAATGTAAAGAAAAGCATTCAGAAACTTACTGGAACAAATGGAACTTATTATCGCCTTTTTGTTTTAATGTTTTACTCATTGGAGGGATCTTTGTGAAAAGAACACAGGTCAGACAAAAACCTACAAGTATCTATGGTATCAAACTATATATTCATTTCCACATCCATATGAATTTAAATTATTTCCAGCCTTCTCTTATTAATCTGAACATCTTGAAAACATACTATTGTGAAGCTCCTCACACATTAAGCCCGGATTCACTCTAGCACGATCTCAGAAATCGCATGTGATTCACACCCGCACTGCAGATGCCAATCACATGCGATGTCTGAGCAATGCGAGTTCAGCCATACAGTTGTATGGCTGAACTCGCATTAGATTCGCACAGAAAATAAAATCGGATTGCATGGGTATTCTCCCCTATGTGATCCAATTCCTGTGCGAGTTCACAGATCGCACTGCCATCTGTGAACTAACCTGGGGGGTGTTGTTAATGACACCTGCAGCGGTTCGTACAAGGCAGTGTGAACTGCCTTCGGAAGAGGAGCGATGCGGGAACCAGCACAGTTACATCAGTGTGAACCCAGGGTAAAGCGGAGTTCACACCATCACCGCATCCATCTCACAGAAGGGTTTCCGGTGCGTCCCCGTTCACCATTTCAGCCTAATTAGGACCTGAAACGGACCAAAAGACACAATGCATTTTTGTGCAAAATGCACTGGAGCCGCAGCGGAGATACGTGAACCGGCTCCATAGAGAGCCAGTCAAAATCTCCTGCTATTGCGAATTGAATTGAATTTGTGGGCGGCACAGTGGTGTAGTGGTTAGCACTCTCACCTAGCAGTAAAAAGGGGTTGCTGGTTCAAATCCCAACCACGACACTACCTGCCTGGAGTTTGCATGTTCTCCCTGTGCCTGCGTGGGTTTCCCCCGGGTACTGTGGTTTCCTCCCACACTCCAAAGACATGCAGGTAGGTTAATTGGCTTCTGTCCAAAATTGGCCTTAGTATATGAGTGGGGACCTTAGATTGTGGGCTCCTTGAGGGTAGGGACCAATGTGAGTGTGCAATGTACAGGAATAGGGGTAGACACTCACTCAGGTTGAACTGGATGGACTGGTGTCTTTATTCAACCTTACTAACTATGAATGCGAGGAATCTGCATCCAATTCACAATGGTGAAAACCTAGCCTTACTGCCATAAATTCTGTGACACAATAATAAGTTTAAGTCATAACTTTGTTAACCCCCCTGACGGTCTTCCCGAGTCTGGCTCGGGGTGGAATTGTTATGCCAAAAGCGGTAACCCCGAGCCAGACTCGGGACTGCATCGCTGGATCCAGGAGGAGGTTTACTTACCTTCTCCCTCGGATCCAGCGTTGTCTCCCCGCTGTACGAGCTCGCTCGATCTATCACATCGCCGATCTCCATTCCCTGCGAGCATTGCGACGCACGGGGACGGAGATTGGCGCCAAATTCAAAAAGCAAAACACACAGTATACATACAGTATACTGTAATCATACAGATTACATTGCTGTATGTAAATATTTCACATCCCCTTTGTCCCTAGTGGTCTGCCCAGTGTCCTGCATGCAGTTTTATATTATAAAAACTGTTCTTTATGCCTGGAAACTGGAGATTGTCCATAGCAACCAAAACTGTCCCTTTACATCAAAAATTATTCATCAGACCAGCTAGAAAACAGCGATAATAAATTGGAATCACTCGCAGAATTGAGGAATAGCGATTTGTGGGGAGATCCGTCATCAAATACTGAAAAGTAATGACAGTGACAATTCTGCAACTGAGCAAATTTCAGTGTTTTTGATTTGATTACATTATTGAATCATTTTTATTATTGTTATATTATTATTTGGTATAATTATTTATTATATTATAATTTATGATTTCATTTTTCAAACTTTATTATACCCGGGATGTCTGCTAGACTCTGGTTTGGGCAGATTTAAGAGATTTATTCCTAAGAATTACAGGACAATATAAAACGCCAAATTTTCATGCAAAATAATGGTACCGCTTTTAGCACCTAAAATCCGAAATAATCATACCGCCAGGGAGGGGAGAGAGAAACCATGGAAGGCAAAATATAAGCTAAATATACTAAAGCTTTAGGCTGGAATCTGATAAAAAAAAAAAAAAAAGCCTGGCTATTTCACATGCAGTCAGCACATAAAACACACAATGGAAGCATTAATCCTTTGTCAGCAAATGAGAAGCAAATAGCATTTGCACTGCAGCTGATCTTACTCACTTCTCAAACACTACAACTGTATATATAACAAGGATAAATCTGCCAACACGAGCATGTCATTTGAATAGGTTGATTATTTCACCACTTTCTAATATTATTAAGAATTGATGAAGACAGGGAAGTATGTGTTTACATTTCATCTGACATTATAAAGATAAGGTTTAGTATGTATTTTATGTATTTATTATTCTGAGGACAAAAAAGTGTAATTTTGTTTCTTCATTTAAGCAAGTATGGAGTATGCCATCCAGTTATGGGCACCAGTCCTCAGGAAGGACGTGCTGGAACTGGAGAGAGTCCAGAGAAGGGCAATAAAGCGAATAAAAGGATGCAGTGATGGTGAACCTTGGCACCCCAGATGTTTTGGAAATACATTTCCCATGATGCTCAACCACACTGCAGAGTGCATGAGCATCATGGGAAATGTAGTTCCAAAACATCTGGGGTGCCAAGGTTCACCATCACTGGCCTAGAGTATCTCAGCTATGGGAAAAGACTACTAGCATTGAACTTATTCTCTCTGGAGAAGACACGCCTGAGAGGGGATATAATAGCAATGTACAAATACCATACTGGTGACCCTAGCATAGGGGAAAAAAACTTTTCAGTGAAAGGGAATCTGTTATTTATAAATGATCCACAGCAGCAGCTGAATATAAATACATACAATAGACAGGCAGCTTGCAGTGGTGCTGGATGGTGCTCCTTTATCCTCTGCTCGTACCCAAATGCCAGAGCCTCCTGCACTAGGACCAAACTTCCAGAGTGCATGGGGCCTTACATCTTTGTTCCCGTCTGAGTCTCCTCATACAGCTGTGTCCACATCGGAGCCCCCCCCCCATGTGCCTATCAGAGCGTCCCTGCTTATTTGTGTCTCCTGTGGAGCCCTCCTGCACATTTGTGTCTTTCTCTGAGCCCTCCCACACTTTTTTGTTCCCTTCATAGACCCCCTTATACATATTTTTGTCCCCATCACAGCCCAATGCACATTTATGTTCCACACACACACACGCTTGTGTCCTTACAGCCCCCCCTAAAACGTACATTTGTGTCCCCCTCAGATTCCCCATGCACATTTTTTCCCCCTCAGAGCCCCCTGGTGCACATTTGTGCCCCCTCAGAGCCCCGATGCCCATTTGTGCCCCCCTCAAAGCCCCTTGATGCCCATTTGTGCCCCCCTCAAAGCCCCTGATGCCCATTTGTCTACCCTTCAGATTTCTCCATGCACATTTATATACCCCTCAGAGCCCTGATGCACATTTGTGCCCCCCTCAAGGCCCCCTGATGCACATTTGTGTACCCCTCAGAGCCCCAGCATCCACATTTGTGTACCCCTCAGAGCCCCTCTCTGCACATGTCCCCATCAAATCCCCCATACACCCCCCCCCCCCACACACACACTTATGTCTACCTCAGAGCCCCCACACACTTTATTCCACCTTAGAGCACCCACCCTTAATTGTTGTGTCCCCTCAAAGCTGCGCCCATTAACATTTGCCCCCCAATCAAAAAAAAAAAAAAATGTAAAAAAAAATCTGTGTACCTCTGAAACAACTAGCATCCAACCAACATCTTTAGTGCAGATCTGCTGCACCTTCCAGCTCCAGTCCTGTTGCAGGCATGCTGTGTAAAAGACACTTATGTTAACAGTGGGCAGGAACCGGAAGGTGCAGCAGGTCTCCAGTGAATTATTTCAGTGGCGGTCATAGTAACCAATAGTGGCGGGCTTTGACAGGTAACAGGAGGAAGAGTATGCAGCGGGAGACCCGCAACCCCAAAACGCCTGAGCAGAGACCGGTCACTGCAGTGAGTCTGAAGACTCAAGCTGCGGGCCAGAAAAAACAAACATTCTAGCGGGCTAGATGTGGCCAGTGGGCCATACTTTGGAGACCCCTGCTCTAGATGAAACAAGCATTTAAAGCAGAACTACATTTCCACTGTAACTTTGAGCAGGCAGGCTTTTATTATAGAAGAGATATGCAACATCTTTTCGGCAATAAAAAACCCTACCTGCCTGCTCACGGTCTTCCCGGCAATGAAAAAGCGAGCTGCGCCTATGCAACAGCCATTTATCTACATTGGCCACATGGAAAGTGAGTAATCAGGTTGCCTTCCAGTAGGTTAAGCCCTGTGCACACATGCACAGAAAGGCAGACATGGATGTGCAAATAAGCTGCCAGGTCCTCGGTCAGTGCCAATACCTGACAGAGCACAGAATCACAAGTGCCACACTTTTGGAATTTCGAGATGTTCAGGCTCTCTACTGGGCAAAATCTATCGCCACTGTCAGGCTCAGTGGGCAGTCCGCTCCCTGAATGTGGCCCATTCAATTGAATACGGCAGTGCAAAATACACAATTGGGGGATGGTGGTGTGAAAACACAACACTGAAGAAATGACACTTTGCTACAATGTAAAGTAGTGAGTGTACAGCTTGTATAACAGTGTAAATTTGCTGTCCCCTCAAAATAACTCAACACACAGCCATTAATGTCTAAACCACCGGCAACAAAAGTGTGTACACCCCTAAGTGAAAATGTCCAAATTGGGCCCAATTAGTAAAATTTTCCCTCCCCGATGTCATGTGACTCGTTTGTGTTACAAGGTCTCAGGTGTGAAGGGAGCAGGTATGTTAAATTTGTTGTTACCGCTCTCACTCTCTCATACTTGTCACTGGAAGTTCAACATGGCACCTCATGGCAAAGAACTCTGAATCTGAAAAAAATAATTGTTGCTCTACATAAAGATGGCCTAGGCTATAAGAAGATTGGCAAGACCCCAAAACTGAGCTGCAGCAGTTTAACAGAACAGGTTCCACCCAGAAAAGGCCTCGCCATGGTTAACCAAAGAAGCTGAGTGCACGTGCTCAGTGTAATATCCAGAGGTTGCCTTGTGGAAATAGATGTAGGAGTGCTGCAAGCATTGCTGCAGAGGTTGAAGGGGTGGGGTCAGCCTGTCAGTGCTTAGACCATACGCCACACACAGCATCAAATTGGTCTGCATGGCTGTCATCCCAGAAGGAAGCCTCTTCTAAAGATGATGCACAAGAATGCTCACAAACAGTTTGCTGAAGACAAGCAGACTAAGGACATGAATTACTGGAACCATGTCCTGTGGTCTGACGAGACCAAGATAAACTTATTTGGTTCAGATGGTGTCAAGTGTGTGTGGCAGCAACCAGGTGAGGAGTACAGACAAGTGTGTCTTGTCTCCAGTCAAGCATGGTGGTGGGAGTGTCATGGTCTGAGGCTGCATGAGTGCTGCCGGCACTGGGGTGCTACAGTTTATTGAGGGAACCATGAATGCCAACATGTACTGTGACATACTGAAGCAGAGCATGATCTCCCTTCGGAGACTGGGCCACAGGGCAGTATTCCAACATGATAACGACCCCAAACACATCTCCAAGATGACCACTGCCTTGCTAAAGAAGTTGAGGGTAAATCTGACTGACTGGCCAAGCATGTCTCCAGACCTAAACCCTATTGAGCATCTGTGGGGCATCCTCAAATGGAAGGTGGAGGAGCGCAAGGTCTCTAACATACACCAGCTCCGTGATGCCATCATGGAGGAGTGGAAGAGGACTCCAATGGCAACCTGTGAAGCTCTGGTGAACTCCATGCCCAAGAGGGTTAAGACAGTGCTGGAAAATAATGGCGGCCACACAAAATATTGACACTTTGGGCCCAAGTTGGACATTTTCACATACTCACTTTTGTTGCCAGCAGTTTAAACATTAATAGCCGTGTGTTGAGTTATTTTGAGGGGACAACTAACTGTTAGGCCCCTTTCACATGTGCAGATCTGTATTGAGCCATCCACTTGCTCAGCAGGGATCGCTCGGTTGATCCCCGCTGGGCCGGTGGATGACAAGTCCATCTCGGATGATTACAGACTGCCTCTATCCGTTTTCAACTGAACCGCCAGACGAATGGAAGATAGGGTTTCCATCCGTCTGGATTTTGCGGAGCAGATCAGATGTCAGCGGCCATGTCACCACTGACAGTTGTCGCTCCATAGAGATGTATAGAGCGACTGTTCATAAGGTGGATGGAAAGGTTTGCTTTTTGGATTTTTGGACGAGCGCCATTTTTGAAAACTGGAAGTATTCTGATTCATGCATTAGACAGATAGAAGCTGGCCCTAATTGGGGGATACCCTCTTATCTATATAAATGCAGTGAGCCAGCACCCCCAGAAGATGCCTGTTTAGGAGGAAACGCGTCGGGAAGAGCCTTTGCTGGTGCCACTGTGTTGCCAGCAATTTTATTACATGCTTTTATTGTCATCCATCCTGTGAGTGACCATTTTTATACTTTCAATAAATTGTTTTCTACTCAAACGGTATCACACTACGGGTCCTCTCTTTTCTCCTTTTACTTATGTTGGGATGAATAATAACATGTCAGTTCATGGTATGGTCGATATCCATATGCCTGTGTAAAGACAGATCCCTGCCAGTCAATACATGCCAGCAGCCTAAGCCATTGTCTATCCCCCAAGGTGTGTTTACAACCACAAGCCTGTCAGACTCACTTGGTATAAGCCCAGTTGAGTCAACGGTATCCGGTAAGCCTATTTCCGTATGGTGGTGGATACCTGCAGACAAGTCACACAGTCACTTCATCTAAATTTTGAGCACTTATGGACTTTGTCACTGATTGGTCATTATTTGTTTCACAATTGGTGTATCACCATTAGTTTGTGTATTTTAGTTATACCAATCTTCTGTTATATATATTATTTTGGTTCACATCATTATTTATTGCATTTCACAGCACACACTGCGTTTATTTTGGCAATAGTATTTATAGGTGTTTACTTTGGCAATAGTGTTTATATGCAATATTTGTGCCCATCATCTCAGCGATGCACACCATCCATTTTTTATTTTGTTTCACTATTTAAGTTTTTGTGCTGGCAGCTATTATTTACAGACAGCGCGGTTTGGTTCACTTAAATTAATTATTCGCGTTTTGGATTTCCAGTGCTTCTGGGATATCCAATACCTGCAATACTTCCAAAACAAAGCTAAGCGCTGGTTCAAACCAGTGCAACTTGTCATGCACTTAACAGTAGGGTTGCCACCTCATCCCTTTAACCACTTAAGGACCAGGCCTATTTTTGACATGTGTTGTTTACAAGTTAAAATTATTTTTCTTGGCTAGAAACTTACCTAGTACCCCCAAACTTTTTGTTTTCAGACACCCTAGAGAATAAAATGGCAGTTGATGCAATACTTTGTGTCACACCGGTTTTGCGCAGCGGTCCTACAATCGCTTTTTTTTTTTTTTAACAATTACACTCTTTTTTAAATTAAAAAAATAAGAACACAGCAAAGTTAGCCCAATTTTTTTCTATATTGTGAAACATGATGTTATGCTGAGTAAATAGATACCCAACATGTCACACTTCAAAATTGCACCCGTTTGTTGAATGGCAACAAACTTCGGCACTTAAAAATCTCAATAGGCAATGTTTAAAAAAATTCTACGTTACCCGTTTTGAGTTACAGAGGAGGTCTAGTACTAGAATCTGGGCAATCTTCGGGACCTGTGAAGTGTCCCAGAAGATTGTAGGGAGGGAGGGGGAGATGTGATCTTCCTTCCGGCGCCATGGAGGAAGGGTGAGCTGGGTGCCCATAAAAACAGGGTACCAGCTACACCCCCAAAAAAATGATTTGCCAAATGTGGCATGTCAGGGGGTCATCTGCACGTAAAGCAGAAGTTCCGTTTTTGGGAGCTTTAATGTGAGATCTGCCATCAAAAAGACCTCAGATCTCACATTTACACTTCAAAACAATAAAAAAAAAAATTGTCCCTTTATGGGCGTTGGGCGCAAGTGACACTTGATGTCACTGCTGTCATCCAATGGTATGGTGTCTAGTGGGGCCCTTCGTTCCCTCCCTCGACTACCTGCCCATCACGGGATAGGACCGGATCTTCTCTGCCCTTACTGCCGGATCCGGTAAAACATCTGGGGGGCCCACTGTTGAAAAAAATACCAGGGTTATGGCAGCTATTTCCTGCAATAACAACAGTATTTAACATCAAAGGACCAACGTATATCGGCGGTGGGCGGTCCAGAAGTGGTTAAACCCGAACACATCTGAAGGTTCTGAAGCTAATTTAATGCAGATAAGGCACCAAGCAAGTTTAATTACCATCTTAGTCAGCCACAGAACTTGTGTAATTAATGCGCGTTCAGTTTTAAAGGGATGAGGCGGCAACCCTAGTTGACAGTTCAAAGCCACGTGACAAGTCACACCCCATTTGCGACAATGGAACCGTTTACGGTAAATTGCTGCAACTCAAGATGCAACAACTTTCAAAAAAGTTCCTGCACTATTTCTGTGCGAGTTCAGTGTGACGTGCATTGACATCTATGAAATGAAGTAGAACAGATATCAGCACGCTGCACATGAAATCACACTGCGCTGAAGTAGCGCGACTTCAGAATCGCACTGGTGTGAACCAGGGCTTAAGCGTACTAAAAGCCTCTCAAAAGCTGCAGGTGCTGCAAGCAAGCTTTGTCATAGGCTTCGGAGATGCTTTGAAGAGCCAAGAAAGGGACATTGGGTATAACTATTGAACTTAAGCAAAGCAAAAGAAACGTGTGAACAGGACTGTAAGCTTACCATTTTATTTAGTAAACGGGGCTTTGATTGGCATTCAGAGCGTTTTAACCCGTTGAGGACCGCCCCACACAGATATATTGCGGCAGGACAGCCTTCCTGTGCAAAATCCAGTACCTATGCGTGATTTTGTGCACTAGAGCTGGGGCGTGCGTGCGCCGCCGGTGACCCACCAATCAGTGTGTCCGGCGAATGCCCCCAGACAAAGCATCCCACACACAGTTAGAAAGCACCCCCTAGGAGCACATTTAACCCTTTAACATTGAACCCCTTCCCTGACAGTGTCATTAATGCAGTGACGATGCATTTTTTTTTTTTTTTTTTTTAGCAGCACTGTATTAGTGTCACTGGTCCCAAAAAGTGGTGTCAGATTTGTCCGCCACAACATCGCAGGTCCTATTAAAAAAAATTGATGATAGCTGCCATTACCAGTAATAAAAATCAACAAAAACAAATATACGATTATTGAGAATTTTTTTTTAAACAAAAACATGTAGCAGAATACATATTGGCCTAGATCCATGAAGAAATTATATTGTTTACATTTTTTAATTGAGTATGTTTTATAGCAGACAGTAAAAAAAAAAAAATTCCCAAACTGTCGGTCTTTTTTTGTTTCTAGCACAAAAAATAAAAACGACAGAGGTGATCAAATACCACCAAATGAAATCTATTTGTGGGAAAAAAAAAAAAAAAAAAGGAGGATAAATTTTATTTGGGTACAGCATTGTGCAACTGTCAGTTAAAGTAACGCAGTGCCGTATCGCAAAAATAAGCTACCCATTTCTCCCTCTCTGTAACCACACACAGCGAGATGTCGCTCCCAATGGTAGCAATAGAGATACAGCAGCGTTCAGGTTGGCGACAGATCGATATCTTGCAGTGTGTGGTTACAGAAGGAGACATTCTATAGGGACAAACAGCCTTTTTAGCGATCCTGCTGTTGGTGATTTGTCCCTAGCGGAGAGTCACCCATGTGTCATCAGCCTTTGGGTCACCATTACAATCCATGGTCCTAAAGCTGGTGACTTTGATGAATTTTCAGCGACTTGATAGTTAGTGGCAGAGTCACCCATGTGAAAACAGAACAGTCAGAAGAGTTGCATGGTGTACGATCAGCTGCATGTATGACTTCCACAAGACACTAGCAGAACAAACACGACATAAAAAGAGGACAGTTGTCATGGCGGACGGACACTGACGTCACTCACCTGCCGGTCAGGGAGGGAGGCGGGGGCCGGGTGTCCCGCACAATGTTGATATCGGAGGCTGGAATGACGATCGTGCACGCTGCAAAATAAAAAACAAAAACACACACCGAGCCGGACAAACCCCTCCCCCCGGCTCTGTGCACACCTCGTGACCGGAACCGGAAGTGCCGTGTTTGTTTACGTGCGGCGCGTGAGTGGTAGTAGGTGTAGGGTGGGAGGTGAAGAGTTATCTCTATAATGGAGCGGAGCGGTTCTGATAGCAATTGTTGTCACGTCCTGCCAGCATGGCCCCTGGACCTTTCATTTCCTTCTGTTCTATAAATCCATCTCTAGGGAGCCTGAACTGCTGTTGTGTTATTAACCACTTCAATACCAGCCACTTGCACCCCCTTCCTGCCCAAGCCAATCTTCAGCACTGTCACTTTTTCAATGACATTTGCGCGGTCATACTACACTGTACCCAAACTGAACTTTTATAATTTTGTTCCCACAAATAGAAATTTCTTTTGGGGGTATTTGATCACCTCTGTGGTTTTCATTTAAACGAATATATTAGACTGAAAATTTTGAAAAAAAAAAAGTTTTTCTTTTGTTTCTGTTGTAAATTATGTAAATAAGTAAGTTTCCTCCACTGATGGGCACAGATGAGGTTGCACTGACGATGGGTACTGATAGGCAGCACTGGTGGGCATTGATATGCGCTTATAGGTGGCACTGATGGCTGGCACTAATAGACTGCACTGTTGACACTGACAGGCATTTTTAATTGCCACTGATTGGCATATCCCTGGTGGTCTAGGGTGACTTACCTGGTGGTCCAATGTGGTGGCCATCCCTAGTGGTCCTGGGCGGACATCCGAGGGGGGGGCGTGCTGATAAACAATCAGCACAGAACTCCCCTGTCAGGATCTCCTCTACTCGCGTCTGTCAGACGCAAGTAAGGAATAGCCAATCAACGGCTCTTCCTGTTTACATCGTGACTGGACACGGGTGATCACATGATAAAGAGCCTCCATTAGAGGCTCTTTACCAAGATTGGTGTAGTCTTGTGTCAGACTGACACACCGCACCACCAATCACCACAATGCGTGCCCCCGCGGTTTGTCATATGACGCCGAGTCAGGATAACTGAACCATCTCCCGGTCATCATTCTGCCATAGGCCGGGCAAGAAGTGGTTAATGTATCTGGCAGAGCCATTCCCGGATTATTGTGAGATAGGGAGGGCACTTCAATTTCTCTTTAGCTAAAGCTTTTTATATATGTTCTCTTTCGTTCATTGATGGACACAGCACCTTTAATCTTGACCGTAGGGTTATATCGCCACCTTCAGGAGAGGACTAGGCAGAACATGTAAAAACAGCAAAACTGCACAGTACCGCCCAGGGGGCGTTCCTACTGGCTATAAACCCTCACTCTTTTTCCAGCAGCTCAATTTTTTTCTGCCTAGTGTATTATTTTGTAGTTTTGCCTAAGCCTGCCTAATTTGATAAGGAAATATCCGGCTATTAATATGCAAGTTGAGAACAGGAACTAATTAAAACAGAAAGTATTTTACTCTGAATTGGTGTCAGCGTATTACTTCACAGCGTGCATGCTTTATATTCAATCTGATCAGGGGTAGACATAATAATATCAGACTTTTGTTCTGATCCAAAACAATTTGGTGCTGAAACGTGGGGCTATGGGCTCTGTACCGGAGGATAGCCGATTGAGAAGGGATGGGGACAAGCCAATACGGAGACTGATCACCTCTTAAAACGGTAAGACACTTTTGATACTTTGTATATCTAGTCTACTGTTTATCCTGTACCCATGATTGGCTAATCTCTGTCTGTATCGGCTCTCCACAGTCAGCAAAGAGACAGGTATATATCTTGCCCATGGCCTTTGAACCTGTAATAATTATATCTACCACCTGTTTTGTTCTGTTTTGTTTTGTTGATCGATCTTGTATTTTGTGGCGGCTGTTGGGAATGTGGGATTGATTATGCAGTCACGGATGAATTAGTTGACGTGGTTTAAATTTCTCCTGGGGGAATAATTGTGTGATAAAGCACGGGTGCGGTGAAGCACGGGTAACCAGGAGGGGCCGTCAGGAATACGCCCAGTAGTGGCAGGATCCCGTGAGATCTGAACAATCCTGTATTTCTCTAAGGTTGACACACATCTTGTTGTTGGTTGTTGGTCACATCTTGATGTTGGTGGTAATGTCATGTCCTAAGTGTGTTTGTGGTCTGCTGTTTGGGATACATGAAGAGGGCTGGGGGTTGATTGAAGTAGCAGAGCCAAGATATAGGACTGAGTCTCTTGGTTATAAACCCTTATTCCCGGAGACCACACATGTGTTGGTGTTCAGATTGAATGTGCATTACCCAGTTAAAATTGTTGCTGGCAAATCATTGAAAATCATAGAAGCTGAAAGTAGGATAGGAGGACAATAAGCCAAAAGGTGCCCCTTGCAACCTGAACAACCAGAAGGGCTTGAAGAGGTGGAAAAGGACAGGGTGAGAAATTTAGGTTTTGAGCTGGGACATGTAAAAGCTTTGAGCTGGGACTTGTAAATGAAAGTGGTGCATTGAATGTTAACTACTGTACTCCTTATTTGTCTGTTAAATGTCTTGTTGAAATTAATAAGTGGTCACTCCTCTCTCTCTCACTGTCTATCTGTCTTGTACTTGTTAACTTGAGACTTTGATATAATTTGAGCCGTTACCAGGTGACGGATAGAGGAATTGTCAGACCCTTGAGTCCAGGACAGCCTCGTGACCAATCTGAAAATCCTGAGCAGACACATAAATATCTTGGTCATCAAGACAGAAAGCAAGGTAGCGTTATATATTGGAAAGTGGTCCGAACGAGGCCAGGTGGCAGTCACAAGTTTTTCAGAACCCTTGAGTCCAAGACAGCTTCATAAAACCGCCATAAAAACCCTGAGCCCAGACACATAAATCCTTCAGTAGCTAACGATGGGGCAAAAGTTTGTGAGGTCCAAAGATGGCAGTTTGGCTTGTGACTTGGTATTAGAGCGGGAAGGAGAGGGTGCTGTAAAAAAAAAAAAAAAAGGAAGGAAATTGGCGTAATATTTTGAAATGTAAAAAAGGTCTGTTGTCAGATCACGGCTACTGCGAGCAGCAGACGCTTGGTTTAAAGTTGCAAAAGCTATTCATGAAGAAGGGTTTACAGAACATGAAATTAATCAAAATGGTTGTATTGTATATGTGTATAGAAAGCCAGAAAAGAGGAAGCTAAGTAGTCAGCCATCTCCCTATAATGGCGTCTGGTCCCCAGGAAGTAGACACTGCTCCCCCACGGTTCTAGGTGACACCTCCCCCGCCGTGCTATGTGCTCCGGGACATATTATAATCAATGTAGCATTTCAATTTATGTATAGGGTATCTTGATTATTTAAGCCAGAGTCTGACTTTAAGGACTGCTTTAGTTGTAGTTGCCTATCCTTGCATTATTGAAGTTAAAAGGTGCATCTTTGCTAATAACAGCAAATGTAGCAAATGTGCTATATTTGTGCAAATGGTTTTAATTGTGTTTAACCACTTCAGCCCCGGACCAGACCACTTTTTGCGATTCCGCACGGCATCACTTTAACTGACAATTGAGCGGTCATGCGACGTGGCTCCCAAACAAAATTGACGTCCTTTTTTTTCCCACAAATAGAGCTTTCTTTTGGTGGTATTTGATCAACCCTGCGGTTTTTAGTTTTTGCGCAATAAACAAAAATAGAGCGACAATTTTGAAAAAACGCATTATTTTTTACCTTTTGTTATAATAAATATCCCCCAAAAATATATAAAAAAAACTTTTTTTTCCCTCAGTTTAGGCCGATACGTATTCTTCTACATATTTTTGGTAAAAAAAATTGCGATTATTGATTGGTTTGTGCAAAAGTTATAGCGTTTACAAAGTAGGGGATAGTTTTATGGCATTTTTATTAATAATTTTTTTTTTACTAGTAATGTCAGCGATCAGCGATTTTTATTGTGACTGCGACATTATGGCGGACACATCGGACATTTTTGACACATTTTTGTGACCATTGTCATTTATACAGCAATCACTGCTATACAAATGCAGTGATTCCTGTGTAAATGACACTGGCAGTGAAGGGGTTAACCAGTGGGTGGCAGTGTAGGGGTTAAGTGTTCCTAGGGGTGTGTTACTATCTGTTGGGGGCTGGGCTTTCTTTTAGTGAACACTGATCTCTGCTCCAATCACATGGAGCAGAGATCAGCGTCACTTGTTGCTAGGCAGAACGGGGAGATGCTGTTTACAACGGCATCTCCCAGTTCAGCCGCCCGTGAGACGATCGCGGGTATGCCCACGGTGATCGAGTCCGCAGGACCCGCGACCGGACTCACGGGAGTCCCGACCGGCATGCTCGCGATGGCGGCCCGACATTTAAGATTGGACGTACCTGTACACCAATATGCCTGCCCGTGCCATTCTGCTGACGTACATCGGCGTGCGCTGGCCGGGAAGTGGTTAAGCTGTATTAACAATAATTGGGGATTTTAAAATGTTGATTTTTAACCAGATACAAGTTTTAGGAGTATTATAAATAATGAGGAAGTTATATATATTCTTGCATACAGAGCAGTTCACAGTTCATGTGTTGACAAACAGTATTATATCCAGTGACTGTCTCTGGAAGGAGAGATACTTGCTAAAGCCAAAGCTCACTCAGGTGTTACAGAAACAGGGCTCACTCCGCTCACTCCTTCCACCCATCTTGAGGGGGAAAACCCAGAGTTGTTGGGGTGGGGCCTGGGAATGGGGGGGGGGGGGTAAGGAAAGGACAGGAGGGGAAAGGGGGGCAGGGGGGGCAGAGAGAAAAAGAAAAGAGAAAAGTAAGGAAGACAGGAAGACATGGCGGTGACCAAGGTTAGCATCTTCTCAGAGAAGATGGGGAAGGGTTATGTCCTCATCAAACGTTGACCTTCATCTGAAAATATAAACATGCTCCATATATCCCAGGTCTTTTTAAAGGCCTCTTGTTTATGTTGTGTGGTGAGGATTAAATCCTCCATTTTCCTCACCTCTTCTACCTTCCGCAGCCAGTGTACAATGACTGGGGGGAGAGTGTTGTTTCCAGCGAAGGGGGATGCATGCCTTAGCTGCATTGAGAATGTGGCAAACAAGTGATCTCTTATATTTTTTAATGGGGATCGTAGAGTGATGCAGCAAAAAAAAATGCGGTATCATCTGGAATGACATAGTCCATGAACTTCTGGGTGATGCGACGGACCTCTCCCCAAAATTCCTGCAGTCTGGAACAGGACCAAAAGATATGGATCAAGGTTCCCTCATCCTCGGCACAGCGCCAGCACCGGCCTCGAGGATGAGGGAAAGCATCTCTGCAACCTGGAAGGTGTCAGGTAGCAGCGGGTGAGCAGTTTGAAGTTAGTTTCTTGTATTTTAGTTCAGGGAGAGGACTCAAGGGCCAGAGTGATAATACGCTGTGTTTGGATTACTGAAAACGTATAGTTCAGGTCTCTTTCCCATTTTACCAGGCAGGGTAAGTGTGGTGGTTCTTTTGGAGTGATTAATAATGCGTAAGTTTGGGATAGTATGTGAGCCAACGGGTCCGTTCCCGAGCATAGAACATCAAATAGAGTCTGCTGGCATGCAAAATCTTGGAGTCTCGGGAGGGAGTGAAGGAAATGGTGTAATTGTATTGCTTTCCAAAAGGGGAGTTGGTACATTCCTGTCGGGTCAGTAAGCTCTGAGATGGATGGCCACCCCCTGTCGTGAAAAATTTGGCTGTGTGATCGTGGTCAGAGTCTCTAAGAGATGTGTATTCCGCAGGGTGTAGACCCAGTTAAAATTTTGGGTGGCCTAGAATTGGGAGTAGAAGCAAAGTTTTGGATATTAGGGATGTGTAGACGGTAGCGTGGTAGCTATGTATTAAGGTATTACCTATTATGGGATGTGTCTTCAAGCCTGTAGGGAGATTCCCCGTAGCACCACAGTGCACTTTTTAAAGGTATGTGAAATTGGTACTGTTCAATTCGTACCCAAAGTTTGGAAGTCTTATTCCGTCTGCAGTCAAGTACCTGCCCAAGATGGGATGCTAGGTAATAATGGCATTCGTCAGGTAGTGCTAGGCATCGGTAGTGTTTGGGGAGTGTCAGTTGCAAATGGCGTAACCTAGGTTTCTTATGTGCCCAAACAAATCTGGTAAAGAGGGCCTGTACTTGTTTGAAAAAGAAGGGCGGTACATGAATGGGCAAGGCATGAATGAGGTAGATAAATTTGTGCAGAATACTCATTTTAAGGAGGTTGCACCCTTCAAACCAAGAATGGAAGCCCTTGTGCCACTTCTCCAGTAGTAATCGGTTCTTTGTCAATAGGAGTGGAAAGTTAAGGTCGAACGTCCGAGATATGTCAAAGGAGATCTTCGTACCCAGTTATGGCAAGGCAGTGTCGGTCCACTTGAAGCTAAACTTGGCTTGTAGGTCAGAAAGGGTATGGGGTGGGACTGCTACGCTCATGGCCTCAGATTTAGAAAAGTTTATCTTCAGGTGGGAGATCGCCCCGTATAGCCTAAATTCTCGGAGGAGGTTCGGTAGTGAGATTCTGGGGTTCGTCAGAGAAAATAGAAGGTCGTCCGCATACGCTAATATTTAACAGTAAGAATTACCTATTTGGAGCCCTGAAATATCTGGGTTAAGCCTGAGGGTGCAAAGGAACGGCTCTAGGGAGAGGGCGAAGAGAAGGGGGGGATAGGGGACAGCCCTGTCTCGTCCCATTCCCAATGGAGAATGAGCTTGAGAGGACTCTGTTCGCCTTCACCTAAGCGGAGGGGACTGAATAAATATTGGTAATTCATTTCAACATTTTTTCACCCAAACCTACATGCCGGAGGACAGAAAACATATAGGTCCAATTCACTCTGTCAAATACCTTCTCAATGTCAGTATTCCCAAATATGCAGGGGATTTTATTGGCATCTGCTACTTGAAGGAGATTCAGAACCTTAATAGTATTGTCCCTTGCTTCTCTGGCGGGTATTACCCCCAACCTGGTCAAAATGTACAAGGGACTGGAGATGTTGCGCCAGTCTAGATGCTATTATTTTAGAAAACAGTTTAAGGTCCAGATTTCGGAGGGATATCAGTCTGTAAATACCACATAGGCCTGGGTCCTTCC
This sequence comes from Lithobates pipiens, assembly GCF_037356315.1. NCBI lineage: Eukaryota > Metazoa > Chordata > Amphibia > Anura > Ranidae > Lithobates > Lithobates pipiens. Next base: position 573,361,550 of record NW_027507748.1, read on the forward strand.
CTTTCTTAAGGATCAAGGAGATATGGGCTCTCAAAGTATCCCTCTGGAAGTTGGTTTCTGACCCCATTGCGTTAAAAAATTTCACCAAGCGCGGGCCCAATATTGGAAAGAGGGTCTTGTAGTATTGGGCAGTAAAACCGTCCGGTCCCGGGGCCTTATCCGCCTTCATAGAATTTACCGCCACTTGTAGTTCTTCTAAGGTTATCGGTTCTTCAAGTAATTCCTGGGTCTCTAACGGGAGTGAGGTGAGCAGGGAATCAGCGATATATTTGTCTATATGCCCCTGGCTGCAGGTGGAGCTTGGTAGGTTATATAAATCTGAGTAAAAGTCACCAAATGTTTTGGAGATTTGCTGCGGGGTTGAGACTCTCTAACCATGTGAGTTCACTATCTGTGGAATGTAGGACACTGATTTAATGGCTTTTACCAACCTGGCTAGGGTCTTCCCACATTTATCTCCCGATTCATAAGAGATCCTGCAACAGAATTGCAACACCGCTTTAGCTTTGTATTGTAAAGCCTCGGTTATTTGTGTGCGAAGGGTCCTCAACTCTGTCTTGAGATTCTGTGCGGGGGCATGTTTGTGTTTAGCTTCTACAGAGGCCAGTTTGGAGAGTAGATGAGCAATGTTTTAATTTCTTTTCTTTTTGATGGCAGTCCCATGTTTGATAAGGACCCCTTGGATAACAGTTTTGTGGGCCTCGCATAGTATTCCGGGGTCGCAGTTCTGCGTATTGTTCTCACGGAAATAGAGATTTAGCTCTCTGGTCACATCTGTGAGTACTTCAGGTATTTGTAAGAGACTCTCATTCAATCACCAGAAAAGGGATCTAGGAGAGGGCCTTTCGGTGAGAGTGTAAGTTAGGGAAATGGGGGCATGGTCTGACCCAGCGATCTGACCTAAGCGTTATGCCAGATGAATTGTGGTTAGTAAAAAAAGGGGAAGTGATTTAAGGTTGCTAATAATTCTATGCACTAGAATCACACAAGTGTTTGGTGATTTAGGGCCCATTCACATCTGAGTGTTTTGTAGCTTGAAGCTTGAAAAAAAACAACAATTATTCTCTATGGAGATGTTTCACATCTCCACTCCAAAACGCCTGAAGCCAATATGTGTAGAAGAGGTCACACAAGAAAAAGGCAAATCTGTTGAGAAATATCACAACAGAATAACACAAATATTTACTGATTTGGGTTTTAGTGTGCCGAACAAGGCACATAGACGCATGCTAGCTACCGCATTTGTCTCAGGTCTTAAAGAATCCATTCAAAAGGGTCTGATCCTGTCATGCCCTACACCTGGACTATTATGCCACAAGGTGCCCAGAACTCCTCCTCCCAATTTGCCAAGGCAATGGGCCTCATTCTGGACACCTGGATGAAGTTACACCCAGACATTGTACTCCTTCAGTATGTAGATGACCTCCTGCTTTGTGCAGATACCCTCCAACTTGGTGACATTTCAATCTTCTCTGAAATCCTCCTCCACTACCTGGCTGAGCAGGGATGCAGGGAGCGGCCTCTCGTAAGCCTCTGGCTCGAGAACCCCTGGTAGTGGAGCCAGGGACTCAAGAGTTCAGAGGGCACAAGTGCCTGATAGATGGCAGGTGTGGGACTGGTCCAGACCTCTGAAGTAGCAGGAGAAGGGTAGGCAGGAACAGCAAGCTGGAACTGGTGACTAGAACACTGCAGACAGCTGGGAGGAGTTCTGTAGTGCTGTAGGAGAACAGGATCTGCAGGCTGTGAAATGGTGCACAGGAACCTGACAGGAACACTGGAACAGTGGAAGTATGGAGGTGCCTGAGCTTGGCAGGAACTCTGAAACAGCTGACAGCGAGGAGGTGTCCTGTAGTACAGCAGGAGGGCTGGATCGGCAGGTTGCAGGAAGGTGCTCAGAGGTCAGGCAGTAACACAGGCAGAGCCAGACAGGCCGGATTAATACTAGCGGGCAGAGCAGATACCAAACGGAGGCAGAAGGGTAGTCGAGGTACAGGCCGGGTCGGTAACGGGCGGGCAGCAATCAATCTGAAGGAAGAGGCAGAAGGGTAGTCGGCCAGGCTGGGGTCGGAGGCAGGCAGCAAACAGACATCGTCAGGAACAGGCTGGGTAGACAGGAATCAAGTCAACTGGTAACAGGGTCAGAGGAAACGCTGTAGACTGGACAGCAAGGAGGCACAGTGACAGATTCCCTTAAATAACCCTCTGGGTGCCAAAAACAGTCACACGGCGCGTCTGCACGCACCTGCGCACACCCGTTCATGTCCGCGTGTGCCCGTTCGTCCTATCGCGCACCCGCGTGTGCCCGTTAGTGCTATCGCGCATCCTGCGTGCGCCCATTCGCGCTAACAAGGCACCCGTGTGCGCCGGTTAGCTCTTAGGATATGGATTCTGCGGGCAGGTCTACAATATACCGCCGGATTACCGTGATGTCCTTCTTGACATTGCCCCCCCCCAAGGGGCAGCCTCCGGATGCTCAACTGTGCCATCTTACTTGGATGGGACTTCTTAAAGGCAAGAATCAATCTCTTGGCATGGATGTTGGACTCCGGCTCCCAGGAGTTTTCCTCAGGCCCATGCCCCTTCCACTTCACCAGAAACTGAACTTGATTGCGTCTTTTCCTGCATTCCAAGATGGATTCTACCTCATATTCAACTTCTCCATCGATGACCACAGGTTCAGGGGGACCGACCTTCCGGTTGGCAAAGGGATCTGGAACAGCGGGTTTGAGTAGGGCCACGTGAAAGACCGGGTGAATCCGAAATGATTCCGGTAACTTCAGCTCATACTCCACATTATTAATCTTCTTTACAACTGGAAAGGGACCCACATATTTTGGACGGGCATGCCAATTTCAAGTTCAAGGTAGATAGCCAGATCTGATCCCTGGCTTTGAGATCAAGCCCCCCCCCCCCTCTATTCTTGTCAAACACCTCTTTATTGTAATTCTGAGTCCTTGTCGTATTCTCCTGCAGAAGCTTGTTGTTTGACTCAAAGAAGTTTAGGTTCTCTTGGACGGCTGGTACCGGACACTCTGGGAGGTTGTTGGACAGGAACAGAGGATGGAAACCGTAATTTGCAAAAAAACGGGGATTGTTTAGTGGCAGAATGAACAGAATTATTGTATGCAAATTCAGCAAGAGGTAGAAGAGGAGCCCAATCATCCTGGGAGAACGAGGAAAAGCAGCGCAGATACTGTTCCAGCGTCTGATTCGTTCTCTCCGTCTGGCCATTTGTTTGAGGGTGATAGGCAGAGGAGAAGGAGAGGTCAATCTTCAGAGCTCCACAAAGTGCCTTTCAAAACTTGGAAGTGAATTGCACTCCTCGATCTGATGTAATATTTGCAGGCATGCCATGGAGTCTCACTATCTCCTTGATGAATGTCTTGTCCATCTCCGCGGCAGAGGGTTTGCCCTTCATTGGAAAAAAGTGAGCCATTTTGGATAATCTATCCACCACCACAAAGATTGTAGTACAATTTTCTGAGGGTGGCAGCTCGACAATGAAATCCATGGAGATCAACCTCCATGGTCTCTCTGGGACAGGTAATGGCTTCAACAAGCCCCATGCCTTAGACTTGCTGCCCTTGTTCTGGATGCAGGTAGCACATGCCTCCACATAATCCTTAAGTCCTTCCGTAACTGTGGCCACCAGAACGTGCGCTGAAGCACTTCAGAGGTCTTGTGCACCCTGAAATGGCCGGCCAGTATGTGATGGTGACAGGAACTAAGGACCAAAACTCGCATTTCGTGGGGAATGAAAATCTTGTCCTTATACCATAGAAGGTCGTCTCTGGCCTGTAGAGTGGTGTCAGGCGGGGAAGCAGCGCCAATGGAAGCTTGTTTGATTTGAGAAAGTAAATCCCCTTGGAGCAGGAGGAAGTTTCCTGAAGACAGGGGACAAAGGAGCTTCAGGTTCATTGTACATTCGCGACAAGGCGTCAGGCTTGGTGTTCTTCAACCCGGGGCAATGGGTTATGTGAAACGAGAATCTGGTAAAGAAAAGTGCCCACCTGGCCTGTCGTGGGGTCAGTCTCTTGGCAGTCTTTAAATATTCCAGATTCTTATGATCTGTATAAACAAGGATCGGGTGAGCTGCTCCTTCCAGAAGATAGCGTCATTCTTCAAGCGCAGCCTCGATTGCTAATAATTCTTGATCGCCAACATCGTAGTTCTTCTCTGCTTCGGATAACTTAAGAGAGAAAAACACGACTGGGTGCAGAAGGGATTTAGATCCTTGTCTCTGGGAAAGCACTGCCTTCACCGCTATCTCCGAGGCATCTACTTCCAATATGTATGGCAGGGTCGAGTCAGGGTGCTTTAAAACTGAGGCTGAAATGAACAGATCTTTCAAAGTTGTAAAGGCTGCTTGAGCTTCAGGAGTCCACTGGAACTTTAGGCCCTGCTTGGTTAATCTTGTAATGGGGGAAATGATGGTGGAAAATTCCCTTATGAACTTCCTGTAGAAGTTTGCAAAGCCCACAAACCGTTGGCCAGTCCAGAATGGCAGAAACCTTCTGAGGGTCCATTTTAATGCCTTCCACCGAAATGATCAGGCCAAGGAACTGGATGCTCTGTTGTTTGAAGATGCATTTTTCAGGCTTGACATATAAACCGCGAAGACGGAGTCGTGTTAAAACGTTTCTAACGTGTTCTCGATGTTCAGCTAAGGAGGAGGAAAAAATCAGAATATCATCCAAGTAAATAATAACAAATAGGTCAAGATAGTCTCTGAAAATGTCATTCACAAAGTGTTGGAATGTGGCAGGGGCATTGCAAAGGCCGAAAGGCATAACTAAGTATTCAAAGTGCCCGAACCGTGTGCGGAAGGCGGTTTTCCACTCATCTCCACTCCGAATGCGGACTAGATTATAGGCACCCCGAAGATCCAGCTTGGAGAACACTACTTGCCGACCCCAGTCTTTGGAACAGTTCTGGCACTAAAGGATATCGCTTCTTAATTGTAATTTTGTTAATTGACCGATAATCTACGCATGGACATAGGGAGGGATCTTTTTTCTCCACAAAGAAAATCCCTGCACCCGCAGGGGAGGTGGAGGGTCGGATAAACCTTTTTCTAGGTTGTCATCAAGGTAAGTCTTCAATGTCCCTAATTCCAATTCTGACAACGGGAAAATTCTTCCAAAAGGGATCTCTGCTCCGGGAAGAAGTTCTATTGGGCAATTGTACGACCTATGTGGAGGGAGAGTTTCTGCACCCTTTTTACTGAAAACGTCCAGGAAGCTGTGGTAAACTTCGGGTACAGCTTGACGGGTCTCAGCATCCACTTCTAGGCATAGTAGAGAAGAAGGGGCATCGTTGACTTCCAGTAGACAATGTTGATGACAGTAGGGTGAGAGGAATTCAATCTTCCCGAGATCCAATCGATTTGTGGATTATGGGCTCTCAGCCAGGGCATGCCTAGTATGATGGGAAATAGTGGAGACTTGATGACATCTAAACACAGTAATGCCGCGTACACACGACCAGACTTTTAGAGGGACTAGGTCCGCTGGTCTTTCTGACGAACTTTCGGCGGAGTTCCGACGGACTTTCCGAATGAACGGGCTTGGCCACACACAATCACACCAAAGTCCGACGGATTCGAACGTGATGACGTACGACTGGACTAGAATAAGGAAGTTCATAGCCAGTAGCCAATAGCTGCCCTAGCGTCGGTTTTTGTCCGTCAGACTAGCATACACACGAACGGATTTCTCGGTCTGGCGGAGTTCCGGTGGAAAAATTTAAAACATGTTCTATTTCCTTGAACAGACACAAAAGTGTAAATATCCAAATTTCTCAAAAAATCTCTGAAGGGTTTAATTTTTCCCTTACAGCTTTCAGAATTTGTGAAAGACCCACATAACTATATATTTTCTGAAAGCATATGACCTCTAGAATAAAAAGAAGGTGCTGCTGATTTTTTAGACCCAGCGGTATTTGCGCAAATGTTTATCAAACCAATATATTCATAAAAAATACACTAAAACCATTATTAGCAGATAAAAACACAGCTAATCTTACAAAATTCCTGTTAAATATAAAAGCTTAACCTGCATGGAGTTAATAAATAACAAATATTTGTAAATTTTAAATTGCGCCTTTTTGCAAAATGGTGAAAATTTAACATACCCAAAAATTTGTCAAAAAATCTGGAGGTTTTCATTTTTCACTAAGGCCGCGTACACACGCGGGGACTGTTCGCCCAACTTTGTCCGCCAAACAGTTTCAGCGGACAGTCCGCTGAAAATTAGCATGGACGGACTTGCCCACACACGACGAACGAACAGTCCGCTGAAACCGTGCGCGATGACGTGAACGGCACGTACGACGGGACGAAAAATACGACGTCCTATACACTGCAATGCAAACTTCGGCGTGTAAATCCTTTCTGAGCATGCGCGGAACTTAGTTTGACGAACAAGCCTACACACGAGGGGACTCTTCGCTGAAACAGAGTTTCAGCAGACAGTTTTTCGGAATTTCCGAAAAACTTTGTTCAGCAGACTGTCCGCTGAAACTGTCCGCTGAAAGCCCACACACGAGCGGACTGTCCGCCGAAACACTGTTCAGCGGACAAAGTTGAGCGAACAGTCCCCGCGTGTGTACGCGGCCTTACAGCTTTCAGAGTTTGTAAAATACCCCCCAAACAATATATTTTCTGAAAGCATATAAACTCTGGAATAAAAAGAAGGCGCTACTGATTTTTTAGGCCCTGCGGTATTTGCACCAATGTTTATCAAAACAAAATGTCTGCTAAAAATACAATAAAGCCGTTATTAGCAGATAAAAACACAGCTAATTTTACAAAATTCCAACAAAATATAAAAGCCCTGCATGCAGTTTTATATTACATATACTATTCTTTCTGCCTGGAAACTGGAGATTGTCCATGGCAACCAAAAGTATTAACCTTTATGGGGTTAGTACACAACAAATATTTGTAATTTTTACATTGTGCCTTTTTGCTAAATAGTTAAAATCAAACGTACGCAAAAATGTAAATATACTGTACAAATTTCTCTAAGGGCCGGTTCACACTGCGGGCGATGCGAGGCGACACGACTTGCCTCGCCGCGATCTGACAAGTCGCCCCCGTTCTGTACAATGGAACCGTTCTGAGAGGAGCGACTCGAGTCGCTCCGACTCAGAAAAAAGGTTCCTGTACTACTTTTGGGCGACCTCGGGGCGACTTGCATTGACTTCTATACAGAAGTCATTTGCAAGTCGCCGCTGAGGTCGCGGCAGGTCGCGGCGAGGCAAGTCGGTGTCGCCTCGCATCGCCCGCAGTGTGAACCGGCCCTAAAGATCTGAAGGTTATCATTTTTCCCTTACAGTGTTCAGAATTTATGAACCCCCCACCCCAAACCATATATTTTCTGAAAGCATAGGACCGGTAGAATAAAAAGAAGGTGTTTTTGATTTTTAAGGCCGAATGATATTTGCTCAAATGTTTACCAAAACAATATTTACTCTAAAAATACACTAAAATCATTATTAGCAGATACACAGAAAAGTTCACAAAATTCCTGCAAAAATCTTACTAAATATAAAAGCTTATCCTGTTAAGTTACCGTATATACTCGAGTATAAGCCGAGATTTTCAGCCTCTTTTTTGAGGCTGAAAGTGCCCCCCTCGGCTTATACTCGAGTCATCGCTGTCTGCCTGCTCGATCAGCGTGTCGAGCAGACAGACAGCGGCCATTCTATAATTCAAAAGCCGCGCCTCCGGCTCCGCCTTCGCCTGTGATAGGCGGAACACTGAATTTCCCAGCAGCCTGTGTTCCGCCTATCACGGACATCGTCTCATCCTCGTACTACGGACGAGGATGAGACGATGTCCGTGATAGGCGGAACACAGGCTGCTGGGAAATTGTGTTCCGCCTATCACAGACAGGGAGGCGCGGCATTTGAACAGGGGAATGGGCGCCGACGAAGAGCGGTGATCCTGGGACGGGACCGGACGGAGGCTCGGCTCGGGACGGGACGGGACCGGACGGAGTCTCGGGACGGGACGGGACCGGACGGAGGCTCGGGACGGGACGGGACCGGACGGAGGCTTGGGACGGGACGGGACCGGACGGAGGCTCGGGACGGGACGGGACCGGACGGAGGCTCGGGACCGGACGGAGGCTTGGGACACAGGTAGGCTGGACACACAAGGCCACACACACACACACACACACACACACGGATGGACACACACACACACAGGGATGGATGGATGGATGGATGGACACACACACACACAGGGATGGATGGATGGACACACACAGGGATGGATGGATGGATGGATGGACACACACACACACAGGGATGGATGGACACACACACACACAGGGATGGATGGATGGATGGACACACACACAGAGATGGACAGGCATATCTCACCCTCGGCTTATACACGAGTCAATAGGTTTCCCAGTTTTTTGGGGGTAAATTGGGGGCCTCGGCTTATACTCGGGTCGGCCTATACTCGAGTATATACGGTAATAAATAACAAATATTTGTAAATTTTAAATTGCGCATTTTTGAGAAATAGTGAAAATCGGAGTTACGCAAAAGTTTCTTAGAAAATCTGGAGGTTTTCCTTTTCCACTTACAGCTTTTTAAGGCAGTGCGATATTTGCGCAAATGTTTATCATAACAATATTTTCACTAAAAATGCACTAAAATCATTAATAGTGCACATAAACATAACATAACTTACAAAATCCCTGCTAAATTACTACTAAAGCCTCGTTCACATGTGGCATACTAAAGTGTACGCCCATGGGGGGCCATGGTTACCCGCAGGGATGCACAGAATGCACAGGTGTTCCATGCATGCAATTGAACAATGTTGCACGACTACACAATTGTCAGTTTAATAAAATAATTTAGTAAAATAATGAAGTGCCGTATCGCAAAAAATGGGCTAGTCATTAACCACCCTGGCGGTATGATTATGTCAGATTTTCTCTTTTGTTCATTGACGGACATAGCTCCAGTAATCTTGACCGTAGGGTTATTATGCCACCTTCAGGAGAGGACTAGGCAGAACATGCAAAACATGTGAAACACACAGAACTGTACAATTCCGCCCAGGGGGTGGTCCCTCTGGTAGCAACCCCTCAGCCTGCTTCCTGCAGCTCAGTTTTTTTCTGCCTAGTGAAGGAGAAGGACCATCGGTCTTGGGGATTTTTTTCAGTTTTTTGCCTTTTGTGCAAGATTTTAAAATCCTGTAATCTGCTATCAACAGCCGGCTGGGTGACAGGCTGGATAATATAGATCCTTGTAGTCTCCCCAGCCTGGCCATCCAGCGTGTGCAGACCCTAGCTACGTGCTGTATCGGCCATGACATGCCCCTCAGGCTCCAGGTGCGGCCGGTGAGCGCAATGCTCCGGTGCACACATATGACCAGTCTACAGATGTCTTTATCATAGTGTGCCATGGCCCGCAGCCACCCTGTACTGCTCGGGTGAGGGTCTGTGATGGGATGTCCCCAGCTCGTGCAGATGTTAAGTACAGCTCTTCCTGCCTCGATGGGGCAGAGCAGCTGGGCAATCCCTGGGAGGTCAATTAGGGTGTCCCTCTCCTCCCTTTCTTCTCTCCCTGTCCCTATTTTACCTCTCCCCCCGTGAGGGATGTTGCATAACTGGGCTGCTGAGCAGTGTATGTGCCTGTGCCGGGGGTCTTCCGTGGGGCTCTGATCCTTGATTGGGGGCTGCGCTGGCTGTCCGTGCCCCTGAGCTGTCTGTGATCTCTCTGCTGGTGTCTGTGGGCTCTGTATGTGCTGCCGCCATATTGCTGTCTGCCGCCATTATCTCTGTTCATTCACTGTGTACAGTTACTTGTCGGCCATTTTCTGCAAGTCTCTGTGGGAAGCATGGTCGGCGGCCATTTTCCTGAAGTTTGACACCCATTTTCCCTGTGATTTTTCTCTATACAGGGCACCCAGCGGCCATTTTTTGTAGCCTCAGTGTGGTTTTCTTCCTCAGCGCTGGTTCCTGAACCTCAGAACAGCACATTTTTTTTGCTCTGGACACCTGGGAGCTGACACTGGACACAGGCACCTGTAACAGCACGGCGCAGCGCTTGGTCGGGGTGGCGAGTCCTGCGGTGGGGCCCCTCAGTCTGCAGCAGCTAGGAGGGTGGGATTGAGCGCCTTGTCCTAAGTCCCCAAGGGTGGCAGACAGGGTGGGTCAGCATGGCTTCAGAAACTGGTGTTTCTTCCGCAGACCTCCCTGCAATTGCAACCGACTCGGCTGCAAACAGTACCTTTGGACGCTTTGTCGGCGGTTCTTGAAACGTTCGTTGCCAAGGTGGAGGCAGTGTGCGGGCACAAAGGTGGTAAAAAATGGCCCCTGCCCCCCCATCCTCTAGGGAGAGTTCTGAATAAGACTCGGGCCCCTCAGTAACTGGCGTCCCCAGCTGTGATGTGTCAGACGACGCTGACCAGGACCGATTGGACAGTGAGGACGATTCTGCGTCCGTGTCCGCGCAAGACAACTCGCTAGTTGGAGCACTTATCACAGTTGTGCGTGTTATCCTGAAAATTCAGGTTACAGCAGGATCCTCTGCTGAAGTAGCGGTCTCTTTTGGGTCATGCAAGCCAGCCCGTACACCTAAGGTGTTTCCGTATCTGACTTATTTTGATAAGTTCATATACAAGGAATGGGGAAGCCCAAAACTGACCTTTTCGGTCCCAAAAAGAATGGCGGTGCGTTACCCCTTTGAGGAGAGCCTTCTCAAGAAATGGTGCATTACCCCTTTGAGGAGAGCCTTCTCAAGAAGTGGTGCATTACCCCTTTGAGGAGAGCCTTCTCAAGAAATGGTCGGCTCCCCTGGTCGTGGAACCCCCCAGTATACAGGTTAAATAAAGTAATCACGATCCCAGTAGAAGGGATTCCTGCATTTAAGGACCCTACCGTCAGGAAGGCCGAGGCAGTGGCCCGATCGCTGTTTACGGTAGTGGGGTCAGCGATACGACCAGTATGGCTACAGCATTAATGTCGCAGACACTCACTGAGTGGGCAAAAATATTGCACCATGAATTGGAGAGGCAGCAGGCCTCTCCTGTCTGTGTGGAACTAGCAGACCAGTTAGTCCCCTGCATTAAGTACGTTTGTGATGCGGCCCTGGATACGCTTCCCTTGCTCTCCAGAGCATCAGTTTCAGCAGTGGGGCTGCGGCGCCTGATTTGGCTGAAATGCTGGTCTACGGACCAGGCATCTAAAAAAACTTTGACGGATCTACCCTTCCTTGGTGATTTGGGCCTCGCTGGATGACATTATTAAGAATGTCACAGGTGGGAAGAGCACCTTGCTCCCACAGTCCAGGAAGAGTAAGGAGCCTCGCCGCAGGCAAGGGCCTTCATTTTCCGCTCAAAAGAGGCTTTTTCGTCCACCCGGGACTTCAGCAAAACGCTCCCAGTCCGACAGGGCGACTACGGAGGGACAGAAACATCCCTGGACTCGCAAGCCTAACAAGTCAGTGAGCAAAAGTGCTACTGCATGAAGGTTTGCCCCCTAACTGCCGGTGGACCTCTCAGCTGTTCCGACCAATGAGTCTGCAAACTGATTTCATCAGGCTACAAGATAGAGTTCCTCTCTTGGCCACCAAACAGATTTTCCCCCTCCAGCATACCCTTACTCCCGGCTTGCCGGGAAGCCCTATTTGGGGCAGTAAGGGACCTGCTAAGCCACGGGGTGATTGTGCCTGTTCCCAAAACGGAAAGGTTTCCGGGGTTCTATTCCAATCTGTTTGGACGTACCCCTTCCTTTTTGGGGACTACAATCTTGGACCCAAAAGCCCTCAATTGCTTTTTGAAAGTACAGAGGTTCAGAATGGAATCAGTTCACTCCGTAGTCGCTGCACTCCATCAGGGGGACTCCCTGGCGTCTTTTGACATCCAGGACACGTACTTGCATATACCCATATGCCTCAGGCATCAGAGGTTTCTGTGATTTGCAGTAGGGGAAGACCACTACTAGTTTGTGGCTATCCCCTTTGGCTTAGCTTCAGCACCCCGAGTCTTTACCAAGGTATTGGCTCCAATTTTGGTGTTGTTGTGACTACGTGGGATCACAGTCGTGGGTCACCTAGACAATCTCCTTCTGAGAGCAGCTTCTGCCTCGGAATTAAGGGAGGATGTGGCGATCACCATGCAAACCCTACAGGAATTTGGGTGGGTGTTGAACCTCAAAAAGTCAGTTCTTGTGCCAACTCAACGCCTGGAGTACCTAGGCTTACTGCTGGACTCTGTGCAAATGAGAGTGTTTCTCCCTTCAGACAACCTGCAGACGCTCAGAGGCGCAGTGAAGCTGTTGATGAACCACAAGTGGTCGTCGCTATGCTTCTGCATGCGAGTCCTGGGCCTCATGGTGGCCTCCTTCAAGGTGGTACCAATGGCCCAATTTCTTGCAGAAGGAGATATTGGCAAAATGGGACAAATCTCCGTTAACCCCCGTATCAACAGATTCAGGTGAGCCAGTTAGTCAGGGACTCTCTTCTGTGGTGGCTGAGATCTCCGGCCCTTCGGTCCGGGAAATCATTCCTACCTCCTCATTGGACAGTGATCACAACGCCAGCCTGACTGGCTGGGGTGGAGTACAGTTGACCCAGGGCCTCTGGTCGAGGGAGGAATCCCAGTTGCCCATCAATGTGCTTGAACTTCGAGCGATCAGGCCATGCCTCTCCACATTGTCGATGAGACTACAAGGTCGTCCGATCAGGATCCAGTCAGACAATACCATGGCAGTGGCAAATCTCAACCATCACGGGGAACAAGAAGCTTGGCTGCAGCATGGGAGGTTGCTCACATCCTTCGCTGGGCAGGGCGGGACGTACCGGCCCTGTCAGCCATATACATCCCGGGAGTAGAAAACTGGCAGGCGGACTATCTAAGTCGCCAGATGCTGGACCCAGGAGAGTGTTCATTGCATCCGGAGGTGTTCAGGCTTCTTTGCCTGAGTTGGGGAACAGCAGATGTGGATCTCCTGGCCTCTCGGCTTAAGCGAAAGGTGCAGAGGTTCGTGTCCAGGACAAGAGATCCTTGGGCGGATGCATTAGACGCGTTAGTGGCTCCATGGGAGCAGTACCGGCTGATTTACGCCTTTCCTCCTCTCAAATTGTTACCACGTCTGCTCCGCAGAGTGGAGGCTGAGGGGATTCCAGTGATACTGATTGCCCCAGATTGGCCTCGGCGTCTTTGGTACGCCAACCTAGTACACCTGGTGGCAGACGCTTCTTGGCGGTTACCGATGCAAGAAGACCTTCTGTCACAAGTAGGGATGAGCCAAACACCCCCGGTTCAGGTCGCACCAGAACTTTCGAACGGACCGAAAATTCATGCGAACTTTAGAACCCCATTGAAGTCTATGGGACTCGAAAGTTCAAAATGAAAAGTGCTAATTTTAATGGCTAATATGCAAGATATTGTCCTAAAAAGGGTTTTGGGACCAGGCTCCTTCCCCAGGGTACATGGGTCAATGCCTAAAATGTTTTTAAAAACAGTTTTTTTGGGAGCACTAATTTTAATGACGATTAAAGTGAAAAAAAAGTGAAATAGTCCTTTAAATATTGTGCCTGGGGGGTGTCTATAGTATGCCTGTGAAGTGCCACGTGTTTTCCGTGTTTAGAACAGTCCCTGCACAAAATGACATTTAACGGAAAAAAGTCATTTAAAACTGCTTGTGGTTTTAATGTAATATCTGGTTCTGGCAATATGGATGAAAATAAAAATGGCATGGGTAGCCCCCTTGGCCCATTACCAGCCCCTTTGGGTCTTGTACAGATATTAAGGGGAACCCCGTACCCAAATATAAAAAAGGAAAGGCGTGGGGCCCCCAGGCCCTATATACTCAGAGCAGCAGTATTCAGGCAGTGCAAACAAGACAGGGACTGTGTAGGTTTGTTGTGTTAAGTAGAATCTGTTTGTAATTTTGAACTGGTACATTTTTAAAGTGTAGTTCCAGTCAAAAACTTTTTTTAAGCTTTTTGGAAAACATAAAGAAGGGTTATCACCCCCGTATGATTTTTTTTGCCGTCCGTCCTTTTTCATCTCACTTCATGTTGTCTCCTTCCGTTTGTAAGTTGTTAAACAGGGACTGAAAAACTGGGCCTTAGGCACTGGTGCTGGTGCCACGACACTGAAACCTCTACCATATACTCTAGTTGGAGTGCAGAAATGAGCCCTGCGGCAAAGCATTGCATCAAAAATTTTAATTACACATCCCTGTTAAACAGGGGCTGAAAAATTGGACTGGTGCTGGTGCCATGACACTGCAACCTCTCCCATATACTCTATTTGGAGTGCAGGAATGAGCCCTGCTGCAAAGCATTGCATCAAAAATTGTAATTACATGCCCCTGTTAAACAGGGACAGAAAAATTGGGCTGGTGCTGGTGCCACGACACTGCAACCTCTCCCATATACTCTATTTGGAGTGGAGGAATGAGCCCTGCTGCAAAGCATTGCATCAAAAATTGTAATTACACGCCCCTGTTAAACAGGGGCTGAAAAATTGGGCTGGTGGAACTGGTGCTGGTGCCACGACACTGCAACCTCTCCCATATACCCTATTTGGAGTGCAGGAATGAGCCCTGCTGCAAAACATTGCATCAAAAATTGTAATTACACGCCCCTGTTAAACAGGGGCTGAAAAATTAGGCTGGTGCTGGTGCCACAACGCTGCAACCTCTCCCATATACTCTATTTGGAGAGCAGGGATGAGCCCTGCTGCAAAGCATTGCATCAAAAATCTTAATTACACACCCCTGTTAAACAGGGGCTGAAAAATTGGGCTGTTGGCATCACCCAGAACCAAAAATGTTTTTCCAAGATATCAGCGGGATCATTGAGTAGGAAGAGGATAGTCAGTCAACATAACAGGACAGTCACTCAGCATCAGCATAGGCAGTCTTGAAGGGATGTGACATTTCAAAAAACAATATTCGGTTACATCAGCTTCAGATGATTGGTAGCTGGTGGTGATCCAAGACTGATTCATCTTTATGAAGGTCAGTCGATCAACCGAGTCAGTGGACAGGCACACCCTGTGATCGGTTACAAAGCCACCAGCAGCAATGAAGGTGCGTTCCGAAAGAACGCTGGATGCAGGACAGGCCAGTAGCGCAATTGCATACTGTGCAAGCTCTGGCCAGTGATCCATCCTCAAGACCCAGTAAGCCAGAGGATTTTCGGTGGGAAAGGTGTCCAAGTCTGACCTTGCCCCTAGGTATTCCTGGCGATGGTTGCTGGAACCGATCATACTTTGGGGCTGCGGACTAAAAAATTGTCTGATGGCCACCTTCTCCACCACTCCTTCTGTGACTGACCGAAGCCTCAGCAACACGTTGTCCAGGACCAGGAGCTGGTAACCTCCCAACCTTCCAGTCTCTGGGAACGCGTTGCACAGACCTTTCTGCAAGGCCTCCCGGAGATGTCTCATCCTCTGCTCCCTCTGCGACGGCAAGATAAGGTCCACAACCTTACCCTTGTACCGTGGATCAAGGAGAGTGGCCAGCCAGTAATGGTCCTTCTCCTTGATCCGAAGAATACGAGGATCCTTCCACAGGCTTTGAAGGATCAGGGAGGCCATGCAGCGTAGGTTAGCTGAGGCATTTGGTCCGGAGTCCTCTGGGTCACTAAGGACAACATGATCCGCAGCCACCTCCTCCCAGCCACGTACAAGTCCACGTGTTTCTTGGGACTGTAAATCATCCCTAAAAGACTGCTGCTGCTGATGCTGAGTGCCAGGCTCCACCTCCATGCTGACATAAGCCTCCTCCTCGTCCTCTTCCTGTGTGATGGATGGGACAGCAGGAACACTGTCTGGATAAAGGGGGCCTTGAGAGGCAAGGAAGTCCTCCTCTTCCTGCCTCTGTTCTGCCTCAAGTGCCCTGTCCATTATTCCACACAGCGTATGCTCCAACAGGTGGACAAGAGGTACAGTGTCACTGATGCATGCACTGTCACTGCTCACCATCCTTGTGGCCTCCTCAAACGGTGACAGGACAGTGCATGCATCCCTGATCATGCCCCACTGGCGTGGTGAGAAAAAAACAAGCTCCCCTGACCCTGTCCTGATGCCGAAGTCGCACAGGTACTCATTGATGGCCCTCTGCTGCGTGTGCAGCCGCTGCAGCATGGCCAACGTTGAGTTTCACCTGGTGGGCATGTCACATATAAGGCGGTTCTTGGGCAGGTTCAACTCCTTTTGGAGCTCAGCCAGCCAAGCACTGGCATTAAATGATCGGCGGAAATGCACACAGACTTTCCTGGCCTGCCTCAGGACATCCTGTAAGCCCGGGTACCTGCCCAAGAACCGCTGCACCACCAGGTTAAGGACGTGAGCCACACAGGGCACATGGATCAGTTGTCCCTGTCGGAGGGCGGAGAGGAGGTTGGTGCCATTGTCGCAAACCACCATTCCTGGCTTAAGCTGCCGTGGCATCAACCACCTCTCGGCCTGCCCCTGCAGAGCTGACAAAATATCTGCCCCAGTGTGGCTCCTGTCCCCCAAACAAAGCAGCGCAAGCACGGCATGGCATCTTTTTGCCTGCGTACTTGCATAGCCCTTGAACGCCTATGGAGCACCGCTGGTTCTGAGGACAGAGCACTGGAAGAGGCCACGGAGGAAGAAGAAGAGGAGGGGGTGGAGGAGAGAGGTGTGTCACAACCAGTAGTAGCATTTCGGAGGCATGGTGGCGGAACAACCTCCAACACTACTGCACCTTGTCCTGCATCCTTCCCAGCTGCCAGAAGAGTGACCCAATGGGCCGTGAAAGATAGGTAACGTCCCTGTCCATGCCTGCTGGACCATGAGTCAGTGGTAATATGCACCTTACCGCTGACCGTCCTGTCCAGCGAGGCAAGGACATTGCCTTCCACATGCCGGTAGAGAGCCGAAATCGCCTTCCGTTTGGGGACCTAACACTGAGGAACCGCACATTGCACAAACTCACAGAAGGGGCCCGAGTCTACCAACTGAAAAGGCAGCAGTTGAAGTGCTAGCAATTTAGCCAAGCTAGCATTCAACCGCTGGGCATGTGGATGGCTGGGAGTGAACTGTTCAACTGCCTGGACACCACACGTGGAGATTGTTTGTTCCCCCAACAGCATAATACAAGACCTATGTGCGGGTTTGATGCGGGCCACCTATGGGTCCCTAGCACTTTCTGGCTGTGCATCTCCGTGGGGCGATCTATCAATAATTCTGGCAGATAACATCTTTAATATACATTTATATATATACTCACATACAACTATTTACTTTTGATATGAGATTTATTCTTAGTTGTTTTGTTCATTTACAAATAAATGACTACAGCCATTTGTTCTCCTTAGATATGCCTCTGAAGAAGGGAATGTTTTCCTGAAACATGTCAGGCGTTTTGGAGTTCACATGATAAAACCATATATGAAACCTTTGATGTTGTGCAAACTATATATTTATATGTATGATTCCACGCATTGATATATGTATGGATTTTTATACTGTTCTGTAAAACGATTTTGTGTATCATTTTTGTGAATAAATTTGTAATATATTTTTTACTCATATTTTGGTCTGCCTTAATAGTCCCGCTGTACCTGGGGGTACTGTGATCTCCTTCTTAGAGGATCTTTCTATTTGAACTTCTTTCGATGGTCCAGCAGCTGGGGCAGGGAAATTTTCCTACTACAATCGGACGTGGATGTACAGCTAGAAGAGTGCCCGCAAGTACTTGGCTGTGACACACCTAATTCTACACCTTCATTCCTCTCACCGCAGGTTTCAGAGAGGACTGAAGGTCTAGTGGGGTTGAAGATCCCAGCTGATGAGGAACATATGTCTGGTCAAGCATGTGGTGCCCAAGCGGCTGATGTTTTGGCCACGCGAGATACGCTTGAGACATATGTTGCAAATAGCAGCGGTGCGATCTGATGCACTCGTCTCAAAAAAGGCCCACACCAAAGAACTTTTGGAATAACGCGCAGAGGCAGCTCCCTGCACAGGCGGAGCTCTGCGGTGTGATTCAGTGTGCTGCCCCTAAGCTGGCCCCCGGAGGGCATCCTGCCTCGTTGGAGATGTGCCTCCTCCACCTCCTCCTCTCTCCTATCAGGCACCCACGTGGAGTCAGTGACCTCATCATCCCCTCCCTCTTCATCACTGGAGCAAACCTGGCAGTATGCTGCAGCTGGTGGTACATGACTGCCAGATTGCTAACCTTATTGAGCATCCCCTCTCTCTGCACTCACACTACTGCCTGCTCAAACAGTTCGGGGGACTCCTCAGGAGGACATGGTGGGTCTAGGGGAGGAGTGACTGATGATGACATTGAGACGAGGGAAGAGGACATGTTGGCAGCTGCTTTGCTAGTACCCTGAGCCTGGGTGAGAGAGGATGAGGAGGATGAAGAGGGCTTGGTCATCCACTCTACCAAGTCTTCGGCATGATGCGGCTCAACACATCCAACTGCCAAGAATAAGGACAAGTGTGTCCCATGGTCACGTGCTGATGACGATGCACTGTGTCCACGACCAGCACTGTTGTCTCTAGGCACAGAGCCTGCTTGCCCTCTTTTATTGGCTCGTGACTGTCTGCCTCTCCTTGTTGGCCTTCCAGACATAGTAATGGCCTGCAGGGAGATGGGAAAACCAGCAATTGGGTAGTGTATATTGTGCTGGAGGCACACAACACCCACTAACTACTGCAGATGCCTGTATGAGAGAACACCAGCAACAAAGAATAGATACAAGTCTATACTGTGATGTGCTGTAGGCACACAACACCCACTAACTACTGCAGATGCCTGTATGAGAGAACACCAGCAATAAAGGGTAGATACAGGTGTATACTGTGCTGTGCTGTAGGCACACAACACCCACTAACTACTGCAGATGCCTGTATGAGAGAACACTAGCAATAAAGGGTAGATACAGGTTTATACTGTGCTGGAGGCACACAGCACCCACTAACTCCTGCAGATGCCTGAAAAAAGAACACACTTTCCCTGTACGCCGAAACACACTACACAAGGACGCTGCGCTGGTGGCCTTATATAGTGTGGGGCATGTACTAAACCCCCCTGAGCTATAATTGGCCACAGGCATCTTGCCTGTGGCCAATTATTGCTCTCTTTTCTGCCAGAGCTGTGATTGGCCAAGAATGCAGGGTCACAGTGCATCCTTGGCCAATCATGAGCCAGCAATGCACTGCAATGGCGCAGTACATTGTGGGCCGTGAGCGCCACGCGAATTTGGCGCAAACGGCCATAACGTTCGGTATTCGCCGGAAGTGCGAACAGCCGATGTTCGAGTCAAACATATGTTTGGCTCGAACACCAAGCTCATCCCTAGTCACAAGGTCCAATTCTCCATCCTGCTTTACCGTCGTTGGTTTTAACAGCATGGCACATCCTAAGGAGGCGGCCCCCCATTCCCTGGACGTGGTCCGGGCTCTACGGGTATATCTGTCTGCCACAGCTCCCTTCTGGAGGTCAGGCTCTCTGTTCATTTCGGTAGCTGGTCCGAAAAAAGGATTGGTGGTCTCGTCATCCACCATTTCCAGGTGGATCAGACTGATCGTGGTCCAGGCTTACGCCTTGAAGGGACAGGCGCCCTCCTTTCCTGTCATGGCCCACTCCACCAGGGCAATTGTGAAGTGGAAGGAAAATGATAATTGGTTTTCAATTTTTTTACAAATAAATATGTGATAAGTGTGGCATCCACTTTTAGCTGCAATTACAGGTGCAAGTATTTTTTTGGGATGTCTCTATCAGCTTTGCACATCTAGAGAGTGAAATGTTTGCCCATTCTTCTTTGCAAAATAGCTCAAGCTCTGTCAGATTGGATGGAGAGCATCTGTGAACAGCAATTTTCAAGTCTTGCCACATATTCTAAATTGGATTTAGGTCTGGACTTTGACTGGGCCATTCTACCACATAAATAGGGACTGCAAATTGGACTTTATATGGCTTTCTTTCAACAATGGCTTTCTTCTTGCTACTCTTCCATAAAGGCCAGATTTGTGTAGCGTAGGACCAATTGTTGTCCTGTGGACAGATTCTCCCACCTGAGCTGTGGATCTCTGCAGCTCCTCCAGAGCTACCATGGGCCTCTTGGCTGCTTCTCTGATTAATGCTCTTCTTGCCCAGCCTATCAGTTTAGGTGGATGGCCATGTCTTGGTAGGTTTGCAGTTGTGCCATACTCTTTCCATTTTCAGATGACGGATTGAACAGTGCTCCGTGAGATGTTCAAAGCTTGGGATAATTTATTTTATTACAACTTTATCCCTGACCTGTCTGGTGTGTTCCTTGGCCTTCATGATGCTGTTTGTTCACTAAGGTTCTCTAACAAACCTCCAAGTGCTTCACAGAACAGCTGTATTTGTACTGAGATTAAATTACATACAGGTGAGCTCTATTTACTAATTAGATGACTTCTGAAGGCAATTGGTTCCACTTGATTTTAGTTAGAGGTATCAGCGTAAGGGGGGCTGAATATAAATGCATGCCACACTTTTGACATATTTATTTGTAAATAATTTTGAAAAACATTTATCGTTTTCCCTACACTTTACAATTATGTAACTTTGTGTTGGTCTATCACATAAAATCCCAATAAAATACATTTAAGTTTTTGGTTGTAACATGACAAAATGTGGAAAATTGCAAGGGGTATGAATATTTTTCAAGGCACTGTTTAAAAAAGGCATTAGAAATAAAAATGGTGTCTATAGTTTAACATAATGAAAAGGCAACAGTTTATTTTGGCGATAGTTGTACTTCTAAAGAATTCCTTCATGCCCAGAATTACTACATAAATGGTCTTTAAACGACCCTCTACCACCCCACAATGTTCTGGTTTAAACTTGGTGAAATCTCTCACTTTGCGGTTTCTCAAAAATAAGTTGTTCTCAGTCTAGATTTGTCGTGCGACATAAAGTGCATGTACGTCGTATCTTGATTGGTGGAGTGGGCGAACCCAAATTGGCATTAACATCTGCTGAACTGGTAAATTCTCATCTTTGACAATTTCAGGGCTTCACAGTGATCAGTGCTGCCGTTTGCTGTACTTTCTCTTGCCAGCTCTGTCCACCTGTACTGCAGCTCAGGCTGTGGGAGTCCCGATCCAGCTAGGCAAACTTTAACAGCAGTCAAAGCTGGGAGAGAGCGTCCTTCTCCTGTGTGGATATACTGCCATAGCTATAGAAGCAGAGAGGAGGCACATAATGTGCACGGGCACAACCTTAGCTCTTTGTGCTGGCTGTAGCAGAGTGTGGTAACAGAGTTCAGGACACATGGTTGTGTGACAGCCAGGCATCTTGGTGTAGAGTTTCAACTGCATGTAATGAGCAGCTTGCAGTCCGACGTCCCCCTTCCATCTCACAAGCTTGTGCCCAGGGCAGTTTCCCTGTCCGCCCACCCCTAGTCCTGGCTTTGACTGCAGTAATAAGGAACCACCCTGAAACAGGAAACCTGGGGCTGCAGTTATGACACCAGCTTAAACTGGAACATAGACAATGGTTAAAAAATAAAGAAGCTGCATGATCAGTAAGTGATTAAATCAGCCAATGAAGGTACTTAACTGATGGTTAACAATTACTTTATGGCACTAAAAATCAGCACACCATTGGGACAACTGAAAGCTAATGACATTACAACACACTGCAATATGCACATTACCCTGCATTGCAGTAACACATTGTAATTACTGTTGGGTGAACGGTTCGGGGTGAGCACGAGTTCGCTGAATGACCACAATACACTGCGCTGCCGCGCAGTGCATTGGAAGCCTTGATTGGCTGAAGCAATGACATTTTTGCCCAGTCAGGGCATATAGCACTGTCAGAGCTATGACTGGACACTGTCGTGATGATTCTATCCAATCATGGCTCATTGCTCTTAGTCCCAACCCACACTATAAAAATATGCTTCCCATAGTGCCCATTTGCAGTGTGATATTGGCATGGAGAGAGATAGAACAGGGCTCTGTTCAGTGCTACTAGCGAGTTAGTGTGCTATCGTGGACTATTGTGCTTCTATTGTGAGTGTAAAGTATCAGTTTAGTGTGACTTGAGTGATAGTGCAGTTTGAGTGTAGTGCAACTATTCATTTTTAATTGTGGGTGAATCTAGTGATAGTACAGTGTGAGTGTAGTGCGATCATTCATTTTTACTTTAGTGTAATTTTGTCAAGGCAGGTTTCCTGCAGCATATTTCAGTGCGTTACTGCATGTTTAACGCAGTATATTTCAATGCGTTGGTGCATGTTTACTACAGTATATTGCAGTGCGTTGGAGCAGATTTAACACAGTATATTTCAGTGCATTGGTGCATATTTACCGCAGTAGATTGCGGTGCGTGGTGCAAGTTTAACGCACTATATTTCAGTGCGTTATTGCACGTTTACCACAGTACATTGCATCGCGTTAGTGCGTGTTTAACACAGGATATTTCAGTGCACACTTACCACAGTATTTTGCAGTCTGTTAGTGCACGTTTATTGCAGTATATTTCAGTGCATCGATGCATGTTTACCACAATATATTGCAGTGCAATCCACTGCAGCTGCCAGAGAGACTTATACTGCCTTCTTGTCCACAGCTGCTCCTGCCATAGCCCCAGCATCAGGCATGGAGAAATCAGCTGAGTTATTTAAACACAGCGTCAGCTACTTGCTCTTTGACGATGCACAGCCAGTACTTGATTCAGATCTTGGTTCTGAGGTTTGAGGAATGTAGGAACATGAGCCTACAGAGAGGGGTGAACACTGGCAAACAACAAATTGACAGTCATGTTCCCCCAGCCACAGTGTATTGACAAGTTGGCTTCAATGATGATGGAGGGGATGATGATGATGAGGTCACTGACATGACTTAGGTGCCGGATAGAGCAGAGGAGGAAAGTAAGAGTGAGGCACAACCCCAACGAGGCATCCATTATGGAAGAGTAGAGAGCAGACACGCTATTGTGGAGCTGTTATCCCCTCGGCCCACTTCCCACAGCTCAGCTGTCTGGGCCTTTTGTAGCACATGTGCAGCTGATCACACTGTTGCAATTTGCAAACTTTGCCTCAAGCAGATCAGGTGGGGCAAAAACACCAGCCATTTGGGTACCACATGCTTGACAAGGAATTTAACCTCCCACCACTTAGCCCATTGGCAAGAGAACCAGAAAGCCATGCAACAGGAATGCAATTCTTCTCATTCTCACTCCTCACTTTTCCGGTCTACCCCTGCTATACCTCATGACCTCTCAGCAGCCTCCACTGATAGGGATGATGGTATAGCAAAGGGTGCCACAGGTCCTTGCATCAGTCTGCCTGTAGCACATTACCATCTGTAGACTGTAGTCCTTGCATCAGTCTGCCTGTAGCACATTACCATCTGTAGACTGTAGCAGACAAATTTCTCTGCCCCATCTGCTGTAGCAAAAAAGAAATAGTCACTGCCACCTACATGCCCAGTGTTTAAAATCAAGCTTGTCAAAGCTGTTGGCTTTACAACTCCTGCTTTTCTGTCTGGTGGATTCTGCTCCCTTTTGTGAATTTGCAGGATGTGCTGTACCACGATGGCAGGTTCCCAGTTGCTATTTCTTTTCACGTAAGGCCATTCCAGCTCTGTACCATCATGTGGAAGGCAATGTTGGGGCATTGTTGGGAAAGACAGTCAGCTTCAAGGTCCACGTTACTGCTGATACTTGAGCCAGCAATCATGGTCAGGGACAATATATTTGTTCATAGCACACTGGGTAACTCTGCTTGTAACTCAAAAGGATTGTCACGTACCTGGCCAGAGGCCGAGGTGCTTAGAGGACTTCCCCTTGGGTAGGTGTCCCTCAGATGTACCAGATGAGAATTGGCCGAAGGGAGAGCCAGGAGCAGGGTCAGGCCAGTAGTCATACACAGAGTCTCAGCCAGGGGTAAGGCAGCAAGCAAGGTCAGAGTAAGCCGGGGTCATAAACTGATAATCAGGCAGCAGAGGAGTCCAGAAGAGCAAGCCAGAGGTCATACACGGTTACAACAGACAGGTGCAGAGTCAATGGAACAAGCCGAGGGTCAAAGCTGGGAATGGAGACAAGACAGACCAAAGGCATGCCGCATCAGTAACAGGAAGTCCAATAGTATCAAGAACAGGAACACAAACATACGGGGGAGCTGAAGATCATGCAGAAACTAGTGGCTGATGCTGCTAGCTTTAAGTATACCACTAGGTGCCAGAATCTGTCACGCATTGCATGTGCCTTGGTGTACGCGCATGCGCACTGGCACATGAATCTTCCTGGCTGTTCTTGCCCATGTGTGTATTAGCATTAGCAAATTTGTATGTACCAATGGCGAATTTCTATGTGCCAATCTACAGTTCTGCTGGGCATTAGCAGATGTGCCAGTTCTTCTTCGGGCTGTTCTCTAACAAGGATGCAGGACAGAGCTCAGTGCTGCAGCTTGTTGAGCCGCCACATCTCCATGCAGCTACTGGTGATGATGCAAGATCTGTTAGCTCCACCCTCTCCTCCTCCTCCATGCCCTCCTCTGCTGAATTGTTCTACGAACCACCAGTACCTCCTAAGCGTTCAGGGGGTTATTCAATTAGTTAGGCTAAAATGTGCCATGCAGTGCTTCAGCTGGTCTGTGTAGGGGACAGGTGTCATACTAGAACAGAGATTCTTGCAGCTCTGCAGGGGCAGGCCCAGAGGTTGCACCACAACAGCTTGAACCAGGAATAGTGGTGTGCGATAATGGCACAAACCTCCTGTTCACCCTTAGACAGGGAATTTCCTGGCACATGTCCTCTATTTGGTGGTGCAGCATTTCTTAACCACTACAATACAGGGCACTTTCACCCCCTTCCTTCCCAGCCCAATTTTCAGCTTTCAGCGCTCTAGCGCTTTCAGTGACAATTGCGCGGTCATGCTACACTGTACCCAAATGAAATTGTTATCATTTTGTTCGCACAAATAGAGCTTTATTTTGGTGTTATTTATTCACGACTCCGTTTTTTTTTTGCGATATAAGCGCAAAAATAGCGGAAATTTGGAAAAAAAACAATATTTTATTTTTTCTATTTGAAAAGAAATCCAATAAAATCAAATTTTTTCATAAATTTAAGCCAAAATGTATTCTGCTACATGTTTTTGGTAAAAAAAATTCCGTTAAGTGTATAATAATTGGTTTGTGTGATCACGGACATATGTACGCAAATGATCATGTACATATGTGTGCAGGTGATCACGTACATATGTGTGCAGATAATCATTGGGACATGTGATTTTAGTGGGACATATGTGGGGGACATGTTTTTATTATTTGGGGACATGTATGTTTTGGGGACATGTGTGTTTTGGGGACATATGTGGGGACTGTGTTTGTACTGTGTGGTGTGTTGTGTGTTTACACTACACTGATGATCAGTGAGTAAAAAGCTGTAAAAAGCAGCCCATACTCACTGATCATCAGCCGGCTGCAGCGTTCTGCTCTCCTCTCCTCAGCGGTGACTTCCGTGTGAGGAGAGGAGAGCCGATTGCCTAGCAACCGGCTGTTTGTTTACATCACATGACGGCAGTGATTGGACACGGCCGTCATGTGATCAGGAGGGCCAATCACAGAGCCCTCCTGCCGATCTGAGATGTGCCGTGTCTGGGTGACACGAGCACATCGGGATCGCGCCGCTGCGTGGGCGCGCGCGCGATCCCGCTACTCCTGAAGGACGTTCCTGAACGTCCTATCAGGAGTAGACGGCTCCCACCCGGCCGTATATATGCATTGGCCGGGTGGGAAGTGGTTAAATAGGTTCCCAGGGCTGGAAGATCTGCTAAAACATGCCAGAAGAGTCTGTAGCCCATTTAGGTGGTCATACACAGCCAGTGCTCAGATGGCTGAAATTCAGCGGGAATTCCACCTGCCCGAAAACCGCCTGATTTGTAACATGCCTATCAGGTGGAACTCGACTTTGGCAATGATCCAGAGGGCCGTCAATGAGTACCTGTGTCAGTATGGCACAGTGACAGGCTCAGGCTGGCTCTGCTTTTTTCCCCCACCCTAATGGCTGCTGATAAAGAATTCATGCACTGTACTGTCACCATTTGAGTAGGCGACAAGGATGGTGAACCGTGACAATGCATGCATCAGGGACACAATCCCTGTTGTGTTCCTGCTGGAGCAGACTCTGTGTGGCATTATGGACAGGGAACTCGAGGCAGAGGAAGAGGAGGACTTCCTTTCCTCTCAAGGCCTCTTTATGCAGACAATATTCTTACGACACCACACAAGACATACGTAAGAGGAGAGGTAGGAGTAGGATTCTGGCACTGGGTCATAAAAATAGACCACTGGCCAAAACTTGAAATGGCTGAAGGGGAAGAGGATGTGTCTGGGGTGCTAAAAAACCTTGATCACCTGCTAGAGAAGCAGGTGAAGACATGGTGGGATGTGTTCACCTTTGAACACTACTTGAAAGAGGGATTAATCAATCAATTGGATTTTGTGCGACGGATTTTGTCCAAAACTGGTGTTGCATACACACGGTCAGACAAAGTTGTCGACGGGACTACGTTCAGGCTAGTAGCCAATAGCTTTGGTCTAGGAATTTGATCTGAGCATGCGTGGCACTTTGTCCGATCGGAATTCTCTACAAACGATCGGACAAAGTCCGATCGGATCATGTTGTCGGAAATTTTTTATATCCAGCTCTAAAACTTTGTTGGTCGGACATTCCGACGGAAAAAGTCAGATGAAGCCCACACACAGTCAGATTATCCAACAACACGGTCCGATCGGACATTTTCCGTCGGAATGTCCTACCATGTGTTCAAGGGCTAAGATGGGATGTGCCTCCCCAGGATGGCTTAACTGACCAGTGCTCTATGGATGAAGGATTATCCAAAAGTTGATTTGAATGGCTTCATCAGTAATTATCAATTTTTTTCACCTTGTATATAGATTGTGTATTAATTTCCTTTTCTAATACTATAATATTTTTATATATTCATATATATTTAAATTAGCAATTTTTTGGATTTAGTATAATTTATATTATTTATATTTGGGATTATATTTAAAGGATTATGTTTAATCATGGTGTAATTAATTTATCAATATTTTATATATATATATATATATATATATATATATATATATATATATATATATAATTAATTAGCTATGGGATGTGATTAATTGTCTATACACATATCGGCTGATATCATTCGCTGCAGTGTCAGGCTGCAGCGATGGTGTCACTCAGACTAATGTTAATAGGCTTTAAGGGGAATTTTTGAATGTATTATATTGAATTATTGTTTAAATTTGGTTATGGCACTTTGAAGCAATTCATTTTGGGTTATATGCTTATAATTTGATGTCTGCATGAGTATTGTTATATTTGTCCCTCTCTGTTTAATCATTCAGCTTTCTGATTACTATTAGCTGTGCTGATCAGCGTCTCTGCACTGTGTGATTAGCGGGGTCAAGCTGAGGCACAGGAGATGTGTGCTTGTGCACTGGTGTATCAAGCCTTTTAAAATATAACTTTTAAAATACCTTTTTAAGATATTATTTTAATTGGTTTAATATGCGGGATGATGGGATGTAATGTCCAAATCTCTGTATAATCAAACCTGTGGGAACTGTTTAAGGCAGGCGCTGTAGCTGTTTAATGTATGGGGACACTACTGCTTGTTATGCGCTGAGGGACTGTGTGGGAGTTTATAGCTTTAGTATGCTCCTATATTATGTATTGCTACATTGCTTATGCACTTATTAACACTGGATCTGCCAAGGGCTGGTGTATTGATGGGACGGGGACACAGGAAATGCGCTTCTGTGGGATGTTCTCCGCCCAGGGGGTGGGGTTATGGGATAAAGAGGGATTGCTCTGGTGGGTAGCCACTCCCATGATTAAGTAAATTCTATGATGAAACATGTCGGGGGCGTGGCTACAGATCGATCATTGAGGTACACTGACCAATATACACCAAGTGGCTACTGATGGGGGCTAGGACGAGGAGTGGTGAGCCTTACAGCTGTTATCTTGCTATATCGTAAGCCCTGGGTCTGCTGTGGCCATCCATTTTCCAGCTACTTTGGTCTTGGAGTGCTGTGCAATTTGTTTATGGTGTACCTTTGATATTCCACATGTGAGTGTAATGCAGTGACATTTTTTGAGATTAAAGTGTGTGAAGGTTTTACACTATCGGAGGCTGTGCTTTTTTCATTTACGTGTGCAGTGTGTAAAGGGGATTAATCGGGAGCTGTGTATTTGCCTCTGACTGACACCTGAAGATCTGTCACTCTTCATCCCTGTGAAAAGAGGATTTAAGGGTCTATAGCCAAACACAGTGTCAGGCATAAACAGCTGGTGAGTGTGTGCGCATAAGGGGATTGAAGTCACACGGTGTGGTGGAGGAGTGTTCCTGGAAGTCTTTATGAATTATATTTATAATTGATTCACTGGTCACCATCTAATGAACATTTGACTGTTTGTGTTTAAAAACCGGACACTTCATTTATTTATTCATTCATATAATTTGTTGCAATTATTCACTTCACAGGGTGTTGCTATTATAGTTTAAAGTGGTAACAATCAATGTTATTTATGTTATGTGTATACTTTATTGTATACATTTGAGTTCAGAGTCTGTACTGTTAGCTAGAGGTCGACCGATATGGGTTTTTCTCTGGCCGATGCCGATGCCGATATTTAGAAATCATGGCGGCCGATAGCCGATATATGATGCCGATTTTTTTGGGCCGATATGTTAGGCCGATTTTTATTTTATTTATTTATTTTTTTCCTTTTTTATTTATTATTATTATTTTTTTTAATCCCCCTTGATCTAACACACCTTTCCCATTGGGGCGTTTTTCAGGCGCTTTTGGGCTAAAAATAGCGCCTGTAAAGTGCCTGCAAAATGACTCCCCTGCAGTCTGTGTGAAAGACAGAGTGCTTTCACACTGAGGCGATGCGCTGGCAGGATCTTAAAAAAAAGTCCTGCAAGCAGCACGTTTGGAGTGGTGTATACCGCTCCTCCACCACTCCTGCCCATTGATATGAATGGGCACCACTGCCGAAGCTCATGCAATGCGATTTGGCAGCAGTGCTTCATGGGCGCATTTAACCTCTTCCTTGGCCGCTAGCTGGGTTATATGTGCCCCACTAGCAGCCAAATAGCACTGCTAAAATGATGGTAAAGAGCCGCTA
Source organism: Lithobates pipiens (assembly GCF_037356315.1). Lineage (NCBI taxonomy): Eukaryota > Metazoa > Chordata > Amphibia > Anura > Ranidae > Lithobates > Lithobates pipiens. The sequence goes on from NW_027507748.1 coordinate 573,390,717, forward strand.
AAACTTGCGTTTTACCATCAACGCTCCAGTGTGAAAGCAGCCTTCATAAGTGATACAGAAAATTTCTTACATTTAAACATTTATTAAACAAAACAAACCTCCAATCAGTTTACTTGTATGTATGATTTAGATTAAAAAAAAAAAAAAAAAAAACCTATGTATTAAATAAAAACAGGTAGTCAAAACTTTTGGACGAAAAAAAAAAATGGGCTAACTTTACTGTTTTATTTTATTTTTAAATAGTGTATTTTTTTCCCAAAAAAATGCATTTGAAAGACCTCTGTGCAAATGCCATGTGACATAAAATATTGCAACAACCGCTATTTTATTCCCTAGGATCTCTGCTAAAAAAATATATATAATGTTTGGGGGGTCTAAGTGATTTTCTGGCAGAAAATACAGGATTTTTACTTGTAAGCAACAAGTGTCAGAAAAGATTTAGTCTTTAAATGGTTAAACTGGGAACTTCTACACACAGAGATGACTTCATTCATTCAAGTGTAAACATTGTATCATTTAGTTCTTTTCTTGGCAGTCTGCCCAGAGAGGAGGAAAGTGTTGCTATGACGACTCAGGCAACTTACACTGACTTCTTACAGAAGTAATTTCAAAGTCCCGCTGCAGTTCTATATCGGCTTTTTATCAGCACAATCGGCCGATGCCGATTATTTAAAAAACGGCAAATATCGGCCGATATATCGGCCGACCTCTACTGTTAGCATATTCACTGAGTATTTAGCGCCGCTCATTCTACACTGCTTGTTAGGACTTTTGCACATTATTATTTATTTAGAGTGGCAGCAGGTTTTTTGTTTTGTTTTTTAGTGAAAGAGCAGTGGTGATACACAGGTGTGAGGGCGGAAGTGTGTATTATTGTTTTAGAGCTGCTTGGCTGCCCTGCATCCAGCGTGCTTTCCAAAAGGGCATTCAGTGCTGCTGTAGGTTTTGTGACAGATAAGAGAGGGCATCTGTCCACAGGCTCTGTGGACTGGCTGACATTTATCAAAATAAATCGGTCCTGGATTAGCAGCCGCTATCAAGCCTCTGATGCATATGTCACTGATTATGTGCTTTCTATATCTTAAATTTCTGAAAGACTGTCTAGGCTGCCTAGCTTTTTGGGTGTTGATTTCATCTGGAAGACATTTTTTGGTGTAGGTTTCATGGGAACAATTAACACCCATTGTAACAGGTACATATCATTTAAATTTTTTACAGCAAGGCCAATTCTTGCTTTCATCAAGAGTACCTCTATAGGGTTATGGTTTAGAAGGCACCACCGACACCCAAAGACCAATTTTTCTGCTACTATTTGGCTGGGGCATATAATATCATTTTTTGACAGCAAGACCAATTCTTGATTTCATCAAGTGTACCTCTATAAGGTTACAATGTGAAGGGACCACCAACACCCAAAGCCCAATTTTTTTGCACCTGTTACTTCTATCCAAAATCTGCAAAAGAGACAGAATTTATCCAAAAAATCTCTAATCTTGTTCCGAGTGCACTAACTTGTGGCCTCATCATACAGACTCATGTATAAAAGTCGATTAATGCCACCTACCTAAAATGTTATATGCTACAAATAAACTTTTCTGCGTTGAATTATTGTGACTTCTCAATTATTGTGACTTCTTGATTCATATATCATCCACCACTGTGCAAATCGTTTCTTCAGCAGATTATGTGCACACCTTCACCAGCTGTTATAAACAATTCTTTCTTTCAGCTATATTCTCATCTCTTCCACGTCTGACCATCTCAGTGTCTCACATCTTGTCACCTAGCATGTATCCTTAAACTGACACATCACCAGGTCCCAACCATGAGACACCAAGCAATGAGGTACCTCCTTTGACTATGCACTCATACTATTTCTAAAGTGTTTATGAGCACATATTAAATAAATCATATAAGGTATCCCTAATAAATTGCATTACTGCTAGAAAATATGTCGCACTAAGTATTCCTATTAACCATTATTGATGAAGCAGTTAAGGTCAAAGTCCACGTTGAGACGTTGAGACACCTTGGTGTTATGCACCCAGAATGACTCACACTGAATGAGGGTTCTTATGTAATTACCTCCTCTCCAGTGATGGTTGACCTTTTCCACCCCCCAAAATTTTAAACTTTTAGGGCTTCTGCCACGTACCTTCCTAAAATGTTTTGACACACTATGTTCTTTCATTCCCTTTTTAATATTGTTTATGTGCTCTCTTACCCTCACCAGTAGTGGCCTCAAAGTGCGACCCACATACTGGAGCTAGCTAGGATATTGAAGTAGCCCCAAAGCAGGTGCCTAAGGGACTGGAAAATGACTTGGAAAAATTGAAAAATTAGAAAAGGTAATGATCCACAATATATTAGAAAGGGCATGCAATCCCTAGAGAATCAGAAAGAGGTTATAGTCAGGCCTGCAGACAAAGGGGGATGGATTGTGCTGATACCCAAAGTTTATAAGTAGGAGATGGAGAAATTATTCGGAGATACTAACACATATATTTTACTTGGCTCCAATCCAGTATGACAATATAAAGACGATTTATCACAATTAATAAAGTAGGGAATTAAGAAAAATATTTTATGTATTTTATGTAAAAAAGAGGCAGAATATTTAAATCCCACATCATGCCGTACCCTAGTGATATATTTCCTTCCGAAAATACATAAGGATAGTAAAGGCTAGTATCTAGATATCTTTCTGCAGCCTCTGGTCATGTCAACCCCTGCGTTTCTGAAGGATACTAAGCATCTCTTGCAAATCCTTGAAAACATAAAAATAGGGGATTCTCCCTGGTTTTTGGTGACAGCTGACGTAGGGTCACTGTATACTATAATAGAACATGCAAGAGAATCAGTTAAATAGGCATTGAGAAATTCCTCCATAGAAAACAAGCATCATAGATATATACTAAAGTGCTTAGATTTTGGATTGCTCGGTAACTACTTCTGGTATGACAGTAATTACTATCTACAAAAAAACGTAGTAGCTATAGGAGCTCGCTTTGCTCCCAGTGTGGCCAAATTATTTTTGGCCCACTGGGAGTCACAAATGTTTTTTGGATATGCCTGAAGTGTTGGTTTGCTATAATAGATTTATAATTGACCTGTTCATGATATGGAGGGAAGATGAGACTCGTCTCCTCTCCTTCATTGACAGGTTGAATCAGATTGACAAAAAGTACTTTCCTGGAAATATGATAAATATAGTATGGTGTTCCTGGACATAGAAATGTATGTGCAGGAGGGAGAGATTTACACTGGGAATTATAGTAAGCCCACGGACATAAACGGCTATATAGCAATTGATAGCTGTCTTCATAAACCATAGTTATTGACTATCCCTAGGGGACAATTTGTAAGGCTGAGAAGAAATTGCACTAAGAAAGAGGAATTCATAACACAGGCAGCCCAATTTGGAGAGAAGTTTCTACAGAAGGGTTATGAAGAATCATTTATTAAGAAAGAATTAGAAGCTATAGATATGGGGAGAAAGGATTTGCTAGTGACAAAAAAATAAACCAATGGGTATAAATAAAGAAGGAGATGAATTTAGGATACTATTGGGATATAACATACAGAAGAATAAAACTGAGGATATAATTAAAAAGCATTGGGTGATTTTATTAAGAGATGAGATCCTTTGGGGGGGGGGGGGGGGGTGCTTCCCCCTCTCCCTGCATTTATATATAAAAAGGCCCCTAGTCTTAGGCATATATTAACCCCAGGCATACTTGACCCCCCCAGTGAGGGGAGTAGGAACCCTAACACATTTTCTTACAGGTTTTAATTCATGTGCTAGTTGTTTGGCATGTAGAACAACGAAAGGCAATAATATTAAGAAGCAGAAGGAATTTATTGCCACAGGGAGGACAAATAAGATTAAGGAGTTTATTACGTGCACTTCAGATGGGGTTGTTTATGTGCTGGAGTGCCCTTGCAAGCTCCAGTATGTGGGTCGCACTTCAAGGCCACTGCTGGAGAGGGTACGAGAGCACATAAACAATATTAAAATGGGAATGGAAGAACATAGTGCGTCCAAACATTGTAGGAAGGTACATGGCAGAAGCCCTAAAGGCTTAAAATGTTGGGGGGTGGAAAAGGTCAATCATCACTGGAGAGGAGGTAATTACATAAGAACCCTCATTCAGTGTGAGTCATTCTGGGTGTATGAGACCAAGGTCTTAACACCCAGGGGTCTCAACGTGGACTTTGACCTGAACTGCTTCATCAATAATGGTTAGTAGGAGTAATTAGTGAGACATATTTTCTAGTAGTAATGCAATTTATTAGGGATACCTTATATGTGTTCATAAACACTTTAGAAATAGTATGAGTGCATCGTCATTACTTGGTGGTTGGGACCTGGTGATGTGTCAGTTTAACCACTTGCCGACCGCCTCACGCCGATGTACGTCGGCAGAATGGCACGGGCAGGCATAAGCACGTACATGTACGTGATTTGCCTCCCGCGGGTCGGGGGCCCGATCGGGCCCCCGCCCGGTGCCTGCGGCGGTCGGTTTTCGTTCGGGAGCGATCCCGGACGAGGGGACGGCCATTCATTCATGGCCACCCCCTCGCGATCGCTCCCGACGAATGGAAATCCCCGGTGACATCACTTCCTCTCCTGTAATGTAAACACAGGAGAGGAAGTGATGTATTCTCTCCTCCGTGTCGGTATTTTTCGTTCCGACACGGAGGAGAGCGGATCAGTGAGTTGCACCAACACATCCCACACACAGTAGAACATGCCAGGCACACTCACACCCCCCCTTTACCCCCCGATCACCCCCCCAATTACCCCTGCCCCCCAGTCACAGTGACACCAATGTCATTTTTTTTTTTTTTTTTTTTTTTTTTGCATTGGTGTCATTTGTGACTGTAATAACTGTTAGGGCAGTTAGGGTTAGCCCCCTTTAGTTCTAATGTACCCCCCTAACCCCCCCAATAAAGGTTTAACCCCGTGATCACCCCCCGTCGCCAGTGTCACTAAGGCTGGGTTCACATTGCAGCGGTTTATGAGAACGAATGTGATTCGCACCGCACTGCAGTGCAAATCACATCCGATCTCTGTGCGATTCGAGTTCAGCCATTCGCCGCACCCGCCGCACCCGCCACACCCGCCGCACCCGCCGCAAATTCGCACGGGACCCTTTTTTTGGCCCGCAGCAGAATCGGATCGCATGGGTGTTCACACCATGCGATCCGAGTTTGCAGATCGCACTGCGATATGCGAACTGATCTGGGGGTGTCAGTAACATTTCACTGACACTCCCAGCAGTTCGCATAGGGCAGTGTGAACTGCCGCCGGGAGGCATGCGATGCGGGAACCCGCCGCGGATTCGCGGCGTTTCCGCATCGCTCCAGTGTGAACCCAGCCTAATAAGCGATCATTTTTCTGATCGCCGTATTAGTGTCACAGGTGACGCTAGTTAGGCAGGTAGGTATTTAGGTTCGCCGCAGCTTTTTATAGCGCTAGGGACCCCCATATACTACCGCATAAAGCCCCCTGATTGCCCCCTAGTTAACCCTTTCACCAGTGATCACCATATAACTGTTACAGGTGACGCTGGTTGGTTAGTTATTTTTTTATAGTTTCAGGGCACCCGCCATTTATTACCTAATAAAGGTTTAACCCCCTGATCACCCGGCAGGTGTCATTTGTGACTAATAACTGTTAGGGCAGTTAGGGTTAGCCCCCTTTAGTTCTAAGGTACCCCCCTAACCCCCCCAATAAAGGTTTAACCCCGTGATCACCCCCCGTCGCCAGTGTCACTAAGGCTGGGTTCACATTGCAGCGGTTTATGAGAACGGATGTGATTCGCACCGCACTGCAGTGCAAATCACATCCGATCTCTGTGCGATTCGAGTTCAGCTATACAGATAGTATGGCTGAATTCGTGTCGCACCCGCCGCACCCGCCGCAAACTCGCACGGGACCCTTTTTTTGGTCCGCAGCAGAATCGGATCGCATGGGTGTTCACACCATGCGATCCAAGTTTGCAGATCGCACTGCGATATGCGAACTGATCTGGGGGTGTCATTAACATTTCACTGACACTCCCAGCAGTTCGCATAGGGCAGTGTGAACTGCCGCCGGGAGGCATGCGATGCGGGAACCCGCCGCGCATTCGTGGCGTTCCCGCATCGCTCCAGTGTGAACCCAGCCTAATAAGCGATCGTTTTTCTGATCGCTGTATTAGTGTCACAGGTGACGCTAGTTAGGCAGGTAGGTATTTAGGTTCGCCGCAGCTTTTTATAGCGCCAGGGACCCCCATATACTACCGCATAAAGCCCCCTGATTGCCCCCTAGTTAACCCTTTCACCAGTGATCACCATATAACTGTTACAGGTGACGCTGGTTGGTTAGTTATTTTTTTATAGTTTCAGGGCACCCGCCATTTATTACCTAGTCTCACTAGTGTACCCCTAAATTTAGGGGTGTCTACTTTCTAAAATGGGGTCATTTGGGGGGGGGGGTTTGTGCCATCTTGGCATTTTATGGCCTTCAAAACTGTAACGCCCTTAGAAAGCCTGAAGGCGGTGCTTGGTTTTTGGGGCCCCGTACGCGGCTAGGCTCCCAAAAAGTCCCACATATGTGGTATCCCCGTACTCAGGAGAAGCAGCAGAATTTATTTTGGGGTGTCATTTCACATATGCCCATGGCATGCGTGAGCAATATATCATTTAGTGACAACTTTGTGAAAAAAAAAAAAAGTTTGTAATTTTCCCGCAACTTGTGGCAAAATATAAAATATTCCATGGACTCAACATGCCTCTCAGCAAATAGCTTGGGGTGTCTACTTTCTAAAATGGGGTCATTTGTGGGGGTTTTGTGCCATCTTGGCATTTTATGGCCTTCAAAACTGTAATAGGTAGTGAGAAGTGAACTCAAAAAATTACGCCCTTAGAAAGCCTGAAGGCGGTGCTTGGTTTTCGGGGCCCCGTACGCGGCTAGGCTCCCAAAAAGTCCCACATATGTGGTATCCCCGTACTCAGGAGAAGCAGCAGAATTTATTTTGGGGTGTCATTTCACATATGCCCATGGCATGCATGAGCAATATATCATTTAGTGACAACTTTGTGAAAAAAAAAAAAAAAAAAAAAAAGTTTGTAATTTTCCCGCAACTTGTGGCAAAATATAAAATATTCCATGGACTCAACATGCCTCTCAGCAAATAGCTTGGGGTGTCTACTTTCTAAAATGGGGTCATTTGTGGGGGTTTTGTGCCATCTTGGCATTTTATGGCCTTCAAAACTGTAATAGGTAGTGAGGCGTGAAATCAAAAATTTACGCCCTTAGAAAGCCTGAAGGCGGTGCTTGGTTTTCGGGGCCCTGTACGCGGCTAGGCTCCCAAAAAGTCCCACATATGTGGTATCCCCGTACTCAGGAGAAGCAGCAGAATTTATTTTGGGGTGTCATTTCACATACGCCCATAGCATGTGTGAGCAATATATCATTTAGTGACAACTTTGTGTAAAAAAAAAAAAAAAATTTTTTTTTTGTCATTATTCAATCGCTTGAGGCAAAAAAATAAAATATTCAATGGGCTCAACATGCCTCTTATCAATTTCCTTAGGGGGTCTACTTTCCAAAATGGGGTCATTTGGGGGGGTTTTGTACTGCCCTGTCATTTTAGCACCTCAAGAAATGAGATAGGCAGTCGTAAACTAAAAGCTGCGTAAATTCCAGAAAACGTACCTTAGTTTGTAGATGTGACAACTTTTGCGCAAACCAATAAATATACAATTATTGACTTTTTTTTTACCAAAGACATGTGGCTGAATACATTTTGTCCTAAATGTATGACTAAAATTGAGTTTATTGGATTTTTCTAATAACAAAAAGTAGAAAATATCATTTTTTTTCAAAATTTGCGGTCTTTTTACGTTTATATCGCAAAAAATAAAAATCGCAGAGGCAATCAAATACCATCAAAAGAAAGCTCTATTTGTGGGAAGAAAAGGACGCAAATTTTGTTTGGGTACAACATTGCATGACCGCGCAATTACCAGTTAAAGCAGCGCAGTGCCAAAGTGTAAAAAGACCTCTGGTCATTTACCAGCAAAATGGTCCGGTCTGAAAGTGGTTAAGGACACATGCTAGGTGACAACATGTGAGACACTTAGATTAGGAATATAAATATATATATATATATATATATATATATATATATATATATATATTGTGATGGAGCAAACCCAGTAGTATTAAAAATAAAAATATATATTTTATATATTTTTTTATCGTTATATATTTAGTTTGACTTTTAATATAATAATACATTTAATATTAATTTTAATATTAATTTTAGTTTAGGATTAGTGTATTGCACAAGGTTCAAATTATTAATAAAATGTTCTGTACCATAATATAGTTTGTCTATACAAAATAATCACCAATATATAAATGAAGTCGGTAGAAGTGGTATTTTTGTGTTATACTGTAATAAATTTTTGTTTAGGTTGTGAGTGGGAGGTTACCACGGTAGTCTGAATGAGTAGGGTGGGAAATATACTGCATAATAACAGAATATAAATGACAGTAAGAGCATAGGTAGTATCACCATGGCTCGTTTTGGATAAATTACACTTCCGTGGTCCACAGGAAGTGGGAGTGTCTGCACACACTCCAGACTGCTTGGGTGAAGCCCATAAGGTTGCTATAGTAATACAAACCTATTTAAGGGCTTGGGAGAGGCGACCCACCCATCTATTGAAAAAAAGCCCAATCGGAGGGCAATATGCGCGTAGAGGGGAGGAGTCAAGCCTGTGAGGTCACACAGCCACAGTGGTGAGTATGACTATACAGAGCTGGTTTTAACTGAATATCTTGTAAGTGTTTTTTAATTGGGGCATTTTAATAAATGTTGCAAACAGAGAGCACTATGTATACTCTATTTATTGTTGCATGAATGTGCAGCCATATTCTATCAGGAATACCGAGTAATAACGCTGGTGTGGAGGAAGGAGAAAAGCAGTGGGGTTGTATATATGAGAGATCTTTCTTATGATCCCACTGGGAGGCTACTGATTTGAAAGTGGATACAGAGTAGCTGGTCGGATGTGGAAGAGATGAGACCATAGCTAAAAGAAAGAAAGGAATTGTTTTGAGTCTTTCTGACTCATGTATGAGATGAGCAGGTATAACGGCTGGTGAAGGTGTGCACATAATCTGCTGAAGACACGATTTACACATTGGTAATATATGAATTGAGAAGTCACAATAATTGAGAAGTCACAATAATTCAACGCGGAAAAGTTTCAGCATATGAACTTTAATTGTACACATTATTATATAGATTTATTTATGTATTTATTTATTTGAATATAATTTGATATCACTGGATATTTCACATGATAGATTAACCACTTGCTTGCTGGGCACCTAAACCCCCTCCTGCCCAGACCAATTTTCAGCTTTTAGCGCTGCCACTCTTTGAACGACAATTGCGCGCTCATACAACACTGTACCCAAATGACATTTTTATAATTTTTTTTCCCACAAATAGAGCTTTCTTTTGGTGGTGTTTGATTACCTCTGGGTTTGTTTGTTTTTTTGTTAAAAAAAAGAAAAAAGACAGAAATTTAAAAAAAAAAGAAAAAAGACAGAAATTAAAAAAAAAAAAAGGAAAAAAACAACACCGTTTTTTATTTTAATAATAAATTTTGCAAACAAGTAATTTTCTCCTTCGTTGATGTACGCTGATGAGGCTGCACTGATGGGTACTGATAAGGTGGCACTGATGGACAATAATAGGTGGCACTGATGGGCACTAATAGGCAGCACTGGTGGGCACTGATGAGGTAGCACAGAGTTGGCACGGATGGTGGCACTGATAGGTGTTACGGAAGGGCATTGATAAGTGGCAGTGATGGGCACTGATAGGTGGCAGTGATTGGCACTGATGGGTGGCAGTGATTGGCATTGATCAGCGCTGGTAGGGGACACTGATAGGCAGCACTGCTGGGTGGCAATGATGAGGCACTGATTGGCACAACTGGTGGGCATTGATAGGTGGTACTGATTGCTAGCACTTAGGCACTGATTTGTGGCACTGTGTGGGCACTGGCAGGCGGTATTGGTGGGCACAGATCTTTGGGACCGATGTCCCTTGCACTGAAGCCGGTGATCGGCTTTTTTTTCTCCTCATGCTGCCGGTGTGAGGAGAAAAAAAAACGATTACTGATCTTCAGTTTACATCACATGATCAGCTGTCATTGGCTGACAGCTGATGACGTGGTAAGGGGCTGGGACCCGAGTCTAATTAACTCGGTTATCATAACATGCGCCCTTCAGGGGGCGTTGGGGTGTGCAAAGGGGAGGACGTCTATTGATGCCCCCCCCCCCCCCGGCAAAGTAGATCCACAATGTAGCCGTCATTTGGCTATAGCGTGAATCTGAAGTTAATAGCACTGCACTTATATTTTTAATTTCATCATACAGACTGGCTCCCCAAGCCGTTGTTTACAAAACAAAAAAAAACTGAGAAAATTAAATTTTTTTGGCTTAATAAATTTCATTAATGCTGCAGCAGGCTCTATACATGGTACAGATGTGCCACTTTATAGGAAGACTAAGGGGACCCCCCAGGCACTATATTTAAATGAATTTTTCATTTTTATTGTTATTTCTAATTTTTATGGTTTCACTTTATGCATCAGGAAATCACTACTCATTTAAAAATGATGTTTTTTTTACCAACTTTATTTTTTATTGATACATGGCCCTTATGGCAGTACCCAGGTCCCCATAACCAATTACTTGCATATAAACCTTCAAAATGGGCACTTTCGATTTTTCCAGTTCAGGTCTTGTAGACTTTAAAGCGGTTGTATTGTCCACTTGGTCATTTTTACTTACAGGTAAGCCTACAATAAGGCAATAATATCTCCTTAAATTGTACGGTTTAGGAGATATTCACCTTTCATGCCAGTGATGACAGTGGCGTATGCGCAGTGAAGGTCAGGCGTATTGTGACGGAACGGAGTACCCCCACCTTTGCCTTACAGTTTTTGTTTTTTTTGGGGCATACAACCACTTTAAAAGGGTTTGTTATTCAGTTACAAACTTTTGTGACGATGTTCGGACCAGGGGGGAGGGTTCGAACTTTTGCGATGTTCGTACCGGGGGTTGTTCAGCTCATGCCTAATTGTAATACATAGGGTTTATCACATGTTAACATAACACATAAATCTAAACGGTAGTTTACAAATCATAGTGAAGAACTGTGGGCACAGTACAGACAGAGTTAAGTATCTTAATAATTACACAGTCCCCTTCTAAACATTACAAATCAAGGAGAGCTTGTTTAGATTTTTTTGAAAGTAAAAAGCACTTAACTGCTTAAGGACCGCCTCCTGCACATATACGTCTGCAGAATGGCACGGCTGGGCACAAGCACGTACCGGTACGTTGCTCTTTAAGTGCCCAGCCGTGGGTCGGGAGCTCGCCGCTGGCAGCGTGCTCCCGACACGGTCCTGAGCTCCGTGACCGTGGCCACGGGACCAACGGACCCGATCGCTGCTGGTGTCCCGCGATCGGGTCACAGAGCTGAAAAACGAGGAGAGGTCTGTGTAAAGAAACCTCTCCCCGTGCTTCCTACTATGGCTGTCACCGATCGTCTGTTCCCTGTTATAGGGAAAGACGATCAGTGATGTCACATGCCAGGCCATGCCCCCTAAAATAAAATAAAAATAACATCATACATAACCCCTCCTCGCCCCCTAGTGGTTAACTCCTTCACTGCCAGTGTCATTTACACAGGAATCAGTGCATTTAATAGCACTGATTGCTGTATAAATGACAAAGGTCCCAAAAATGTGTCAAAAATGTCCGATGTGTCCGCCATAATGTCGCAGTCACAATAAAAATCGCTGATCGTCACCATTACTAGTAAAAAAAGAAAATGAATAAAAATACTATAAAACTATCCCCTATTTTGTAAACGCTATAACTTTTGCACAAACCAATTAATAATCGCTAATTGTGATTTTTTTTACTAAAAATATGTAGAAGAATATGTATCGGCCTAAACTGAGGAAAAAAAATGTTTTTTTTAGATATTTTTTGGTGATATTTATTATAGCAAAAAGTTAAAAATATTGAATTTTTTTCAAAATTGTCGCTCTATTTTTGTTTATAGCGCAAAAAAAAAAACGCAGAGGTGATCAAATATCACCAAAAGAAAGCTCTATTTGTGGGAAAAAAAGGACGCCAATTTTGTTTGGGAGCCACGTCGCACAACCGCACAATTGTCAGTTAAATCGACACAGTGCCGAACCGCAAAAAGGGGCTTGGTCCTTTGGCTGCAAATTGGTCCGGGACTTAAGTGGTTAAAAAGGGTAACCAGCAATTTTTACTTATTTTCTAAGCTTTGATATGTCAGCTGGAACATAAAACAAATATAAAGTAGATGTCAATCCAATTTGGCTGTAAAGGTGGAAATACACTTTAAGTACTCCTTATTTACTAAGTTGACCACCACTTCTCTACCATAATAGATCATTTTTGTATAACATTTGAAATGATTGATACATGCTAAAAAATCTGTTCCAAGCTGGTGGGGACTCTCTGTTCATTAGAGAATATATAGCAGAATATGGAAATGTGTGTGGTTTTAAATACTTCTGTTTTTAGTGTTTAGTGTTGATGCAATGTCTTTAGCATTAATGTTTTGTTCCACTAGATGGAGACAAATGGAAACTTTACTTACTTGAAATTTGTACAAGATGTAGAAACGTGCATGTACAAGTACATATACTTTGCTCTTTTTTTTTTACATAGACTTTATAACATCCACTGAATTGATATAAAAATAAAAACAGTACTTTATGCTTGTATTGCCCCAGCTATATTATCTGTGAAAGTATAGTTCTTAAAGGAGAAGTACAGCCAAAGCTCATTTGGTTGTACTTCTCCTGTGGATCACAGGAGTGCAGTTCCTTCTGCACTCCGGTGACCTGTTTTCAGCTGACAGCAGGCTGAAGTCCGCTGTCTGCTTATGTCACAGAGCAGGTCCAGGCTCGGGCAAGATCGTAACACTGTAGTCAGGATCTGCCCACATGCCTGGACCATCACCCAGCCCAGCCTTTCAGCGAGTCGCTAAGAGCTTGAGCTGGCCGCTCCCACCCCTTCAGAGCCCAGTGCTCCAGTGAGCGAGGAGGGGGTAGAGCAGAGAGCGGTAACTGACAGTCATCAGCTCTCTGTTCGGCAAGCTCTGAGAACCGAGCGATCGGCGGTGTTTGATCGCTCAGTTCGCAGTGTTGGAGCCGGTGGGGAAAAGATGCAGCATCGGACTGATGCTGTATCCACCTAGGTAAGTATAAATCTGCAAAAACCCCATACTATATAATTTTCTGTGAAAAACAAATGAATTTCCCTCTCTAAAGCCCCAATTATCTTGGAGTTGTGTAGGAGAGATTCGTCTACTCTCCAAGACCACTGTCAGGCCGGGACGTCCTTGAGCTTGAGGACCATATCAACCAGAGCGTGGTGTGAGAGAGTTATTGAGTTGATTTCTGTCTTCCATAGCCCATCTATCAATTGATGATCCAATAAAATATAGTCAATTCTAGAATATAATGACCGTATCGCGCAATAGTATGTAAAATCCTTATCTCTTGGGTGTAAGATTCTCCATACCTCAACCAACTGCAATTGATAACGTTTTGTGTTTGATAGCCCTTAAGTATTTTCCTTCTGACCTCAAAGATAGAGGCTGAGTATCCAGAGCTGGATCAAAGACAAAATTGAAATCTCCTACCACTATTAATCTTCCCTCCCTAAAACCTTTAAATGTATTTAGTACTTTTTTCAGGAAGATGGTAGGGCATATATTAGGGCAGTATATATTCACCAAGGTATAATACATATTAAATAAGGACCCCTTGATGAACCGATACTGCCCCTCTGAATCCGCCTCCATTGCCTTTAATGTAAATCGTATGTTCTTATCAAACACTATTGCTGTCCACCTAGATCTTTTGTTATAGGAATAACTATGCCTCCATGTGGGAACATTTTTAGATTTCAGACTAATTTTTGAAGACCATTTTAGATGGGTTTCTTGCAGGAATACTATATTAGCTGAAAATCCTTTCAGCTCTTGTGATATCTGATACCTTTTATTAGGGCGATTTAATCCTCTTACATTATATGTGATTATTTTCAAAGGTGCCATATTATGATGAAAAACTCCATACATCTTACACTAAGAGCACAGTGGAGGGCAAAAGACAAAGGAGGGACGCCTCCCTTTACTCCAGGAATGTGCCATTTAGACATCAAAAACAAACATCTTAGTACAAACATATTACATTGAAACAACCTAAAACCCTCCCCAACCTCCCCTCCCTCCCTCCACATTGTAAACCATTGTTATAGCTCCTCCAGCCTCTGCCCAGTAGGGCATCCAGCTGGATGAGCCATCCCTTGAGGGCTTTTATATGTCCAGCTAATCCCTCGGACCTCATCCCCAATAAATTAGGAGTGGTTCCGGAGGTGCAAGTGGGCATAGCCACACAATGTCCTTTCCCCCCCAGGTGTTTTTCCCACATACTTTCTACTTACTCCATAAGCTTAAACTGTCTTCTACTTCCCTAATTACCTCTTAAACATATTTCAAGACTCTATACTTTATTCCATTCTTGATCTTTCAATTTCTTCCAAGTTGGCGGCCTCTTCTCCCAGTTCTCCAACTTTATAAATGGTAGACCAAGTTTATTCCAAAACTCTTTTATATCTTCTGGGAAGCGTAAAGTTGCTGAGACCCCCTGATTCTTAGCGATCAAACAAGCCGTAAACCCCCATCTATAACTGATGTTATTTTCTTGTAGACGACTTATGAGGGGTTTCAGTGCCCTTCTACGGGCTAACGTTTCTGGGGATAGATCTGTAAAGATTAATAGCTTATTTCCCATATAATCCATCGATATGAAGTTTCCTGTACTTTGAGACACCTGTTCTTTCATATCATAATGATGAAATCTTGCTATAACATCCCTTGGGAGATCTCCAGCCAATTTGTTAATTTTCTGTGTTCTATGAATTCTTTCAAATCAGAGAGGCATAGATGCTTCTCTTTTCAAGGCTTTGTTGAATACTTCCCGCAAAACATCTTCTTATACTGCATCTTTGACTGTCTCTGGGCGCCTCTTACCCTTAAGTTTTTCCTTCTACTTTGGTTTTCTTGATCCTCTAGTTATTGAATATTGAATATTTCTTCATCCAAGTATGTTTCTATATCTTAAACTCTCTGTAGGACATTCTGAATGTTCCTTCTTGTTGCATTAATTTCAGCTTTGATCTTGAGTTTAAGATGGGACATCTGCCATGTCTTGTTTTGTTTGGAGCTCTTGTAAATCTTCAGACTCTATTGTCTGCTGTAGTTGTCCTCCTGAAGATAACTGATCTGTTACGTTACTCTTAGCTTGTGGGGGCTGGGCGTTTTTACTCTTTTGTGTTCCATCAATCATCGTTTTACCTCCCTCTACTTCCCCTTCCATGCTCCCATTGTTTTTTGCTGATTCTACTGACAGCGCTGATGCATGCTTATTTATATTTTCTACTGCCTGGTCTGTCCCATCTTGAACCAAACATGGTTTTATAGTATTGCGACTCCCTCCTTCCACCTAATTAGCCTTTGCACCCCTTCTGACCATTATTCTGCTTTTATAATGGCTATTGCTCACAGCACTTTCTATACTTTAACACAGGGCTTGACAAATTTGCTTGGAATCTAGGAGCCAGCTTAAAAAGTTAGGAGCCAGGTCGGTAACGGCGATCCGGACCTGTCCCTGGCCTGACATGGAGACGAGTGAGGGGAAGATAGCGCCGCAGCCCCCCCCCCCTTTTTTTTTCCTTAATTAAAATAATTTTTTATTTTTTACTTTTTACAAAAAAAAAAAAATATATATATATATTTATATATATTTATATATAATTAAATTAATAAATAAATAAATTAATAATATATATATAATATAATGAGAAGCCATTTACCAGCCACCACACTCACCGTTGGGCAAAAGGCGCCAGATGACGCCCGCAATCACTTCCTTCTCTTCACTTTGGGAAGGAAATGGGCGGGCAGTGAAAAACAGGCAGGGGAGCTTCACTCCATTAGGAATTAGCATTATTGGAATAGGGTGTAATTTCTACATCCACCACAAGATGGCGCCAGACTACCGAAAGATTTTAGAAGGCCGCAAAGCCGCGGCCTCAATTACTGGCCGGCGCGGCCCGATGCAATTGCGCGGCGGAGTTCGGGGTCCAAATGGAGACGGGATACCCCAGCAGCATTGCCCCAGTCGCCAGGACACGAATTCTAGGCGCAAATGCGACCAGGCGCCCGGGGTTTGTCGAGCCCTGCTTTAACATTTATTTTATTTACTGTAACTGTAGTTGCTGAAATTCCCCAACAAAGAGGAAATATCAATAAATAGCCACAGAGAATAACCCAAGGCGATAAGCTAGGAGAACTAGATCTATCAATAATCTAAACAGCCACTACACAAATTTGCACAAATATGCAAACATCCAATAAAATAATTGTAAGAATAAATGTGGCATTAGAGTAATCATTATAAACTTTTCAAATAAAATAAAAAATAATTTTTTTTTTAGTGTTCAATTATTATACAGGAGCATGGTCTATACATAGACAAAGTACGATCCTATAGTAAAAATGTTCTGCCTCCTAAAAACAATAGAATACTATAAACGGATAGTCCAGTTTTCCTAGTAAAGTATTTAGATAGCAATTTTTATAGTCCAGTTCCCTAGTAAATGTGTAAATAGATAAGCCAAAAAAAATACAACTCAAAAACCAAAGTAGCTAACAGGTATAACAATAAGTAGTTGTTATAGATCCAAATGGGGGTCAGGTATAATATCCACTATGCAGTTACTATATATTAAGACTGCCGTTACTAATAGCTGTGATATATCACTTATTCAGGTGCTGTGTTGATGGTGTCCAGATTTTATCATAAACATAGAGAAGGATGTGCAGATGGATTTAGAGGCTTGAGAATATCAATTCCAGTAACTTTACATTAAACATTTTTAAAAGTAGATCTATAGAGATGTAGGAATGTGCTGGTGGCCTGCTAATCGCACAATGGCTATGCAGGCTGATTTACTGATGGGGATTTTGCAGGTAGGTATGCAGTCAAAGTTGTATAAATCTATATGAATATTTATCTGATGTTAAGAGAATGTTTATTATATTGAATGATCAAATCTTGAAGAAATGTACTCAAGTAGTTGTGCATTAGCTATGGGGGGGGGGGATGCAGGTTAGTATGCTGAGTTTGCAAGCGGGTATGCGGGTGTTTAATTTCTATATAGTCCTATGCTGCAGTAAATAATGGTAAGCAAACAGACTTAAGATACAGCAGGTATGCTCATAAAAAGACAAGTGATTGCTAATGTATTTCCACCTGATGTAGGGTCTCCTTCCCTCCTTCCAGAAGCTTAACAAACACTCAATGGAATATCAGAGAGAAGAGAAAAGTAGCAGAACTGCCACTAGTTCATTATTGGTCCTGTTTATACTGGTCCTCTCTCAGTCTCTACGTCATACAAACTTATATACAGGCTTTTATACAGTCAGTGCCAGGTTACCATTCCTAGAGCCCTTCCAATCCAGTCCCGACTAATGCAGCACCATCATCTGCCAATGTTACTGTCTCTACTGCACCCCTACACCGCCTTCTTTACCTCTCCTGTAGACCTCCTGCGTCCTCAGGGAACTTCAATGGTCTACAGTTCTTTATCTTTTGCAAGAAGCTTCTCGCTCTGGCCCCCTCCTCCGTAGCTCCCCGCTCCCCGGCTGAACACACTGGACCTACTGTGGGGCACGGTGTGTGGAAGCTGACCCTCCCCTTGAGTGCACGCCACTCCATACTCGGCTCCACTCATCACTCGCCTCTCCAAGGCAATGATCCTCTCTGAAGGGGGCTGAACCGTTCCGACCTCCTCCACCGACAGGTCAGGTGACACTCGCGGAACTACAGCAGCCTTTCCCAACTCCAAACCTGAAGCTGCCACTCCGAGCACCCCTCTTTCTCTTGGGCTCCCAGCAAGCGATCTTTGGGGAACAAGCATCACCCGAACAGTAGCAGCCGAGGACAGATGGGTAGTGGCGGGCAGCAAACCCAGCCAGAGCAGCCCCTTTCTGGATAGTTGCATCAAACGCATTTGGATCCAGCCTCAGCCGATGCATCTGTCTAGCTATAGATCCAGCTAACAAGCAGGCCACAGAAAATAACGAGGAATCAGGAATTAAGTGTCAGGTGCTGCTTATGTGGGAGATCCCTCTCTCCTAATGATTCACCTGGGGAGACACATGGAGCTCATAGCTACACACTGCAGCACAGCACCATGTTGTTGCTCCACCCTCAGCTGCTGTTCACCCAGGCTTGTGATAGTTAAAGAAAATATTTTTTTTTCAGCATGTTGTCAAGGAGCCGGCGCCTGCTGGCATCCTTAACAACCAGGAAACAGCTGGTTGTTAAGGAACGACAACCATCTGTGTCATTAATAACCAGTGAATAGCTGAGTGTTAAGGAGTCGTCGTCCGCCATTTCCTTAACAACGATGACTCATCGGCTAGAATGTTGTCTGAATGTAAACAAAAGGAGAGACAGCAACAGCATAAAATCATTTTTTTTTTTAAACAGTAGATGAGTCATAGTTGTTAACCACTTCCAGCCCGGCCAATTCTGACATTTCTCTCCTACATGAAAAAAAAAACTTTTCTTTTTGCTAGAAAACTACTTGGAACCTCAAAACATTATATATATTTTTCAAGCAGAGGCTCTAGAGAATAAAATAGTGGGTGTTGCAAATATATATGTCGCTGGAAAATTGTGCAGTGGTTTTTCAAATGCAAATTTTTGGGAAAAAACATACTTTGATAAATGTTTTAATGCACAAAAACACAATATAATGCTCTTTTGTATTAAAGTAAGTAAATAGACACCAAACTTGTCGTGCTTTAAAATTGTGTATGCCCGTGGAATGGCACCAAATAACGATACCTAAAAATCTCCATAGGCAATTATTTAAAAGCATTTACAGGTTAACAGTTTTGAGTTACACAGGAGGTCTGAGACTAAAATTATTTCTCTAGCTCTAATGTTCATGGCAATACCTCACATGTGTAGTGCGATTTCCATTTACATGTGTCCAGGACTTATGTCCGCATTTGCATTTGCTCAGTGGGACAGTGGAGCTTTACATTTTTTATTTTTTTTATTTAAACATTTTTTAACACAGTATCTTTACTTCTTTTTAATCAGCTTTATTGCTATTACAAGGAATGAACAACATCCCTTGTAATAGCATGGGTCGTGACAGGTCATTTCTATGGAGAGATCTGGGGTCTATTAGAGCCGATCAGACACATTTTAGTCTCATCTGACCATAACACCTTTTTCCATGTGGCCTCAGAATCTTCAGGGTGCGTTTAAGGTGGTCAGATGAGACTAAAATGGAATTATTTGGCCTTAACACCAAACAATATGTCTGGCGGAAATCCAATACAGCTCACCATTCAAATAACACCATTACTACATTAAAGCATGGAGGTGGTAATATCCTGTTATGGGGGAGTTTCTCTGTAGCAGGAACTGAAGCACTTGTCAGGATAGAAGAAAAATTGATGTGGCAAACATCATCAAATTCTTGAGGAAAATCTGCTGCCCTCTACTGGAAAGTTGTCAATGGGAAGAAGGTTTACCTTCCAACATGACAATGACCCAAAGCACGCAGAAAAAATTACCACGCAGTGGTTAAAGGGTAAAAAAGGAGAATGTCCTTGCATGACCTAGTCAGAGGGCCGGATTAAGAACATCATAGGCCTGGTGCTGAGGATTATGGTGGGGGCTTTTTCTTAAAAAATAAAATAAATAATTAAAAATGCAAACAATTTTACTTATAACAAATTAAACTAAATAGAGAGAGGGAGGTTGAGAGAAAGATAAAGGAAATGAGAGAGGGGTAAGGAAAGGAGGATGAGAGAGAGAGAGAGAGGATGTGAATGAGCAACACAGCCTGGCCAAGGCAAGTGACAGAAGGCACAGAACCCAGAAGGAAGACAGGATGAAGATGGAACAAAAGTTTGCCCATTCTAGAGCTGGTAACATTGAGGATATTCAATACAATTTTAAAGAACTGTTTTTGTGTGTAAGAGGCATAGGGGAGGAGTATGGTTGGTATAAAAGTGGGAGGTATGTGCAGGTGAGGGAGAGGAATGTGGAGGGTATAACAGTGGGCACCATGTACAGGAGAAGAGTGTGGGGGGTATGATGGGGGCAGTATGTACAGGAGAGGAATGTGGAGAGAAAGATAGTTGGCAGTATGTATGGGAGAGGAGTGTGGAGGGTATGACAGTAGGCAGTATGTATAGGAGAGTAATGTGGAGGGTATGACAGTGAGCAGTATGCACAGGAGAGGAGTGTGGAGGGTATGAGCATGGGCAGTATATACAGGAGAGGAGTGTGGAGGGTATGACAGTAAGCAGCATATACAGGAGAGGAATGTGGAGGGTATGACAGTGAGCAGTATGTATAGGAGAGGAGTGTGGAGGGTATGACAGTGGGCACTATGTATAGAAAAGAAGTATGGAGCATATGACAGTGGGCTCTATGCACAGGTGAGGAGAATGAAGGAATCTGGGAAGGAAAAATGTAAAGGTTCTCCAGGACCATATCCCATATCTCCAGGACCATAGCTGATAGGATCCCCAAATATTACCAGTAGTGGGGTAGATCTTCAGCTACTTACCCCCTAAATTTAAGCTCTATGTGATCCCTGGTCGCCCTGGTGAGCCACGACTCTCAAAGTATTTTTTTTCCTAATGGGCCTAACTTAAGGTAAGGGGCCTGTGTAATAGCCCCTATGTTAATCTGGCCCTGGTCAGAGCCCAGACATAAACCCATTGAAAATCTGTGGAGTTAATTGAAGATTGCAGTCCGCAAATGGACACCATCAAATTTAACAGAACTCAAGCAGTTCTACAAAGAAGAGTGGGGAAATATTGCAAAGTCTAGATGTGCAAAGTTAGTAGAGCCATATCCCAACAGACTAAAGGCTTTAATTTAAGCACAATGTGTCCAACAAAATACTGTCATAAAAGGGGGGGGGGGGGGGGGGTGATCATTTTTCCAACTCAGTGATTCTGTTTTTTATTTTTATTTTTTGACATGTCTTTTAGGAAACCATCTGATTTCTGCATTTAGTGAGGTTATATCACTTTTCTTGCATTCCTGTACATATGGATTAAAACCTTATCAGGTTCAAACTAATCCCAGTCCAAAAAAAAGAAAAAAAAGCAGCTATTTAAATATGTATTGTATATTGTAAATGTACATACATATTATATAACAATCCTTATTACATAAAAGATGCAGCAATTCAAACATAATGTATGCTCCAACACTTACATAAACAACACTTACATAACAGCACTTACATAAACAAGCAGATGTACATTAAAGCTAGATTTTCCTATTGCCAGTGAAAGCATCATCCATAAGTTTCTTCCACAGGTCAACATATTAGGATATCACTAACATTAGTAATTTATACCTAAGATCAAGAGATACTTAAATAAATGTACCGTACATACAATTCCGAAAGAACATTTACTGTATATACTGATACTGTTTTCTTCATCTGATCACATAAAGACATTAAAGTCTATAAACAGAACTACACAAACTGAAATGCCAGCTATAAGAACAAATCAATGTTATTAAAGTGGCATCACTAACGCAGGGCACTCAAGGCATCCCCCTGCATTGCCTGACACTGCAGCAGCTGGCATCTCTCCTCACCAGCTGCCTGTCACAAAAGAAAAATAGTAAATGTCAGTTTAGAGGCAGGCTGTGCGTTACATACTCCTGACCCCTGCCCTTTGTGTGTTATGTTCTCCTAAACCCAGCACTGACTGCAGCACTCTTACATACTCCTGACTCTTGAACTCTTTGCAATACACACTCATTACATACTCTTTACCAAAATGTTCATTGTCCCAACAGTTTTTGTTTCAAATAACAGCGCTCCAACCATCAAAAAGTAAAAAAACATAAAACAAACACGGAGTTATTTATGAAAGGCAAATCCACTTTGCACTACAAGTGCACTTGGAAGTGCCGTCGATGTAGATGTGAGGGGAAGATCTGAAATGAGAGGAAGCTCTGCTGATTTTATCATCCAATCATGTGCAAGCTAAAATTATGTTTTTTATTTTCCTTGCATTTCCCCCTCAGATCTACAACGACCGCACTTCCAAGTAAACTTGTAGTGCAAAGTGGATTTGCCTTTAGTAAATAACCCCCACAGTGTTCTTCTAAATTAAGTGTCATTTAAAGTGCGACATTCATGTGAAAGTCCATCAATTCAGTAGCGTCCATCAATAGTACAACTTTCAATTTGCCTCTTTCTTATATAATAAACAATGCTACCTAAAGTGCTTCATGTAGGTTGTGCAAAAATATATCCTCTCCCAATCATAAAGTGCTTTGCCAAACAAAAAGTGCTCCTATGGTCCACCTCGATGCGCCACCACACTCAAGAACTCACCAGACAAAATTGACCCCCCACAATGCAGTAGGTCTATTTGCACTTTTTCTTCCAAGGGGTTAAACATCCAGGGTAATACCACTTTTTCCTCCCAATACCATCAGGGATATCATAAAGTCAGAGGAGAAAAATGATCCAATAGTAAGAAAACTTTTTTAATAAAGCAACCAATTCATACATCCATAAAAAAACATTAGCTATAATGTTCACATATACCTGTGCATTCTGCCCTGCATCTGGGTTAATTAGCGCGTTTGTGTAACAAACCGGCTCCTCTATAACAAGTGCGAGCTGCGCTCGTTCTCCTGATCACTCGGGCTTCTTATCACTTCTGGGTGTCCTCGGTGGAACAACGTCACTTCCTGTAGCTCCGCCTCAACGCACCTTTCCTGATGACATCATTACGGCAAAACGAGACGTTGAGGCAGATCTACAGGAGGTGACTTTGTTCCGCTGAGGACACCCGGCAGCCACCTTTGGGGGAAAGCACAAATAGACCTACTCCATTTGTGGGGGGTGTCAATTTTGTCTGGTGAGTTCTTGAGTGTGATGGTGGCTCTTCAAGGTGGAGTGGAGCATGGGAGCACTTTGTGTTTGGCAAAGCACTTTATGATTGGGAGAGTATATATTTTCGCACAACTTGCACAAAGCACTTTAATTAGCATTGATTATTATACAAGAAAGAGGAACATTTTAAATTGCGCTATTGATGGACATTACTGATTTAATGTACACTTTAAAGGACACTTAATTTAAAAGAACACTGTTTGTTTTATGTTTTTTGATATTTGGAGCGCTGTAATTTGAAACAAAATGTGATTTTAACAAGTTAGGTGTTGTACACAGCAGCTGATATTTTTAGTCACTGAGCCACTTTAGGTTAAAGTTGTCCAAATAGTTGCTGGTTGCTAAGCAGTCACTGATTATTTTAAATGGAAGTACGATTAAAGCTTTTTTGGCCATACCTTTTTTTCTGGGTCAAAGGAGTGCTTTTACTTTTACCCAGAATCAGCTGACAGCGGGCTGAAACCCGCTATTGGCTGATGTAACAGAGCCAGTCCAGGCTCTAAAAGGATCCCAACAATAATGTCGGGATAAACCCAAATGCCTAACCAACAGCTTGCTCAGCCTTTCAGTGCACCACTGAAAGCCTGAGCCTACCACTCTTGCCTCCTCCCCACCCTGGTGTTCCAGTGAATGCTGGAGGGGCATAGCAGAAAACGGTGACTGACAGCCACCACTCTTTGCTCAGAGCAGACCGAAAACTGAGCGATCAGCAATCATGTGATCGTTCCGTTCTCGGGCTTGGAGTTGGTGGGGAACAGCTCCAGCTTTACAGCAATGCTGCAGCATGGAGGGGAGTATAGATTTTTTTGTGAACCTCATACTTCTCATTTAATGAAGTTAAATGAAGTTCTTCTTTATGTTAAGCTGGCCATAGATGGTTTGAATCTCCATGTATGGGCAAGCTAAATATACCCATGTTGATCAATCAATTACTGTTATAGCCACTAGCAATAAGCACTTGTGGTTGCAGAAAATACATTTGCCTCATCTATGGCCGGTGTTCTGAAAAAAAGTGTCTGCCTATTGAATAGTGTCCGGCCCCTACTGTGCAGGCACAGCGCTTACGCAGTATGGAGATCAAGGAGACTCCGAAAGCCACTGAGCACTGAGTCCAGGTTGAAGCCCCACCATCCAAGTGGACATATGGTTGCTCATAGTAACAGGGCCCCTCATGAGCTCGCTTCGATCGCCACGCTTCGGGCACAGCCTCGCTTCGGGCACAGCCTCGCTTCGCTTGCCTCTTTTTTATTCTAACGCTATGTCCACTTGGATGGTGGGGCTTCAACCTGGACACAGTGCGCAGGCGCCGTTTATCTTCAGAGATGTTAAGCTTCTCCTTGTCCCCTGTACTGCGCAAGCGCAGTACAGGGCGGACACTATGTGATGGGGGACACTATCTGATCGGACACCGGCCTTAGGCAAGCAGAGGAAACCAGAGTTACTATATCAAACACAGAAATGAACAAGATACATTGGTCTACTTTCAACAAGGTGCAGCACCATATTGATAGCTTCTGGGTAGACAAAAGGAAAATCAACAAGTTATCCAAAGTAGGTAGGTGAATCTGCTTTGATGGACTTGTTTGTTTTTCAGTAGGTGGGTACAGGTGTGTAGATCTAAGAACACATATGCACAGTCAGATTTAGCAATGGCCCTTTGCAGGCAGGAACTTGAAGCCCCTTGTTATTTATCAGATTACAGTGATCAGCTTGCACTTCCCCTCCTGTGACTACTGGTCCCAGCACCACCTTTTCAGGCACTGCCAAACCACCTGGCTGCAGCTGCCCCTTTTACTTAGCCCTCCAGGCTAACTTTCCTCCATAGTTCTCCAGACAGACTCACACCAGCCCACCTGGCTGACTCTGCAGGTGATCTCCCAGGGAAAGGATGAAGATTTGGTACACTACGGTCTTCAGGGAGAACTCACTACATGTGGCAGTCTCCCCCCTTGTAAGTCCCTAGTAGTGCTGCTCTACTCACACTTAAGCCTCGTACACACGATCAGATTTTCTGACGACTGAATGTCCATTTTTTGTGGCATGCTAGTCACATGTCGAAAGTGAAGAGGTTACTCACAAAACGAAAATTCTCATACGACAGAATACAACGCCAGAAGTGATGTGTTGAATAGTTTTGTATGTATTCTTTCTTTTCTGAGCATGCATAGTCTTGTTCATACGATATTTTTTTTGTACGAAAACCATACTAATGAAATAAAAATCGTACGTTGAGTTCACATCCAACAAAAATTTTATAGTCTGTACATCCAGCTTTTGTCTGCCAAAAAAGCAAATACAGCTGTGGAAAGCACCGATCCAAAAGCTTGTCGTACAAATTTTTCCAACCGATTTTCGTATCTTGTGTACAGGCCTTTAGACATCTCGACAAATCAATTAATTCAGAAATATCCAAATTAACAAAAACTCGTTTAACAAATTTTTCAGAATATTCGAAAATTCGGTAATACAGAAATTTGAAAATAAGAAAGAAAATTCAAAAGAACGAAAATCTGAAAATTCATTAGCTAGTTATTATTATTTTGAATTTTCGGATTTTGTTCTTTCAAATTTTAGGATTTTCTTTCTTATTTCCAGATTTTAAAATGTTCATATTTTTTAATTTCTGAATTTTCAAATTTACAAATTTACGTATTTCAATCATAACGAATGACCCAAAAAAATAAAAAATGAATGAATGAAACCAACACATTTTTTGGCAGTGCACATACTCACACTGTTCCTTCACTTACTCTCATGCCTCCAGTAAGGGCCTCTTACACAGCTTTAGGCCTGGGCCCCCTGGGCCTGACCCCTTTACATCAGAGCTTACCTCTTTCATTAGGGTTCCCAAAGTTCCCCCCTTACATCCCCAGAGCCTCCGTCTCGTTTCATCAGTGTCCACAGAGTCACCTCCCCACACTTACATAATGGTCCCAAGAGTTCCCTCTCCTTAAATCAGTGTCTCCAAAGTCCACCCTTACATCAGGGCCCCCCAGAGTCCCCCTCCTTAAATCAAGGTCCCCCAGAGTCTCACCTTACATCAGGGTCCCCCTCCTTAAACCAAGGACCCCAGAGTTCTCCCTTACATCAGAGTCCCCTTTTCATTAGAACCCCCAAAGGGTCCCTAGAGCCCCCTTACATCAGGGTCCCTAAAACCCCCTTACATTAGGGTCCCTAAAACCCCCTTACATCATGGTCTCTAGAGCCCATTCCCTTTCAATAGTTTCCCCAAAGTTAAAAGTGAAGAGCAGAGGGAGTTAAGGAGAGTGGAAAGGTGTAAGAGAATAGTTTGGGTAGTGGAAGAGAAGGGAGTATTGTGATCCCACCTTTCATCATGATCCATTCCTTCACATTGTAGAAGTCGGCTACAGGACAGGTGGAAGCTGGAAGGCTGGGCACTGGGACCGGATAGGTTTTATGGAGGAACTTCCTCCTTCTTCTCTAAATGCCAGGGCCTGGGGTAGGGGCAAGAATATGATTAGTTGCTAGTACATGGGCGGTCCTAGCAACCAAACCCTAGACAAACAAAGATTTGGGGGGGTCACACCCTAAACAATGCATAAAAGATGGTGCAGCCATAAGACCATACAGACAGAAAAAAAAGATTACAGCGCACACATACAAAAATCATATTTAACTCCTGCGAGGCTATTTAAAAACACCTGAGCATATTCAGAAAATATGGGGATTTAGTTACACTATATGGCCATATAGTGCTAAGTCCTCTACTATGTCAAAGTACCCCAATATCAGTGTTTTTTTCTTCAGCAACCGAACCCAGACACTGTGAAAAGTGGGTGGCGATGGCGGATGCTGTCAGCAGCCATGCGGTACATTCAGGGACAGCTCTGATTGCTGCACAGCCTATGCTGTTGCTGTTGCTGAGCCGACTGTGGCAGCAGGGATGTTGACTGGGTACTTGGGCAAGATGCTCTGGGAAGTTTG
Organism: Lithobates pipiens; assembly: GCF_037356315.1. NCBI lineage: Eukaryota > Metazoa > Chordata > Amphibia > Anura > Ranidae > Lithobates > Lithobates pipiens. The sequence goes on from NW_027507748.1 coordinate 573,417,826, forward strand.
GTCCCAGCAACAGCTGACCATGGCTGCGCCCTAGGCAGCAGTGCGCCCTAGGCGGCTGACTAGTTTGCCTAGTGGTAGCACCAGACCTGGTTGCCATCTTTTCAAGGATAATATACCAGCCTCATGATCCCGTTCCTCGTTCCCATTTTTACTAAAAAAACGTAACCACAAGTCAAGCAGCCCCCAGAATTAGAAAGGATTAGACCGCTGTAGAGTGCTATTTTTATATAGAGGGGGGTCTTTGAACCCAGTACTAATAAAACAAGAGTAATCGAAAACTTTAAAGTTCAATACCACTCTTCACTAATTTCACACTTTACAAGTTTCACAATTCTAGTAGTAGAAATCGAACCTGTTCATTTTGAATAGAACAAGAAAATGTATATAAACTACAATAATATAGATAATCATATATATATACATACATACATGATACAAGAATATTTAAAATGAAGGGCCATTTTCATTTTAAAATTTGAATATCCAGTTAATTAAACTGTGATGCAATATAATTATTTTATATTTAAGTATGAACATTTAGAATTGTGTTATTTCATTGAGTTAAAACTATATCTCAATTGAAGAAGCAACGGTTTGATCACACCAATAATGGTATGGTAAAAGGTATGATTCTAGCTAGGAAGAATGTGGTTAGTCAGATCTCAAACTTTACTCATCAAGATAGGCAAACCTCTTGCTCTTATATAAATTACTGAAAGCAGGATAAGTACATTACAGCACAGATCATGATATAACTACAGGATAGACCTTTGACTTGCATCTGGTACAAACAAGTGTTATTCTGATAACCTTGCCTGGCCTGTTGCTGAACTAGAGCTAATCATATTCCAGTATTCCATTCCCCAGACAGTACTTACTCATATCAGGCATTTATAAAAATATATAAATACAAATTTCCATGTATGTAATCAATCAAGAAAAAAATCAAGTAAAAAAAAAAAAAAATAATGAACACAGTGTCCACAATTAATAAAGTGCATCTGTGCCTTTTACAAGTTGAAGAAAAAAAAATGTCAGATGTGAAGTGAATCTAAAGTTCCAGTGGTTCCAGTCCCAAAGGTAGGCACAATGTTTAACAGACCCACACCCTCTTAAGCCCCATACACACTATCAGATTATCTGCTGAGTTTTTCCTTCAGATTTACCAAAACCATATAATATGAGGACAAACCTTAGGAGTTTCAATGTGTATGCAATCAGGCAGGCCCTTCTACTACATGGTTTTGGTAAATCTGAAGGAAAAACTCAGCAGATAATCTGATAGTGTGTATGGGGCTTTAAAAGAGGCTGATTGCATGTGGGTGACTGATCCCAGGATGGATCCTCTCAGCGCTTCAAATCCTCTAAGTGTCCATTCACACTTGTACTTCTCCAAATTAGCTTGACTTTGGCATGCAACTTTGGATGGGTATGACTTGGATGTGACTTTGGCCAAAGACAATGGACAACTGTTACATGTAAAACATTAAGGTACAACTTTCATGCAGGGTTAACATTGAAGTCTCTGGCCCTCGAGTTGCATGAAAGTTGGACCAATGTAGTGCATGAATTAATTTGAAGTTGCTGCAACTTCAAGTCATACATATATGAATGGTTATCATTGGCAAACATCGGGTATGAAATGTAAATAAGCCTTAGCGCTGATATTGTAAATATGTATAGACAAGATATAAAAATAAAATAAATTGAAAAATAGAAAAAAACTAAATGACTAGGCTGTGACCATGTCAGTGTTCTGTCACTTTAAAGTTAATATTGTGTCTAATGGTGCGATCAAATCAACTTTCTATTTCATTGACTGCTCAAAAATTATAAGTGCTTCACATTAGCCCACAATGGCTGGGGCTGCCTAACCAATATTTATCAAACTATATTGACCACTGTGCAAATATACAATATAATGTGCAGAAATTATGTAAACAAATATCCAAAGTGCAAGGTGCTGTGCAAATAACGCAATATTAAATATGTGCAAACACTAGTGTATACTAAAAATTCCACTAAATCATTTAAATAAATGCCAAAATCCAAATCTATTAAAGTGCAAGTGTGCTATTTCCCATAATCACACCTACTGATCAGTGCAAGGTACCAGATAAATCATATATAATCAAAAATTAATATATATATATATATATATATATATATATATATAAATAAATCTGTGCAAACAACTATGGCAGTGCACTATGCCCAAAATTACTTATAGTCAAATTTATGACCTCAAATCTGCATATATAATAGTCACTTAATCCATATCCATATGCAGCTTCAAATGCAGTTGGATCCCAATCAAAGAAGGTGCCACTTATATCTTCACAATAGCTCCAAGCAGTGTTACTCACGATCATATCATTCAAGAGTACGAACACTTTTCCAAACGATATTACTCATGATCGTATTATCCCAGGTAAGAGCACTAAATAAAGAAAGCTTTCATTGCGCAATGATTGCCATTCCTGCATGCTACACACACAACAATTTCACTCACATAACCATGACCGCCAAGTAGCGCATTCAAACAATCAGCTGGAAGCAGGCGTTCCCCACACAGACTTCCCTGATAGCTGTGTTCACGAAGGCTCCAAACAAGTAACGTCACTGGCTCCACCTGACGCGCTGCATCATATGTCACATATGACCCTTGATAAAGTGTGTTTTGAGTTTTTTTCACACGTCATTGATGTGTTTTTAATGCGTTATTGATGCGTTTTGCATTTTTGGGAGGTGTCTGCTGTCTTGTGTAAGAAACCAGCAGAAAGCATCAAAAACACTGCATTTTTGATGCATTCCGCTGCTTTTCCTTTGAAGTCTGTGGAACCAAAACCAAAATCACAACCTGCTGTGGGAAAAATGGTCACTGACCCTTTCCCAAAAACGTACTGGTGGGAAGCGTACAGATGTGAACATGACCCATAGGAAACCATGTTAAATGGACTGTAGTGCATTTCTACAAAACTGAAAATGCAGTGAAAACACATAAGTGTGAACCATGCATTAGAGGGATTGAAGCGCTGAGAGGATCCGTCCATCCTGGGATCAGACACACATGTGGTCACTCTCTTATTAAGAGGGTGTGGGTCTGGTAAGCATATTGCTTAGTTTTGGTGCTGGGCTCATTGGATCTGTGGATTCATTTACCTCTGCAACTTGCAAAAGGCTCTGAAGAACTTTATTGATTGTGGACACTGTATCTATCTATTTATTTATTCATTAATTAACGTTTGCGCTTGATTTATGAATGTTTCTTGATTGATTACAAACTTTTTAAAAAGTATTCATTAGTTTATACATATGTGCTCTGAATGTTTTCTCATAGTAAATTTCTTATCAGCGCCGACGGATTATTTGATTATGAATTGATATAATGAGTTTTTTTTTTTTGGGTGCTGCAATTTATTTACATACTTTTTGGGATTAGCATACATCAATTCTTTTTGTAAGATGCCTTACCATACCACTGAGCACAGACTTTTTGTATTTGATTTTTCAAAAAGACAAAACTTACAGAATATACCTTTTGGTTTATGTCTGGTACATACATATTCTGATAATGGGACTTGGGGCTTAACCTGAGCTGATATTATTCCAGTATTCCATTCAGCAAGTTTGCCCAGACAGTTCTCAAATCAGGCGGTTTTTAAAACTACTGTACACATTAAAGTGAACCTATATTCTATATATACAGTATTACTTATACACTCATATTAGAAGCTCTTGTTCATAAGATATGAAGCACTGGCACTGTAATTACTCTTGCATAATTACACAAAAATTATGTTGCAGCTTATGCTGCCAGAAAGTGTATTTCCACTTTTGCAGTCTAATTTGAAAAAACAAAATTATATATTTATTATGAGTTACTATCCACACAGCATGCCTAAGAATTTTATACTTTTCTAGGTAGATTTATTTGGAACAGGTCCCAGACAGACTGTAAGCTGTTTAATTTGTTTGCAAATTAAGGGTGGTCTTTGATATGCATATGATGTCGGTTAAAGCATTAAAGCAAGTTAACTTCCCTGGCGGTATGATTAGTTCTGGTTTTAGGTGCTGAAAGCGGTACAATTATTTTGCATGGAAATTTGGTGTTTTATATTGTAGTCCTGTAATTCTTAGGCCGCGTACACACGCGCGGACTGTTCGCCCAACCTTGTTCGGCAAACAGTTTGTCAAACAGTCCGCTCAAAATTTGCATGAGCGGACTTGCCCACACACGAGCGGACTGTTTGACGAACAAGGTTGGGCAAACAGTTCGCTCAACTTTTGAAATGAACGGACTCGCCCACGTAAGGAGGAGGCAAATCCGCCCATTTCGAGCGCGTGTACAGGTAGGCGGGGCCCGCGAAGGAGACGTCGCGGGCTCCGCCGCCTGGAATGGGCTTAAAGGGGAACCCCAACGCCGAAAAAAATCGGCGTGGGGGTTCCCCCCAAGTCCACACCAGACCCTTGTCCGAGCACGCTACCCGGCCGGCCAGGAAAGGGGGGCGAGCGAGCGCGCCCCCCCTCCTGAGCCGTACCAGGCCGCGTGCCCTCAACATGGGGGGTGCCTTGGGGAAGGGGGGGGCCGCGCGGCCCCCCCACCCCAAAGCACCTTGTCCCCATGTTGATGAGGACAAGGGCCTCTTCCCGACAACCCTGGCCGTTGGTTGTCGGGGTCTGCGGGCGGGGGGCTTATCGGAATCCGGGAGCCCCCTTTAAGAAGGGGGCCCCCGGATACCGGCCCCCCACCCTATGTGAATGAGTATGGGGTACAATGTACCCCTACCCATTCACCTGTGAAATAAAGTACAAATAAAAACACAACACAGGGGAAAAAATATTTTATTGCACAGCCGGGGGTCTTCCGTCTTCGGGGGTCTTCTCGCCGGACTCCTCCGCTATGTGTGTGTAGCTCTTTTGCCAGCGGAGGAGTCCGGCTTTCTTCCTCCCCGCCGCCGGCCTCTTCTCCCGACTTCGGGGGTCTTGTCCCCCTCTTCGGTTCTTCTGCCGGGCCACCGCGCCTGGTCCGGTGGTCCGGTCTTCTGTCGCCGTCTTCCGTTCTTCTGTCGCCGCCTTCGGTTCTTCTGCCGGGCCACCGCGCCTTCTTGTAGCTCTTTTACAGGCGGTGGCCCGGTCTTCTGTCGCCGCTGTCGTCGCCGCCGCCGCCGCCTTCCGTTCTTGTTCTTCTTCTTGTTCTTCTTCTTCTTCTCCTGGAGATGTTGACTCGACGAGCTCTCCGGCCGGAATGCCAGAGCCGCGCTGTGCGGTCACTTATATAGTGACAATGGGGCGGTGTCACATGGTATATGTCACATGGGTTGGTCACATGGGTTGATGTCACATGGGGACTATGACATCGTAAGGGGGCGGGGTCACCATGTGACCAACCCATGTGACATATACCATGTGACACCGCCCCATTGTCACTATATAAGTGGCAGCGGAGCGTGTCCCTGGCATTCCGGCCGGAGAGATCGTCGAGTCAACATCTCCAGGAGAAGAAGAAGAAGAACAAGAAGAAGAACAAGAACGGAAGGCGGCGGCGGCGGCGGCGGCGGCGACGACAGCGGCGACAGAAGACCGGGCCACCGCCTGTAAAAGAGCTACAAGAAGGCGCGGTGGCCCGGCAGAAGAACCGAAGGCGGCGACAGAAGAACGGAAGACGGCGACAGAAGACCGGGCCACCGGACCAGGCGCGGTGGCCCGGCAGAAGAACCGAAGAGGGGGACAAGACCCCCGAAGTCGGGAGAAGAGGCCGGCGGCGGGGAGGAAGAAAGCCGGACTCCTCCGCTGGCAAAAGAGCTACACACACATAGCGGAGGAGTCCGGCGAGAAGACCCCCGAAGACGGAAGACCCCCGGCTGTGCAATAAAATATTTTTTCCCCTGTGTTGTGTTTTTATTTGTACTTTATTTCACAGGTGAATGGGTAGGGGTACATTGTACCCCATACTCATTCACATAGGGTGGGGGGCCGGTATCCGGGGGCCCCCTTCTTAAAGGGGGCTCCCGGATTCCGATAAGCCCCCCGCCCGCAGACCCCGACAACCAACGGCCAGGGTTGTCGGGAAGAGGCCCTTGTCCTCATCAACATGGGGACAAGGTGCTTTGGGGTGGGGGGGCCGCGCGGCCCCCCCCTTCCCCAAGGCACCCCCCATGTTGAGGGCACGCGGCCTGGTACGGCTCAGGAGGGGGGGCGCGCTCGCTCGCCCCCCTTTCCTGGCCGGCCGGGTAGCGTGCTCGGACAAGGGCCTGGTGTGGACTTGGGGGGAACCCCCACGCCGATTTTTTTCGGCGTTGGGGTTCCCCTTTAAGCCCATTCCAGGCGGCGGAGCCCGCGACGTCTCCTTCGCGGGCCCCGCCTACCTGTACACGCGCTCGAAATGGGCGGACTTTCCGAGCGGGAACAGTCCGCTCATTTCGAAAGTACAGCGGACAGGCCCACACACGGGCGGACTGTTCGCTCAAACACAGTTTCAGCGGACAGTTTTTCGGAATTTCCGAAAGACATTGTCCGTCCAACTGTCCGCTGAAACTGTCCGCTGAAAGCCCACACACGAGCGGACTGTCCGCCCAAACACTGTTCAGCGGGCAAGGTTGGGCGAACAGTCCGCCCGTGTGTACGCAGCCTTAGGAATAACTCTCTTAAATCTGTTCAAACCAGAGTCTAGCAGACATCCCGGTTATGATAAAGTTTATAATATAATAATAACAATTATTCAATAATGTAATCAAATCCAAAAACAATGAAATTTGCTCATTTGCAGAATTGTCGCTGTCATTAGATTTAGTGTTTGATGACAAATTTCCCCACAAATCGCTATCGCTCAATTCTGAAAGTGATTATAATTTATTATCGCTGTTTTCTAGTTGGTCTAAAATCACTTTTGACATAAAAGGACATTTTTTGGTTGCTATGGACAATCTCCAAATTCCAGGCAGAAATTCCAGGCAGAAAAAAACAGTATTTATAATATAAAAGTGCATGCAGGGCACTGCACAGACCACTAGGGACAAAGGGGGTGTGTAATGTTTTTATACAGTACTGTAAGATTACAGTACTGTGTGTGTTTTGTGTGTTTTTACTTTTTTTAATTTGGCGCCGATCTCCGCTCCCGTGCGCCGTAACGTCGCAGGGAACGGAGATACATTATATTCTCCTATTATTATTTGTATTCTGGTTATTCTTAACATTTATTTCTTGTAGCTTATTAATTTTATTTGTACCTATTTTAGCATTATTAGCTGGATTAGGAAGTTGGCCTTAGGAGTCCTAAACACTGAGTAGGTTTGAGGTACATCATTATATATAGCCCCGCTTGTGTGGTTTTGGTCTCAGGTGGGAAGTGGTCCCCTGAGAGGCCCCATAGGCCCTCTGTGATTGTACATCGGCATGTGTGGCTGGGGGTGGATGTTAGGTCTGGCACCGTTTACATCCAGGGGTCTCGTTCAGCAGTTTTGTTTCAGCAGGGAGGTGTCAGGGCACTTGGGCAGTGTTCCCGCTGTCAGCGGCCAACACTGTGGCCATGGCTACAGGGACCAGTAGTGATGTAATTTCCAAATGGAAGTGACACCCTGGAGCGCACATACAGACGGAACTTCCGGGTTTGGGCAGCAGCGTGCGTTCCACATGCTGATCTGCCTTACTGACTCCATCCTGGAACTCTGTGCTGAGCCCACCATTTCCCATACACTAAACGAGATGCCAAAAAAGGAACCTAGGTGAGACACTTATAATATAATATGTCACTTTTCTGTAAAGGTTATGGGCTATAATCTTTACATGTTTCATGTACATTGTAGTTACACTGCATCCTGATTTCTTGCTTCTTTGTATTTTATAGTCTATATGCTGCAGTGATTTTTATGCCATGTTAACTTGGTAGTATCCAGACCGTTGATCTAACACGGTGAACCAACAATGTCCATTTAAAGCCTCCAGAGCTTCTTCAAGTCTGGGCAGTGTATACTGATCAGGTATCGTTCTCCAAATCAATGATTCCTTTTTTCATGAATTTTTGTAGTAGAATTTTCCCTTGATCTAAATGATATGCAAAAAGGGGTTATAGTTGTGAGAATGCTGTACCTTTTACCTGGGGGTAATATTGACAATCGAACAGAAAATAAACTCCGCCCAAGCCCAGCCTCTTTTAGTATCCAGTTTATCAGTTTCCCCTCCCAATCCTCTTTCGGGAACTCAATAAATAGCCACTTTCTCCTCCCTCTGTGTAAAATAAAAAGGTTATGGCGCTAAACCCTATCAGTGATGTGATGAGTTAACTTATCATCAAAACCTGGTGTTTATTTTTTGTATAAAAAGAAAAAACTGTTGGTGATAACGTGCAAAGATTTCCTAAAACAATTTTATCCAAAGAAAATTGTGTGTGATTAATGTGGAGTCAACATTCATGTTCCATTCTAATTAAAACCAAAATGGGTATTAAATTATCATATACGTATCAACCTACTATGGGTGGGTACTAAAAATATGTGAACATTCATTTAAGTGTGCAAAATGGTGGAAATATTGTTAGTATTCAACAATGTGCTAGTTCAGAACAGATTGTGCAAAAAATGTGCAAAAAAAACAACTAAAGGTCAGAACAACCAGGGATCAGAAATAATTCAACCAAAAAATCGCATGAAGACGCAAAATGTGCAAATAAACAACAACTAAGGATCAGAACAACCAGGGGTCTGAAATATTTTCAACCAATAATCGCATGGAGACGCATCTATGTCCAATGTAAGTCCAAAGTTAATATTTGGCTTAGTAATACTGCCTCTTCAGATTATTGTTGTAATTGGTACATAAAGTCAATAGGGAATATTTGATTCACTCGTGCAAATAGTGCGGGTTTTCAATTAGAGAACTTCATCCCCGGTGCGCCACTCAGTGCTATAGTATGTGAATGCTCTCACCAGAGTTAATGCCCCTGTGGGGCTGGATGGACCTTCACAATGTAAGCCACTGTGTCGCTCTCTGGCTGCTGCTGGTGCACTGGGTGAAGCTTCGTTATTCCGTCCGTATGGTATCCAACGTTAATTATATAAGGAAAGACATATCCATAGTGTAATACATTCTTAACCAAATCGTTCGTTTATTAATATTAAGATCTACTCACATTTTACATTAAAAGCATATGCGTGTGTAAAAAACTCAGCCGTTCGTCTCAAACGAGTGCACACAACGTGGCCACGCCCTACGCGTTTCGTCACTACGACGTCCTCTGGAGCGGCCATATTGGTGCACCTTACTGCTTAAATAGGGTGCAGTGCTCCACTACGCCTGCGCTGAACTGACAGCGCCATTTTGGGTGTGGGATGCCCTTACTCTGCTAGGGATGAACACAGTTACTCCCCCTATAGCGCCCTTAGGGAAGACAGATAGAATTAGCCTTGGAGCACTGCAGCCTACCCATAAACCATACCCAATTTAGATGACATTCCTTAGTATTTTCCCATTTAACCGAAATTTTATAAATACTTCTATCTGGGGAATATTGGATAAGTAAACAGAACATATGGAATAAAAATGACAATAAAAATACAATAAATAAATATATGTATAAAAATACATATATAAAATTCACATATATAAAAAATTCATACATATATAAAAATTCATAAAAATTCATACATAAAAAAGGGGGTACACATTAATACTGAAGAAAAACGCATGAAAATTCATAAAAATTATGTGACATCATTTAAGGGATTTTTTTATATATTTAAAAAAGGTTTTTTTATGCATGCTAATATATAAATATAGAAGAGGAAATTATTCCAGAGGAAAGTTTTTTCAAGAGGAAAGTTTTTCGGGAGAAATTAAAATTCTTAAAAAGATTTAAATATATGTGGAGGTACTGGGAAGGTCTATTTAGAATCGTCCTATAGGTGATTGTGATGTTTGTGACTGTGTGTTTGGTTCCAACAGGGGGACCTTTAGATTATTTAGATTATTATTACTTCCCAATTGGGGGTAAAACTATTTTTTGTTTAGTCGTACTGTAAAAATAAAAATTAAAATTAAAAAATATGTTCTAACCTACTGAGAATTAAATGTAAATGTAAAGTGTATAAAGGGACGTTCATATACCTAAAGTGTCTGGTAGTCAAGTCTTGTTGTAATTCCGACACATCTAATGTATTTTGAATGGATAACATTCGACCTGAACCCAAAGGTATAGGCCATGAAGTTCATGAGTTGTCTTGTGTTGGGGCAGATAGGCTACTTATATATGTGGTTAGGTCTTGTCGGAATCCTGCAACTTCATGTGTGTGTATGGATAACATTCGACTTTGACCACGGAATATTCGTCCAGCATTGTCCAATGCTGAGGCAAGCAGTTAACTATTAAAAGTTAGTTAAGAAGCAATTGAGGTCTAAGTCTATGTTCATTCCCCTTGGCTGGAGGGTATCTAAATTGAAAATCCATTTAGTTTCATTCCTGGATATTTTGATCGTTTTGTCTTCCCCTCTCCAGTGGCCTCTTATTTTGTCTATTCCGTAGAAAATCATTTGTCCAGGGTCCCGGTTGTGGAAATCCCTAAAGTGTTTGGAAACACTGTGTTTCTGGAAGCCTTTTTTGATATTTGCAATATGTTCCCTTATCCTGACTCTTAACTCCCTAGTGGTCCTTCCCACATATTGCTTGTGGCAAGGACATTCAATGACGTAAGTGACGTGGCAGCTATTACAAGTGATCAATTCTTTGATTTTATATTCTTTTCCATTAGAGGTGGATTTAAAAATGGTTTTCTTTTTTTCGGTCTTTTTACTATTTCTGCAAGGGAGGCAGTTTCCGCACTTATAGAATCCTTTTAGGGTCTCAGAGATTCTTATTTGTTTTGGTGGGTCCACCACATTTTTTACTAATTTGTTTCGGAGTGTTGGAGCCCTCCTGTAGATGAATCGTGGTTTGTTCGGCAACATGGCCTGGAGTGAGCTGTCTGCTTGTAAGATCGGCCAGTGTTTTTTGATGATACGCTCCACATCTTTGTGTTGCCTGTTATACCCTGTTAGGAACGCGATGTTATGGAGGTTTTGTTTTGGTTTTGCTTTCTTGCCTTCAAGTAATTTTTTCCTATCCATATGTTTTACTTCATTTTTTTAATTTACGGAGATTTTCTTCTTTATACCCTTTCTTCCTAAACCTTTCGATGACGATTTCCGCCTGCTTGTCAAAGTCGTCAATTTTGCTACAGTTCCTGTATAACCGTAGAAGCTGGCCCTTGGGTATGTTCCCTAGCCACCTGGAATGGTGGCAGCTATTTGTGGGAATGTACCCATTGCGATCTGTGGTCTTGAAGAAGGTACGGGTGCCAAGATTTCCTTCATGTTTGTAAATTTGGAGGTCCAGATAATCTACAGTCTGGGTGTTAAACTTTCCTGTGAATTTAATGTGATATATATTGTCATTGATTTCTCCGAAAAAGTCTTGCAGTTGTTCTACCGTGCCTCCCCATACCAATACAATATCGTCTATATATCGACGGTAAAATTTTAAATTTTGCCTATGCACTCCATAGATTTGTTCTTCCTCCCATCGGTTCAAAAACAAGTTCGCCACACTTGGAGCGTACTTTGCCCCCATTGCCACGCCTTTCGTCTGTGTATAGAAAGTTCCATTGTACCAGAAATAGTTCGAAGTCATTGCCATCCTTAGGCCTTCAATGATGTATTTTATTTGCTCCTGTTTTAAATCCGATAGTCGTTGCAATGCCCACTCGACACTGCTGATGCCATCCTCTTGTTTTATATTTGTGTATAACGATTCTACGTCTATCGTCACCAGTATGTCACTTTCACTGATGGGGATTCCATTCAAGTCCTCTAGTAATTGCTTACTGTCCCTTAAGTATGACCTTCCTTTTGTCACCAGGGGCTGTAGGAAACCATCCACATATGCCCCTAGCCTGGAAAACAAAGAATCAATTCCACTTATTATGGGTCTCCCGGGTGGGTGAGTTTGATTTTTGTGGATCTTAGGGACGTAATATATAACTGGGGTCTTTGCCGCCTTTGGGAGTAGGTATCTTGCCTCTTTTTTATTCAAAATGCCTAAATCTTTACCCCTTTTGATATATTTCTTAAGTTTAGTTTCATATTCTGATTTCGGGTTTTTCTTCAACTTCTTATATGTGTTAGGTATGTTCAACAAGTTCTCCATTTCTTTCTCATAGTCTTGTCTATCCAAAATGACAAGGCCGCCTCCCTTGTCTGCGGGTCTGATGATAATCCCCTTTCTCTTTTCTATTGATTTGATGGTGTCCCATATTCCTTTTCCTTTGGTTTTCCTCACCTCTATATTCCTTAGGTCGTGTTCAACCATCTTCTTGAAGACCTTAATGTTTTCATCCTGCTGAACTTTGGGATTGAAGGTTGAGTTATTTCTTAATTGCGAGTGTTGGTAAATTGTGTTAGTATCTTCCTTCGTGTGGGGATTCCTGGTTGCAAAAAATTTTTTGATGTTAAGTTTCCTCACGAATCTTTGGAGGTCTATATATGTTTCAAATTTATCTAATCCCTTATCTGGGGCAAACTTCAAGCCCATGTCCAGCACCCTGAGCTCTTCCTCCGTAAAGACCACGTTACTTAAATTATAAATGCCCTCCCCTATTGTTCCCTTCTTCTTTTTCTGGAGGCCTCCTCTCTTTCCTCGTATGCGTTTTCTGCTCTTCTGTCTTGTATCCAGTGTGTTTCTTCCCCTCTTTGGTTCCGATGACGGCCATTTCCCCCATAGTTCCTCCTCGTATTGTCTTCTCTGGTCCATCTCGGGTTCCACCCACCATTTCTTCTGGGGGGCCCGTACTGTTGATTCCTTATTGGATATCGGAAAGGTCTCCATTCTCTCTGGGGACCATGTCTCGTATCTCTCGGGCCTGGTGGTCTGTGTTCCTGTCCCCTGGGAAAAAAATCTCTTTCAAATCTCCGGTTTCTAAATGGGGTGTATTGTGGGTATTCCCTTAGAGGAGAGTATCTGTTGTGATGTCTCGGAATATTGGGTGTATAGGGAGTGTGATTCCCCCTGTATCTGTCTTGCTCATATTCCCCTACTGTCCTCCCTTCCTACTTCTCCTCCCTCTACCTTCTATGGTTTGACAAAGGAGTGATCTTGTGCTCTGAAACATTACCACCTACTGCCCTCTGACATCATCATGCCCCGATGTCCTTTCCAGTTCCAGTCCCAGCGCTGGCTTGTGTTCCAGCGTGGTTAAAGCTTCAGCATGTGGATTCCACCACCTGTCATGCTGAGCTCCTGCAGCATCTCCTAAGCCGCATTCCCATCTGTTTCACAGTGTGGCTTTTAAGAGACTCATCCATCTGCTCTCTCGTCTTCTGCTCACGAGGCCCGCCAGCAAGGACTCATGATATACCTGTTTCTTCTCATCCTTGTGCATGCATTCTAAGGGCCGGTTCACACAGCGAGGCGAGGCGAGGCGACACGGCTCGCCTCGCCTCGCTCCCTCAAGTCGCCCCCATTCAGTACTATGGAACCGTTCTGAGAGGAGCGACTCGAGTCGCTCCGACTCAGAAAAAAGGTTCCTGTACTACTTCGGGGCACCTTCGGGGGCGACTTGCATTGACTTCTATACAGAAGTCCTCTGCAAGTCGCCGCTGAGCTCCCCGCAGGTCGCGGCGAGGTAAGTCGGAGACGCCTCGCCGCGCCTCGCTGTGTGAACCGGCCCTAACCCTTTTGTTTACAAGTGATTTTAATAAATTGATACACTTAGATGGCAGCGCCTTTTTTTTTTTGTTTGTTGACCTGCTTCAGGAAACTTCTGGAATGCACTATGTACTGCTACACAATTGATTCACAGACAGCTCCAGTGATGCCATGTATTATCTGTGTCAAGACAGATATGAGCGATGCTCTCCATAGGAAGAACACCCTTGTTTTCTAAATCTGGAACAGTCATAATTGTATGTTTCCATAGACAGGATATATGTCAATATTCAGGCCCCACAATTCCAGTCTTCCAGTAGTCTGAAAGGGTATGCTGCTCAAGCACTTCTGGTGAAATGAAATGTAAATAAGGGTAACTTGGAAACCTGTGTCAGAGTTGGAGTTGTATGCTCATTGACAGTGACTCTAACTATAGGCTTAGAGCTTATTGGGGGGGGGGGGGGGGGGCTTTTGGCGTTGGCCTTAAACACCCACCTCTGCATCTTTTCTTCTCTACGATTCTATATAGGGAATTCCATAGTTAGCTCTGTTCCCCCAGAGTCCTCATGACACTGTTTTGCAGTACAGCCAGTGTGACTATACTTGAAAAACCTTCAAGAATCTCTCCCCCTCTGTGTAGCAATTGGTTGAGCAACCAAAGATTTGAGTCAGTAAAGGTGGGGAAAGTCAGAATAGTGATCCCTTTTGGAACACTTTTCACTTTCTTAGGAGTACAAAATTGAATGTCAGGCTCCTGTTTCTTCACTAACTTCATTAAATCATGGAGAGAAAGAATTCTGTCAGCTAGCATCATTTTGAGGAGCTGTGTAAGAGGATGAGGCAGCAAGCCTCTTACTTAACCGATTGGTCCTCATATTGTCCACGGCTCTTTCACATGCTCCGTCGATCCCCACTGAGCAGGACACTGTGCAGGGACGGACCTGTCAGAGTGGCGCTTTCCCCTATGGGAGATCAGATGACGACGGAACGCAGAGTCCATCGTCACCCGATCCGATGACAGATGGAAAAGTATGTTTTTCCTCTGTCACACTTTTTTGGATTGGAGTCGGTCGGATGTCAGCGGACATGTCACCGCTGACATCCGACGCTCCATAGACTTCTATGGAGCCTCCGTTCAGATCCGCCTAAAAAACTGACAGGCGGACCAGAATGGGTCGGTCATGTAAAAGAGGCCATACAGGCAGTTCCCAGGTTACAAACAAGATAGGGACTGTAAATTTGTTCTTAAGTTGAATCTGTTTGTAAGTCGGAACAGGTACATTTTTTAGGTGTCGCTCCAGCCAAAAAATCTATTTTTAAGCTTTTTGGATAGCATAGGGAAGGGTTATCACCCCTGTAACATTTGTTTTGCTGTCTGTGCCTCTGTTCAGAAGAGTTCACCTCATTTTCTGTCCCAATGACAATTGGATTTTGAAAATTTTGGGTTGTTAGGGAAACGTGGACTGGTGATAAAGCATCAGTGGAGACACCTTTTTTTACATATTAACTCATACAGGAGTGTAAGAGTTAAGGGAAGTTAAGAGTGAGAGGAAATCTCCTAGGGGGAGATTTCCTCTCACTTCTTGTTGTCTCCCTCCGTTTGTAAGTAGGAGTAGTTTGTAGGTAGGGGACCGCCTGTATAGCAGTGCAGGGCCGGATCTAGCCTGTCTGATCTGGGGGGGGTGGGGGGTGGGTGTGGGATGCAGTAAAAAAAAAGTCGGGGGGGGCATAATGTCAATTCACTATCATTTTATCCTCCCGTCTCTTGTGACTGCAACAAAAAGTAGTAGTATCAGGCCAGGGTTTTTCAACCGTTCATATATTATTTGTTAAAAGTATACAAAATCCGGAGACACCCCAGTCCTGAACTGTATATATTGGGCTGAAGAACACTGGCATCTGTACTGGATAATGATGTAACCCACTCTTTGGTGCCACATAGGAGAGTTCCTGTGATAAGAGTACCTGTAATTAGTTAATAAAAGTGGAACCATCTTTACCTTCTTTCTGACGAGACATACGGTAGTCAGCAACCATCTGTTCATGATTATAGTATGGCTCAAAGTTGGTCAGACAGTACTTGTATTTAGTCCATTGCACTTACGCCTTCATGAGTGTCTTGACACTGGGGAATTAATTCCTCAGCTGGGGACCGCGGAGCTTAAGTGGCACATCGTCACTTGCTGTCTTCTGAACAGGACCACTTCTTTAGACTTTGAAGGGTGTGCCATTTCCAAACTTCAAAACTTTGTGTAGCATAGTGACATTAGCAGAATGCACTTTAACTTCCTGTAATGTACTGCCTGTAAACACTGTGTTAAAATTTCAGTCAGATTGGCTTAAAAAACACTTGCACTGTCACTAGGTTGTTCACCATAATTATTCATTCTGTGAGAATAGCTAGCTGATGAGGGTTCTGTTTTTACATTGGGATTCCACCAAAAAAAAAAAATACTACAGCTGCTGACTTTTAATAAATGGACACTCACCTGTCCCAGGTTCCAGCGATGCCGGCAGCCGAGGCCGATCGATCGCTCGGCCCTCGGCTGCTGCCGCCACCATTCTAGGTGAGGGAATCAGGAAGTGAAGTGAATCGGCTTCACTTCCCGGTTCCCTACTGCGCATGAGCGAGTTGCGCCGCGCAATAGGAAATCTCCACGCTGTCACTGGGACCCGTGTGTGTCCCAGCAGACAGCGCGGCAGGGCAGGAAATGGCGTAGACTCCCACGGGAGTCTATGCCCGGAAGTGGGTGTAAATACCTGTCTTTGACAGGTATCTCCACCCCCCTCACCCCTGAAAGGTGTCAATTGTGACACCGGAGGGGGGGAGGGATCCGATCAGTGGAGGTCCCGCTTTAACCAGTAAGGAAGTACAGGGTAAGTCTTCCAATGCATCTAGAAACCTGGTGGAAATACCGCCAGATGAATGTTGAAGCAAAGTCCAGTTGCAGTGGCCCCTTACGATGATGTGACATCTGATTTTATGTCAGAGACCTGGAGACAAGATCATCAGTCACAGAGGTATCCTACACCTGTTGTCCAACCAGCCTGGAATGGGACTTCTCACTGGCAGGAACTGTGGTATGGCACTGGAACTCAGTCAGCCTCTGCTCTGCATTTTAGTACCTCCTTAGTCGTTTATAATAGTCTATTTTGGTTGGAGTGAAAATATAAGATAACAGCAATTTCATTGACAAGACATATGGCTTAGTCTCTGTCTACTTCCTGGAAAGTCCTCCAATCTGGGGTTTCTGACCCAGCCAGAAGGGGCAGGAAGTAATGTACTAGATAACTCTATGACAGTAAGAAAAATGGCGACTTATGTAGCACCCTCTGTGTGCTACTAGAAGTGAGAGTAGGAAAACTATAGTCTAGCCCAGGGATAAACCTGAGTTACTGAATCTGGGTTAGGGCTTTAGCCAATCCCCAGGTTGGGGGCCTGGCAGGGAACTAAAGAGGCCTTAAATAGACATGAGCCATGTTAGTAGGGGAGTCAGGGGGAAGATGGAGAAGCAGTGCTGAGGAGAAGCTGTCGGTGGCCCTTGAGAAACCCCCACTGGGAGGGGGATTGCCTTGGGCTGGAGCTCGGGAGACTTGCCTGGAAGGATCCTACCACAGGAGGCAGTTGGAGGGACCCTAACCAGAGAGGCAGCAGAGAGAGCAAGGAGAGACAGTGAGTAGATCAGCACGGTGCAGAGACAGACAAGGGGAGAGAGTGTCAGCTGTAGCAGTGTTCTCTTAAAGACAGTGATAAGCCAAGTCTTCATTCAACCTTGCCCTGGGGAATCTCCATGTGCATGTCAGTCAGGAGAACTGGGAAGAGAAAGCAGCCATGTGCGGCTGGTGGCAGCCAGGTGGGATAGCATTTTTGCAAGCAATGGAACTGGGATCAGTGGCCACAGGAAAGCAGAAGGTGACGTTGAATGATATTCACTCCACATGTGTTACTTTGCCATTGGGTTGATAATTCCTACCTGTAATTGGCTGTTGCTGAACTAACGATGGACTGTTAGTTCCCTCAGGAGTGAGTCAGCAGAAGCTGTACAAAAAAGGAACCAAGTTTGCGCTGGAGGAAGGAAGAAGAGGAACTTGTAATAGGGAAGAAGTTATCCCCGAATTACTGTTGTTGTCACACAACATTGTTTTCCATAATCCCTTACCCTATCCAAGTTATCATCGCCTAATAAAACAACAAAAAAACAAGGCAGAGACCGATTTCTGTGTCAGGATAGAAAAAAAAGGAAATGCTGTGAAGACTTGGCCCTTTGGCAGTGGGGAACCCTGACTTCAGCAAATCCTGAGGGGGTAGTGCTACACTTACAATTTCAGACAGTAAAGGGCAGCAGATCTCTACACCAGTTTAACCTCTTCATGACCACCCTGCGGCAGGGCCGCAGCTCTGCACCAGATCCCATACTAGGTACGGGACTTGGCACTTCCAGGTTTGGGTCACACACGCACACTGCCGACGACCCACTCCCACTGTGATTGAACTCAGCAGGTCTGGCGGACGAGATGTCCGACAGGACCCGCCAGTCGTTTGGGACACAGGCAGAATGGTGGTCTGCCTATGTAAACAAGGCAAACCGCCGTTCTGTGACAAGGGAAAGCAATGATCTTGTATTTCTGCTAAGCAGAAACATGGATCTTTGCCTTTTCACAATACAACCAACCCCTCCACAGTTAGAAAGCACTCCCAGGGAACACAGTTGACCCTTCAATTGCCCCGGATGTTTACTCCTTCCCAGCTAGTGTCAGTACAGTGACAGTGCATATTTTTTAGCACTGATTTCTGTATTAGTGTCACTGGTCCCCAAAAAGTGTCAGTTAGGTGTCTGTTTTGTCCGCCGCATTATCGCAGTCCTGCTATAAGTCACTGATCAACACCATTACTAGAAAAAATAAAAATATCCAACAGTTTGTAGACGCTATAACTTTAGCAACAACCGATCAATATACGCTTGTTTGAAAAATGTATTATCAAAATATAAAACGGTTTTGTATTTTTTATTTTTTTTAATTTCTGTTGTTTCACATTCTTTTTAAACAAAAAATAAAAAATCCAGAGGTGATCAAATACCACCAAAAGATATCTTTATTTATGGGGGAAAAAAATGATAAAAATTTCATTTGGGTACAGTGTTGTATGACCGCGCAATTGTCATTCAAAGAGTGACAGCGCTAAAAGCTGAAAATTGGTCTGGGCAGGAGGGGGGTTTAGGTGCGCAGCAAGCAAGTGGTAACAGGTGCTGACAAAATAGAAATTTCACCGGCAACCAGTTAAAATGGTGAAAAACTGACTCAACCTTTCTTTTGTGTGTCTCTGTGTGCCACACGAAGCATGGAGAAGAGAAAGAGCAGCAGAGAATTGTCTGAGGATTTAAGAACAAAAACTGGAAAAGCATGGACAATCTCAAGATCCACCTCCAGTAAATCAACTCCTATGTGAATATAAATATTCCCCAGCACAGGGAATCATTTAAGTGAAGACCCACTAATATATTCTCTAAATATTACTATTATATAATGTAATATTTTTTTTTAATCAATAGTTTTTATTAAAGTTTACATTTTTATCAAGACAAATGACAGAAATAATGTCTAAATAACAGATCAGTTACAGTAGTTAGATACATAGATAATAGTATCCAAAAATAATAAAAAATATAATATAAAGAAAACCATATTAATTATCTCAATTATAATCGGGATAATAAAGATAACGATCGGGAGGTTATTAATACATCCATTGTGGAGACAATACACAAAAGTAATATCAATATTATCTTCATATATTTATATACTGCCAATTTAAGTAATTCAAAGATGATGAACCTAAATATATTCCCGAACACCCCTATGGGTGCTAAACTGTGTTCGGGACAGTAATAGTAACCTGTCATTTAATAGATACAAAACAAAGATTAAAATATTAGAGCGGGGTAAGTAATTTTTTAATTCAAGTTATCTAGGAACAAAGAACTCGTGCAATGTTTTGGGGACTAGCCCATTTTAACCATGGCTGCCATATTTTATGAGTATGTTCTTTTTTGTGAGGCCGAAGAGCTAGAATTGATTCATAAATGCAATGAGTTTGAGTCGATTCTATCATTTCTTTTATGGAAGGAGGATCAGGATTTTTCCAGTTCCTCGTTATACTGATCCTGGCTGACAGCAAAATATGTGTAAACACATTTCTAAACTGGATAGGATATTGATCAAGATCAATGGATAATAGAGCCAGTGAGGGATTTGGAGGAATGACTGTTTTGGTAATTTCAGACATAACTTGAAAGATTTGTTCCCAATATTTCCCAAGTTTAGGGCATGTCCAAAATGTATGCATCACTTTTTTTGCCGCACAATCTCCAACATTTGTCGTCAAATGTGCCGTTGAATTTAGATATTTTCTCAGGAGTAAGATACCAGCGTTGAGTCAATTTAATGGATACTTCCCATAATGTAGAGCAGCATGTGGCTTTATATGTGGTGTTACAAGCTTTTTCCCATTGGTCAACTGTATAGGTGTATCCTAAGTCTTCTTCCCATCTAATTAAAGGGATAGTCTTTGTAAACACACTTTTTTGTTGAAGAAGATTATAGAAAAGAGAGATCCCTTTTTGTTGATGTATGGGGATCTTAAGGAAGGACCAAGCCGATTGGGGAACATTATAGGTCCATGATGGGAGGTTGGAAAGGCAATTCTTAGTTCGGATGTAGAGGAATAAATCTGAATTTGGCAATTTAAATTTCTTTTGAAGTGTAGGAAATGGTTTGATCACCTCATTATCAAGAAGATCAGATAGATATTTAATTCCCTTCTCTATCCATGGTGTAAATGAGGTTGTCTTCATGAAATTATGTAGAGTATTTAGCGGAATTTGGACTTTGGTAGGAAGAGGGTGTGAGGAAGTTAGATGCAGAAATATTGTTGGGGAGATGCGAGAAGGTATCTTGGCTCCAAGTGCCGTGGAAGGAATCCATATTGATAGATTATTTCCTGGGATCTTAGCAGTTTCCATCTTCCACCAAATTGTAGATGGAGGAGATAGAAACCATTCCTTAGACTGTGTGAGAACCGAGGCTAAATAATAATCTTGGAAATGCACATACCCTGTTCCCCCAGCTTGACGTTTCTTCACTAAGTTTGAATGAGCACATCTAGATTTTTTACCTTGCCAGATGAATCTAGAAAATAGAGTCTGAAGGGATTGGAAATATTTTAACGGAATTATAATCGGGAGAGTTCTAAAAAAGTATAAAATTTGTGGAAGGTGAAGCATTTTAAATGCTGCCAAACGTCCCATCCATGAAAATTCATGGGATGCTAGTTTAGTGAGATTTTCTTGTAATGCATTACGAAGTGGAATATAATTATATTGGAACAGTGTTTTACGTGAATTTGATAATTGAATACCCAAATATTTAATTGTACTTTCAGTCCATGTATAAGGGAATTTTAATTTAAGATGTTTAGTAGTATTTTCATCTATCCCCAAGTTCAATATACAAGATTTATTCGCGTTAAGCCTGTAATAAGAAACTTTGCTGAACATATTTAGTGTTTCCTGAATTTCCGGTAAGGATTTCACAGGATCAGTAATCATAAGAACAACATCATCTGCAAAAAGGTTGATTTTATGTTCTTGTTCAGCAATGGTAACTCCTAGAATTTTTTTGTTGGACCTAATACTCTCAGCTAGGGGTTCAATAACAAGGTTAAAAATTAGGGGGGATAAGGGGCATCCTTGTCGTGTACCATTTGTTATTGGGAATGGAGGTGATAAAGAATTCGTAGTATACACTCGAGCCGAGGGGACAGAGTACAGGGCTAATATTGCTTTGTTGATTTGACCTGTTAAGCCAAATTTAGTCAGAACGGATGACAGGTATCCCCAATGAACTCTATCAAACGCTTTTTCAGCGTCAAGCGACAGAAACAGGGATGGCGATTTGGTGAGCTCTACATGGTGTATTATATTTATCATTCTTCTAGTAGCATCCGACGCTTGTCTTCCTTTGGTGAAACCCGATTGATCTCTATGGATAAGAGAGGGTAACAAACTATCTAGTCTTTTGGCTATAAGTTTTGCATAAATTTTAACATCTAAATTGAGTAAGGAAATTGGTCTAAAATTTTTAGGTGAAGATGGTTCCTTATCTGGTTTTGGAAGAGTTACAACAAGAGCATTCAGCATTTCATTGGGAAATGATGAAGAATTGGCTGCTAAATTATAAATGTCACATAGTATAGGTGCTAGAGTACTTTGAATTTTTTTTTAAATATTCCCCTGTAAAGCCATCTGGACCAGGTGATTTCAAGTTAGGAAGAATACGGATAGTTTGTAGAATTTCAGGGATAGTAAAGGGAGAATTGAGAAATTCTAATTGTTGTGGGGAAATAGATGGAAGTTTGACACTCTCCAAAAAGGTGTCAATCTCCTCCTGAGAAGGTTGATGGGTATCGCCATCGTTCTTAATGTTATATAAATCATTATAATATGAGCTAAATGCTTCAGCTATTGAAGAAGGCTTAAGCAATTTTTCATTAGTGTGAGGATGGTAGAGGAATGGAAATTTAGTCTTAGGCCGCGTACACACGGGCGGACTGTCTGACGGACTTGGTCCGCTGAAACGTGTTTCAGCGGACAGTCCGCTCGTGTGTGGGCTTCAGCGGACTTTTTCAGCGGACAGTCTGGCGGACTAAGTCTTTCGGAATTTCCGTAATACAGTCCGTCCAACTTTGGTTTCAGCGGACAGTCCGCTCGTGAGTAGGCTAGTTGGACGGACTAAGTATGGCGCATGCTCAGAAAGGATTTACACGGCCGAAGGTTGCATTGCAGTGTATTGGACGTCGTATTTCTAGTCCCGTCGTACGTGCTGTACACGTCATCGCGCAAGCTTTCAGCGGACTGTCTGTTCGTCGTGTGTGGTCAAGTCCGTTCATTCAAAAGTAGGACGGACTGTCTATCGGATTGTCTGACGGACTTAGTTGGCCAGACAGTCCGCCCGTGTGTACGCGGCCTTAGATCAATAACCTTTAATGCGTAATGCCATTGTTTTCCCTGCTTTATTCCCTGTTGCATAAGTGGTAGCTCTGAATTTTTTATAGGATTTCTCATGTGTCTCTAGAAGTAGGGTTCTTAATTCATTACGTAACTGGAAAATTTGTGTTTTAACCACTTCCCGACCAGCGCACGACAATGTACGTCGACAGAATGGCACGGGCAGGCATATTGGCGTACAGGTACGTCCAATATTCAATGCCGCCCTGCCATCGGGAGCGCGCCGCTGGCGGCGCGCTCCCG
The DNA here is from genome assembly GCF_037356315.1 of Lithobates pipiens. NCBI lineage: Eukaryota > Metazoa > Chordata > Amphibia > Anura > Ranidae > Lithobates > Lithobates pipiens. The sequence goes on from NW_027507748.1 coordinate 573,440,806, forward strand.
CACTGGTCGGGACCCCCGTGAGTCCGGTCGCGGGACCCGCGGACTCGATTGCCACGTGCATCCCCGCGATCGTCTCACGGAGCGGCCAAATGGAGGAAATGCCGTGTAAACAGCATTTTTCCATTCTGCCTAGCAACTAGTGACGCTGATCTCTGCTCCATGTGATTGGAGCAGAGATCAGTGTTCACTAAATGAAAGCCCAACCCCCCCACAGTTAGTAACACACCCCTAGGAACACTTAACCCCTACACTACCACCCACTGGTTAACCCCTTCACTGCCAGTGTCATTTACACAGGAATCACTGCATTTATATAGCAGTGATTACTGTATAAATGACAATGGTCCCAAAAATGTGTCAAAAATGTCCGATGGGCCCCCCACAATGTCGCAGTCATAATAAAAATCGCTGATCGCCGCCATTACTAGTAAAAAAAAAAAATAATAAAAAATTATTAATAAAAATGTTATAAAACTATCCCTATTTTGTAAACGCTATAACTTTTGCGCAAACCAATCAATAATCGCTTATTGCGATTTTTTTACCAAAAATATGTAGAAGAATACTTATCAGCCTAAACTGAGGGAAAAAAATGTTTTTTTATATATTTTTGGGGGATATTTATTATAACAAAAAGTAAAAAATAATGCGTTTTGTTTATAGCGCAAAAAATAAAAACCGCAGGGGTGATCAAATACCACCAAAAGAAAGCTCTATTTGTGGGAAAAAAAGGACGTCAATTTTGTTTGGGAGCCACGTCGCACGACCGCGCAATTGTCAGTTAAAGCGACGCAGTGCCGAATCGCAAAAAGTGGTCTGGTCTTTGACCAGCAAAATGGTCCGGTCTGCAAGTGGTTAATGAAAGGAGAAGGATAATTTTTATTGTGTTCCTCAGCTTTGGCTATCTCCTTAGTAAGTTCATCCATTCTCTGGGTTCTCTTTTTTTTAGCTTTAGAACCTAATTGCATAAACACCCCTCTCATAACAGCTTTATGAGCATTCCATAATATCATTGGGTCAGATATAGACGTCAAATTAATTGAAAAGAATTCAGTAAGGTGTTGTTGGAGTGTTGTGGAGTAATTTTCATTTTGGAGAATATAGTTATTAGCTCTCCATATATATGAATTTGGTTGGGATGATGTGGTTGCTATAGACATGCTAATGGGAGCGTGATCCGACCACGTGGCCGTATGTATATGGGAGGATGAAATCTTGTCAAGCAGCCATTTATCTGTCAAGAATAAGTCAATTCTGGAGTAGGTATTGTGCCGTGGTGACAAATATGTGTAATCCCTTTCATTAGCATGTCCACATCTCCACACATCAAATAAGTCGTTCGAAGTTATGAACTTATCAAGGGGAAAAGCATAGCGTTTGGACTTAGCAGAAGAATCCATATCATTGTTTGGAATCAAATTGAAATCTCCACATATCAGGAGGTGTCCTTTTTGAACTTTCTTCACCTCCTCTATAGTTTTTTTTATGAAATGCATTTGCCTCATATTCAGAGCATAAATAGATACAAGGGTGTATTGAATATTGTTAATGGTACAAATCAAAAAAATATAGCGACCTTCGGGGTCAGTGATACAATTATCTAATTGAAATGTAATAGTATCTCTAATAGCTATTAACACCCCTCTTTGTTTTTTGGAGAATTTTGTTTTAAAAAATATGAGGAAAATGTTTATGTTGACATTTGGGAGATGCATCTTTAGCAAAATGTGTCTCTTGAACACATAATATGTCACAATTAAAGGATAAGGCAGACCTCCACATAGAGGTTCGTTTCGCTGGGTGATTCAGTCCCCTTGCATTTAGGGACAATATTTTGAAAGACATATTAATATATATCAAAATTAGATAATACTATAATTCTATATATTCCTAAAAGAATATTCTCTAGTTTCTATAACGCTTAAACTAAATATCTAAGTATTTGTTATATGATCAGTTCACAGTTACTATTAAATCATGCACACAACAATGTAGATTATTTTTTTTTTCAAACCTATGAAAAAACGAGTTATTACTCTATTAGTAGTTATTTGGCAATATATATTGCAAGAGGGAAAAAAATAAATAAATAAATAAATAAATAAAATTAAATAAAATAATTAATAAAAAATAAATAAAAAAAAGACAGAAGAAAAATTAAAAAATAAAAGAGTAAAGAAAAAAATATTTTCCAAGAGTCAGCAGTAATCCACTCAAAGGAATGCTGACCAAGAAGTTCAAGTAGTAAGGTATTGAGCATCAAACCAGACTGTATATGTCAGTAATGCATTTAACAGGCAGGAGTAGTTCATTTGTATTTAATTCTATTTTGTTCACGTTTTTTTGTCCAAAGTGGAACAAATTAGGTTTTTCCTTCAAGGCAGGGGTGTTATGTGGAAGATCAACTATAATACCCCATGTTTGGAGTAATTGCATGCCATCTTCAATGGTAGATATAGCAAAATGTTTCCTGTTGTAAGTGGTTAAGATAGTGGCTGGATGTCTCCATTTGTATGTGATCTTATGATTAGATAATGCCTTTGTTACAGTTTTGAGCTGTTTTCTCATTTGTAGTGTAAATTGCGAGAGATCGGCGAATAATTGTATATCTGAGTATGGTGGTGGCAGAGTAGTTAGCTCCCTTGCTTTGGAGAGAATTTGCTCTTTAGCTTGATAAAAATGAATTTGCAGAATAACATCTCTGGGAATTGATTCTTCTAGATGTTTTGGTTTGGGAATTCTATGAATACGATCGATTGTAAGTTCAATCGGCGATAATTCTGGCAATAATGTAGAAAATAGTGTATTTGCATAGTTACGTAAGTCCATAGGTAGAACTGACTCTGGTATTCCTCTCATTTTAATGTTGTTTCGACGTGAGTGGTCCTCGAGATCTGCCAATTTCATCTTGACCCACATGGAATCATCTTTTTGTTCTGTACATGCATCCAGTAGCTCATTCACTGTTTCAGTGCATTCCTCCATTTTGTTTTCAACGTATTGCAGTCTACTATCCATATGTTTCATATCAAGAGAGAATTTATGAATCATGGAGGATAGATTAGATATAATAGATGATTGTCATGACACAAGCATTTCTTTCATTGTGGTATCTAGTACTGGCTGACCTGATGTTGGGAAAGCAGCTGTAGATGTCTGTAATGAGGACATAGCATTATCACTATGCAGAGCTGTGTTCACAGTATCAGCTGCCTGACAAGATGAATCCAGCAAGCCACGCCCCTATAATGTAATATTTTCATGGACCGAATGAACTAGATAATCCACCATCCACCACCTGCCTTGGAAGCAATAAATCCCAAATCTTTAGTCTAAGCCCCTGTACACACGGTCTGAGATTTCGACAACCAAATCTGTCGGATTTTGTCCGTCGGATTTTGTCCGTCGGATCTTGTCCGTCGGATCTTGTCCGAAACTGTTGCATACACACGGTCAGACTAAGTTGTCGAAAAATCCGAAATGTGATGACATAATTTCATTACAATGGGACTACGTTCAGGCTAGTAGCCAATAGCTTTGATGTAGGAATTTGATCTGAGCATGCGTGGCACTTGGACGGAATCAGTCCGATGCATACCATATGGATTATCCGACAACACGGTCCGATAGGACACATTCCGACGGATTCTCCGACCGTGTGTACAAGGGCTAAATCAAATTTCTTGATCATACATCACGGGACACAGGAGCTTCATTACATAGTGGGTTATATAGGCACCTCTGGTGATTGGAAACTGGTTGACCCCAATTAAGGAGAATTCCTCCCCTATATAACCCCTCCCATATGGGAGGCACCTCCGTTTTTTCGCCAGTGTCTATGGTGGTTGGTCACGTAAAACTTTAGCTCTGTGCAGGTCCCTGCGGGGGCCTAAGGGCTACAACAAACCGGATCCATATCTCGGGCCGATATTTGACTCCCAAGATGGTATGGTACCCGGGCCTCGTCAGCCGAAGAAACGAGGTTTGGCCTGTAAGTCCTCTCCTATTGGAAGACTGGGCTCTGGGAAAACCAGACTTGGTGTAATGTTTACACAGAGCGCACGAAAGTTTCTGGCAGAGTCTTTTACATGGTCCAGGTAGGAGGCTCTTCCGAGAAAGAGCCCCAGATAAACCTGAAGGTTGGCTAACACTGCCCACCATGATGGGTGAAGGCTGGAATTTGTCTGTTTCAGCAATTCCTGTGGCGGGGACAGGTAAGGGAAGTTAATCCTATATATATAATTATATGATGGATTTCTTCATTTTGAGTAGTTGTATGTCTTACCTGGTTTCCACTACTAGAGGGAGTAAGAGCAGCCTGATGCATACTTACATGCCTTTTCAGTACACACGCTCGGTGAAGCCTGGTTTTCTAGCTGTCTCACGTCTCCACTGCAGTCCCTGCCACAATAGAGGTAATACAGGGGTCCCACATAGTCTGGGGGTCCCACGCAGCTCCGATGGAGCTTTCCTTCCCCCCTGGATTCTGCGGTCCTCGTGCACGCGCGCCGGGCGTGTTCCCGGCCTAATGGAGGAGGGGGGAGTGTGGTTGTGAGCCGTGCACGTCAGTGTGCACGGCGCTGTACTGCGCAGGCGCCAGGCGGCAGTTTTAAAAAGCCCAGAGCGTCAGGGGGCTGTAAGTGTGAGACACAGGAGCTGTGGGCAGTAAGCTTTCCAGGGGATTGGATCTAGGAAAACCTTAGACACCTACTCAGCATCAGGTTGTGCAGTTTAAGCATATATATTTATTGTGAGACTTTAAGCACAACAGTGATTGCACTTGTACTAGTACCTCTGCTTTGTAGCTTAGGACTATGTCTCCTCGTAAGAGGGTCTCAGGGGGAGGTAACAAGAGCACTGGTAAATCACTGCCTATGTCCAGGGGTTCTAAAAGTGCCTGTAAGTTACCATCCCCCCCCCGCAAGACTGGAGCCAGCCTCTCAGGACGAGTCAGTGCCCCTGTCAGGTTTTGCAGCCTCTCCTAATGTCCCAGCCCCGGTTTATGTCACTGAGGACTCCCTTAGGGCTACATTGGAGGGTTTTGAAGGGAGAATAATGAATTTTATTTCTGCTTCCCTGAAAGATAGCAGGAAAAGGGGTAGATCCCCTCCCTCTGCTGAAATTCCTCTCTCAGATGATTCTTCTGACAATGAGGAGAGATCCCTATCTTGGGACAGGGATCATGAGCAGTCGGATGAGGCAGAGGAAGAGGAGAGAGTCCCCTTCTCCCAGGTGCTCAGAAAACAGGTGCAGTATTATACTGAATTGGTGCGTACCACATTCAGAATGCCTGCTGCTGAAGTCGCTACATCCTCTGTTTCTTCCCTGGGAGTCAGGAAAGTCCCACAGACTGCCTATTCCTTCCCAATTCATCCCTTAATGGATGAATTGTTGTATGAGGATTCGGGACATCCCGATAAACTGTTTGCTCCTCCTAAAAGGTTTTCTATGCATTATCCTCTGGAGGAAAGTTTCACCAAGAAGTGGGGGTCCCATCTGTTGATGCAGCTGTTTCTTGCGTGACTAAAAACCTGACTTGTCCCTTGGATAATGCGCAGTTATTTAAAGATCCAGCTGATAAGAAGCTGGAAACCTTATTAAAAGCCTCCTTTTCCATGACTAGCGCTGTTGTGCAACCTACAGTCACAGCCGTGGGGTTGTGTCAGTTCCTCAAGGAACAGGTTAAGCACATGCTTGGTCTCCTTCCCAGTGAGGAAGTAGAAGATTATGCAGAATTGCCTCATATTCTGTGTTTCATGATTGATGCGATTTTGGATTCTGTCCAACAAGCATCACGTTTGTCTCTCATGTTGGTACACATGCGAAGGGCCCTATGGCTAAAGAATTGGGCAGCTGAGCTGTCATGCAAGAAGCATTTGATTGGGTTCCCGTTTAAAGGGGAACGTTGGTTTGGAGAAGAATTAGACAAATTCGTCCAAAAAATTTCAGGAGGTAAATCTACTCTCCTTCCAGTCAAAAGGAGCAAGCGTCCTTCATTTAGGCGTGCTCTCTCTCTCCCGGAGCATCAAGCTCTAAGCAGTGGTGACGGCCTTCTCAACCCTCCTCTACAGGAAAGGCTCAGGGCCGAGCCCAGGGGCAGAAAAAGACTTGGGGCGAAAGCCTACCAAGCAGAACCCAAAAGCTTCCTTGTGAAGGGGCGCTCCCGCTCGGCCGAGTGGGGGGAAGGCTCCTGCAGTTTGCAGGAGCCTGGCGGGAAGAGATCCGGGACAAGTGGGTGATCTCTTCGGTATCTCTGGGCTACAGGCTAGAGTTTCAGGAGATTCCACCTTCTCGTTTCCTAAGGTCAAAGATCCCCAGGGATCCAGTAAAGCAAAAACCGCTATTTCTGGCCTTAGATCACTTACTATCCCAGGGGTTGATAGTAGAAGTGGACCCAAAAGAACAGGGTTCAGGGTTTTACTCTTCACCGTTCCGAAGCCAAATGGAAGTGTCAGACCTATCCTAGATCTGAAGGATCTGAACCGGTTTTTACGCATTCGGTCCTTCCGAATGCAGTCAATCCGCACAGTGGTCTCCTCCCTGCAAGGGGGAGAATTTATGGCATCAATAGACATCAAAGATGCATATCTCCATGTGCCAATTTTTCCCGCACACCAAAAATTTCTAAGGTTCGCGGTAGAGCGGCGCCATTTTCAATTTGTGGTCTTGCCGTTTGGGCTTGCTACGGCCCCTCGAGTCTTCACAAAGATTCTGGACCCTCTCTTGGCAAACCTAAGAGCTCAGGGTATAGCCGTCATGGCTTATCTAGACGATTTACTTCTCATGGAGAAAACAGTAGCGTTCCTGAACCACAGCATTACCAGAACGCTAGAACACCTGGAACGCCTAGGTTGGATTATAAACCTAGAAAAGTCGTCCCTACAGCCTACCACCAGGTTGGAATACCTGGATATGATCATCGACACCGCTCAGGGCAAGGTGTTTCTTCCAAGGCCAAAAGCCTTGGCCATTGGGGATCTGGTGCCCCTAATTCAGGGCATGAGATCATCCCCCATTCGTTTGTGCATGAGACTGTTAGGAAAAATGGTCGCCTCCTTCGAGGCCGCCCCATTTGCCCAGTTCCACTCAAGACCTCTGCAAAGATGCATCCTTGCGGCTTGGAACAGGAAGCCCCAATCCTTGGATCTTCCTATGCGTCTATCCCCAGGGACACGCAAGAGTCTCGTCTGGTGGTTACAAACCAAGAATTTGCTGAAGGGCAAAACTTTTCTTCCTCTTTCATGGAAGATTATCACGACAGATGCCAGCCTGACAGGCTGGGGAGCAGTGTTGGAGGAGACGTGCTCGCAGGGGAAATGGTCTGCGATTGAGAGGCTATTGCCCATAAATATCTTGGAGATCCGGGCAGTTTATATGGCTCTCATAAAGTGGTCTTACAGACTACGAGGTCTCCCTGTACGGGTTCAGTCCGACAATGCCACAGCAGTGGCTTATATCAATCACCAGGGCGGTACCAGGAGTCTGGTTGCGCAAAAAGAGGGGAATCGCATACTTGTCTGGGCAGAAAAGCATGTTCCGTGTCTTTCTGCAGTCTTCATTCCAGGAGTGGAAAATTGGCAGGCGGATTTTCTGAACCGCCAGCAGTTGTGCCCAGGAGAATGGGCTCTGCACCCCGACGTGTTTCAGAACATATGTCACAGGTGGGGTACTCCAGACGTAAATCTGTTTGCATCCAGGTTCAACAGGAAACTGGACGATTTTGTGTCAAGGACAAGAGATGCACTTGCTCAGGGGACAGATGCTCTGACAGTTCCCTGGGATCAGTACAATCTGATCTATGCCTTCCCCCCGAGCCTGCTTCTGTCTCGGTTCCTGGGAAGAGTCAAGAGGGAGACAAAATCGGTCCTTTTAGTGGCCCCGGCTTGGCCCAGGCGACCATGGAACGTAGAGATCATGAAGTTTGCAGTAGGCAGGCCATGGATCCTCCCTCTCCGGCCCGATCTGCTCTCACAGGGTCCAATTTACCATCCTGTTTTACACAGTCTAAATTTGACGGTTTGGCTGCTGAGACCCACATTCTGAGAGACCGTGGCCTTTCGGGGCCAGTCCTTTCTACTCTGGTCAATGCCAGAAAGCCGGCCTCCAGGCTTATTTTTTACAAAATCTGGAGGGCATATGTTTCCTGGTGTGAACTCAGGAAATGGCATCCTAGAAAGTATGTCATTAGCAGGATCTTGGCCTTTCTCCAGTCAGGCCTAGAAATGAATTTGGCCATAAACACTATCAAGGTGCAGATTTCGGGCCTGTCAGTGTTTTTTCAGAAGCCACTTGCATCGCATTCCCTGGTACGGGCTTTTATCCAGGGGGCCATGCGGATAAGACCGCCAGTCAAACCTCCGGTATGCCCATGGGATCTGAATTTGGTTCTCTCTGCTTTGCAGGGGCAACCATTTGAACCTTTTGCATCTGGCTTCATTAGTTCTCCTGACTAAAAAATTGGTTTTCTTAGTAGCCATATCCACGGCTAGAAGAGTATCAGAACTAGCAGCTCTTTCCAGCAAAGAGCCGTATCTAATTATTCACAAGGACCGGGTGGTCATGCGTCCCAACAGGTCCTTTCTACCTAAGGTGGTTTTGGGATTCCATTTGAATCAAGACGTAATCCTACCATCCTTTTTTCCGGACCCACAGTCCGCAGGAGAAGAATCTTTGCACACTTTGGATGTGGTTAGGGTGCTTGTTTATTTTGCCGGAAGGCCCTAGGAAGGGCCAGGCAGTGTCAAAATCCACTCTCTCAAGGTGGATTAGACAGACTATTTCTCAGGCCTGTAGTGTTAAAGGGAAAATCCCTCCTTTTCCAGTGAAAGCACACTCTACTAGGGCTGTAAGTGCTTCTTGGGCAGTGCATCACCAGGCCTCCCTGGCTCAGATCTGTAAGGCTGCAACTTGGTCATCAGTCCACACATTCACCAGATTCTATCAGGTGGATGTCAGAGGGCAAGAGGATATCGCCTTCAGGCGCAGTGTACTGCAGGCTGCAGTTTAGGTCCTCCAGTCCCTGGCGGTCTATAATTATGATCTGTGTCTCCCTCCCCTCAATCTGAGCATTGCTTTGGGACATCCCACTATGTAATGAAGCTTCTGTGTCCCGTGATGTATGATCAAGAAAATGGGATTTTTATATACAGCTTACCTGTAAAATCCTTTTCTTGAGAGTACATCACGGGACACAGAGCTCCCACCCCTCTTGGGTTTTACGTGGTTTCTTATTGCTTTGCTACAAAACTGAGGTGCCTCCCATATGGGAGGGGTTATATAGGGGAGGAATTGGGGTCAACCAGTGTCCAATCACCAGAGGTGCCTATATAACGCACTATGTAATGAAGCTCCTGTGTCCCGTGATGTACTCTCAAGAAAAGGATTCTACAGGTAAGTTGTATATAAAAATCCAATTTTTTGCCTGACAACAAAAAGGTTTGTTAGGCTTTTTTAAAGAGGGGCTTAAACTTCATTAGATCTGTCAATTAGTTTTGGTTGCATTACAAGATTATAGGTAAATGGTTGTACTGTTACTGTTGTTTTTAATGTTGTGGTTTAATCAAGGAGAACTTTTTTATGTTAACATCTTGGAGGGCTGATCGTTTCATCAGTCTTCTGGTAATGTGATCGGAGTATACAAATCATGCACTTCACTTGAACACTGCCAGATTCTCTGTTAAGGTTCATTTCATTTTCTTTGACGCTGTGAAGGAGATTGAACCTTTCAAACCCATCCAAATTAAGAATTTGCATGCTTTTTAATAATTGATGTATTAAGATGATAAGCAGACATAGATGAACAAGTCTTTCAAGTGGACCTTTTTATTTATTATCTAGCACACACTTCAAATTTACATATTTTGATAGTCTTTTAAAAAAAAATTATGGAGCTGCCTCACTGGGCTTATTGTATGCAGCAAATGAAAAATTTTCTCTGATTTCCTGTATCACCCCACTGTAGGTGGGCACAGGAACGTCCTAAATGATCATGTAGAAGAAGTCTACTGGGGGCAATGACAAGGATATAATCATGTCCACAGTAAACACCCTTATAATCTCCCACATACAATATATTGTCAAAAGTATTGGAACACCTGCCTTTTCAAGCACATGAACTTTAATGGCATCCCAGTCTTAGTCCACAGGGTTCAATATTAAGTTGGCCCACCCTTTGCAGCTATAACAGTTTTAAAGTGGTTTGGTACCTAAAAATGAAACTTCATCTTATTAAAATCACCATATTAAATACTTACCTAAATGAACCCTGAAAAAAAAAATTATTCTTTACTTACCTTTTATTTCAGATGTTTCTGCTGACTTCCCGGTTGTCCTCCCGTGGGAGTAGGCGTGGTTATCGTCCTCGCAATGGTCCCTGGGAAATTTCTAAGCTATTTCCCAAGAATCCATGGGGGGACAATGAAATTGCGAAATCTCGCGAGATTTCGTTAGGACGCCGGTCACGTGACGAGGGCGTGCCCGAATTTGCCATTTTTAAAGTGGGCAGGCAGCTGTATCTGCCATTACCACTATTGCACACTGAGCATGTGCGAGATGGAGCGGAGCATGCTGGGAGCCGAGCGTCATCGATACACAGGAAGTAAATGCCTGTGGGCTTCAGACGCCCACACTTAAAATGGAAAACGCCAGAGCACTTTTTTAAAAGTCATCCCGAGGAAAAGAATCGTCGCGCCGGGGGTCAAAAAAACGCCGGACGTGGATGCTAAGCGAAGGTAGCAGTCGCCCACCTGTAACACAGGTAAGAAAAAAAAAAAAAAAAGAGCGGAATCCCACTTTAACTCTTCTGGGAAGGCTGCCCACAAGGTTTAGGAGTTTGTCTATGAGAATGTTTGACCATTCTTCCAGAAGGGCATTTGTTGGGTAAGGCGCTGATGTTGGATGAGAAGGTCTGGCTTGCAGTCTGCACTCTAATTCATCCCAAAGGTGTTCTATCGTGTTGAGGTCAGGACTCTGTGCAGGCCAGTCAAGTTCCTCCACCCCAAATTCGCTCATCCATGTCTTTATGGACCTTGCTTTGTACACTGGTGCGCAGTCATGTTGGAACAGGAAGGGGCCATCCCAAAACTGTTCCCACAAAGTTGGGAGCATGAAATTGTCCAAAATGTCTTGGTATGCTGAGTTCCCTTCACTGGAACTAAGGGGCCAAGCCCAACCCCTGAAAAACAACCCCACACGATAATTCCCCTTCCACCAAATGATTTAGACCAGTGCACAAAGCAAGGTCTATAAAGACATGGATGAGCCAGTTTGGGGTGGAGAAACTTGACTGGCCTGCAGAGTCCTGACCTCAACCTGATAGAACACCTTTGGGATGAATTCAAGCGGATACTGCAAGCCAGGCCTTCTCGTCCAACATCATTGCCTGACCTCACAAATGCGCTTCTGGAAGAATGGTCAAACATTCCCATAGATACACTCCTAAAGCTTCTGGACAGCCTTCCCAGAAGAGTAGCAGCTGTTAAAGCTGTAAAGGGTGGGCCAACTCAGGATTGAATGTGAGGTGTCCCGATATGGGATACGATTGTTTTCTACAAACTTATAACGAACAACTTACTGTATTGTGGTAATATTGTATCTAGTGGAAATAAGGGTGATATTCACCTTTTAATATCGGGTAGCGCCGGACACCTCACATTTTCTTGAAATTATCGATTATTTTGAAAGACCCTTGCGGGGATTTCTTGGTTGGGGGGCTGCAACCCGTATATATAGATAGTTGTATGCTTCTTGCTCTCTGTATTCTTTCTGGTTCCCGTATTGCCTAAGCGCGGTTTTGTTCAAACGTTTTAATTTCAACTCAGGATTGAACCCTACAAACAAAGATTGGGATGCTATTAAAGCTCCTGCGTGTGTAAAGGCAGGCGTCCCAATACTTTTGACAATATAGTATAGCTAACATGCAGACCCATAGTGCTTACAGGAAAAAGTTTCCCGATCCTCACCTGTCAGCTATGAATTGCTCTGTGATGTACCCCTGGCATTATAGTCATCCCTTGCTGCATTTTGTTGATAACATTTTGGAAAGAAGGGAAACATTTATACAAAATTAAGCTAAACTCCAAGAAAGCAGCAAAATACACAGATTAAATGTATACATGAGAACTGTTTTGCCCACCAAAGGATTTTTCATTTTGCCCATACAGTCCTGAAGTTTATTTAGCTCTCCCCCTAAGCACAGCACTGTTTAGCAGAGGAGGAGACCTAATCTTTTTCTGCTGCAGTTTCATCTTCCTTTACAGGTCCTCTCCTTACCTGCAAGGAGATGCAGCACTTTGATGAGTTTAACTTTCTGTTACTCTGCTCTATCCTCCTATCAGCATGCTCCTTACACTAAAGCACACCTAATTGGCATATGTTTCTTACACCGCATGCATTAAAAAAATTTGAATAATGATTACAGAGCTGCAATAATTTGTATCTTTTATATCTGCCTGTAGTTCAGCTTTAAACATTGCTTTGGGCTTTGGGAGTAGTTAAAGCGGAGGTCCGCCCACCTCTGAAAAAATTAAAAGGTGACTTTTAATAATCAGACACTTGCTTGTCCGGGAGTCCAGCGATGTCGGGTACATGTTGCCTCCATTGTGAGTAAGAGAACCCGGCAGTGTGGTCTTTCGGCTTCACGCCGGGGAACCCTACTGCGCATGCGTGAGGCTCCTCTCTCCTACTGGCCCTGCGACAGGAGGAGGAGGAGGGAGCCCCAGCCATGACGTCAATACCCGCTGAGGCTCCCGGAAGTGGGGAAAGCATACCTGTGAAAGACAGGTATGCTGTCCCCTCTACCCCCCCCCCCCCAAATATGGCACCGGAGGGGGGGGGGAGTACAATAAGCGTAAGTTCCACCTTTGGGTGGAACTCCGCTTTAAGGGACAGCATGAGGTTGGTTTAGTATACCCTGGAGTTCAGCTTTAACTACTTCCCACCCGGCCAATGCACATAAAGGACTGGATGGGCACTCTCTCCTTCTGAGTGGCTGACCAGGAATGTCCCTCAGGAGGGGGAGCGCGCATGCGTGTCTGCACAGAGACGTAATCCCGATGCGCATCTCCGATTGGCAGGAGGGCTCTGGGATTGGCCCTCCGGATCACATGAGGGCCGTGTCCAATCACAGCCTTCATGTGATGCAAACACAGAGCCAGTTGCTAGGCAATCAGCTCTCCTCTCCTCACACAGAAGTTGTTGGTGAGGAGAGGAGAGGGGATCGCTGCAGCCTGATGGTGATCAGTGAGTATGAGCTGTTTTTTTACAGCTTTTTACTCACTGATCACCAACACACACAGGGTCCCCAAAACACATATCCCCAAATAATAAAAACACATGTCCCCCACATATATCCCACTAAAATCACATGTCCCAATGATTATCTGCACAAATTTGGGTAGAGTGTAGCATGACCGCGCAATTGTTACTGAAAGTGCGAGAGGTTGAAAGCTGAAAAATGGTCTGGGAAGGAAGGGGGGCGAAAGTGCCCTGTATTGATGTGATTCAAGAATTTGCATTTTCCACATGTTTGCAGTACAACCATTCCTACCATGATTCCTGATCCAAACATATATATTGGGGTTTTCAAGTCATTGTCATGGGGTTGTGCTGAACCTATTTGCCACCAGTTGTGGGCATAGGCTTTCCTAAAACATAGGGGTTGGCTTAATAAAATTGCAGAGTGCAAAATCTGATGCAGCTGTACATGGTAGCTAATCAGCTTCTAACTTTAGCTTGTTCAATTAAGATTTGATAAAAACAACTGGAAGTTGAGTGGTTTCTATGCGGAGCTGCAGATTTTGCACTCTACGGTTTTAGTAAATCAACTCCATAGAGTTAAAGCAGTAGCTGGGCTTTTTCAAGGCTCCCCGTAAGGTTGTAGACCTTGGGTTTTTACAAGGCATAGGTTAATGCTAGGTTATAGACCTTTGGTTTGCCCTACTGATAACAATTGACAAGCTGATAAAGTAAAGTATTAAACTACTAAAAAAACAGTGTTACATGAGAGGAAAAAAAGAAGACGTTGCTTAGCATTTGATCAGTTGCACAAGTCTAAGCAAAAGTAGAGAAGGAAAATGTGAACCAGGTAACAGCCCATATTTAGAGCTCCCCAAAATCTGAGTAATAAATTTGCTGAAGTAGAATTTATATTTCTGCCTGGTGATATTATGTCATTGCATTGTGCTCCTTGTTTACACTGGCAGATGGCTCTGCCAACCCAAAGGAAAAGATCCAGGCATGAGATTCAGATGTGCAGGCAGTGGCTGGTTGCTTACAGTCAATAAAGTCCTCAGAATATCAAAAGCACATCTATTTATTAGATTTAATTTTGTGGTATAAATGTGGAAACAGGAAAAAAAACATACAAAAGACTGAAAACGGGCTTATATATTTACAGAATGTAGAACCAGATGCATCAAGAGGACCATACAAAAATGTATGACGAAAATGAGATGACTGAACAGAAATCCATTAGTTTCCAAGACAACCTGGAGATGTCCTTTTCTTACCCTCTATTGCTGTAAACAAGTGGTAAGGGAACAAAACAAGTTGAATTCTTTCAGCAGTATGAAACAACTTAGTTTGTCTGCCCAACCTTTTCAAATCCTTCAAGGTTGAAAACATTTTATATGCCCTAACAACCGCCTGCATCTGATGGGTGAATATAGATTGTTTTCTGGGACATTTTTCTCTTAGTTCCATTATCATTCTCTGTGGGCATTAATTAAAATTTTGAGAGCTTATCATGAGATTTCTTTGAAGAGAGGCAGTCTCTGAATTACATTAAAAAGTGTTCTGTGAATTGGCTACCATAAGACTGGCTCCTGTTTTACCATTTACAAAGACAGTTGTGTAAAACTCTTGACCATACTTGGACCTCTTGGGATTGGAGAGCCGAATGTGCAGCCTGCAAGGCACTTGAGCCTTGATTATTTTTATTCTAAAGGAGCTTCGGGTACCAAGCACACATTTGCTTTGGTAGAAACATCATGGATGTTTGAAAAACAAGTTTTACCTTTGCAATGGTAGATTTTCAAGTATCTTTAGAAATGTTTTGTGGTTTAACATTTTTTTTTTCCAGTTTCCTTTCAGTCTATAGAAGTCCATTCTCTTTCAGGGTAGAGAGAGTTTGCTGAATTCTTTTGCTACTAATTACTATTCTAATATTGAGCTGATTCTTAGATTTTCCCAATGATGTCAAGGAAAGGTACGGAAATTGTATTTTTTAATAATAGAATAATACCATAAAATACCATATTCTATGATAAGAAGGAGTTGTACAGAAATCAATTTTGTGTAGCCAGGTGTCAAAGGCCAATGATCCTTGGTTTCCCCACCACCACTGCATTTGGGATGGACATAGCAGCATATGTGTGTATGTGTGGAACCCCCCCCCCCCCACTTGACAACACTATTGCTTTTCACCCTGGGAGATGTTGTTCTTAAGAGTGAGGAGAGCGTCACTGTGCGAGGAACAGGAACTACAGTCCCCAAGAAGCAATAAGACTGAGGAGGAGGGGAAATGGACCATTTTATGGTGTTGAACAGGAAAGTTCAGGGCTTTTTGGCACTGGGCAGTGATTGCGGACCTCTGTGGCAAAACTTTTGGCCCAACCTGGACTAAAGCCACTGCAGCTCAGTTCTGTATATCACCTTCAGCACCTACATTGTTGCCAAACAAATGGTGGGGATATCATTCACTACCACTCGCACTGCTGTTCATTGGAGATGCAGGGAGAGAGAAGGAGGGGCCCCTTGCACCGAGCACATTGTCAGCTGTATCCTTGGATGCTCAAGATGTAGTGAATTTTCACTCCAAAGTGGCACTTTAATTTTACCTTTTTATAGGTTTTCACCCTTGGTAACAAAAAAAAGTCAATAAAATAAAATCCACCAAAGTTGTGCAAAATAGAGAGTTGAGATCTTCTCCCATTGAGATCATTATCAATCACCTCCCTGTGTCCATTCAAACATGGAACCATGGCCTGGCCCCACCCCACTCCCTTTCTCTCCTCATTTGCCGACTGACTTTGACAGCAGGGGGAGCCAATGGCGATGCGCTGCTGTCTCAGCCAATGAGGAGGGGAGTCCCAGGCAGCCAAGACACTCCTGTAACATTGTTGGATCTAGATGGGGCTCAAATAAGTTTTGAGGGGCTGCTACATACAGAAGGTTTTTTATCTTAATTCATAGATGTATTAAAAATAAAAAATACTTTGCCTTTACAACCACTTTAAGTGTGGTGGTAAAAATTCCTGGGGCCACCTGGTCTGAAGATCAAGTTCGAAAAGCTATAATGTCTCTAGTCCCTGGAAAGAGAGTGTTTGTATTGGACTTAAAGACTGATCAGAATGCTACCCACATTCTTGTGCTATCAGATTGGAGAAAAGGGATCCTCATTTTTCAGGAACCTAGTCTTCAGTTGACTAATGACACTGATTCTAGATTAGTACAGGTGAGAGAGTCAGATGAAAGCCAAGAAAATCCAACTCGCTTTGACGTCAGCAGTGGGATTTCAACATCTCCAACTTCAGTCATTCTCGGGCCCAAGTTCTTTACCACCCTGGCAGACTTCATGACCAAGTGTAACTAAACCAGTACAATCCATTCTGGGGCTGGCTACAGGAAACTGAGACTCTTCTCAGGGGCACAGCCAGTGCCTAAGGGGGAGTAAAGTAAGAAGTATGAATGTAGCAGGCCTTACAGGCTCTGGAAGAATGGGACATCCCAGAAGCCCAGAAAAAGCAATGCAATATGGAGAGTGTGAGAGGGGCCCTTTCCAAAGGCTATTAGGAGTCTCAAGTTCAGCAAGTAGACTTGCACAGTTTATGACTACATGTTGCAAGAGGAGTTTGGGTGGACAGAGACTTGATCTACCACTTTGAGCATACCTTCTAACATCCGAATGAAACCCTGTCCAAATACATAAGATGATTAAACACAACATTGAACCACATTGTGCTGGAGAAAGGCATGGAACCCACCCTCCTAGACCAAGCTTGACATAAGCAGATTTTCAGAGGCACTCTATATTCTGATCTGGTATGGATCCAGTTGAAGGTATTGGAGAGTAGCCAGTCACTAATGTACCTACTATGAGCTCAACAAAACTGTATGGGAAGAAAAGGCTCTATTGGAAGACAGGGGTCGGGACGATATTCCAAGACAAAACAGGCCGCTAAGAAAGAGAGTTCTCCTGTCCTTCTCTAATGGGGAGTACCTCTCAAACCCAGAGAATGATGCAGACATGGGGCAGCAACGAAGGAGCTCACTGCACATCACATCTACTCCAGCCGCTCCAGATAATCTGACTCATGTGGTTGTCAGAACTATGGCGAAGAAATAAATGCATTCTCATAGTTTCATATGGATGTTTCAAACTGTATGGGTCGCAGAGACAAAGGTTAGATCCAGTTGGATCCAGTTGAAGACATTGGAGAGTAGCCAGTCACTCATGTACTTAAAATGAGCGCAACAGAAATGTATAGAAAGAAAAAGCTCTGTTGGAGGAGAAGGGTCAGGGATCATAGTTACATAGTTACATAGTAGGTGAGGTTGAAAAAAGACACAAGTCCATCAAGTCCAACCTATGTATGTGATTATTTGTCAGTATTACATTGTATATCCCTGTAAGTTGTTCAGGTGCTTATCTAATCGTTTTTTGAAACTATCGATAGCCCCCGCTGAAACCATCGCCTGTGGAAGGGAATTCCACATCCTTGCCGCTCTTACAATAAAGGCGCAGTTTAAGGTTAAACCTCTCTTCTAATTTTAATGAGTGGCCATGTGTCTTATTAAACTCCCTGCCGCAAAAAAGTTTTATCCCTAGTGTGGGGTCGCCAGTATGATATTTGTAAATTGAAATCATATTCCCTCTCAAGCGTCTCTTCTCCAGAGAGAATAAGTTCAGTGCTTGTAACCTTTCTTCATAACTGATATCCTCCAGACCCTTTATTAGCTTTATTGCCCTTCTTTGCACTCGCTCCATTTCCAGTGCTTCCTTCCTGAGGACTGGTGCCCAGAAATGGACAGCATACTCCAGGTGAGGCCAGACCAAAGTCTTGTAGAGTGGGGAGTATTATCGCTTTCTCCATGGAGTTAATCCCCTCTTTAATGCATGCCAATATTCTGTTTGCTTGGTTAGCAGCAGCTTGGCATTGCATGGCATTGATGAGCCTATCATCTACTAGGAGCCCCAGGTCCTTTGCCATCCTAGATTCCCCCAGAGGTTTACCCCCTAATGAGTAGATTGCATTCGTATTTTTGCCACCCAAATGCATTATTTTACATTTTTCTACATTAAACCTCATTTGCCATGTAGTTGCCTACCCTATTAATTTGTCATATTTTCTTACAAGGTTCCCACATCCTGCAAAGAGGTATTGCTGCCCTGTTTAGCTTAGTGTTGTCCGCAAATACAGAGATTAAACTGTTTACTCCATCCTCCAGGTCGTTTATGAGCAAATTAAACAGGATTGGTTCCAGCACAGAACCCTGGGGGACCTCACTTCCCACCCCTGATCATTCAGAGTATTCCACATTTATCACCACCCTCTGAACTCGCCCTTGTAGCCAGTTTTCAATCTATGTACTCACCCTATGGTCCATGCCAATGGACCTTATTTTGTACAGTAAATGTTTATGGGGAACTGTGTCAAATGATTTTGCCAAATCCAGATACGCCACGTCTACGGGCCTTCCTTTATCTAGATGGCAGCTCACCTCCTCATATAAGGTTAATAGATTGTTTGATAAGAAGGACACAAATGATATTCCAAGACAAAACATACCATTAAGAAGAGATGGTTCTCCTGTCCCTAATGAGAGAGTACCTCTCAGACGCAGAGAATGAGGCAGACATGGAGCAGCAATGAAGGAGCTCACTGTACATCACATCTACTCCGGCCGCTCCAGATAATCTGACTTTAATGTGGTTGTCACAACTATGATGAAGAAATAGATACATTCTAAAAATTTCATATGGATGTTTCAAACTGTACAAGTTGCAGAGGCAAAGGTTAGATCTAATTGGATCCAGTTGAAGCGATTGGAGAGTAGCCAGTCACTAATGTACCTACCATGAGTTTAACAGAACTGTATGGGAAGAAAAAGCTCTGTTGGAAGTGAAGGATCAGGGATGATATTCGAAGAAAAAACAGACTGTTAAGAAAGAGAGAGTTCTCCTGTCCCTCTGTAATGGGAGAGTACCTCTCAGATGCAGAGAATGAGTGGGCAGCAACAAAGGAGCTCACTGCACACAGCATCTACTCCGGTCTTCTCGAGACACCACTGGTGGTTGTCAGAACTATGATGAAGAAATAATTAAATTTTCATAATTTCATATAGATGTTTCAAACTGTAAAAGTCACAGAGACAAAGGTTAGATTCAGGACATGTCACATATATTTTTCAACTAGAGACATCCTGTGGTTGTGTCACTCTGTTGGAGGCATGTAAACAGGCTGTTTGCAGAACTGGGAATATAAAATCCAAGGATAACTTTATTCTATGGTTGCTAAATAGAATGTACCGTATTTATCGGCGTATAACACGCTCCCCAATTTTAAGAGGGAAGTTTAAGGAAAAATGTTTTCACAGCCCCTTTACATCCAGTACACAGCCCCCTCCCCAGTATACAGCCCCTCCCTCCAGCACATAGTCCCCCAACCAGTATACAGCACCCCTCCCCCTGCACAGCCCCCCTCCCCAATACACAACGCCCCATCCAGTATACAGCCCCTCATCCAGTATACAGCCCCCTCCCCTGCACAGTACAGAACCCCCCCATCCATAACACAGCCCCCACATCCAGTATACAGCCCCCTGCACAGTACACAACCCCCTGCACAGTACACAGCCCCCCATCCAGTATACAGCCCCCTGCACAGTACACGGCCCTCAATCCAGTACACAGCCCCCTGCGCAGTACACATCCCCCCCATCCAATACACAGCCCCCATCCAGTATACAACCCCCTGCACAGTACACAGCCCCCCTGCACTCCCAGGAGACCCCCAGTCTCCTGGGACAGCAGTGCCAGCATACTCTACAGTTAAGAAAAAAATCACTGCCAGTTCCTTCTACACTGCTCCTTCTCTGTCACTCATATTGTAAAACAAAGCTTCTATATACCTTATTACAGCACTGTATTTTGGTCTAGGCCAACAAGGCCCAGGCCTAGGGCGGCATTTTGTGCGGGGCGGCAAAAAAGCTGCCACCCGCACAGAAAAAAGCACCACCCCACACTGCGCTACCAAACTGCAGCTCAGCCCAGAGCGACCTTAATCAGGGCAGGCAGAAGTAGCAAGTTCCGCCCTTGGGCGGGTCCTGCACCAATCCAGACAGGGCATAATGTCATTGGCAGTGGCTGAGGAGGGATCTGCAAGAGTGAAAAGTCCAGGCAGACAAGGATGCTGGACGTGTTGTATGAGTCAGTGGGTGGAGAGTCGGAGATTCTGGCTGTCTGTGCGGAGGACGGGAGGGAGATCTACTGGAGGAGAGGAAGATGCTGAGTGGAGTGGTCATGAAGAAAACTGTCAGTACCAACACAGACGGCACCAGGTGAGCCCAACACGACTGCACAGCACAGAGGTGACAGGTGGGACAGCTTGCTCTGTATCCTAGGTGACAAAAACTTCTATAAAAAGTGCCATGCAAAAAAATATGAATCAATACGTACAAGTAATTATTGTGCATACTCAGGTGTTATCACATTGGATTGGGCAGGCATCGGCTTCACTATTTTTATGGTGAAGGGATCCACCACCCATCCATCAACTGTTGATTAATTCATGGACTCATATTATGAGGTTTAATTGCAATTTGGTTTATCCACTCAGGCACTCAGAGTGCTATATGGGGCATCTGATTTGATTGCACTTCATGTAATCTATACTTTGTATTCCATTCATTTTCACTTGCTGTGTTTGCACATGATTATTATGTTTGTCACGATTATACGCTGACCCACCTTCAGTTCTAGACTGTGTTTGCACACGTCAAGCTTGCTGCAGGAATACCTTTACATTTATATTTAATGGTCTCTGACCATCCCTTGTGCCATGCTGGCAGTCTCTGACCGTCCCTTGTGCCATGCCCGCAGTCTGACCATTCCTTGTGCCATGCCAGCAGTCTGACTGTCCCTTGTGCCATCTCATGTAAAGAAAGGGCTGTGGTTATTAGAGACTTAGAATTTCCCTTTACACCATAGTCTGGGATGGGTTTTACATGAGAATTCTCAGCGTTCTGATTTACATCGGGGTCCACAGAGTTCCCCCTTATGCTGTATTGTGCCAATGCCGCAGTCTCTGACTGTCCCTAGTGCCATGCCCACAGTCTGTGACCGTCCCTTGTGCCATGCCCACAGTCTCTGACCGTCCCTTGTGCCATGCCTGCAGTCTCTGACCGTCCCTTGTGCCAATGCCCGCAGTCTCTGACCATCCCTTGTGCCAATGCCCGCAGTCTCTGACCGTCCCTTGTGCCATGCCCGCAGTCTCTGACCGTCCCTTGTGCCATGCACGCAGTCTCTGACCGTCCCTTGTGCCATGCCATGTAAAGAAAGGGCTATGGTTACTAGAGACTTAGAATTTCCCTTTACACCAGAATCTGGGGTCGGGCTCACGTGAGAATTCTCAGCGGTCTGCTTTGCATCGGGGTCCACAGAGTTCCTTCTTATGCTGTAAAGAAGAACCCTGTGCTTGGTTATATAAACCTGACCTTCATGTAAATGAAGAAATATTTTTTTGCTAGCACATTATGAGAAACATACCTTAGAATGAAGCCGTAAAGCAAAGTGATGTCACTACTCAAACAGCTGACATCTTCCCCTGGTCTTCATTCCATGTTTGCAGCCTCCGGCTACATGAGTGGCCCGGGACGCGATGACGTCACTCCCAATCATGCGCGGGAGCCTCCATTTCTGGCACACGCTCTGAAGGTCCAGCACTGTAAGCCAGGCATTCAGAGCGCATGCGCCGATCATGTCAGCGGCTGCATGCACTCTGAATATCTCCTAAACGGTGCAGGTTTAGGAGATATTCACAGTACCTACAGGTAAGCCTTACTATAGGCTTACTCCCACCACCTGTTGGTAAAACATATTATCGGCGTATAACACGTAGGCACTGTTTACCCTCTGTTTTTGGTGGGAAAACTGCGTGTTATACGCCGATAAATACGGTATTTAAAAAGAGCCTTGCACCAGTGATAAAAATCTGAAACACAGCAAACTTAACTGCTTTTTCACAAGGTGAGAATACACTAATAATGGTGGCCACACAAAATATTGACACTTTGGGCACAATTTGGATATTTTCACTTGGGGTGTACTCACTTTTGTTGCCAGCGGTTTAGACATTAATGGCTGTGTGTTGAGTTATTTTGAGGGGACAGCAAATAACACTGTTATACAAGCTATACACTCACTACTTTACATTGTAGCAAAGTGTCATTTCTTCAGTGTTGTCACATGAAAAAAAATAGAATAAAATATTTACAAAAATGTAAGGGGTATACTCACTTTTGTGAGATACTGTATATCCCTTGTCCTAGGTGACACTTGGTGGCTAAGTGAGGCATTGCCTAAACAAATAACATAATTAATATTTAGCCACATGAAGCAATGAAATTAAGTTCCACCTTCTTGGCTAGATTTATTCACATTTTTATGAGCTTATTGTCCAGGATGGTGTATAGGACCAGGAGAGGAAGCCATAAGACACACTACACCTTACACTTCATTTGACACCACACTTCATTCACACTGGGACTTCACTTCATCCATAACTGTCACGATCAGGGGTCAGGTTCGAAGACCAATTGCTATAGCAGTTGCAGGACTACCACTAACCAGCAGGATAGGAACACAGGCAGTAACCTTGGCAGATGACACAGGCTCATCTGAGGTGCAAAGTCTAAGTACTAACCGGTTTTCACCAGAGCTCCAGATGGTGGAGATGGATTTAGCTGCGTGTTAGTACCAGGTCACGGTCTTCAGGATTGCCCCACCAGGAGGTGAGCAAGCCGGGGTTCAGTAGCGGATGAGCCAGTAAGGATCAAACAGAAGCGTGGTCAGTAAGCAAGCAAAACGGTCAGTAATGAGTTGTTGCAGGTTGGGATCAGGCAGAAGCATAGTCGTGGAACAAGCCAAGGGTCGATAACGAGCAGTAGCAAATATAAACGGCAGCAGGGAAGACAGGAGCGAAATACAGGCTGGAGATAGCACAATATTCTGGCAAGGAGGAAGTGCAGAGACCAGGCTTATATCAGGAAGTTCATGGGAGGAGCAAAGAGTTCAAGGTTCAGTGTTGGGAACATGTTGCAGGAGGATGTGCAGCATTTTGAAGGCTCCAATGATGGTACCCACATTGAGGAAGGCAGTAACATGAGCCCAGAGAGAGGGGGTTCCCAAGGACAAAAAACTGGCAGTCATGTTCCCCCAGCTGCAGAATACTGCCAGGTTTGCTCCAGTGATGAGGAGGGAGGGGATGATGAGGTCACTGACTCTACGTGGGTGCCTGATAGGAGAGAGGAGGATGAGGAGGAGGCACATTTCCAACGAGGCAGGATGCCCCCCAGGGGCCAGCTTAAGGGCAGCCACCTGACTGTATCACACCACAGAGCTCCGCATGTGCAGGGTGCTGCTGACTCTGCACGTTTTTCCAAAAGTTCTTTGGTGTGGGCCTTTTTTGAGAAGTGTTCAGCAGATCGCACCGTTGCTGTTTGCAACATATGTCTGAAGCGTATCAAGCGTTGCCAAAACAGCAGCTGCTTGGGCACCACATGCTTGACTAGACATATGTTGAACTCCCATGCAGTCCATTGGCAAGCGTACTTAAAAGATCCACACCAAAGAACAAGGCGGACCTCTCCTTGCTTCTCATCAGCAGGGATCTCCAATCCCACTATACCTTCAGTTCTCTCAGAAACCTGCACTGAGAGGAATCAAGGTGTAGAATTAGGTGTGCCAAGTACTTGCGGGCAATTTGCTATCGCTACACCTACGTCCGATTGTAGCAGGCAAATATCCCTACCCCAGTTGCTAAACCGGCAAAAGAAATTCGGTCCCAGCCATCCACATGCCCAGCTGGACAGGGCGGTCAGGTGCATATTACCACTGACTCATGGTCCAGCAGGCATGGACAGGGATGTTACTTATCTTTCACGGCACATTGGGTGACCCTGCTGGCAGCTGGGAAGGATGCAGGACAGGGTGCAGTATTGTTGGAGCTTGTTCCGCCACCACGCCTCCAAAATGCTAGTAGTGGTGATTCTGACACACCTCTCTCCTCCACCCCCTCTTGCTCTGTAAATTTGTCCTCGTTCAAGGGGCTATGCAAGCACTCAGGCAAAAAAATGCCATGCGGTGCTTGAGCTGGTGTGCTTAGGGGACAAGAGCCACACTGGGGCAGAGATTCTGTCAGCTCTGAAAGGGCAGGCTCAGAGGTGGTTGATGCCACGCCAGCTTCAGGCAGGAATGGTGGTTTGCGACAATGGCACCAACCTCTCCGCCCACCAACAGGGACACTTTACCCATGTTCCCTGTTTGGCTCACATCCTTAATTTGGTGGTGCAGTGGTTCTTCTGCAGGTACTCGGGTGTACAGAATCTCCTGAGGCAGGCCAGGAAAGTCTGTGTGCATTTTCGCCGGTCATATAATGCCAGTGCTCGGCTGGCTGACCTCCAAAAGGAATAGAACCTGCCCAAGAACTGTCTAATCTGTGACATGCCCACCAGATGGAACTCAACGTTGGCCATGCTGCAGCGGCTGCACACATAGCAGAGGGCTATCAATGAGTACCTGGGCGACTATGGCACCAGGACAGGGTCAGGGAAGCTTGGCTTTTTTCGCCACGCCAGTGGCTCATGATCAAGGATGCAAGCACTGTCCTATCACCATTTGAGGAGGCCACAAGGATGGTGAGCAGTGACAGTGCATGCATCAGTGATATTGTCCCTCCTGTCTACCTGTTGGAGCACATGCTGCATGGAATAATGGACAGGGCACTTGAGGCAGAACAGGGGGAGGAAGAGGAGGACTTCCTTACCTCTCAAGGCCCCCTTTATCCAGACAGTGTTCCTGCAGGCCCGCCGATCACACAGGAAGAGGAGGAGGAGGATTGTGTCAGTATGGAGGTGGAGCCTAGCACTCAGCATCAGCAGCAGTCTTCAAGGGATCGTTTACAGTCCCCAGAAACCCATGGACTTGTACGTGGCTGGGAGGATGTGGCTGCGAATCAGGTCGTCCGTAGTGATCCAGAGGACTTCGGACCGAATGCCTCAGCAAACCTACGCTGCATGGATTCCCCGATCCTGCAAAGCCTGCAAAAGGACACTCAGATTCGTGGTATTAAGGAGAGAGATCAGTACTGGCTGGCAACCCTCCTTGATCCACGTTACAGCCATCGCAGAGGGAGCAGAGGATGAAACATCTTCGGGAGGCCTTGCAGAAAGGTTTGTGCAATGCGTTTCCAGAGTCTGGGAGGTTACAAATTCCTGGTCCTAGACAACGTGTTGCTGAGGCTTTGGTCAGTTACAGAAGGATCTTTGGAGAAGGTGGCCGTCTGACAGATGCGTTCAGACATTTTTTACTCTGCAGCCCCAAGGTCTGATCAGTTCCAGCAACCATCACCAGCGTCTGATTTACATGGTGCAGGAATACCTAGGGGCAAGATCAGACTTGGAGACCTTTCCAACTGAAAATCCTCTGGGTTACTGGGTCTTGAGGATGGATCACTGGCCAGAGCTTGCACAGTATGCAATTGAGCTACTGGCCTGTCCTGCATCCAGCGTTCTTTTGGATCGCACATTCAGTGCTGCTGCAGGCTTTGTAACCGATCACAGAATACGTCTGTCCACCGACTCGGTTGATCGGCTCACCTTCATAAAAAGGAATCAGTCTTGGATCACCAGCTACCAAGCACCTGATGCTGATGTAACCTAATAATTTTTTTATGAATGTGAGATCCCTTCAAGACTGCCTATGCTAATGCTGAGTGACTATCCTGTTATGCTGAGTGACTATCCTATTCCTCCTCAATGTTCATGTTGATAGCTTGTATGAACATTTTTGGTTCTGGGCACCACCACCAGTGGCTAAGGCACAATTTTTCTGCCCCTGTTTAACAGGGGCGTGTAATTACAATTTTTGCTGTAATATTTTGCAGCAGGGCTTGTTCCTGCGCTCAACTAGAGTATCTGTGAGGGGCTGCAGTGTTGTGGCACCAGTGCCTAAAGCCCAATTTTTCTGCCCCTGTTCAACAGGGACATGTAATTACAATTTTTGCTGTAAGATTTTGCAGCAGTGCAGCAGGGCTTGTGCTCAACTAGAGTATCTGTGAGGGGTTGCAGTGTTCAACAGGGGCGTGTAATTACACTTTTTGATCTAATATTTCACAGCAGGGCCCATTCCTGCTCCCACCAAGAGTTACTGTGAGGGCTCACAGTCTTGTGGCAACACCACCACACCACCACCAAAGGCCCAATTTTTCTGACCCTGTTCAACAGGGGCATGTAATTAGAATTGTTGATATAATATTTCACAGCAAGGCCTGTTCCAGCGCCCCCCAAGAGTAACTGTGAGGGCTTACAGTGTTCTGGTACCACCAACACCTAAGGCCCAAATTTCTGTAGAGTATATAGGGCTCCTACTTTCAAACATCCGACTTACAAACGACTCCTACTTACAAACGGAGGGAGACAACAGGAAGTGAGAGGAAATCTACCCCTAGTAAGGGAAATTCTCTCCTGTAAGAGTTAATATGGGAAAAAGGTGTCTCCTCCTTTTTCAGGAAAGGGAGGAGATGAGCGAGCACCCCCTCATGAACCTTACCAGGCCACATGCCCTTAATATGGGGGGAGGGTGCTTTGCGTCCCCTAACCCAAAGCACCTTGTCTCCATGTTGATGGGGACAAGGGCCTCTTCCTGACAACCCTGGGTCTGCGGGTGGGGGGCTTATCAGGTTCTGGAAGCCCCCTTAAACAAGGGAGCCCTCAGATCCCAGCCCTCCTATGTGAATGGGTATCGGGTACATCGCACCCGTGCCCATTTACCAAAAAAGGTGTTTAAAATAAGAAACTGTTTTTAACAAGTCCTTTATTAACCACTTAACAACCGGCCCATAGCATCATGGATTACGGTACATCACGGATTACGGTAAACGGCTCATCGCGGCCGTTTACCACGTGATCGCTCCGTCAAATTACGGAGTGATCACTTGTAAACAAACCGGCGTCATGCTAGGACGCCGGTTCCTCCCTCCCCCTCTCTGTACCGATCGGTACAGCGGAGGGGGAAGAGATCGGTGTCAGCAGCGATGTGAGCTGCATCTGCAGTGCCCACATCGCTGCTCACCGAAATTTAACCCCTCAATTCCCTGCCTTTACTCTGCAATACTCTGCAATACTCTGCAATACCCTGCAATACCCTGCAACACTCTGCAATACCCTGCAACACTGTGCAATACCCTACAACACTCTGCAATACCCTACAACACTCTGCAATGCTCTGCAACACCTGCCAATACCCTGCAACACTCTGCAATGCTCTGCAACACCCGCCAATACCCTGCAACACCCTGCAATGCTCTGCAACACTCTGCAATGCTCTGCAACACTCTGCAATACCTTGCAACACTCTGCAATACCCTGCAATGCTCTGCAACACCCGCCAATACCCTGCAATGCTCTGCAACACCCGCCAATACCCTGCAACACTGCAATGCTCTGCAACACCCGCCAATACCCTGCAACACTCTGCAACACTGCAATGCTCTGCAACACCCGCCAATACCCTGCAATGCTCTGCAACGCAATACTCTGCAACGCCATACTCTGAGATACCCAGCCATACTCAGAGATACCCAGCCATAGTCGGTGATACCCTGCAATACCCAGCCATTGACATCCCCCCCCCTCCCGCCGCCCTCCGGTGCTTCTACCGACTCGCCAATACGATCAAAGCCAGAATCTTTTTTTTTTTTCAGGCTTCCCAGCTTAGAGGTGAGATGCGGGGTCTTATTGACCCCATATCTCACTGTAAAGAGGACCTGTCATGCCATATTCCTATTACAAGGGATGTTTACATTCCTTGTAATAGGAATAAAAGTGATCAAAAAATTTATTTTTGGGGAAAAAAAGTCAAACTAAAATAAATAAAGTAAAATGAACAATAAAAATGTTTTTTTTTTTAAAGTGCCCCTGTCCCCATGTGCTCGCATGCAGAAGCGAACGCATACGTAAGTCCCGCCCACATATGAAAATGGTGTTCAAACCACACATGTGAGGTATCGCTGCGAACGTTAGAGCGGGAGCAATAATTCTAGCCCTAGACCTCCTCTGTAACTCAAAACATATAACCAGTAAAAAAAAATTAATCGTCGCCTTTGGGGATTTTTAAGTAGCGACGTTTGGCGCCATTCCACGAGCATGTGCAATTTTGAAGAGTGACATGTTAGGTATCTATTTACACAGCGTAACTTCATCTTTCACATTATGCAAAAATTGGGCTAACTTTACTGTGTTTTTTTTTTTTAAGCACAAAACTGTTTTTTTTTCCAAAAAAAAGCATTCGAAAAATTGCTGCGCAAATAACGTGCAAGATAAAAAGTTGCAACGACCACCATTGTATTCTCCAGGGTGTTTGCTAAAAAAACATATATAATGTTTTGGGATTCTATGTAATTTTCTAGCAAATAAATTATGATTTTTACATGTAGGAGAGAAATGTCAGAATTGTCCTGGGTGCTCCAGAACGCCTGATGGCGCTCCCTGCATGTTAGGCCTCTGTATGTGGCCACACTGTGTAAAAGTCTCACACATGTGGTATCGCCGTACTCGGGAGTAATAGCAGAATGTGTTTTGGGGTGTAATTTGTGGTATGCATATGCTGTGTGTGAGAAATAAACTGATAATATGACAATTTTGTGGAAAAAAAAAAGTAAAAAAAATCTTGATTTTGCAAAGAATTGTGGGAAAAAATGACAACTTCAAAAAACTCATCATGCCTCTTACTAAATACCTTGGAATGTCTTATTTCCAAAAAAGGGGTCATTTGGGGGGTATTTGTACTTTTCTGGCATGTAATGCCGCGTACACACGACCGGACTTAGGTCCGACAGACTTTCGACGGAGTTCTGACAGAGTTCTGATGGACTTTCCGAATGAACGGACTTGGCCACACACAATCACACCAAAGTCCGACGGATTAGAATGTGAGGAGGTACGACCGGACTAGAATAAGGAAGTTCATAGCCAGTAGCCAATAGCTGCCCTAGCATCGGTTTTTGTCCGTCGGACTAGCACACACACGAGCGGATTTCTCGGTAGGAACTGGGTCCGGCGGAGTTCTGGCGGAAAAATTTGAAACATGTTCCATTTCTAAAGTCTGTCAGACTTTTGCAAATCAAAAGTCCGCTGCAGCCCACAAACGATCGAATGGTCTGCCAGAATCATTCCATCAGACTTTTGATGTTGAAAAGTCTAGGCGTGTGTATGGGGCATTAGGGTCTCAAGAATTGAAATAGGCAGTCAGTACTTCAGGTGTGATCAATTTTCAGATATTGGCACCATAGCTTGTGGACTCTATAACTTTCACAAAGACCAAATAATATCCACCAATTTGTACTTATTTTTACCAAAGATATGTAGTAGTATACATTTTGGCCAAAATTTATGAAGAAAAAATTACTAATCTGCTAAATTTTATAACAGAAACAAAGAAAATTTCATTTTTTTACAGAATTTTCTGTATTTTTTCTTTTATAGCACAAAAAATAAAAAACTGAGCGGTGATTAAATACCACCAAAAGAAAGCTCTATTTGTGTGAAAAAAAGGACAAAAATTTCATATAGGTCCAGTGTTGCATGACTGAGTAATTGTTATTCAAAATGTGAGAGCAGCGAAAGCTGAAAATTGGTCTGGTTATTAAGGGTGTTTAAGTGCCCAGTGGTCAAGTGGTTAAAAGAAAAAAAATGTGTAATTCGTATTCGGACCAAAATTGGATTTTTAGTGGGACCCTCACGTCATTTATTTTTTAATTTGATGCAGGGTTCCCCTTAATATCCATACCAGACCTGAAGGGCCTGGTAATTGAATTTGGGGGACCCCCACGCTTTTTTTTAAATTAATTAATTAATTTTTTTATCAATGACTTTCAATGAGTGTTCTCTGTATTACGGAGCCGACAATTCATAATAGCTGCGAGTGATTTTAAAGGACTTTTTTTCCTGCATAAATGACACTTTGTGCAGGGACAGTTCTAAGCACCAGAAACATGCGCCCCTTCACAGGCATACTAAAGACACCCCCCCCCCCCATACGAAATTTAAAGGAATATTACACTTTTATTGTTTCACTTTAATCATTATTAAAATCACTGCTCCCGAAAAAACTGCAGTTTTTAAAACTTTTTTTTGCATTGATACTTGTCCCCTGGGGCAGGACCCGGGTCCCCAAACACTTTTTAGGACAGTAACTTGCAGAATCTTTTCTCTCTGTCAAATCTTTTTTCTCTGTCGAATATTTTCTCTATATAATCTAGGACTAATAGAGGTAAGGTTAGGCACATTCGACCACAGGTTCTATAGAGACAGATTGTTATTGTCAGAGTCACGTCGAATCTCCTATTCTATATCGAACTGTTGTAACAACGAAAATGAAAATAAAGCATTTATTTATGTTGGATCTTCAGTTTTTCGGATTCTTGCTTTCATTATCATTTGTCAAAGCGAAAACTAAAATAGCTGAAATTCGGACGAAAATGCATTTGGACGAAAACGAATGCACATGTCTACTAATTGCACATGTCTAATGGATACTGTTGCCGCGTACACACGACTGGACTTTCTGGCAGAAAAGGTCCGACGGTCTTCCCGACGGACTTTAGACGGAGTTACAACTAGACATGTGCACACTGAAATATTTTGTTTCGGAATTTAGTTTTTGTCCGAAAAATAAATTTATATAGTTACTACCGAAATCCGTTTTTATTTATTTTGTTTCGTTAAAAAATGCATTTGTCCGTAAATCCTGTACAACAACTAATTATACATTTCAAAAACTGTCAAATGGGAAAAAAAAGGGGGAGAAGACGAGAACCTCAAAAAAGAGAAAGAGGAATGCGTCCCGCCCCGCTCTCAATCCCCCCCCTAAGGAGGGTACCCCATCTCATCCAGCCAGGAACGCCACATTCTGATAAATTTCCCATAATTGCCCTGTCTGGTATACATCACTCTCTCATTCCCCACTACTAATTTGACTGTCTCTACCCAACTCTGCACTATCGGGGGAGTGTATGCCTGCCAATTGTGTAATCAGTTTTCTTGCCTGAAAGAGGCATCTCAAAACTGGCTCCAGAGTGTCTTTCGAGGCACCCCCCCCCCCTCTCCCCTCTCCACACTTCCCAGTAAGCAGGACTTAGCCGTTGGTTCCATTGTTGTTCTAAAGATTTTATTTATACTATTTACTATATCTATCCAATACTTAAATAGCTTTGGGCATTTCCAAAGCATGTGGATAAAATCATCAGGTGCACCACATCTAGGGCAGTGGTCATTTTGTTTCCATCCAAAACTAAACATTTTTGCTGGAGTGTAATATACCCTATGTAGCAAAAATAGGTGGGACACCTTCTGCGAGGGGGAGATTGAGACCAACATGCCTCTTTTCAGGATTTCTTCCCAATCTTCTATGGTTATTGCCCCCAGATCTCTTTCCCATTTCACTCTGCTCTTAGAAAGTCCTGTCCTGCTTATTGTTCCGGCTTCCAAGCTGGTATATATTTTAGAAATTAATCCTTTGGATGTATCTGAATTAATTATACTGGCCAAGATCAGAAGCTGAGTCCATTCTATTATTTGTGACCTAAATTGCGTCTGAATCTCGTGTCTGAGTTGTAAGTACTTGTAGAAAGTGTTATTTGATATATTAAATTCTTGCTTTAAGTCTGAAAATTCTTTCATGATACTGCCCTCATATAGTTGTCCTAAACGATTAATACCCTGCCTCTCCCATTCCACTGATTTCTTAATTCTGGCAGATTTCTGTTGTTCCATAAGGGGGCATATTCTGATACCCCCTTATACCCTAACAATAATTTCGATGTCTGCCAGACTTTTTTAATTAATTTAAACGTCGGGCATCTATAAGAGAATGAATCTGCCTCCAAGACCTCGAGTAAAGAGTTATATACTGCCCCCATTAACATCAAGCTCCTATTAGGATTTCCATCCCCTGAGTCTCCACAACCCCCTAAATGCAGAAGCTGGGATGCAAGAAAGTATGACCTTGGGTGTGGAACCACCATTCCCCCTTCTTTTAACAGCAGCTGCATACTTTGTAAGCCGATCCTGGGCTGGCCCTTTTTTTTCAAATCAGGTTTCTAAACAGAGATTCTATTTATTTAAACCATTTATGGCCTATCCAAACTGGGGAATTGTGAAAGAGACACAGAATCTGAGGTAACCATTTCATCTTTATTAAATTGCAGCGTCCTGCTACTGACGGCACCAAATGTCTCCTTTTTGCTTCAATTTAAGTAACAATGGGCTCAAATTATCCATAAGATATTGGTCTAAGTCCCTGTCAATCCAGGCGCCCAAATACTTTAATTTTCCCACTATTTTTAGTTTGGGGATGTCTACACAGGTCTGGTTGCCAAGAGGGTCAACCGGCAGCAAGGTGGACTTATCCCAATTGACAACCAGGCCAGAAGTTCAAACTCTCCAACCATTTGTATCACAGTTTTCAGTGAGGATTGAACATCGCCCAGAAAGAAAAGGACGTCATCTGCAAACAGCGATATCCTATCCTCCTGCAACTGTCTCCGAAATCCTTGTATCTCTGTCATTGATCTAGTCCTTATTGCCAAGGGTTCAATTGAGAGGGCAAATAATAATGGGGACAGGGAACACCCCTGCCTTGTTCCTCTCTCAAGCTGAAAAAGGCTTGAGTATTCGTTATTAATCTTTACCTTTGCACATGGTTCAATATAGAGTATTTTCACCCATCTGATAAATGAGGGACCGAAGCCAAATCTCTCGAGCACTCCCCAGAGGTAATCCCATTCCAGAGTGTCGAAGGCTTTGGCTGTGTCCAGGGCCAACACAACCTGAGAGCTCTCCTTATCTGTTGGGATCTGCATATTTAAAAAGACTCTCCTAATATTAACACTGGTCGACCTGTCAGAAATGAACACGGACTGGTCCGGGTGTATAAGATTTTGTATGTGTCTATTTAAATGGGTTGCTAGAATTCTGACTAGAATTTTTACATCAGCACATAGGAGGGAGATTGGGCGATAAGAGGAAGGTTCTAGTTGGTCTTTCCCCTCCTTATGAATTACAATAATGTTAGCTTCCGACATCGATGTAGGCAGACCCCCACTAGATAGTGCGAAAGTCTTTAGTAATTCCGGAAGCAAGACCTCCCCGTATTTTTTATAAATTTATATAGGCAACCCATCTGGGCCTGGGGATTTCCGATTGGACATACCAGCTACAGCACAGCGGATTTCCTGCAGAGACACTGGGGCATCTAACTCTCTTTTACCCTCTGCTGATAAAGTCGGGATTGATATTTCCTGAAGAAAATCATCAATTCTATCCCTCCCTTGCTCTCTATTGGATGTATAGAGAGACTTGTAGTAATTACTAAATGTTTGGATTATCTCAGCTGCATCAGACGTAATCACCCCTCCTGGGGTTCTGACCGCTGAGACAGCAGGAGGGGAGGTATTAGATCTAATCAAAAGAGACAGCATATGACCGACTCTCTCTCCTTCTCTAAATTGACATTGTTGCTGGAATATTCGTCTGTTCTCTATATTCCTCGTGATGGTCATTTTTTAGGCCCATTGTTTTTCTAGCCATTCTTTCTGGCTATCTAGGGTTGGGTCCATCTTGTAGCACCTCTCGGCAAGCAACATCTCCTTTCTGGCTTCATTCTCCCGCTTTCTGGAGCTCCCCTTAACTCTTGCTACCTGTTGGATCAGGAGACCTCTGAGATAGGCCTTCAGGGAATCCCAAACCACCCCCAGTGACGCCGTACCAGTGTTTATTTGAACAAATTCTTGCAATTTATCTATTACTTCTCCAGCGCTGCCCGTCAGCTCTAGCCAAGCTGGATTTATTCTCCATTCATTTAGTTGGGCTTTATCCCCGGTGTTTACAGTCAGCGTCAATGGGGAGTGGTCGGAGACCCCTCTTGGGCCATACTCTATATTCCTTATCAGCAAGAGTGCTTCACTATTGGCTACGGCCATATCAATTCTGAATAAGATGAGATATGAGCTTGAAAAGCAGGAGTATTGACGCTCCTGCGGGTACCAAGTTGAGAACCTGTGATTTCTACATTGTCTGTTACACAATCAATATGTTTTCCTGGGTTGCATTGGTAAAGTCCCATCTTTTATTTTGTTATTTGGTTTTGTATTTTATGGGGATAAAGCCCAAATATTGTATATATGTTTCTATATGATTGATGATTGCACTACTCCACTAATG
Organism: Lithobates pipiens; assembly: GCF_037356315.1. Taxonomy (NCBI): domain Eukaryota; kingdom Metazoa; phylum Chordata; class Amphibia; order Anura; family Ranidae; genus Lithobates; species Lithobates pipiens. The sequence continues at coordinate 573,475,303 of NW_027507748.1, forward strand.
TTTTAACTATTTTCCTCTGTTGTATATGTTATTTATAATTTCCTGTTCTCTTTTATTGGATTCATTGACTGAGACTTCCAACTCCTTTTTTCCATTATGCAATATTTATTTATATATATTTTGTACATTGACATCAGTCCCTGCCCTCAGAGAGCTTACAATCTTAGGTCCAAAACTCCTTCAGAAGTCACCTAATTAGTAAATATAGTCTACCTTTGTGAGATTTTATTTCAGTATAAATACAGTTGTTCTGTGAAGCCCTCAGAGGTTTGTAATGCAGTGTACACACGTAGCAGACTATCTGGCGGGCTTAGTCTGGCGGACTGTCCACCAGACTTTACGCCGGACTTTCCGAACGAGCTACCTGCCCACACACGGTACTTTTGCAGCGTACTTTTGAAATAAATGGACTCGCCAACACACACGGAGCAAGTTCCGCTCATTTTGAGGTAGGGAGTAAGCATCACTGGCCCCGTCACCTGGTATGGACTTAAAGGGGAATCCCTACGTCGAAAAATCGGCGTGGGGGTCCCCCCTAGGTCCATATCAGAACCTTATCCGAGCACGCTACCCGGCCGGCCAGGAAAGGGGGTGGGGATGAGCAAACGCCCCCCTCCTGAGCCGTACCAGGCCGCGTGCCCTCAACATGGGGGTGCCTTGGGGAAGGGGGGGCCGCACGCCCCCCCCCACCCCAAAGCACCTTGTCCCCATGTTGATGAGGACAAGGGCCTCTTCCCGACAACCGGTTGTCAGGGTCTGCGGGCGGGGGGCTTATCGGAATCCGTCAGCCCCCTTTAATAAGGGGGCCCCCGGATCCCGGCCCCCCACCCTATGTGAATGAGTATGAGGTACAATGTACCCCTACCCATTCACCTGTGAAAAAAAGTAAAAAAAAAACACAACACACAAGGGTTAAAATAGTTTATTGCACAGCTCCGGGGGTCTTCTTCCGTCTTCGGGGGTCTTCTCGCCAGACTCCTCCGCTATCTTCTGCTCTTTTGCTAGCTCTTTCACTAGCAGAGGAACCCGGCTTTCTTCTTCGCCGCCACCCTCTTCTTCCGACTTCGGGGGTCTTGTCCCCCTCTTCGGTTCTTCTTGCCTCCTTCGCTGGCCCCGGCTACCTGGAGCCACGCTCAAAATGAGCGGACTTTTCTCCGGGCGGGAAAAGTCAGTTCATTTCAAAAGTACGTCTGCCGAAATGCGAGTCCGGCGGACAGATTGGTGTGCAAAACTACTTTCTTAGTCCGCCGGACTTTTGGGTAAAAAAAGTCTGCCGGAGCCTACACATGGGCGGATTGTCCGGCGGACTTTTCCACCGGATTGTTTGATCGTGTGTACACGGCATAAGAAAACCTTAGTGAACAAACAGCAACATGAAGGTCAAGGAACACATCAGACAGGCCAGGGATAAAGTTGTGGAGAAATTTAAAGCAGAGTTAGGTTATAAAAAAAATATCCTAAGCTTTGAACATCTCATGGAGCACTGTTCAATCCATCATCCGAAAATGGAAACAATATGGAACAACTGCAAACCTACCAAGACATCCAGCTAAACTGACAGGCTTGGCAAGGAGAGCATTAATTAGAGAAGTAGCCAAGAGCCCCATGGTAACTCTGGAGAAGCTGCAGAGATCTACAGCTCAGGTAGGTCAACTATTAGTGGTGCACTTCACAAATCTGGGCTTTATAGAAGACTGGCAAGAAGAAAGCCATTGTTGAAAGAAAGCCATAAGAAGTCCCGTTTGCAGTTTGTGAGAAGCCATGTGGAAAGAAGCAAAAATGTGGAAGAAGGTGCTCTGGTTAGATGAGACCAAAATTGTACTGTTTGGCCTAAAAGCAAAACGCTATGTGTGGCGGAAAACTAACACTGCACATCACCCTGAACACCATCCCCAGCATCATGTTGCAGGGATGCTTTTCTTCAGCAGGGACAGAGAAGCTGGTCAGAGTTGATGGGAAGATGGATGGAGCCAAATACAGGGCAATCTTAGAGGACCTGCTAGAGTCTGCAAAAGACTTGAGATTGTGGTGGGGGTTCACCTTCCAGCAGGACAACGACCCTAAACATACAGCCAGAGCTACAATGGAATGGTTTAGATCAAAGCATATTCATGTGTTAGAATGGCCCAGTCAAAGTACAGACTTAAATACAATTGATGATCTGTGGCAAGACTTGAATATTGCTGTTCACAGACACTCTCCATCTGATCTGAGAGAGCTTGAGCTATTTTGCAAAGAAGAATGGGCAGAAATGTCACTCTCTACATGTGCAAAGCTGGTAGAGACACCCAAAAAGACTTGCAGCTGTAATTGCAGCGAAAGGTGGTTCTACAAAGTATTAAACAGGGGGGCTAAATACAAATGCACCCCACACCTTTCAGATATTTATCTGTAATACATTTTGAAAAGCATTTATCATTTTCCTTTCACTACAAGGCACTGTATAATATAATTTTATATATATATATATATATATATATATATATATATATATATATATACACACAATTAGAATACTGCAGAATTCTTCAGGTTTTTGTAAATATGTGGTATTGTAATATTCATATCTGCCATTAGACAGTGACAGCTAACTGTAGTGACCTGTGGTTAAAACATCACATTCCAACTTATTTGTAGACAGCAATCTTCCATTTAGCTAATGGTGACCTGTGGACTACAGTAAATCTTCTGGAAGTAAAACTAAAGCTTTTTCATGACAGCCAAAATATTGTATGTTTGTGTTGATTTACTTTCATCCTTATTTTTATGCATTTAATCTTAAATTTGCATCACAGTGATATATGTTTTTTTTAATTCTGATGTCAATTTAATTTATATTATGCCACTGAAGTCTTATGTATATATTTTATTTATTATGCACACAGGGAGCAGAGCATCTGACAGGAATTATATTTTTTGCCTGATCATGCATGCAAAGTTATCTAAATACAGCACAGAGTGATAGCACATTTGCCTTTTAATACATTGTTTTTTCACCTCCTTAGAACCTTTGTTATGTTAATTTCATTGATCTAATGTGTGAGATGTTTTCCAATTTGCAACCAATCTGAACCTGACAACACCTGAAAATATGTAATTATCCCACACTACCACTTTACTTTACATAAAGAGGTTCTTATATAATAAGCACAGCATATTCAAAGAAAGGGCCACAATCTAAATCTGTAAAATAACATCCAAACTCCTGGATAAAGAAAACATTCTTAACAGCTATTCACACTTAACATGCAAAGGCGTGGTTGTGGAAGACTGCAGGCAGGGGGCTTATCAGAATCTAGAAGTCCTATTTAAAATACCCCCCCCCCCCTCCCCTTATCCATGTAAATAGTATAAACTATTAGTTTTCTTTTCTTTTAACCCAGTGGGCTGTTTTTTCTTTTTAAAGTCATGCCCCTTTGACAGAGGCTGACCCGGCTGCCATACACACAGGCTGAACGTAGGCCACTTTTTATTGAACCGGCGATGCTGCCCGATATTCGGCCCGTATGTAAGGCCCATGTGTAGGCCCTTAAAGAGCTACTCATTTACAAAACAAATAAACAGTAAATAAATACAGCACAGTTTTGACGAGTTTAATGCAAACAAAGGTGTCTGGTATACCTGCTGATGTTATTAACTAAATATGAACATGAACTGTCAGGGAAATTCTGAGCTTCTCCCTATAAGCAAATAATTTCTTTGCGCTTAAAAGCACAAAAATAGCTCTCTCATATAATGCCGGGAAAGCACGCGTTTATATCTCCAAGTTACACAGACAGACGCTGGTATCACCTTGAGCTCAGCAGAATCCTGCCATTGAATGCTTTACTCCTTTATTTATACTGTCAACATGAATAAACAAAGGAAGGTGGTGGCGTCAGAATCAGCCAATCAGACACTTGTATTCTTTCAAAAGAACCCATCACACACGTATATATTCAAATAGAAATACAGTAGTGACATGTGCAGATGGTCATGTGCAGAGCCATGTGGCAAGCGCTTTTGTGAGACACAGAGTCTCTCACAATTTGAACACTATTTAGATGGCTCTGAACACGATCGTGTGCACATTCCCACTGCTACCAATGAAGGTCTCTTGACCCCTTTAGGGTAAGAGAGCCCTGACTAATGGAGGCAGGTCCAGGGTGGGGTTTTTTCTAGTGACCATGGGGTCGCCAGGATTGGTTGGTGGGAAAGGGGGCTGGGCCTGAGCTCAATAAAAGCACTGCCCCAGGAAGCACGGACCTCTCAGAAGCGTGCTGTGGAAGAGCTGTAACCTGAAATTGAATAAAGATGTGATGCGCTAATTACAAAACATTCAAATAGCCACAACAGAACTAAAAATGTGCAATTATAGAGCTATATAAAGTGCAACCGTGCATAGATAAATCAAAGAATATCCCTATACATATATGTCAATGAGTTAAAAAACCATGCCGGTGATTGATAAGTGCAAAAAAACACAGAAAAACACATAAATGTTTAACGTAAAAAATAAGATATAAGATATATGCACGTGTTCAGCGTGTAATATATATATATACAAAGAAAAATAAATAAATATTAAATCGTGATTTGTGTAAAATGTCCCATACACAATCAAATCAAAACGTGCAATTCGGTAAGCACACTCAATTAAACGTGCAATGTGCTGGGTAATAAGTCCATTCGTGGTGATCCGTGCAGGTGGTGTGAATGCTAAATAATTACCTCACTGCTGTGGGTAACACAGCAAAAATAGTAATGGACACAAATTTTAAACGTGCAATTCAGTAGGCATACGAGATTAAACGTGCAACGTGCTGGGTGATAGATCCGTCCGTGATGGTCCGTGCGGATAATGTTAATACTATGCAATTACCTCACTGCTGTGAGTAACACAGCAAAAGATAGTAATGGGCACCAAGGTGATTGCAGGGATGGCTGTATAAACGAATTTTCTTTAGGAGACTTCTTATGGCTTCCTCATGGATGGTAGGTAAACTCAGAGGAATGAATCAGAGAAAACCGCCATAGTGTAGTTGTTTTTTAAAATATAGCAATTTATTTAAATGATTTAAAACTACTCACAAGTGAAGCAGGAAAAATAGACACATACGACAAACAGCAAATAAAACCGGATACGAACGTCACTTCCGGGCGTCCTACGCGTTACGTCGTCAAGACTTCAACTGGGATATTTTGCCAGGGTGCAGGAAGTGATTTATAGGTGTACTGGGCGGACCTACGCCGCCCATTTGATTGACATACCATTGCACCGCTGTGTACAACACAACGATGTTTGTGGGAGTTAACCAGTACACAAAAGACATGCTGAATACCCTCCCTTCTGGGAGTGGATAACATCTATGGACAGCAGCGCAGACAAGGGGAACGCATAAAGCGAACGGATAAAGGAACGAGGGGGCGGAACGAATATTATCCTTATTCAGCATACTGAAGGATGACTGTATATAAAGTAAAAGCAGCTACACGTAGCGTCGCACTGGAATTTAGAGCGTACTGAGCTCTACTATATGGAGCACTAGAGCACGCCCGACGGCCATTTTGTTGGAGTTAGTTTCAAATTATGCAAGTGGCCATATTTCTGGTGGTCAAACAGCATCTGAGGAGACAGTTTCATGTCGGCGGTAGCTGAGAACGAAGTTTTAAGGGAGAGAAATGTGAGCCGCAGTAAACAAAAACTGCACATAAAAAACTATTTTAACCTAATAGATCAAGGAGGATGATAACCGATGAATAAGAAAATATCAAAATTATAGAAATTTTAAAAATATCTAGCTCCTATCTATAGGTAAAAATACAAAAAGGTGTGCATAAACAACTATATTGGAAAAACAGATAGTAATTAAATGACTAGTTTTTTCCAAAAGACTAATTTAAATAAAGCATGTAGTTAACTGGGCAATAATGAATGTGCATAGAGATTTATATTTTAATGGAAACACGGAAATGACGTACGTATTCCAGATGACATCAAAACATAGCAATTATTTTAAAATCACATAAATGCATATGTGTAATAGAAATATAAATATCTAAAAGGATAAAATACATAAAAATCGCAAAAGGAATTCAACCATATAACTCAAAAACCTGTCTTAAAAATCGCATGAGGTTTAGTAAAATTATATAAATAAATCCCTTTAAAGATAAATAAATGGTAAAAAAGGGGAATATCAACACAGAACCTAAAAGATCAATGGCGCACACACAGATAATATTAGGGGGCTAAAAATCGCTAATGAAACAGTTTAAATCGAATTCTATATTCAAACCCCTGGGGGCAAAGGTATCGAGAGTATATATCCATTTGGACTCTATCTGACTCAAGGTCCTCACCTTGTGACCTCCCCTCCAATGTTTGACATAGGGGACAATGCCCCAAAATTTTAGATGCTTGGGGTCTCTGTTGTGATGACTAGCGAAATGTTTCGAAACATTATGTTTATCATACCCCTTCTGTATATTTTGTATGTGCTCTTTGAGTCTAGTTTTTAAAGGCCTTTTTGTGCGGCCTACGTATTGTAAGCCGCAACTACACTCTAAAACGTAAACAGCGCCTACTGTATTGCAGCAGATAAAATCTTTAACCTTATGTGTGTTGCCGGTACTTGTGGCTAGAAATTCGAAGACTTTATTTGGTTTACTTGCTCTCGTGCACGCCAAACACCTTTTGCATGGGAAGAAACCTTTCCCTGCAAAGAACGTAAAATTATTCACGGGAGGATCAGGTATGTTTCTGACTAGCATGTCTCTGAGACTGGGGGCACGTCTATAGATGAACTTCGGTTTGGGGGGTAGGACTTCGTGTAAATCTTTGTCATTCAGGAGGATGTGCCAGTGTTTTTTGATTATTTTTTCTACATTTTTATATTGATTATTATAATCCAGAATTATTGCTCCTTCTACTCCTTTTTTATCTTTACGTTGTGTTTTCATATCTTTAAGGAGGTGATTACGATCCATCTTTTCCACTTCTGATATTTTTTCCTGAATTGTGCTCTTACCATATCCTTTTTCTTGAAATCTCTGTCCCATGGACTCGGCTTGTTCGAGAAACACTTCTTTTTTGCTGCAATTTCTCCTTAAGCGCATAAATTGCCCTTTAGGGATATTAAAAAGCCAATTTTGGTGGTGGCAGCTTGTTATTGGAAGATAACTATTTTTATCTACGCTTTTGAAGTGTGTCTTGGTTTCTATTCTCCCTTCCTTTTGTGAAATTAATAAATCGAGGAAGACAATTTCTTTCTGATCCGAGTTCCAGGTCAGCTTTATATTCAAATTGTTCTCATTCAATTTTTGTTGGAACGAATTCAGGCTGTCACTACTCCCTTTCCAAAGTATTAAAATGTCGTCGATATAGCGCCTGTATAGCGCTAGTTCTTCAGGTGGGTTTAAAAATACTGCGTGCTCTTCCCATCTAGCCATAAATAAACCGGCAACGCTCGGGGCAAATTTAGCCCCCATAGCAACACCTGTGGTTTGGTGATAAAACGTACGGTTAAACCAAAAATAATTGTTTTTTAGACAGAAGTCGAGGCATTTGACTAAATACTTTCTTTGAGAGCAAATAAGGTCAGAGTGATTTCTCAAACCCCACTTAGCGGCCTCGCATGCCTCATGGTGGGGAATTATGGTATAGAGCGAAGTCACATCTGCCGTAACCATAATGAAAGGTCCATCATGTGCAAGCTCCTCAAGAATCTGCAAGACATGCTTGGTATCACGAAGATAAGCCTTTGTCTTCTGTACTATGGGCTGCAAAAAATTATCTATATAGGATCCCATCCTTGAGGTAAGGGAATCTATGCCGTTTACAATAGGCCTAGGTGGAGGGTTGATCTTGTCCTTGTGGATTTTAGGTAAATAATAAATGATTGGTGTTCTTGCTGATTCTGGCATAAGGTATTGAGCTTCTTTTTTGCTCAGAATTGCTTTTTTCAGGCCAAGATGCACTACAAGTTCAAGCTCCTTTCTTCCTCTGAAGATGGGGTTTTTCGGTAAAGTAGTGTAGGTCTTAGTATCGCTCAACAATTTTGCCATATTTTCATTATATTGCGTTTTGGACAAGACTACAATACCTCCACCTTTGTCGGCTGGACGGATCACTATATCTTTCCGCTCGCTGAGACGTTTCATTCCACATCTCATATAGTTAGGTTCTGTGTATTTCTTAGTGTCAAGGTTTTTTAAATCTTCTGCGACAATTTTCTTAAAAACGTCAACAAATTTATTATTGCCGATTTGAGGGTTAAAAACAGATTTGTTCTTAAAAGTACTATGTTTAATATCATCGGGTAAAGGGGCGTGGATATTTCTAGGATTGTTCAAGAAGTATTTTTTCATATTTAGGCCCCTTATATACTTCTGAATATTTACATAGGTCTCAAATTTGTTCATGTTCTTTCTAGGTGCAAACTTAAGGCCTTTATCGAGTACTGCCAATTCTTCCGTTGTTAATGAAATACCACTCAGGTTGAATACTCCTTCTCCCTTTATTCTCTTTTTCGCTTGAGTTCTCGCTCCTGCTCTTCTACCTCTCTTCTTTTTGGACTTGATTCTCTGTCTCCCTGCATGTCCCTCGCCCTCGGAGGATGATGATCCGGGCCTCTCCCTAAAAAAGCCCTATTTTCATTTGGATCGGGATAGTAAGTTTGATAATATTGATCTTCTCTTTCATCCTCACGATAGTCCCTCAATGGTGCGTAATGATTGTAAGTGGGGACTGAATAGTGATCATAGGGACGATAGTAGGGTTGTGCTGGTCCCCAATCCTCTCTCTCCCTCCGGTTATGGTCATAATACGGAGCAGGGTTCCTTGTTTGGGGAGGATAGTAGGGAGCTCGAGGCTGTTCATAGGGGGGATGATGCCATTGATCACCCTGATTCACCTTCTTATTATAAGTTTTTTTCCAGTGCGGTTTTTTCCACCCCTTTTTTGGCGTGTGAGAATTGTACGGGGGCCTTCTCTCTGGGTATTGGGGTGTAGACTGTTTGGGGTGGTTCTGTCCCACATTGGGTTTATTTTTAATTGGGGACTCATTAGTTTTATTTCTTGTTTGTCCACTTGTCGATGGTACCTTATAGGGCACTACAGTGGGATGGGTTGGAGGTATCAGAGTCTCCATTCTTACAGGTCTTTCAGGTGTTGAGTAAGCGGAGATGGGATCTACCCGTCCCAGCTGGCTCTGCCACCTGAAGACCTGGTCATTTTTAAAATCCCCCATGTCTCTCGAATATTTTTTACTCTTCCTTGTTTGAACTTCTTTGTCTTTTTTTATCAGGTCTTTATTAAGCTGAGTTGTCAATGTGAGAAATTCCGCAGAATCTTTATGTGTCTCCAAATCATTTTTTATTTGTTTAATGTTATCTTCAACCATCTTTAATTTTTCTCTGTTTTCTTTTAATCAGGAATTGTAATAGCTCCAGTCCTTTTTCATTAAAAAATTTGAACCATTCGTCTACTGACTCCTGGTCCATCAGGCCATCATTAGGTGGTACATCCCACCTTAACCGTCTAGGAACTAATCCATCCTTCAAATACTGCTCGAAGGTAGTAGTATCCCACCATAAGCTCACTCTTTTTTCCATATTATATCTTAGTTTTTTAGTTAATTGCTCCACACTATTATTCTTAGTTTTGGTCTCTATATTGGTGGCATTAAACACTTCTTCTAAATTGATCGTTCTTTTTTCTAAAAAAGAAAAGACCTCCATATTTGCAGCGGAAGCGAGAAAAGTTTAAATCAGCGTAAAGTGAGTATATATAGAGACTTCCGCGCTCTATGGAAAAGATAGGAGAGGGCGAGAATAGCAAATGAAAAAAAGCAGCAATCACTAAATGAGTTGTCTCTCACTGGTAAAGGTAATTGAATAAAGATGTGATGCGCTAATTACAAAACATTCAAATAGCCACAACAGAACTAAAAATGTGCAATTATAGAGCTATATAAAGTGCAACCGTGCATAGATAAATCAAAGAATATCCCTATACATATATGTCAATGAGTTAAAAAACCATGCCAGTGATTGATAAGTGCAAAAAAACACAGAAAAACACATAAATGTTTAACGTAAAAAATAAGATATAAGATATATGCACGTGTTCAGCGTGTAATATATATATATATACAAAGAAAAATAAATAAATATTATGTGATTTGTGTAAAAATGTCCCATACACAATCAAATCAAAACGTGCAATTCGGTAAGCACACTCAATTAAACGTGCAATGTGCTGGGTAATAAGTCCATTCGTGGTGATCCGTGCAGGTGGTGTGAATGCTAAATAATTACCTCACTGCTGTGGGTAACACAGCAAAAATAGTAATGGACACAAATTTTAAACGTGCAATTCAGTAGGCATACGAGATTAAACGTGCAACGTGCTGGGTGATAGATCCGTCCGTAATGGTCCGTGCGGATAATGTTAATACTATGCAATTACCTCACTGCTGTGAGTAACACAGCAAAAGATAGTAATGGGCACCAAGGTGATTGCAGGGATGGCTGTATAAACGAATTTTCTTTAGGAGACTTCTTATGGCTTCCTCATGGATGGTAGGTAAACTCAGAGGAATGAATCAGAGAAAACCGCCATAGTGTAGTTGTTTTTTAAAATATAGCAATTTATTTAAATGATTTAAAACTACTCACAAGTGAAGCAGGAAAAATAGACACATACGACAAACAGCAAATAAAACCGGATACGAACGTCACTTCCGGGCGTCCTACGCGTTACGTCGTCAAGACTTCAACTGGGATATTTTGCCAGGGTGCAGGAAGTGATTTATAGGTGTACTGGGCGGACCTACGCCGCCCATTTGATTGACATACCATTGCACCGCTGTGTACAACACAACGATGTTTGTGGGAGTCAACCAGTACACAAAAGACATGCTGAATACCCTCCCTTCTGGGAGTGGATAACATCTATGGACAGCAGCGCAGACAAGGGGAACGCATAAAGCGAACGGATAAAGGAACGAGGGGGCGGAACGAATATTATCCTTATTCAGCATACTGAAGGATGACTGTATATAAAGTAAAAGCAGCTACACGTAGCGTCGCACTGGAATTTAGAGCGTACTGAGCTCTACTATATGGAGCACTAGAGCACGCCCGACGGCCATTTTGTTGGAGTTAGTTTCAAATTATGCAAGTGGCCATATTTCTGGTGGTCAAACAGCATCTGAGGAGACAGTTTCATGTCGGCGGTAGCTGAGAACGAAGTTTTAAGGGAGAGAAATGTGAGCCGCAGTAAACAAAAACTGCACATAAAAAACTATTTTAACCTAATAGATCAAGGAGGATGATAACCGATGAATAAGAAAATATCAAAATTATAGAAATTTTATAAATATCTAGCTCCTATCTATAGGTAAAAATACAAAAAGGTGTGCATAAACAACTATATTGGAAAAACAGATAGTAATTAAATGACTAGTTTTTTCCAAAAGACTAATTTAAATAAAGCATGTAGTTAACTGGGCAATAATGAATGTGCATAGAGATTTATATTTTAATGGAAACACGGAAATGACGTACGTATTCCAGATGACATCAAAACATAGCAATTATTTTAAAATCACATAAATGCATATGTGTAATAGAAATATAAATATCTAAAAGGATAAAATACATAAAAATCGCAAAAGGAATTCAACCATATAACTCAAAAACCTGTCTTAAAAATCGCATGAGGTTTAGTAAAATTATATAAATAAATCCCTTTAAAGATAAATAAATGGTAAAAAAGGGGAATATCAACACAGAACCTAAAAGATCAATGGCGCACACACAGATAATATTAGGGGGCTAAAAATCGCTAATGAAACAGTTTAAATCGAATTCTATATTCAAACCCCTGGGGGCAAAGGTATCGAGGGTATATATCCATTTGGACTCTATCTGACTCAAGGTCCTCACCTTGTGACCTCCCCTCCAATGTTTGACATAGGGGACAATGCCCCAAAATTTTAGATGCTTGGGGTCTCTGTTGTGATGACTAGCGAAATGTTTTGAAACATTATGTTTATCATACCCCTTCTGTATATTTTGTATGTGCTCTTTGAGTCTAGTTTTTAAAGGCCTTTTTGTGCGGCCTACGTATTGTAAGCCGCAACTACACTCTAAAACGTAAACAGCGCCTACTGTATTGCAGCAGATAAAATCTTTAACCTTATGTGTGTTGCCGGTACTTGTGGCTAGAAATTCGAAGACTTTATTTGGTTTACTTGCTCTCGTGCACGCCAAACACCTTTTGCATGGGAAGAAACCTTTCCCTGCAAAGAACGTAAAATTATTCACGGGAGGATCAGGTATGTTTCTGACTAGCATGTCTCTGAGACTGGGGGCACGTCTATAGATGAACTTCGGTTTGGGGGGTAGGACTTCGTGTAAATCTTTGTCATTCAGGAGGATGTGCCAGTGTTTTTTGATTATTTTTTCTACATTTTTATATTGATTATTATAATCCAGAATTATTGCTCCTTCTACTCCTTTTTTATCTTTACGTTGTGTTTTCATATCTTTAAGGAGGTGATTACGATCCATCTTTTCCACTTCTGATATTTTTTCCTGAATTGTGCTCTTACCATATCCTTTTTCTTGAAATCTCTGTCCCATGGACTCGGCTTGTTCGAGAAACACTTCTTTTTTGCTGCAATTTCTCCTTAAGCGCATAAATTGCCCTTTAGGGATATTAAAAAGCCAATTTTGGTGGTGGCAGCTTGTTATTGGAAGATAACTATTTTTATCTACGCTTTTGAAGTGTGTCTTGGTTTCTATTCTCCCTTCCTTTTGTGAAATTAATAAATCGAGGAAGACAATTTCTTTCTGATCCGAGTTCCAGGTCAGCTTTATATTCAAATTGTTCTCATTCAATTTTTGTTGGAACGAATTCAGGCTGTCACTACTCCCTTTCCAAAGTATTAAAATGTCGTCGATATAGCGCCTGTATAGCGCTAGTTCTTCAGGTGGGTTTAAAAATACTGCGTGCTCTTCCCATCTAGCCATAAATAAACCGGCAACGCTCGGGGCAAATTTAGCCCCCATAGCAACACCTGTGGTTTGGTGATAAAACGTACGGTTAAACCAAAAATAATTGTTTTTTAGACAGAAGTCGAGGCATTTGACTAAATACTTTCTTTGAGAGCAAATAAGGTCAGAGTGATTTCTCAAACCCCACTTAGCGGCCTCGCATGCCTCATGGTGGGGAATTATGGTATAGAGCGAAGTCACATCTGCCGTAACCATAATGAAAGGTCCATCATGTGCAAGCTCCTCAAGAATCTGCAAGACATGCTTGGTATCACGAAGATAAGCCTTTGTCTTCTGTACTATGGGCTGCAAAAAATTATCTATATAGGATCCCATCCTTGAGGTAAGGGAATCTATGCCGTTTACAATAGGCCTAGGTGGAGGGTTGATCTTGTCCTTGTGGATTTTAGGTAAATAATAAATGAGCACAGCAGTGAGGTAATTATTTAGCATTCACACCACCTGCACGGATCACCACGAATGGACTTATTACCCAGCACATTGCACGTTTAATTGAGTGTGCTTACCGAATTGCACGTTTTGATTTGATTGTGTATGGGACATTTTACACAAATCACGATTTAATATTTATTTATTTTTCTTTGTATATATATATATTACACGCTGAACACGTGCATATATCTTATATCTTATTTTTTACGTTAAACATTTATGTGTTTTTCTGTGTTTTTTTGCACTTATCAATCACCGGCATGGTTTTTTAACTCATTGACATATATGTATAGGGATATTCTTTGATTTATCTATGCACGGTTGCACTTTATATAGCTCTATAATTGCACATTTTTAGTTCTGTTGTGGCTATTTGAATGTTTTGTAATTAGCGCATCACATCTTTATTCAATTACCTTTACCAGTGAGAGACAACTCATTTAGTGATTGCTGCTTTTTTTCATTTGCTATTCTCGCCCTCTCCTATCTTTTCCATAGAGCGCGGAAGTCTCTATATATACTCACTTTACGCTGATTTAAACTTTTCTCGCTTCCGCTGCAAATATGGAGGTCTTTTCTTTTTTAGAAAAAAGAACGATCAATTTAGAAGAAGTGTTTAATGCCACCAATATAGAGACCAAAACTAAGAATAATAGTGTGGAGCAATTAACTAAAAAACTAAGATATAATATGGAAAAAAGAGTGTGCTTATGGTGGGATACTACTACCTTCGAGCAGTATTTGAAGGATGGATTAGTTCCTAGACGGTTAAGGTGGGATGTACCACCTAATGATGGCCTGATGGACCAGGAGTCAGTAGACGAATGGTTCAAATTTTTTAATGAAAAAGGACTGGAGCTATTACAATTCCTGATTAAAAGAAAACAGAGAAAAATTAAGATGGTTGAAGATAACATTAAACAAATAAAAAATGATTTGGAGACACATAAAGATTCTGCGGAATTTCTCACATTGACAACTCAGCTTAATAAAGACCTGATAAAAAAAGACAAAGAAGTTCAAACAAGGAAGAGTAAAAAATATTCGAGAGACATGGGGGATTTTAAAAATGACCAGGTCTTCAGGTGGCAGAGCCAGCTGGGACGGGTAGATCCCATCTCCGCTTACTCAACACCTGAAAGACCTGTAAGAATGGAGACTCTGATACCTCCAACCCATCCCACTGTAGTGCCCTATAAGGTACCATCGACAAGTGGACAAACAAGAAATAAAACTAATGAGTCCCCAATTAAAAATAAACCCAATGTGGGACAGAACCACCCCAAACAGTCTACACCCCAATACCCAGAGAGAAGGCCCCCGTACAATTCTCACACGCCAAAAAAGGGGTGGAAAAAACCGCACTGGAAAAAAACTTATAATAAGAAGGTGAATCAGGGTGATCAATGGCATCATCCCCCCTATGAACAGCCTCGAGCTCCCTACTATCCTCCCCAAACAAGGAACCCTGCTCCGTATTATGACCATAACCGGAGGGAGAGAGAGGATTGGGGACCAGCACAACCCTACTATCGTCCCTATGATCACTATTCAGTCCCCACTTACAATCATTACGCACCATTGAGGGACTATCGTGAAGATGAAAGAGAAGATCAATATTATCAAACTTACTATCCCGATCCAAATGAAAATAGGGCTTTTTTAGGGAGAGGCCCGGATCATCATCCTCCGAGGGCGAGGGACATGCAGGGAGACAGAGAATCAAGTCCAAAAAGAAGAGAGGTAGAAGAGCAGGAGCGAGAACTCAAGCGAAAAAGAGAATAAAGGGAGAAGGAGTATTCAACCTGAGTGGTATTTCATTAACAACGGAAGAATTGGCAGTACTCGATAAAGGCCTTAAGTTTGCACCTAGAAAGAACATGAACAAATTTGAGACCTATGCAAATATTCAGAAGTATATAAGGGGCCTAAATATGAAAAAATACTTCTTGAACAATCCTAGAAATATCCACGCCCCTTTACCCGATGATATTAAACATAGTACTTTTAAGAACAAATCTGTTTTTAACCCTCAAATCGGCAATAATAAATTTGTTGAAGTTTTTAAGAAAATTGTCGCAGAAGATTTAAAAAACCTTGACACTAAGAAATACACAGAACCTAACTATATGAGATGTGGAATGAAACGTCTCAGCGAGCGGAAAGATATAGTGATCCGTCCAGCCGACAAAGGTGGAGGTATTGTAGTCTTGTCCAAAACGCAATATAATGAAAATATGGCAAAATTGTTGAGCGATACTAAGACCTACACTACTTTACCGAAAAACCCCATCTTCAGAGGAAGAAAGGAGCTTGAACTTGTAGTGCATCTTGGCCTGAAAAAAGCAATTCTGAGCAAAAAAGAAGCTCAATACCTTATGCCAGAATCAGCAAGAACACCAATCATTTATTATTTACCTAAAATCCACAAGGACAAGATCAACCCTCCACCTAGGCCTATTGTAAACGGCATAGATTCCCTTACCTCAAGGATGGGATCCTATATAGATAATTTTTTGCAGCCCATAGTACAGAAGACAAAGGCTTATCTTCGTGATACCAAGCATGTCTTGCAGATTCTTGAGGAGCTTGCACATGATGGACCTTTCATTATGGTTACGGCAGATGTGACTTCGCTCTATACCATAATTCCCCACCATGAGGCATGCGAGGCCGCTAAGTGGGGTTTGAGAAATCACTCTGACCTTATTTGCTCTCAAAGAAAGTATTTAGTCAAATGCCTCGACTTCTGTCTAAAAAACAATTATTTTTGGTTTAACCGTACGTTTTATCACCAAACCACAGGTGTTGCTATGGGGGCTAAATTTGCCCCGAGCGTTGCCGGTTTATTTATGGCTAGATGGGAAGAGCACGCAGTATTTTTAAACCCACCTGAAGAACTAGCGCTATACAGGCGCTATATCGACGACATTTTAATACTTTGGAAAGGGAGTAGTGACAGCCTGAATTCGTTCCAACAAAAATTGAATGAGAACAATTTGAATATAAAGCTGACCTGGAACTCGGATCAGAAAGAAATTGTCTTCCTCGATTTATTAATTTCACAAAAGGAAGGGAGAATAGAAACCAAGACACACTTCAAAAGCGTAGATAAAAATAGTTATCTTCCAATAACAAGCTGCCACCACCAAAATTGGCTTTTTAATATCCCTAAAGGGCAATTTATGCGCTTAAGGAGAAATTGCAGCAAAAAAGAAGTGTTTCTCGAACAAGCCGAGTCCATGGGACAGAGATTTCAAGAAAAAGGATATGGTAAGAGCACAATTCAGGAAAAAATATCAGAAGTGGAAAAGATGGATCGTAATCACCTCCTTAAAGATATGAAAACACAACGTAAAGATAAAAAAGGAGTAGAAGGAGCAATAATTCTGGATTATAATAATCAATATAAAAATGTAGAAAAAATAATCAAAAAACACTGGCACATCCTCCTGAATGACAAAGATTTACACGAAGTCCTACCCCCCAAACCGAAGTTCATCTATAGACGTGCCCCCAGTCTCAGAGACATGCTAGTCAGAAACATACCTGATCCTCCCGTGAATAATTTTACGTTCTTTGCAGGGAAAGGTTTCTTCCCATGCAAAAGGTGTTTGGCGTGCACGAGAGCAAGTAAACCAAATAAAGTCTTCGAATTTCTAGCCACAAGTACCGGCAACACACATAAGGTTAAAGATTTTATCTGCTGCAATACAGTAGGCGCTGTTTACGTTTTAGAGTGTAGTTGCGGCTTACAATACGTAGGCCGCACAAAAAGGCCTTTAAAAACTAGACTCAAAGAGCACATACAAAATATACAGAAGGGGTATGATAAACATAATGTTTCGAAACATTTCGCTAGTCATCACAACAGAGACCCCAAGCATCTAAAATTTTGGGGCATTGTCCCCTATGTCAAACATTGGAGGGGAGGTCACAAGGTGAGGACCTTGAGTCAGATAGAGTCCAAATGGATATATACTCTCGATACCTTTGCCCCCAGGGGTTTGAATATAGAATTCGATTTAAACTGTTTCATTAGCGATTTTTAGCCCCCTAATATTATCTGTGTGTGCGCCATTGATCTTTTAGGTTCTGTGTTGATATTCCCCTTTTTTACCATTTATTTATCTTTAAAGGGATTTATTTATATAATTTTACTAAACCTCATGCGATTTTTAAGACAGGTTTTTGAGTTATATGGTTGAATTCCTTTTGCGATTTTTATGTATTTTATCCTTTTAGATATTTATATTTCTATTACACATATGCATTTATGTGATTTTAAAATAATTGCTATGTTTTGATGTCATCTGGAATACGTACGTCATTTCCGTGTTTCCATTAAAATATAAATCTCTATGCACATTCATTATTGCCCAGTTAACTACATGCTTTATTTAAATTAGTCTTTTGGAAAAAACTAGTCATTTAATTACTATCTGTTTTTCCAATATAGTTGTTTATGCACACCTTTTTGTATTTTTACCTATAGATAGGAGCTAGATATTTTTAAAATTTCTATAATTTTGATATTTTCTTATTCATCGGTTATCATCCTCCTTGATCTATTAGGTTAAAATAGTTTTTTATGTGCAGTTTTTGTTTACTGCGGCTCACATTTCTCTCCCTTAAAACTTCGTTCTCAGCTACCGCCGACATGAAACTGTCTCCTCAGATGCTGTTTGACCACCAGAAATATGGCCACTTGCATAATTTGAAACTAACTCCAACAAAATGGCCGTCGGGCGTGCTCTAGTGCTCCATATAGTAGAGCTCAGTACGCTCTAAATTCCAGTGCGACGCTACGTGTAGCTGCTTTTACTTTATATACAGTCATCCTTCAGTATGCTGAATAAGGATAATATTCGTTCCGCCCCCTCGTTCCTTTATCCGTTCGCTTTATGCGTTCCCCTTGTCTGCGCTGCTGTCCATAGATGTTATCCACTCCCAGAAGGGAGGGTATTCAGCATGTCTTTTGTGTACTGGTTGACTCCCACAAACATCGTTGTGTTGTACACAGCGGTGCAATGGTATGTCAATCAAATGGGCGGCGTAGGTCCGCCCAGTACACCTATAAATCACTTCCTGCACCCTGGCAAAATATCCCAGTTGAAGTCTTGACGATGTAACGCGTAGGACGCCCGGAAGTGACGTTCGTATCCGGTTTTATTTGCTGTTTGTCGTATGTGTCTATTTTTCCTGCTTCACTTGTGAGTAGTTTTAAATCATTTAAATAAATTGCTATATTTTAAAAAACAACTACACTATGGCGGTTTTCTCTGATTCATTCCTCTGAGTTTACCTACCATCCATGAGGAAGCCATAAGAAGTCTCCTAAAGAAAATTCGTTTATACAGCCATCCCTGCAATCACCTTGGTGCCCATTACTATCTTTTGCTGTGTTACTCACAGCAGTGAGGTAATTGCATAGTATTAACATTATCCGCACGGACCATCACGGACGGATCTATCACCCAGCACGTTGCACGTTTAATCTCGTATGCCTACTGAATTGCACGTTTAAAATTTGTGTCCATTACTATTTTTGCTGTGTTACCCACAGCAGTGAGGTAATTATTTAGCATTCACACCACCTGCACGGATCACCACGAATGGACTTATTACCCAGCACATTGCACGTTTAATTGAGTGTGCTTACCGAATTGCACGTTTTGATTTGATTGTGTATGGGACATTTTACACAAATCACGATTTAATATTTATTTATTTTTCTTTGTATATATATATATTACACGCTGAACACGTGCATATATCTTATATCTTATTTTTTACGTTAAACATTTATGTGTTTTTCTGTGTTTTTTTGCACTTATCAATCACCGGCATGGTTTTTTAACTCATTGACATATATGTATAGGGATATTCTTTGATTTATCTATGCACGGTTGCACTTTATATAGCTCTATAATTGCACATTTTTAGTTCTGTTGTGGCTATTTGAATGTTTTGTAATTAGCGCATCACATCTTTATTCAATTACCTTTACCAGTGAGAGACAACTCATTTAGTGATTGCTGCTTTTTTTCATTTGCTATTCTCGCCCTCTCCTATCTTTTCCATAGAGCGCGGAAGTCTCTATATATACTCACTTTAGAGCTGTAACCTGACCCCAGCAATGGACACTGAGCTCCTCCTGACCAAGGTCCGTGAACTGGCTTCACAGGATCAGGCTGACTGACTCTTTTCCCTCCTTTCCTCCGGGAATGCCCCTCCTGCCTCTCTCCCCCCTCCTGTCTCCATCCCTCCCCCTTGTCCTTCTGACGCCCCCTCTGTGGAGCCTAGGGCTCGGAGATGGGCCTGCCCACCTTCTCGGCGGAGCCCCGGTTCCGCTGGGGCCTCCGTCGGTCAGTCACTGTCTCCTGCGAGTGCCAGCGCTCCCGCGGAGGGGAAGCGTGGCACGTCCAGCCGTCACAGACGGGCCCCCGCTCAGAGGCCCCCCTCCCAGTTAGCAAGCGAGCGGCCCTCCTCACGTCAGGCCCATTCGCGGAGTCCCCGCTCGAAGCGGAGCTCTGTGCGGGCTGCACATGTCAATTCCCCCCCCCCCACTGCCTGTGGTGTGAGTGACGGCCGGGCGGGAGCCTCAGCGCTCCCGGGCTGTGTGGAGCATGTCTCTATACCTGTCACTGCTCCTGAGGCAGTCGGTGGGTTGGTGGTTGGCGGGGGTCCTCGCAGTCTGGCGAGCGGATCCTCTGGGTGTTCCAGCAAGGCTGTGCGCATCTCCTCAGCAGCATGCCGCCCTGGCTTCCTCGCCGGTGGTTCTGCTGAGGACTGGATGCAGGAAACTCTGCCCCCAGTGGATCCTTTGCTCCAAGCGACTGAATGGGCGGGAGATGATGCCTATATGAGTCTGTCACAAAATATGCAGTGTGAGGTGTCTCTCCCTGCGCCCTGCGGGGTGGGAGAGGCACTGACCCCCAGGCACAATGTAATGCTGCAGGGACAAAGGTTAAATGACGCTGACCTCCCTGCGCCCAGCAGGACGGGAGACCCCTTTTTAGGCACTGACTCCCTTAACTCTGGGATTGGTTCCAATGATCTCCCTGTGCCCAGCTGGGCGGGGGGGTCTGATCCGCAAAACTACACTTGGGCTGTGGATACCCCTGAGCCCAGTGGGGCAAGGATCTACACAGCCCACGCGGGCATACAAACACGTCCATCGCAGGAGTGGAATCTCTCTGCGCCCCACTGGGCGGGAGAGCCGCGGTTGTCACCTACACCCTTTCCATCAGGGCTCATGGCATCTTGCCCCACGGCACCCGGCTTGGTGGGGAATCGGGGTGATTCCCAGGCTCCATGCCAGGTACTCCCTGCGCCCATCAGGGCGGGAGAGGACCTTCCTCTGTCAGCGCCTCACCTGCTTCATACGCTCTGTGGTCACCGTCACCTCCCTGCACCCGCAAGGGCGGGTGGTTTTCAATTTGCCCCGACCTCCTCTCCGGTGCGGGCGTATCTACCCACGTCCTGCCAGGCGGGAGATCAGCAGGGGCCTCCGGCCACCATGCAACACTATCTACCTGCGCCCGTCAGGGCGGGGTGCTTCGTCCCCAGGCCTGGGCTGGCGGTTTTACGTGCCCCGGGTCACCCTCAGGGAGATAACAGGCAAGCTCATGGCCACCTGGCCGCGGTTCCCCCTCTCCAGGACAAGTCCCATCTTCGTTGCCCTGTCTCCCCCTCTATTCAACCAGGTGATGGTCATCCCGGACCCCAGCATCCTATGGCTGTTCGGCATCGGACGTCCTGCCGGGTCCCGCTGCTGGTCGCCCTTCATCAAACCTGCCTCCGCGTATCAGTGAGTATGACTGTAATTTGATTTGGGGGAGGTCAACTGACGCTTCCTTATCGGACCCGCCAGAGGAACGCATTGCTTCAGTTGTAAAATCAGTCTTGTCTAGTATGGGGGTATCGAGTCCGGCGCACCACCCCCCTTCCGCTTCGGGCGGGGCTCTATGGGTGGTATCACCTACCGGCACGCACTTGTCGATAGAGGAAAAAGAGAAGATATGGCGCCGCAAATTTGTTGATTTTCTTGCGCTGGTACCGCCGGACAGAGAGACTATGGACAAATCTCGGCGGATAGATGTATCTACGCAGGGCGAAAAAATTAAACAGCTCCCTTGGACCTTTGGGAATTGTCTCCAAGGGTTCTGTGCCTACTCTGGAGTGCTCTTTGAACGTTTCCCAGAGTTGGCCACATCCTTGTTTTGTTATTTAGACCTCATTTGGGGTGTGTATTAAGTCTATGGCGGACAGTGTTGGTTTCATTATGACACTCAGTTTCGCCAAAAGATGGTGGCGCGTAAGGAGTTTTGTTTTAACTGTCAGGACGGCAGTCTGTGGTTGCTTCTTATGTGCCCCCACAGACCTTCGTCCTTTCAGTCCGCGGCCGGCGCTTCCCATTCCGGAGTGTTGGCCGCTCCAAAAAAGAGTATTTGCTGGTTGTTTAATGAAAGCCACTGCAAGTGGTACACTGCGTGCCACTTCAGGCACGAGTGCTCGGGTTGTGGGGGTGCCCACCTCGCCAGCCGATGCTTTCAGAGGGGCAAAAAGGTCATGCCAAAACAAGGGGCCAAACCTGACCTTTCTAAAGCAGAGGACGCCAGTGAACGCCTCAGAGATGCTTCCCTGGCTAGACCGTTACCCCCTTCGTAGGGAGGCGCTGGTTCTGGGTGACAAACTGGATCGTGGTTTCTGGATCCCCTTTTTCCCGTTGGACGCTCCTACCATGGTGCTCAATTTAAAATCGGTAGTCGAGTTTGAGTCCATCGTTGCCGAGAAGCTTCAGAAGGAATTGGATTTGGGTCGGATGGCTGGTCCTGTTGACCTTCCCCCTTTCCACAACCTGAGGGTTTCCCCCCTCGGTGTGGTTCCAAAAAAGGCGGAGGGTAGGTTTCGCTGACAGACGTATGGCACTTTTTGCATATTTAGTTCATTTGCTTCAGAAGGGCATTGCAGGTTCCACCGCATCATCTTCATTGTCGGCTCTATCCTTTTGGTTTCAGCTCCTCGGCTGGGAGGATATTACCAAGTCTTTCCATGTTCGTCGGATGCTGCGGGGTTGGAAACGATTTACCTATTCTCCTGACTTGAGGCGCCCGGTTTCCCAACAGATCCTCTCGGATATCCTGTCGGGATTACCAGGCTTATGCTCTTCGCCTTCACAGACCCTCCTGTTTTGGGTTGCATTCTCTTGGGCATTCTTCGGCACTTTTCGCATCAGCGAATTAGTCTCAAGATCTAAATCGTCTTCGGGTGGCATTCTGTCGTCGGATGTCCAATTTTTGGATCGATGCGTTTTGGTTCTCCTGAGGTCTTCTAAGACTGACAGTCTTAGAAGGGGCTGTAGGGTAGTTTTGTACCCTTGTGGCGGCCCCTTTTGCCCAGTACTCCTGGCTTCTCTCTTCATGGCTGAACGCCCTCCTTCCCTCTCCTTTTTCGTTCATTCCGACCCCTCCTCTTTGAGCAGGTTCAGATTTTTAAGAATTTTTCGACGTTGTGTCGACATTTTTGGTCTCCCCTCACGCGAGTTTTCGACGCACTTGTTCCGCATTGGCGCGGCGACTGCGGCATCTGGTATGGGTTTTTCCGATACGGAACTTCAGCGTTTGGGTAGATGGAAATCAGCCCGTTTTTCGTTGTATGTCCGTCCACATCTTTTATGTTAATTTTTCAGGTTGCCGGCCGGCTCTGATATGGATGCTCGGTGATTCTTTCATCTATTGGGCCGCTCGTCGGGCGGAAGCCCGGACCTACGGGAAGAATTTGGGTTTTGCCTCTGATCTCGCCAGGATCCGCTGGCTCGGAATACGGGGTTTGCAATGGTCACAGGTTCTCCCTGAATGTTTACGACTCCGTGCTCATGTGTCCAGTTCCATCGTCTTGGTACTACATGCTGGGGGAAATGATGTTGGACACATGCGTTCCGTGGACCTGATTTCCTCGATCAAGCGAGATGTTGCTCATTGTTTTGCTGTCTTTACCAATTTGATCTTCATTTGGTCCAAAATTGTGCCCCACTCCGCGTGGGCGCGGGCAAACCCAGGCCCCCGTTTGGAGCATTTCCGTAGGAAAGTCAACGCCCAGGTTGCCAAATTTGTTAGACAAATTGGAGGTTACGTCATTCGCCACAGAGACTTGGAGGGCGCTAATGCTGATCTATTGAGAGCGGATGGGGTTCACCTCAATGAGATTGGGTTGGACATCTTTAACTTGGGTCTGCAACAGGGTGTAGAGCAAGTGCTGGCTGCGGTTGGGCGCCCATCAGTTATTCACTGAAGGGCGGGTGGCGGTTTTTTGACCTTGTCAGCTTAAAATGGCGGTTATGGGGATATGATCTTAATGGAAATGGGAAGCAGACGGCCTGTCCAGCACTTATGGTAAGGACAGGCCCCTTCTTATCTCCTTCCCCTTCTTTGGAAATTATGTGCTCACAGTATAACTGTGACAGGCACTGTTTGAAGTTGTTGGATTTAAATAAAGGTTGGATTTAAATAAAGCTGTGGCCTTGCCCTTTCCAACTTAACAGTTGTATGTGTATTATTCAAGGGGGGTGAAGGGCAAGGGTTAAGTGATGGTAGGCAGACGTTATGGCTTTCGGCCTGGATTCATTGCACCTCAGCAGTCATGACGCAAGCCATACTCTGAAAAAATTAAAAAATTTTACTCAAGCGCAAAGATGGAATCACTGTGAACTACTTTAAAAGAAAACAGCTGCAACACTCAACACGTGATCAGTATTCACAAAGACGTATAAATTAAAAAATAGTGGTGCGCAATAATCAGACTGCCACCATATGTTGAAAGTGCAACAAGTGCAACAAGCGCAAAAGACAATATAAATAAAGTGCCACAGAAAATGCCTGCCGAGATGAGGGAATTGTACACTACCTGAGACAGACACACGAGCCTCCTAGCTGAATGATAAGCAGCGGTGTCTGACCTCTTGTTTCTCCTGATAAGCACTTTTTATTTTACGAAATCATACCGGCCATCCCTGAGCACAGTATCTATATACTTTGATTTCCTTTGGGCAACAGTGAACACAGAGGATTACTTGCTCGTCTTGATATTTTACATAGACATTTCAACACACTCAGGTGTTACTTGTATTGTAGAAGTTTCTCCTCCCTTTACTTGATACTGACATCTCAATACGCTCAGGAGGTGTGTTGCATTGTAATACTAAGTAATGTTATTTTCAATTATCTAACCTGATTGTTTTATGAGCAACTGGATTTAGGACTATTTAACTTTTTTGGTCGAATATTGCTGATTATATTTATTGCACTAGCTGCCCGATTTGCACAGCAATTTTTTGCAATTTGCTATTTATTTGCACAGTTTTTTAATTAGATTAATCTTTTTTTTGTATTGTGTGATGTATAAATTATGATTAATCTGTGATATAGTGTATCTACATAATTTTAAGTACACTATAATTTTTTGGTGATTATTTATTACCAAGATTTTGTCTTGTCAGTATCCATTGCACACCTTTATCACTTTGCACTTTATGTATTAATTGTATTTATAGGGTTGGTTATCAATTAGTGGTGGATTTTATAATTTAGATATATTTATTTACACCAATGTGTGGTTGTCTCGTCCGAGTGGAGGTAGTGTACGATTCCTTCATCTCAGCAGGCATTTTCTGTGGCACTTTAATTAATTAATGATTGTCTTTTGCACTTGTTTCACTTTCAACATATGGTGGTAGTCTGATTATAGCGCATCACTATTTTTTAATTTGCAAGCCATACTCTATCATGGCTCAGTGGGCCATAATTTTGTATGGTTATGCTATGGTTCCCATGTACGCAGATCTGCTTACTTAGGAGTTTGGATGCGGTGCCATGGAGTGGCCAGTCCCTTGGGGAGGCATAAACAAACATTCTTAAAAGAGCAAACAGATCTGCCGTGTCCATGGGAAAGTTTCGGCGGCCAATGGTCTTCCACCAATATCTGCATGTGCAAATACCCTCAAATGAGCATATTACAGCAAAGCTGATACTGGGGGACATCTGACAACATACATTAATAAAAATTTCCACAACAGCTGAGCACATTGAATTCAGTTATGTAATTTCACTATGAAGTAGTACTCTCAGGCCGCGTACACACGCGGGGACTGTTCGCCCAACTTTGTCCGCTGAACAGTGTTTCGGCGGACAGTCCGCTCGTGTGTGGGCTTTCAGCGGACAGTTTCAGCGAACAGTCCGCTGAACAAGGTTTTTCGGAAATTCCGAAAAACTGTCCGCTGAAACTTTGTTTCAGCGAACAGTCCCCTCGTGTGTAGGCTTGTTCGGCAAACTAAGTTCCGCGCATGCTCAGAAAGGATTTACACGCCGAAAGTTATAATGCAGTGTATAGGACGTCGTATTTTTCGTCCCGTCGTACGTGCCGTTCACGTCATCGCGCACGGTTTCAGCAAACTGTTCGTCCGTCGTGTGTGGCCATGTCCGTCCATGCTAATTTTGAGCGGACTGTTTGCTGAAACTGTTTGACGGACAAAGTTGGGCGAACAGTCCCCGCGTGTGTACGCGGCCTCACTAATTTTTTTGTAGGCGTAACATGTTTTATGGTACACTGGAGTTCTCAGCTATGTGTTGAATCTGGGGATAAAGGTAAGCTTTCAGATCTTCAATAGTTCATAGTGCAGGGGTGCATAAACCATGGCATGGAATCCTCTGATGTGGCTTGCGACCTCATTCTCTGGGATGGTGGGTCAGCAAGCCCAGATTATTGGTTGCCAATCAGCCATCCCAGAGTATCAGAGTGCATGTGAAGGTGTGACCGGCAGCTCCATGTGAGCGGGGTGTGCACTTCAGTGTTCTGCCTGCCTTTCCACCTCCCCCTTTCTCCTATGCTGCCAACAGCCAGCTCAGCCTGTTCAGCTTCTCAGTGTGGATAGCTACAGATCTCTGCACTTCTCTTCCTCTGGTCACTGTCTGCCTGGCTGTGTTGTCTTCACTGCTCTCCTGTCCCTCCTGCCCCTTGTCTATACCAAGTTGTTACAAACAACTCACTTGCCTGCAGTTTCTCTTAATCAGCCCAGTGCAGTCTTTAACCACTTCAATACCAGGCACTTAGACAACTTCCTGCCCAAGCCAATTTTCAGCTTTCAGAGCTGTAGCAATTTTAACTAGTTGCTGACCGCCGGCCGTCAAATGACGGCCAGGCGGCGCACCTATTGTGGCGGGAGACCGTCATATGATGGCCTCCCGTTTAAACAGGGAATGCGCGCGATCGTGTGCGCGCACCCCTGTTTCTTCGGTGGTGGCGTGTCACGGAGACACCGCTCGCCACCGAAGGGGGTGAACAGCCATTGGTTATGGCTGTTTACCACGTGATCGGCTGTGATGAAGTCACGGCCGATCACAGATGGTCACACCCCGACTGTGCACGGCGCATGCGTGCAATTGTGAGCACGCTGTGCGTGCACGTCAGTGGCGGCGTGTTCCCTGGGAACACTGCTCATCACCGACGCTGGTAAACAGCCATTGGCTGGCTGTTTACCCACATGATCGGCTGTGATCCTTTCACAGCCGATCACTTAAATGTAAACAAACCGCAGTAACGAGATGTTACCAGGTTCTCCTCCTCACACACCTATCGTGTGTGAGGAGGAGATTGCAGTAACATCTCGTTACCGCCTACAGTACATATCAAGCACACTGATTGCCCCCCCAATAAAGAGGACCTGTCACCACCCCTCATAGTACCTGTCAATCACAGTCCATCAGAGTACCTGTCACAGTTCATCAGAGTATTTGAGTACCTGTCACAGCCCATCAGAGTACCCGAGTACCTGTCACAGCCCATCAGAGTACCCGAGTACCTGTCACAGCCCATCTAAGTACCCGAGTACCTGTCAGTTCATCTGAGTACCCGAGTACCTGTCCCAGCCCATCAGAGTACCCGAGTACCTGTCACGGCCCATCAGAGTACCCGAGTACCTGTCACGGCACATCAGAGTACCCGAGTACCTGTCACGGCCCATCAGAGTACCCGAGTACCTGTCACAGCCCATCAGAGTACCCGAGTACCTGTCCCAGTCCATCTGAGTACCCGAGTACCTGTCAGTTCATCTGAGTATCCGAGTACCTGTCCCAGCCCATCGGAGTACCCGAGTACCTGTCACGGCCCATCAGAGTACCCGAGTACCTGTCACGGCACATCAGAGTACCCGAGTACCTGTCACGGCACATCAGAGTACCCGAGTACCTGTCACGGCCCTTCAGGGTACCCGAGTACCTGTCACGGTCCATCAGGATACCCGAGTACCTGTCACGGTCCATCAGGGTACCCGAGTACCTGTCACAGTCCATCATGGTACCTGAGTATCTGCCACGGTCCATCAGAGTACCCGAGTACCTGTTACAGCCCATCAAAGTACCCGAGTACCTGTCACAGCCCATCAAAGTACCCGAGTACCTGTCACGGTTCATCCAAGTACTTGAGTAGCTGTCACAGCCCATCAAAGTACCCGAGTACCTGTCACGGTTCATCCGAGTACCCGAGTACCTGTCACAGCCCATCTGAGTACCCGAGTACCTGTCACAGCCCATCTGAGTACCCGAGTACCTGTCCCAGTCCATCTGAGTACCCGAGTACCTGTCACAGTCCATCTGAGTACCCGAGTACCTGTCACAGTCCATCTAAGTACCCGAGTACCTGTCACAGTCCATATGAGTACCTGTCACCGCCCTTCAGATTACCCAAATACCAGTCACCAAGCCATCAGAGTACCTGTCACCAGGCCATCAGAGTACCCGAGTACCTGTCACCAGGCCATCAGAGTACCCGAGTACCTGTCACCAGGCCATCAGAGTACCCGAATACCTATCTCCAGCCCATCAGAGTACCCGAGTACCTATTTGCAGCCCATGTCTCATAGAATCTACGTTTGGGTGTTTGCTTTCCAAAATGGGGTCATTTTGTGGCTAATTTCACTGTCCTGATGGTCCAGGACCTTCAAAAGTGTGATGGGTAGGAATGAAATGAGATGTGTCATTTATGCTCCTAGAATGCCTGAATGTACTACTTCAATGTTCGGCCTCTCTATGTGACCACGCTGTGTAAAAGTCCTACACATGTGGTATCACCATACTCGGGAAGAGTAACAGAATGTATTTTGGGGTGTAATTTTTGCTATATACATGCTATGTGTTAGAAATATCTTATAAATTGACAATTGTGTGTAAAAAAAAAATGCGTTTTAATTTTTTTCCACATATTCCAAAAACTTCTGGAAAAAAATTAACCGTTCAAAAGACTCATTATGCCTCACAGATTATACGTTGGGGTGTTTGCTTTCCAAAATGGGGTCATTTTATGGGAAATTCCATTGTCCTGGTACTCCAGGGCCTTCAAAAATGTAATAGGTGGTTGAGAAATGAGATGCGTCATTTTTGCTCGTAGAAAGTCTGAAGGTACTACATCAATGTTGGTGCTCTGTATGTGGCCAGGCTGTGTAAAAGTCTCACACATGTGGTATCCCCGTACTCGGGAGGAGTAGCAGAATGTATTTTGAGGTGTAATTTGTTGTATGCATATGCTGTGTGTGAGAAATAACCTGATAATATGGCAATTTTGTAAAAAATAATAATAATAAAAAAAATCTTCATTTTGCAAAGAATTGTGGGAAAAAATGACAACTTAAAAAAACTCACCATGCTACTTACTTAATACCTTGGAATGTCTACTTTGTAAAAAGGGGTCATTTGGGGGGTATTTGTACTTTCCTGACTTGTTAGTGTCTCAAGAAATGAGATACACCTGATGTACTGAAGGCCTGATCAGATGTGATCAATTTTTAGCAATTGGCACCATAGATTGTAGACTCTATAACTTTCACAAAGACCAAATAATATATACTAATGTGGATTATTTTTTACCAAAGATAGGTAGCAGTATAAATTTTGGCCAAAATTTATGAAGAAAAATGACTAATTAGCAAAAATGTATGACAGAAACAAAGAAAAAGGGATTTTTTTCACAAAATTTACGTTTTATTTTATTTCTAGCACAAAAAATAAAAAACCCACTAGTGATTAAATACCACTAAAAGAAAGTTCTATTTGTGTGCAAAAAAGGACGCAAGTTTCATATGGGTACATTGTTGGATGACTGAGTAATTGTCATTCAAACTGTGAGAGCGCTGAAAGCTGAAAATTGGTCTGGTCAGGAAGGGGATGTAAGTGCACTGTATTGAGGTGGT
The DNA here is from genome assembly GCF_037356315.1 of Lithobates pipiens. NCBI lineage: Eukaryota > Metazoa > Chordata > Amphibia > Anura > Ranidae > Lithobates > Lithobates pipiens. The sequence continues at coordinate 573,505,040 of NW_027507748.1, forward strand.
TAATGACAATTGTGCGGTCATACAAAACTGTACCCAAACAAATTTTTTATCATTTTTTTCATTTTTTTTCCCCACAAATAGAGCTTTCTTTTGGTGGTATTTGATCACCTCTGCTACAAGTTTTTTTTTGTTTCTGTTAAATTTTTTGTAAATAAGTATGTTTTCTTCTTCAATGACGGGCACTGATATGGCTGCACTGACAGGCACTGATAAGGCTGCACTGATGGGCCCCTGATGAGGTGGCGCTGATGGGCACTGATGATGTGCACTGATAGGCGACACTGATGGGCACTTCTAGGTGGCACTGATGGGCACTCATAGGTGGCACTGGTATGTGGCACTGATGGGCACTCATAGGTGGCACTGATGGGCACCCATAGGCAGCACTGATGGGCACTCGTAGGTACTTATGGGTGGCACTGAAGAGTACTTATGGGTGGCACTGATAGGTGGCACAGATGGGCACTGATAGGTGGGTACGGATGGGCACTGATAGGTGGCACTGATGGACATTAATGGGTGGCACTGATGACATGAATGGATGGCATTGCTGGGCATCACTGATGTAATTTGCTACACAATAGTGCCCGTCAGTCCCCATTTGTGGTCACTGATTGGCACAGATTGGGCATTCATTTGCATATGTGGGTGGCCATAGGGTACATACCTGGCCATCCACATGTTGCCCCCTTCCCTGGTGGTCCTGGCGGCTTCCCTGGTGATCCAGTTTCCTGTTTACATCATGATCAGCTATGATTGGACACGGCTGATCACGTGATAATGAGCCTCCACCGGAGGCTCTTTACTGAGATCAGTGTAGCGGTGTGTCAGACTGACAAACCGCACCACCGATCGCCGTGATGTGCTCCCCCACGTGGCTGTTATCCTGAAGGACGTCATATGACGCCCAGTCAGGATAACTGAACCACCGCCTGGCTATCATTTTGTTATAGGCCGGGCGGGAAGTGGTTAACACAGCCTAATCTATTGGTTGAACTAGATGGACTTGTGCATTTTTTCAACCAGGCTATGTAACTATGTTATTCACATCTGTACCAGAGGGACAATGACTTGGCGCAAGGAGGGTGCAGATAATGAGCGAGACCCACCTGACCCCACCATTGGTGCTCCCCTGTCTTAGGGTCCACCAAAAATCCTAAAGTTAAAAAGAAGACAGGGGAGAAAGCAGGGGAGAAGATGGGGGAATTAGCTGCAGCACACCTACAAACATCTAGCAAACAACAACAAAGTTCCAGGACTTGCATCTGACTGTGCATTTCAGAAAGGGCACCACACCTGCAAGTTATAATAGAAGTCTGTGGCAAAGCACAGCTAACCCACTGGAAGGCAGCAGATGCACTGCACTGCACCCCTGTTGTGGGTAAACTGCAGCGTATCAGTGTGAAAACAGCCTTTTTTGGGGATTTAATACAATAAGGGCTTGTTTACATTTGCGGTTTGGGAGGAGGTAAACGCTGAGACGTGTTTTTACCACACCCCAACCACTGGTGAAGCATCGGGGGTCACAATGGCAACCTAGCCCATTCCCAAGAGGGCCTCCCTGCCACATTCCGTTTTACATTTAGTCAGGAGGGGTGGCATATACAAGACTTGATCCTCTCCATTTTCCTCCTGTAACTACTGAAAGCTGCTACAGGATGAAAATTTTCCTTATGCTATTTAAAATAAAAAAATGTTATATTCTGAACCATTGTGTTTCATTGTGGCTCATGACTGGTTACCATGTCACTTAAGTGGCCCGCACTCTTCAAAAGGTTGAGTACTCCTGTTCTATAGTCTCTCATTGTCCAATTTGTTTTTTGACATTGAGCTTGTTCTTTCAGGCTTCCACTTGATTTGCTTGATAGTCTGTGAGATCTTGTGTAGCTTTTAACTCCGGTTTATTTTCTCAGTGATACATATGTACAAGATCTTTGAAGTGCCAATTCTCCACTAATCCTGACCAGATCACAGTAAGCCCCTGTACACACGGTCGGAGATTTCCACAACCAAATCCGTCGGATTTTGCCCGTCGGATTTTGTCCGTCGGATCTTGTCCGAAACTGTTACATACACATGGTCGGACAAAGTTGCCGAAAAATCTGATCTTTCAGAAAGTGATGACGTAATTTTGTTACGATGGGACTACATTCAGGCTAGTAGCCAATAGCTTTGATGTAGGAATTTGATCTGAGCATGCGTGGCACTTGGTCCGATCAAAATTCTCTACACATGATCGGAGTATGTCTGATCGGCCCAGTTGGTCGGGAAATATTTCCAACATGTTGGAAAATTGGGTCCGACGGATATTCCGACTGAATCAGTCCGATGCATACCACCCATCTCTTGTACTGTGTCTGCAGTCTCTGCCCGTCTCTTGTACTATGTCTGCAGTCTCTGACCATCTCCTGTATCATGTCTCCAGTCTCTGACCATCTCATGTATCATGTCGGCAGTCTCTGATCATCTCCTGTATGATGTCTGCAGTCTCTGATCATCTCCTGTAAAATGTCTGCAGTCTCTGATCATCTCCTGTACTATGTCTGGAGTCTCTGACCATCTCCTGTTAGACATGTGTAAAAGGAAAAAAATTGTTTAGTTTAGTTTAGTTTTAATCCGTTAATTAATTAATTTCGTTTAGTTATATTCGTTAAATTCCTTAAATTCGTTTTCCTATTTCGTTTAGTTTTCTACCGAATTTGAAAAATCGGTCACATTCGAAAATATTTCAACCAAATTCGAAAATATTTCTACCAAATTTGAAATGATTTCAACATGATTCAAAATGATTTCAACCGCATTCGAAACTATTTCAACAGGATTCGAAAATATTTTGCGACCCGAATTTAGGGCCATGTATCTCGGGGTCACTTGGTGCTAGAAACTCCAAATTTGAATATGTTGTACTGCTCGTTCTATTGTGTTTGCATACCAAATTTGGTGTTTCTAGCTATAAGCGACCCGAGCTATGTGGCCCCAAATTCGGGTCGCAAAATGTCATTCTCTGCTGCAGAAAAGTACTTTCATATTGTCCATATCTGGGATCGCTTGGTGGCAGGTGACGTGGCAAGTGGACAATCCACAACTTGGTCACATGGCACTCGTGGCCGGTCACGTGGCACTCATGTTAAGTCACGTGGCACTCGTGGCCGGTCACGTGGCACTCGTGTCAGGTCACGTGGCACTCGTATCAGTTCACGTGGCACTCGTGTCAAGCCACTTGGCACTCGTGTTTTTGAATAGAAAAGATTAGAATAGAAATAGAGAATAGACTAGAACAATAGAACAGAATAGAATATAGATACTATCTATTTAATTTTTCATTTTTTTGCAGATTACCATTTGTTTTAATAAGATCTCCTGCAGACTATTAGCATCTATTTCATTTTTTTGCAGATCTCCTGCAGACTATTAGTATCTATTTAGTTTTTTTCACCAGATTTCCTGCAGACTATTAGCATCTATTTAATTTTTTTTGCAGATCTCCTGCAGACTATTAGCATCTATTATTTTTTAGCAGATCTCATGTAGACTATTAACAGCCATTTCACTTCTTTTTTTGCAGATTTCCTGCAGACTGTTAGAATCAATTTCATTTTTCTTTTTTTTGCAGATTACTATTTATTTCCATCAGATCTCCTGCAGTTTATTAACATCTATTTCATTTTTTGCAGATCTCCTGCAGACTACTAGCATCTATTTCATTTTTATTTTTATTTTTTTGCATTAGAACAGCCATTTCCTTTAGATATAGATGCTAATAGTCTGCAGGAGATCTGCAAACAATGAAATATATGTTATTATACTGCAGGAAATCTGATGGAAATAAATAGTAATCTCAAAAAAAAATGAAATTGATTCTAACAGTCTGCAGGAGATCTGCAAAAAAAAAGAAGTGAAATGGTTGTTAATAGTCTACAGGAGATCTGCTTAAAAAATAGATACTAATGGTCTGCAGGATATCTGATTAGAAAACAAAATAGATACTAATAGTCTGCAGGAGATCTGCAAAAAAATTAAATACATGCTAATAGTCTGCAGGAGATCTTATGGAAACAAATAGTAATCTGCAAAAGAAATTAAAAATGAAATAGATAGTATCTATATTCTATTCTGTTCTATTGTTTTTCTAGTCTATTCTCTATTTCCATTCTAATCTTTTCTATTCAAATTCGAATTCATTCTATACGAAATTCGAATGTCGGAAAGAAATATATATATATATTATAAAACCACCATCTTCCGAAAATTCTAATTTAGTATATAATGATTTCTATTTTAATAGAAAAGATTTTAATAGAATATAAAAGAATAGACTAGAAAAACAATAGAACAGAACAGAATAAAATATAATATATTCTATTCTGTTCTATCATTTTTCTAGTCTATTTTCTATTTTATTATAATCTTTTCTATCCAAATTTAAAATTAATTAATTAAAAATTTTGAATTCATACTATTCGAAATTCAAATTTATTCTATTTGAAATTTCAATTTCAAAAGATGGTTGTATATTCTTTCTATTTTATTCTATTAAATTATATTTTTTTCTAATCTTTTCTATTTGAATTAGAAATTTTGGAAGATGGTTAGTTACTTATACTTATATATATCTGTCACATCAACTTCTCATACTTGCAGTGTACCAGTGCAAAAAAACACACACATCTTATTTCATTTATATTACTTTTCTGCAGAAGAGAATGACATTTTGCAACCCGACTTTGGGGCCACGTATCTCGGGGCCACTTATAGCTAGCAACATTTGGTATGCAAACACAGTAGAACTAGCACTACCACACTACCAAATTTGGGGTTTCTAGCTCCAAGTGACCCCGAGTTACGGGGCCCCAAAGTCAGGTCGCAAAATGTCAAGCACTTTTCTGAAGCAGAGAATGACATTTTGCGACCCGACTTTGGGGCCCCGTAACTCGGGGTCACTTGGTGCTAGAAACACCAAATTTGGATATGTTGTAGTGCTAGCTCTACTGTGTTTGCATACCAAATTGGGTTCCTAGCTATAAGTGGCCCCGAGATACATGGCCCCAAAGTCGGGTCGCAAAATGTCATTTTTCGAATTTGATTTGAATTTCGTTTGAATTCGTTACCATTGCAATTTGGTAATTCGGTTGCATCCGAATGTCCGAATAATGAAAATTCGTCCAAATTTCGATTCGGAACGAAACAAAATGCAAATATCTATCTCCTGTATCATGTCTGGAGTCTCTAACCATCTCCTGTATCATGTCTGCAGTCTCTCACCATCTCCTGTATCATGCCTGCAGTCTCTGACCATCTCCTGTACTATGTCTGCAGTCTATGATCATCTCCTGTATCATGTCTGCAGTCTCTGACTGTCTCCTGTATCATGTCTGCAGTCTCTGGCCATCTCCTGAATCATGTCTGTAGTCTCTGACTGTCTCTTGTATCATGTCTGTAGTTTCTGACCATCTCCTGTATCATGTCTGCAGTCTTTGACCGTCTCCTGTATCACGTCTGCAGTCTCTGACCGACTCCTGTACTATGTCTGCAGTCTCTGACCGTCTCCTATACTATGTCTGCAGTCTTTGACATCTCCTGTATCATGTCTGCAGTTTCTGACCATCTCCTGTATCATGTCTGCAGTCTCTGCCCATGTCATGTACTACAGTGCCTTGCGAAAGTATTCGGCCCCCTTGAACTTTTCAACCTTTTGCCACATTTCAGGCTTCAAGCATAAAGATATAAAATTAGATTTTTTTGTGAAGAATCACCAACAAGTGGGACACAATTGTGAAGTGGAACGAAATCTATTGGATATTTTAAACTTTTTTTAGCAAATAAAAAACTGAAAAGTGGTGCGTGCAAAATTATTCGGCCCCTTTACTTTCAGTGCAGCAAACTCACTCCAGAAGTTCAGCGAGGATCTCACATCTTATTTCATTTATATGTTGTCCTAAATGACTGATGGTGATAAATAGAATCCACCTGTGTGTAATCAAGTCTCTGTATAAATGCACCTGCTCTGTGATAGTCTCAGGGTTCTGTTGAAAGCGCAGAGAGCATCATGAAGACCAAGGAACACACCAGGCAGGTCCGTAATACTGTTGTGGAGAAGTTTAAAGCTGGATTTGGATAAAAAAAGATTTCCCAAGCTTTAAACATCCCAAGGAGCACTGTGCAAGCAATCATTTTGAAATGGAAGGAGTATCAGACCACTGCAAATCTACCAAGACCTGGCCGTCCCTCTAAAATTTCAGCTCAGACAAGGAGAAGACTGATCAGAGATGCAGCCAAGAGGCCCATGATCACTCTGGATGAACTGCAGAGAACTACAGCTGAAGTGGGAGAGTCTGTCCATAGGACAACAATCAGTGCACAAATCTGGCCTTTATGGAAGAGGGGCAAGAAGAAAGCCATTTCTCAAAGATATCCATAAAAAGTCTCGTCTAAAGTTTGCCACAAGCCACCTGGGAGACACACCAAACATGTGGAAGAAGGTGCTCTGGTCAGATGAAACCAAAATTGAACTTTTTGCCCACAATGCAAAACGATATGTTTGGCGTAAAAGCTCATCACCCTCAACACACCATCCCCTCTGTCAAACATGGTGGTGGCAGCATCATGGTTTGGGCCTGCTTTTCTTCAGCAGGGACAGGGAAGATGGTTAGAATTGAGGGGAAGATGGATACAGCCAAATACAGGACCATTCTGGATGAAAACCTGTTGGAGTCTGCAAAAGACCTGAAACTGGGACAGAGATTTATCTTCCAACAAGACAATGATCCCAAACATACAGCAAAATCTACAAAGGAATGGTTCACAAATAAACGTATCCAGGTGTTAGAATGGTGAAGGCAAAGTCCAGACCTGAATCCTACTGTTCACAAAAGCTCTCCATCCAACCTCACTGAGCTCGAGCTGTTTTGCAAGGAAGAATGGGCAAGAATTTTAGTCTCTCAATGTGCAAAACTGATAGAGACATACCCCAAGCGACTTAAGCCGCGTACACACGGGCGAACTGTCTGGCCTACTTAGTCCGCCGAAACACATTTCAGCGGACAGTCCGCTCGTGTGTGGGCTTCAGCGGACTTTTTCAGCGTGCAGTCTGGCGGACTAAGTATTTCGGAATGTTGGAAATACTGTCCGCTGGACTCGCATTTGGGTGGACAATCCGCCCGTGTGTGTGCCAGTCCGCCGTACTTTTGAAATGAGCAGACTTTTCTCGCCCGGAGAAAAGTCCGCTCATTTCGAGCGGGTATCCAGGTAGGCGAGGCCCGTGACGGAGACGTCGCTGGCCCCGCCGCCTGGTATGGACTTAAAGGGGAACCCCAACGCCGAAAAAAATCGGCGTGGGGGTCCCCCCCAAGTCCACAACAGACCCTTGTCCGAGCACGCTACCCGGCCGGCCAGGAAAGGGGGGAGAGCGAGCGCCCCCTCCTGAGCCGTACCAGGCCGCGTGCCCTCAACATGGGGGGGTGCCTTGGGGAAGGGGGGGCCGCGCGGCCCCCCCACCCCAAAGCACCTTGTCCCCATGTTGATGAGGACAAGGGCCTCTTCCCCACAACCCTGGCCGTTGGTTGTCGGGGTCTGCGGGCGGGGGGCTTATCGGAATCCGGGAGCCCCCTTTAATAAGGGGGCCCCCGGATACCGGCCCCCCACCCTATGTGAATGAGTATGGGGTACAACGTACCCCTACCCATTCACCTGTGAAAAAAAGTAAAAAAAAACACAACACAGGGTTAAAATATTTTATTGCACAGCTCCGGGGGTCTTCTCGCCGGACTCCTCCGCTATCTTCTTGTAGCTCTTTTGCTAGCGGAGGAGTCCGGCTTTCTTCCTCGCCGCCGGCCTCTTCTCCCGACTTCGGGGGTCTTGTCCCCCTCTTCGGTTCTTCTGCCGGGCCACCGCGCCTTCTTATAGCTCTTTTACAGGCGGTGGCCCGGTCTTCTGTCGCCGCCGCCTTCCGTTCTTCTTCTTCTTCTTCTTCTTCTCCAGGAGATGTTGCCTCGACGATCTCTCCGGCCGGAATGCCAGGGACGCACTGCGCGGCCACTTTTATAGGGACAATGGGGCGGTGTCACATGGCTTTATGTCACATGGGTTGGTCACATGGGTTGATGTCACATGTGGACTATGACATCGTAAGGGGGCGGGGTCACCATGTGACCAACCCATGTGACATAAAGCCATGTGACACCACCCCATTGTCCCTATAAAAGTGGCCGCGCAGTGCGTCCCTGGCATTCCGGCCGGAGAGATCGTCGAGGCAACATCTCCTGGAGAAGAAGAAGAAGAACGGAAGGCGACGGCGGCGACAGAAGACCGGGCCACCGCCTGTTAAAGAGCTATAAGAAGGCCCGGTGGCCCGGCAGAAGAACCGAAGAGGGGGACAAGACCCCCGAAGTCAGGAAAAGAGGCCGGCGGCGAGGAAGAAAGCCGAGCTCCTCCGCTAGCAAAAGAGCTACAAGAAGATAGCGGAGGAGTCCGGCGAGAAGACCCCCGAAGACGGAAGACCCCCGGAGCTGTGCAATAAAATATTTTAACCCTGTGTTGTGTTTTTTTTGTACTTTTTTTCACAGGTGAATGGGTAGGGGTACGTTGTACCCCATACTCATTCACATAGGGTGGGGGGCCGGTATCCGGGGGCCCCCTTATTAAAGGGGGCTCCCGGATTCCGATAAGCCCCCCGCCCGCAGACCCCGACAACCAACGGCCAGGGTTGTCGGGAAGAGGCCCTTGTCCTCATCAACATGGGGACAAGGTGCTTTGGGGTGGGGGGGCCGCGCGGCCCCCCCTTCCCCAAGGCACCCCCCCATGTTGAGGGCACGCGGCCTGGTACGGCTCAGGAGGGGGGGCGCTCGCTCGCCCCCCTTTCCTGGCCGGCCGGGTAGCGTGCTCGGACAAGGGTCTGTTGTGGACTTGGGGGGGACCCCCACGCCGATTTTTTTCGGCGTTGGGGTTCCCCTTTAAGTCCATACCAGGCCGCGGGGCCAGCGACGTCTCCGTCGCGGGCCCCGCCTACCTGGAGACGCGCTCGAAATGAGCGGACTTTCCTCCGCGTGTGTGGGCGAGTCCGTTCATTTCAAAAGTAGGGCGGATAGTATGGCGGACTTAGTCCGCCGTATTAGTCCGCTCAAAAAGTGCCGTGTGTGGGCAAGTCCGTTCATTCGAAAGTATGACGGACTGTCCGTCGGATTGTCTGACGGACTAAGTTGGCCAGACAGTCCGCCACGTGTGTACGCGGCTTTACAGCTGTAATCGCAGCAAAAGGTGGCTCTACAAAGTATTAACGCAAGGGGGCCGAATAATTTTGCACGCCCCACTTTTCATTTTTTTATTAGTTAAAAAAGTTTCAAAAATCCAATAGATTTCGTTCCACTTCACAATTGTGTCCCACTTATTGGTGATTCTTCACAAAAAATAAAAATGTTATATCTTTATGTTTGAAGCCTGAAATGTGGCAAAAGGTTGAAAAGTTCAAGGGGGCCGAATAGTTTCGCAAGGCACTGTATATATAAATATATATATCCACTAGAGGTCAACCGATATGTGTTTTTCTCTGGCCGATGCCGATACCGATATTTAGAAATCGCCACGGCCGATGGCCGATATATGATGCCGATTTTTTTGGGCCGATATGTTAGGCCGATTGTTTATTTTTTCCCCTTCATCTCATAAAATCTAACAGTTAGACACCTTTCCCACTGGGGCGTTTTTCAGGCGCTTTTGGGCTAAAAATAGCGCCTGTAAAGTGCCTGCAAAACGGCTCCCCTGCAGTCTGTGTGGAAGCCCCGAGTGCTTTCACACTGAGGAGATGCGCTGGCAGGACGTTAAAAAAAAGTCCTGCAAGCAGCATCTTTGGAGTGGTGTATACCGCTCCTCCACCACTCCTGCCCATTGAAATGAATGGGCACCGCTGCCGAAGCACCTGCAATGCGATTTGGCAGCGGCACTTTACGGGCACATTTAACCCCTTCCTCAGCCGCTAGCTGGATTATAAGTGCCCCGCTAGCAGCCGAATAGCGCGGCTAAAATGACGGTAAAGCACCGCTAAAACTGGCAGCATTTTACCGTCAACGCCTGCTCGCTCCAGTGTGAAAGCAGCCTTAAGTGATACAGAAAATTTCTTATATTTATTAAACAAAACAAACATCCAAACAGTTCACTTGTATGTATAATTTAGAATATATATATATATATTACATAAAAACAGGTAATCAAAACTTTTGGATGAAAAAATGGGCTAACTTTACTGTTTTTTTTTTTTTTAGTTTTTTTTTTAAATCAGTGCATTTTTTCCCCAAAAAATTTAGTTTGAAAGACCGCTGCGCAAATACCGTGTGACATAAAATATTGCAACAACTGCTATTTTATTCCCTAGGATCTCTGCTAAAAAAATATATATAAGTTTTGGGGGTTCTAAGTGAATTTCTAGCAGAAAATACAGGATTTTTATTTGTAAGCATCAAGTGTCAAAAAAGATTTAGTCTTTAAATGGTTAAACTGAGAACTTCTACACACTGAGTTGAATTCATTCATTCAAGTGTAAACATTGTATCTTTTTTTGCTCTTTTCTTGGCAGACTGCCCAGAGAGGAGACAAGTCGCTTCACTAAAGTCTCCAGGCAACTTGCACTGACTTCTATTACTGAAGTCATTTGCAAGTCGCGCTGAATATATCATCTGACGGAGACTCTTTACCATGTGATCAGCCGTGTCCAATCACGGCTGATCACAGTGTAAATGGGAAGAGCCGGTGATCGGCTTTCCCTCACTCGCGTCTGTCAGACGCGTGTAGAGGAGAGCCGATCGGCTGCTCCTCTGACAGGGGGGGTCTGTGCTGATCGATTATCAGCACAGCCCCCCCCGAGGATGCCCACACTGGACCACCAGGGACGCCACCAGACCACCAGGGAAAAGGTAATCCTCCCTAGACCACCAGGGATGCCAGTCAGCACAATGGATGCCAATCAGTGCCCATAATGGATGCCAATCAGTGCCCACAATGGGCATCACTGATTGGCATGCATTATTGTTTGGCACTGATTGGCATCCATTACTATAGTATAACACCAATGCCGCCTATGAGTGCCCACCTGTGCCGCCTATGAGTGCCCACCTGTGCCGCCTATGAGTGCCCACCTGTGCCGCCTATCAGTGCCCACCTGTGCCGCCTATCCATGCCCACCCATGCCCATCTGTGCCGCCTATCCATGCCCATCTGTGCCGCCTATCCATGCCCATCTGTGCTACCCATCCATGCCAATCCATGCCAGCTATCAGTGCCAATTTGTGCCAACTATCAGTGTCCGTCCGTGTCGCCCATCCATGCCGCCTATCAGTGCCAGCTATCAGTGCCGCCTATCAGTGTCCATCAATGCCACCTCATCAGTGCTACTTCATTGGTGCCACATTGGTGCCCATCAGTGCCGCCTTATCAGTGCCCATCAGTGTAGCCCCATCAGTTAAGGAGAAAACGTACTTATTTACAAAGTTTTGAAACTGAAACAAAAAAAAAAACATTTTTTTTTTCAAAATTTTCGGTATTTTTTTATTTGTAGCGCAAAAAATAAAAACCGTAGAGGTGATCAAATACCACCAAAAGAAAGCTCTATTTGTGGGAAAAAAATGATAAAAATTTCATTTGGGTACAGTGTAGCATGACGGCGCAATTGTCATTCAAAGTGCGACAGCGCTGAAAGCTGAAAATTGGTCTGGGCAGGAAGGTGTTTAAGTGCCCTGTATTGAAGTGGTTAAAAACGCCAAATATCGGCCGATATATCGGTCGACCTCTAATATCCACTGCATACAGTTTAGCTATATCTCACTGCAGGCCGTTCCTGGTGTACTGTTTCTAATATACTTAGAGTATACTAATATACTCTAATATTCAGTACACAGTACTGTGCACCCATAGTGCAGTTGCTACTACTTTTCTGGTAGTGTACACAATACAGTAAACCCATAGTTGTTGTTACACTTCTGTTGATGTACAGAGTACCGTGCACACCTAGTGCAGTTGCTACTACTTTCCTGGTGGTGTACACATTAGATAAAGTGTACCCATAGTTGTTGTTACACTTCTGTTGGTGTACACAGTACCGTGCACTCCTAGTGCAGTTGCTACTACTTTTCTGGTGGTGTACACAATACATAAAGGGTACCCATAGTTATTAAACTTCTGTTGGTGTACACAGTACCGTGCACCCCTAGTGCAGTTGCTACTGCTTTCCTGGTGGTTTACACAATACATACAGTGCACCCATAGTTATTACACTTCTGTTGGTGTATACAGTACCGTGCACCCCTAGTGCAGTTGCTTTCCTGGTGGTGTACACAATACATACAGTGTACCCATAGTTATTACACTTCTGTTGGTGTACACAGTACCATGGACTCCTAGTGCAGTTGCTACAACTTCCTGGTGGTATACACAGTACACAATACAGTGTAGTGTGGTTTTGCTAAACAAAATTTACAGCATGTCCGGAAAGCCACCCAGGAGAGCCAGATGGTCACAGCCCCCTAAAAGAGGGCAAGCGGGCTCTGTGTCTACAGTCGACAATGCTGGTCATGGACACGGTACATCCTCAGCACGTGGCCTTGGGGCACGCTTGTCCTTTTTTTCTGCAGCTGGCCATGTTATTGAGCCACAACATGCAGATGAGTTGGTGGAATGGATAACAAAGCCCCCCTCATCCTCCTCATCCTCTGTCACCCAAGGTCAGAGTAGTTTGTTTGCCAATGCAGTTGCCAAAGCGGCCTATTCCATCGGCTTCATGTCAACAGTGACTTCTTCCCTAGCCCCACCATCATGCACGGAGGAGTCCCCCGAACTATTCAACCACAGTGTCGGGTACATGCTGCAGGAGGATGCACAGCGATTGGAAGGCTCTGATGATGGTACCCAGGTTGAGGAAGGGAGTAACGTGAGCCCAGAGAAAGGGGGTGCCCAAGATGGACAAGAAACTGGCAGTCATGTTCCCCGAGCTGCAGCATACTGCCAAGTTTGCTCCAGTGACGAGGAGGGAGGGGATGATGAGGTCACTGACTCTATTTGAATGTCTGATAGAAGAGAGGAGGAGGCACATCTCTAACAAGGCAGGATGCCCTCCAGGGGACAGCTTAAGGGCAGCCACCCTATTGCATCACACCGCAGAGCTAAGCAGGTGCAGGGCGCTACTGACTCCCCACATATTTTGAAAAGTTCTTTGGTGTGGGTCTTTCTTGACACATGTGCAGCACATCTCAATGTTGCTGTTTGCAACATATGTCTGAAGCGTATCAAGCGTGGCCAGAACAGCAGCTGCTTGGGCATCACATGTTTGACCAGACATATGACGACCTCCCATGCAGTCTGTTGGCAACAGCACTTAAAAGCCCCACATCAAAGAACAAGGCGGACCTCTCCTTGCTCCTCATCAGCTGGGATCTCCAACCCCACTATACTTCCAGTCCTCTCAGAAACCTGCACTGAGAGGAATGAAGGTATAGAAATAGGTGTCCCAAGTACTTGCGGCCAATCTGCTAGTGGTACACCAACAACTGATTTTAGCAGGCAAATTTCCTTACCCCATTTGCTAAACCGTCAAAAGAAATTAGGTCCCAGCCATCCACATGCTCAGCGTCTGAATGCTAGCTGGGCAAAATTGCTAGCACTGCAACTGCTGCCTTTTCAGCTGGTAGACTCTGCCCCCTTTCATGAATTTGTTGAATGTGCGGTACCTCAGTGGCAGGTTCCCAAACGCCATTTCTTTTCATGGAAAGCCATTCCAGCTCTTTACCAACATGGAAAAGGCAATGTCTTGGCCTCATTGGACAGGGCAGTCAGTAGTGAGGTGCATATTACTGCTGACTCATGGTCCAGCAGGCATGGACAGGGACGTTACCTTTCTTTCATGGTGCACTGGGTAACTCTGTTGGCAGCTGGGAAGGATGCAGGACAGGGTTAAGTATTGTTGGAGCTTGTTCCACCACCACGCCTCCAAAATGCTAGTAGTGGTGATTCTGCCACCGCTCTCTCCTTCATCCCCTCCTCTTCTTCTTCCTCTATGGCCTCTTCTTCTGCAGATTTCTCCTCTGAACCAGCGGTGCTCCGTAGGCATTCAAGGGGCTATGCAAGCGCTCAGGCAAAAAGATGCCATGTGGTGCTTGAGTTGGTCTGCTTAGGGGATAGCAGCCACACTGGGGCAGAGATTCTGTCAGCTTTGCAGGGGCAAGCTCAGAGGTGGTTGACACCACGCCAGCTTCAGCCAGGAATGGTTGTATGCGACAATGACACCAACCTCCTCTCCACCCTCCGACAGGGACACTTGACCCATGTTCCCTGTATGGCTCAAGTCCTGAATTTGGTGGTGCAGCGGTTCTTGAGCAGATACCCAGGCTTAAAGGATTTCCTGAGGCAGGCCACAAAATTCTGTGGTCATTTCCGCTGGTCATATAATGCCAGTGCTCGGCAAAGAGAATGCAACCTGCTCAAGAACTGCCTCATTTGTGACATGCCCACCAGGTGGAACTCAATGTTGGCAATGCTGCAGCTGCAGAGCCATCAATGAGTACCTGTGTGAGTATAGGACCAGGACAGGGTCAGGGGAGCTTGTTTTTTTTTTTTGCCACATCAGTGGCTACTGATCAAGGATGCATGCACTGTCCTGTCACCATTTGAGGAGGCCACGAGGATGGTGAGCAGTGACAGTGCATACATCAGTGATACTGTCCCTCTTGTCTTCCTGTTGGAACACAAGCTTCATGGAATAATGGACAGGGTACTTGAGGCAGAGCAGAGGGAGGAAGAGGAGGACTTCCTTACCTCTCAAGGCCCCCTTTATCCAGATACTAGTATTCCTGCAGGCACGGTGATCACACAGGAAGAGGAAAAGGATTGTGTCAGCATGGAGGTGGAAGATAACACTCAGCATCAGCAGCAGTCTTCAAGGGATCGTTTTCAGTCACCAGAAACCCATAAAGTTGTACGTGGCTGGAGGGAGGTGGTTGAAGATCATAGGATCCTTAGTGACTCAGAGGACTCAGGATCGAATGCCTCTGCAAACCTATGTTGCATGGCCTCCCTGCTCATGCAAAGCCTGCAAAAGGACCCTAGTATTCGTGGTATCAAGGAGAGGGATCATTACTGGCAGGCAACCCTTCTTGATCCATGTTACAAGGGTAAGGTTGCAGAATTTATCCAGCTTTCACAGAGGGAGCAGAGGATTAAACATCTTCGGGAGGCCTTGCAGAAAGGTTTGTGCAATGCGTTTCCACAGCCAGGGAGGTTACAATTTCCTGATGCTGGACAACATGTTGTTGAGGCTTAGTTCACAGAAAGAGTGGTGGAGAAGGTGGCCGGCTGACCAATGCCTTCAGACAATTCTTCAGTCCTCAGCACCCAGGTCTGATTGGTTCCAGCAACCATCGCCAGCATCTGAATTACATGGTGCAGGAATATATAGGGGCAAGATCAGACTTGGAGACATTTCCAACAGAGCATCCACTGGGTTACTGGGTCTTGAGGATAGACCACTGGCCAGAGCTTGCTCAATATGCAATTGAGCTACTGGCCTGTCCTGCATCCAGCATTCTTTCTGAATGCACATTCAGTGCTGCTGGAGACTTTGTAACCGATCAGAGTGCGCCTGTCCACAGACTCTGTTGATCGGCTCACATTCATAAAAATGAATCAGTCTTGGATCACCAGCTACCAAGCACCTGATGCTGATGTAACTGATTGATTTTTCTATGGATGTGGGATGACTTGAAGACAGCATATGCTGAGTAGTGATGGACAAACTTCCGACTGGACTTTTTGCGAATGCGGACCGCGAACGCGGCCGATAGTTCGCGAACCGGAACGTCCGCGGCGGGCCCCATTGACTTCAATGGGAGGCAAACTTTGCAAACCTACAGGTCAAATTTGCAGCCACAAAATAATTAATAGCTGTGCAAACAGTCCCACCACATGGCCAATGACATAACACATGTATGAGGTGAATCTGGGATCGACAACTACAAGCATTCTTTTTTTATATGGGAAATTGTTGTGACAATTCAGGACTGTGGAGCGCATGAAGGCAATGGAGGAGAGGGAAGGTCAGGGTAGGCAAAGAAGAGGGTGCAGGAGATGATCACCAGCAGCGTGACATACAGCAATGACACCTGCACCGTGATAGAGTGATCTGACAGCAGCACCGTGATAGAGAGCACTGACATCAGCAGCGTGACATACAGCAATGACACCTGCACCGTGATAGAGTGATCTGACAACAGCACCGTGATAGAGAGCACTGACATCAGCAGCGTGACATAAAGCACTAACACCAGCACCGTGATATACAGCACTGACAGCAGCACCGTGATAGAGAGCACTGACATCAGCAGCGTGACATACATCAATGACACCTGCACCGTGATAGAGTCATCTGACAACAGCACCGTGATAGAGAGCACTGACATCAGCAGCGTGACATAAAGCACTAAAACCAGCACCGTGATATACAGCACTGACAGCAGCACCGTGATAGAGAGTACTGATATCAGCACCGTGATATACAGCACTGACACCTGCACCGTAAGCAGCCCCAGGAGGAAGTCAGCATAGCACAGGGATGGTGAGAGCCCCTCATAATGAGCATAGCACAAGGATGGTGGGAGCCCCTTATAATGAGCATAGCACAGGGATGGTGGGAGCCCCTCATAATATGCACAGCAGAGGTACAGCCCAAGGAGGAAGTCAGCACAGCACAGGGATTGTGGGAGCCCCTCATAATAAGCAGCCCCAGGAGGAAGTCAGCACAGCACAGGGATGGTGGGAGCCCCTCATAATAAGCAGCCAGTAGAAATATGACACCGCTCAACCTCTTCAAACAGGAGGGTACGGGCATATAGTACAGTGTGCTTTTTTTGGACAAGGAAGTGAGCCAAATGAAGAAAGAAGGTCTGTGTGCTCGATTTAAAAAATAGTTTATAGACATATACATGGTCTACTGGTCACATGTGTTGAATTCCTCCGAGATCCATGCCTCATTCATTTTTAGAAATGTGAGGTAGTTAACACTGTCGTGAGCTAGGCGAGTACGCTTATCGGTCACGATCCCCCCTGCTGCGCTGAATGTCCTTTCGGACAGGACACTGGACGAGGGGCAAGCCAACAGTTCAATTGCAAATTGGCCAAGCTCTGGCCAGAGGTCAAGCCTGCCCACCCAGTAGTCCAGGGGTTCATCACACCTCAGAGCGTCCACATCGGCCGTTAACCCGATGTAGTCGGACACCTGACGGTCTAGGCGTTCCCTGATGCTGGATCCGGATGACACCTGTCGATGGGTCGGCTGAAAGAATGACCTCATATCCGAAGTCAATAACACATCTTCAAACTGGCCTCTTCTTGCAGGCGCTGTTGGATTGGTACCCGCAACTCCTTCTCTGGGAGTGGGAATTGCTCCTCTGCCAGTGCACGCAAAAGCAGAATGCAGCATTTCTCGAAGCAAGGCCTGGAAGTGCTGCATTCTGACAGCCCTCTGTGACGGCGGTAGCATTTCTGCCATTTTGTGTTTGTACCGGGGGTCTAAGTACGTTGCCACCCAGTACTGGTCCTTGACCCTTATGCTTTTTATACGGGGGTCCCTATTAAAACACTGGAGCATGAAGGCCCCCATTTGCACTAAACTGAAAGCGGTGTGGTGGCCTGGCTGCTGCTCATCATCCAGGATAATGTCGTCCTCTTCATTCTCCTCTCCCCATCCAGGCACAACAACAGGGTCCCAGAAAGGTTTAAAGCATGCTCTTCTTGCTCCTCCTCATCCGGCACCATCCTCCTCTGACTCCTCTTCAGACTCCTGTTGTTGACTTGTCTCAGATAGAGTAGCCCCCCCTGGGAATTCATCCAGCATTGCGACTTCCTCATCTTCCCGCTCCTGCTCCTCCACAGCTTGATCAATGACATGATGCTGATGGCGCCATGGCTGCGACTGACCGGTTTGGTGATCTCCTCAAATGGGCGCAGAAGTCTGCATGCGTCGCGCATGAGCAGCCACTGGCGCGGTGAAAAAACCCCAGCTCCCCAGAACCTGTTCTGCCGCAGAGTTCATACAGGTAGACGTTAACTGCACGTTTCTGCTGGAGCAGCCTATCACGCATATAGAAGGTTGAGTTCCATCGCGTCGGGCAATCGCAAATAAGACGTCTGACCGGCAGATTGTGTCGTCGCTGAATGTCAGCAAGGCGAGCCATGGCCGTGTAAGATCTTCTGAAATGGGCCGAGATTTTCCTTGCCTGCCGCAAGATGTCCTGAACCCCAGGGTATTTGACAACGAATCGCTGCACGACCAAGTTTAAAACGTGTGCCATGCATGGCACGTGCGTGATTTTTCCCTGTTTCAATGCGCTAAGCAGATTGGCACCATTGTCACACACCACTTTACCAACTGTCAAATTGAGCGGTGTTAGCCATTGATCTGCCTGTGAACGCAAAGCTGAAAGGAGTGCCGGGCCAGTGTGGCTCTTGGCTTCCAGGCACAACAGACGCAGCACGGCATGGCAACGTCTCACCTGGCATGTCGAATAGGTTCTGGGGAGCTTGGGCGGCACAGCGGAAGAGACGCTAGCAGCGGAAAAGGAGGAGTCAGCCGAGGGGGAGAGGGAGGAGGATGGAGTAGGAGGAGGAGAAGAAGAGCCAGGCCTGCATGCAATCCGTGGCGGTAAAACCAAATCTACACGGGTGCTACGGGTTACATGCTTGACGGCCGTCAGAAGGTTCACCCAGTGGGCAGTAAAAGTGATATACCTTCCCTGCCCGTGTTTGGTAGACCACGTGTCTGTGGTCAGATGTATCTTGGCACCGACACTGTGTGCCAGAGATACATTCACTTGCCGCTGAACATGGCCATATAGCTCTGGGATGCCCTTCTCTGAGAAATACTTCCTTCCTGGGACCTTCCATTGTGGTGTTCCAATGGCCACAAATTTGCGAAAGGCCTCCGAGTCCACCAGTTTATATGGCAGTAGTAGGCGGGCTATGAGTTCTGACAAGCCAGCCGTCAACCGTTGGGCAAGAGGGTTATCCGGCGTCATAATTTTTTTACGCTCGAACATTAGGCCCACGGAAGCCTGCCTTTTTGCAGAAAAACGTGAGCTTGGCGTGATGGAAGGTGGAGTGGAGGACAATTGTGAGGAGAAAGAGAAGTAGAAGACGAGGCTGGACGGTGAGAGCCTGGAGTGTGGCTTTGTGTGTTCCGTTGCTCCCACTGTGCTCGGTGATGGCTGCTCATGTGCCTTCTTAAGGCGGTCGTCCCTAGGTGAGTGTTGGGCTTACTGCGACTAATGCGTTGACTGCAAAGATTGCAGATGGCAACGCTATTGTCAGCAGCGGACACGTTAAAAAAAGCCCACACTGCGGAGCCATGCGTTGGTGTCCTGGGAGCGCAAGATGTGACCGTACATGGTCGATGACTCGCTCCTGATACATTTGCAATCTGCTTTGTCCCTCCTGTGCAATGTAAGTTATTCCTTCTTCTCCTTCCTATCTGCTGGTCCATATCTCCCTCTGAAGTCCCCTCCTCTTCCTCTCTTCTGGGCACCCACGTGACATCACTAGACACGTCATCATCATCGTCACCTTCCCCACCGCTATAAGTAGAGATCTCGGAGTAGGTAGCAACACCCGGGACCAACCTCATCCTTGGGCTGATCTGGGTACTGTCGTCAGACTGCTGAGTAGCGGTTGTTGCTACCTCCTCTTCCTGATCCAATACCAAGAGTGGCTGCACATCAGAAATGTCTTTATATGGATCGGAAAATAATTCCTGTGACTCAAGCGGAAGGTATGTGGTGGTGGTGGTGTTGTTGGTGGGAGTGTCTTTGGTAGTGCACATAGCAGAGAGTGAAGAAGATCGAGAGGATGAGGAAGGTGCAGAAGAGTAAGGCTGAGTGAGCCACTCAACCAAGTCTGGTGCGTCCTTTAAAGTAATTGAACGCACCTTCTGCAACTTCCCACTTTGGCTCAAGCCTGGTGCTCCTGCCCTACCCCTACCACCCCTGCGGAAGGGCCTGCCTCTTCCTCTGCCTGTCATTTTTTAAATGACCCTATGACAAAACTCTCAGTCCCTATACTGATGAAGGACTGCTGCAGTATAGGGCAGCGGTCAGCAGTAGTGCACCTCAACCCTATGTATTGTGGACCTATACCAGTTCTTATAGAATAGCAGACTGTACCTCACTCAACCCTATGTACTGTAGCACCCTAGACCAGGTTACCAGTCCTTATAAGGACCTTTGTGGAACAAGTAGGTTGTGTGTGACTGATTAGCAGACTGTACATCAGTCCCTATACTGATGAAGGACTGCTGCAGTATAGGGCAGCGGTCAGCAGTAGTGCACCTCAACCCTATGTATTGTGGACCTATACCAGTCCTTAAGGAATAGCAGACTGTACCTCACTCAACCATATGTACTGTAGTACCCTATACCTTACCAGTCCTTATAAGGACATTTGTGGAACAAGTAGGTTGTGACTGATTAGCAGACTGTATGTCAGTCCCTATACTGATAAAGGACTGCTGCAGTATAGGGCAGCGGTCAGCAGTAGTGCACCTCAACCCTATGTATTGTGGACCTATACCAGTCCTTATAGAATAGCAGACTGTACCTCACTCAACCCTATGTACTGTAGCACCCTACACCAGGTTACCAGTCCTTATAAGGACCTTTGTGGAACAAGTAGGTTGTGTGTGACTGATTAGCAGACTGTACGTCAGTCCCTATACTGATGAAGGACTGCTGCAGTATAGGGCAGCGGTCAGCAGTAGTGCACCTCAACCCTATGTATTGTGGACCTATACCAGTCCTTACAGAATAGCAGACTGTGCCTCACTTAACCCTGTACCCTCTACCTTACCAGTCCTTATAAGGACCTTTGTGGAACAAGTAGGTTGTGTGTGACTGATTAGCAGACTGTACGTCAGTCCCTATACTGATGAAGGACTGCTGCAGTATAGGGCAGCGGTCAGCAGTAGCGCACCTCAACCCTATGTATTGTGGACCTATACCAGTCCTTACGGAATAGCAGACTGTACCTCACTCAACCCTATGTACTGTAGCACCCTACACCAGGTTACCAGTCCTTATAAGGACCTTTGTGGAACAAGTAGGTTGTGTGTGACTGATTATCAGACTGTACGTCAGTCCCTATACTGATGAAGGACTGCTGCAGTATAGGGCAGCGGTCAGCAGTAGTGCACCTCAACCCTATGTATTGTGGACCTATACCAGTCCTTAAGGAATAGCAGACTGTACCTCACTCAACCCTATGTACTGTAGTACCCTATACCTTACCAGTCCTTATAAGGACATTTGTGGAACAAGTGGGTTGTGACTGATTAGCAGACTGTACGTCAGTCCCTATACTGATGAAGGACTGCTGCAGTATAGGGCAGCGGTCAGCAGTAGTGCACCTCAACCCTATGTATTGTGGACCTATACCAGTCCTTACGGAATAGCAGACTGTACCTCGCTCAACCCTATGTACTGTAGCACCCTACACCAGGTTACCAGTCCTTATAAGGACCTTTGTGAAACAAGTAGGTTGTGACTGATTAGCAGACTGCAGCAGAAGGGCAGCAGTCAAGTATAATATTCTTTCTATATTTGGAAGAAAGAATATTATACGTGTACAAGCCTATTACCATACAACTGATACCAGTCCTGAAAAGAACCTTTGTGGACCTAATATAGTAACAGCTACTGATTAAACTAACCCTCACTGCCTCACACACAGCTTCCTGCCTGTCCATATATAAACTGACAAAACAGAGGCTGCTGGAACAATAACTGGTTACTGGAATAGCACTTTTGTGGACCTGATAGTAACAGCTAATGATTAAACTGACTGTCCCTGCAGCACACACCGTCCTGTCCCTTTTTCTAAACTGATAAAAGACACTCAGGCTGCTGCAACAATCACTAGCACAGCACTGCCTCAAACCTATATCCTGAACTACACCTAACACCTATACCAGTCCTGAAAAGAACTTTTGTGTACCAAATAGCTAGCGATTTGGGTCACTGCAATTTCTCCCTGCTCCAAACAGCAACCTCTCCCTATAGTGACAGAAGAAAGAATGTAAAATGGCCGCCAGATCGGGTGTATTTATAAGTTAGGGGGAATGTCCAAGTGTCCATGTGCTGTAATGTCTCAATTGGCTGTCCTGTACCCCATGATGGATGTGTCATCATAGGTCAAACGGCGGCAATAGTCTGCTGATCGGGCGAATCGAGAACAGCCGAAATTCGCCGCGAAACGACCGCCGAGCGAACCGTTCGGCCATCACTAATGCTGAGTGACTATCCTATTATGCTAAGTGACTATCCTATTCCTCCTCAATCTTAATGATGATAGCTTCTAGGAACATTTATGGTTCAGGGCACCACCACTGCCTAAGGCACAATTTTTCTGCCCCTGTTTAACAGGGGCATGTTATTAAAATTTTTGATCAAATATTTAACCCCAGGGCTCATTCCTGCACTCAACAAGAGTATCTGTGAGGGGTTGCAGAGTTGTGGCACCACCACCAGTGCCTAAGGCCCAATTTTTATGCCAGGGGTGCGTAATTACAATTTTTGATTTAAAATTTCACAGTAGGACCTGTTCCTGCGCTCAACAAAAGTATCTGTGAGGCTTTACAGTGTTGTGCCATCACCACCACTGCCTAGGGCCCAATTTTTCTGCCCCTGTTTAACAGGGGCACGTAATTAAAAATGTTGATCTAATATTTCACAGCAGGGCCTGTTCCTGTGCTCAACAAAAGTATCTCTGAGGCTTTACAGTGTTGTGCCACCACCACAGCTTAAGGCCCAATTTTTATGCACCTGTTTAACAAGGGCACGTAATTACAATTCTTGATATAATATTTCACAGCAGGGCCCGTTCCAGCGCCCACCAAGAGTAACTGTGAGGGCTTACAGTGTTCTGGTACCACTAACACCTAAGGCCCAGTTTTACGCTGAGTGTATAGGGCAGGTCGTATAGTATATACAAGCGGTCCCCTATTTTCAACATCTGACTTACGAATGACTACTACTTACAAATGGAGGCAACAGGAAGTGAGAGAAAATCTACCCCTAGGAAGGGAAATTCTCTCCTGTAAGAGTTAATATGGGAAAAAGGTGTCTTCACTGATGCTTTATCACCAGTCCTTGTTTCTACAACAACCCAAAATTTTCAAAATCCAATTCTCATTGGGACAGAAAGGGAGGTGAAATCTTCTGATCAGGGGCACAGACAGCAAAACAAATGTTACAGGGGTGATGGTAACCCTTCCCTATGTTATCCAAAAAGCTTAAAAATATTTTTTTTGGCTGGAGCTAAACTTACAATATGTACCTGTTCCAAATTACAAACAGATTCAACTTAAGAACAAACCTACAGTCCCTATCTCGTTTGTAACCCGGGGACCGCCTGTATACTGCTGCTGTTCAGACAGTGAAACTTGGAGCCTTCACCGACTTATGCTTCCACTCTTAGCCCTTGTACACGCGGTCGGACATTCTGCCAACCAAATCCGTCGGATTTTGTCCGACGAATTTTGTCCGACGGATTGTGTCCGAAACTGTTGCATACACATGGTCGGACCCAGTTGTCGGATTTTGCGGTTGCCAAGAACGCGGTGACGTAAGCCGTGTACGGCGGGACTAGAAAAGGGAAGTTCAGCACCACGTCCGGCACCCTTTGGGCTCATTCTGCTGATCTCGTGTTAGTAGAAGTTTGGTGAGAGACGATTCGCGCTTTTTAGATTTGTGATTCAGATTGCTACTGCTCTTCGGTTTGTGCTTGTCTTTGCGTATCTGATAATCAGTGCGTACAGTCAGTAAGTATTTGTTGATCATTGTGGACTATATCTTGGTATAGTACGCTTTGAAAGGCATTTTTTATTGTCTGCTTGCTTCTGCTATTCAGGTCGTTCTTTCAGGCCTTGCTTTTTATCGGTGCTTTCTGGTGTCCGTTCTGACGAGCCGACCGTTTTCAAACCATGTTTCGTCTACGTACTCATCGTAGAGTTTGTGCTGTGCAGGGGCTTCGTGTTGGGGTTGTTACTTTGACACAAGCCCGGTCCATGAACAGGGAAGGGAGGCGTTTGTGGACCAAGAATTGGTTGCGCTAGCGTGACCAGTTCTCGCACATGCCTTTGCTCCGTGAGATCCGCGAGAATAATCCTGATGATTTCAGGAATTATCTCCGGATGACGGACCCCGTTTTTCACCGTTTGCTGGCTTTGCTCACCCCTTATATCACCAGGCAGGATACCTGCATGCGGCAAGCCATCACTCCGGAGCAGAGGCTCACCGCCACGTTGCGCTACTTGGCGACTGGGAGAAGCCTTCAGGACCTCGAGTTCTCTACAGGCATCTCCCCCCAGGCTCTGGGGATCATTATTCCAGAGACCTGTTCTGCCATCACTCATGTCCTGCAGAAGGACTATATGAAGGTAAGTTTTATCCTTTAACATCACATTCAGCTCAGCTGATAGCAATCCTCTATCTGCTGACTTTACCAAACCCAATACACACTCTACCTACCTTTTTGATGTTCACATTTATGGATGAATTCACCAAAGCATGTAGTGCAAGGGCCTGCCTCAAGACTTTCAAATGCTATATTTTTTGTTTTTTTTAACCTATTAATTATCTGGATATGTAATAGCAGAATGTCAAAAAGTGCTTACATTTTGGTTTCTTTTTGTTATTATGACACTTCTTACCTGTCCGGTGGGCTGCCAATAGTGTAACTAAGGAGGGGCTTCCCAAAGTAGCACACGATATTTAGCCATTCAGCTCTCAATCAAGTGGAGAGGGTTACCTGTCCTAAACATCCCCCCTCATTTTTGAGCAAGGGCCCATCAGATGGGGGATATGGGGGGTGGGGGAGGGATGGGGGGGTGATGACTCTCATAAGGGGACATTAGACTTTAGGCTTTAACCACTTGGGATCCGCGCTATTGCAAAATGACGGCAATAGCGCGGACCCACATTTTCGGGACTACGTCTATTGACGTAGTCCCGGTTACGAGCGGCCTGCGCGCCCCCTGAGGGGCGCGCGCGGCGCGCTCTGTGATCGGCGAGTCCGTGAGACTCGCCTGATCACCGATCCGTGTAAGGGGTCGATCCCGACCCCTTATCACGTGATCAGCTGTCAGCCAATGACAGCTGATCATGTGATAAAACGGAGCCGGTAATCGGCTAGTATTCCTCCTCGCGCTGACAGCGCGAGGAGAAAAAAAAAAAGCCGATCGCCGGCGGCCGTGTTCGGGACATCAGTCCCGATCACGGCCAGCAATATAAAAGGACACCTGCCCCCTGCCAGTGCCCACCTGCCACCCGCAGTGCCATCCTGAATAAAGTAAGTGCCCCCCTGTCAGTGCCACCCAGCAGTGCCCATAGTGCCCACAGTGCCACCCAGCAGTGCCCACAGTGCCACCCAGCAGTGCCCACAGTGCCACCCAGCAGTGCCACCCACAGTGCCACCCAAAATCTGCCTCAGGTGCTGCACCCCAGTGCCGCCCATCAGTGCCCAGCAGTGCCGCCCATCAGTGCCCAGCAGTGCCGCCCATCAGTGCCCAGCAGTGCCACCTATCAGAGCCACCTATCAGTGCCACCTATCAGTGCCCATCAGTCCCATCTATCTGTGGTACCTATCAGTGCCCATCCGTGCCACCCATCCGTGCCACTTATCCGTGCCACCCATCCGTGCCATCTTATCTGTGCCCATCTTTGCCCATCAGTGCCGCCTTATCTGTGCCCATCGGTGCCGCCTTATCTGTGCCTATTAGTGCCGCCTTAACTATGCCTATCAGTGCCCACCAGTGCAGCCTATCAGTGCCCACCAATGCAGCCCATCAGTGCCCACCAATGCAGCCCATCAGTGCCCACCAATGCAGCCTATCAGTGCCGCCTAATCAGCGCACTTCAATGAAGGAGAAAAATGACCCGTTTGCAAAATTTTATAACAAACTATTAAAACATGATTTTTTTTTTTTTTTTTTTTGCATCTTTTTTTGTTTGTTTAGCAAAAAATAAAACTCCGAGCTGTAACTAAATACCACCAAAAGAAAGCTCTATTTGTGGGAAAAAAATGATAAAAATTTCATTTGGGTACAGTGTTGTATGACCGCGCAATTGTCACTCAAAGTGCATCAGCGCTGAAAGCTGAAAATTGGTCTGGGACTGAGGGGGGTTTAAGTGCCCAGTAAGCAAGTGGTTAAATACTCAGTTCCCAAAATGTTATACTAATTTTGACCAAAAATGTTGGTGTCTAATCTGCTTGCAATGTTGATTTGTCAAATTACAAATTTTTGGTCTTGTTTCACTCCACAGTGTCCTTCAACGCCACAGGAATGGCAGACTGTGGCCTCCCACTTTGCCAGTCATTGGGACTTTCCCAATTGTGGAGGAGCAATAGATGGGAAGCACGTCCGCATCGTCCCACCACCCAACTCGGGGTCGTACTATTATAATTATAAGGGGTTTCATAGTATCGTGATGTTGGCGGTGGTGTCTGTGACATATGACTTTTTGTATGTGGACGTGGGGCAAAATAAACGGATGTCGGATGGTGGTGTTTTCGCACGGACGGAGTTCTACTGGCGTCTCCAGAGTGGCAGTCTGGGCTTGCCACCCCCAGAGGAGAATCAGGAAGGACTCCCGTTCGTCTTTGTCGCGGATGAGGCGTTTGCCCTGGCGAACCATCTGATGTGGCCTTTCCCCATGAGGACCCTCACCCCAGACCAGAGGATTTTTAATTTCCGCCTGTCCAGAGCCCGAAGAGTGGTGGAGAACACTTTTGGTATACTGGCCAGCCGGTTCCGCCTTTTTCTTACACCTATTCACATGGCGGAATACAAACTGAATCACATAGTGCTGGTGTGCTGTCTTTTGCACAATTTTCTAAAAAAAGTTTCTGTGAACTATGCAGTCTCAGTTGGCCAACAAGAAGCAGACTTGCTGGAAAATGAAGATAACCTCACGGGCCTTGAACATGCTCATCCTGGCTTGCCCCCCCAAAGCGCCCGTGAGGTTAGAACACAATACATGGACTACTTTGTGGGTAGGGGGGCCATTGATATGCCAGACAATGTCTGAGCAGCATTTTAAGAATACATTTTTATCTGAAACTCCTTTATTTACGGCTTGGCTTGGCTTGGTTTTAGGTGTCTCCTAGGTATATTTCGGTTTTTTCAAGTTGTGCCTTTTTCACCAACAGTGCAAACCCAAGTTCAGAGCGAGATGAGGGGACAGTCTCTTCTTCAGATAATCTTATTATGTTGTGGGTCTGCTACACACACACCTTGTTTTTGTAAATAATGTATGTAGTGCATTACTGACCAAAATCGTGCTCATTTTCTGCACCATGGCAGGAAAATGGCATGATTGTCCAAATTTACACCTCACTGTGGGTGTTTTTTACTAAAGGCACATCCACAATGCACTACAAGTGCACTGCAAAAGTACACCTGAAACTGCACTTGGAGTGCAAAGTGGAGTTGCCTTTAGTAAATCACACTCCTTCTCAGCACAAACTAAAATTGTACTACAAATACATTTTTGGTGCAATGAAAAAGGAAGCCACACATTGTTGATAATTAAACTTTTTAATCCAAACACATTCACATGTGCGTTTCGAAAAGGTTTTTACAACAAACCAAGAAATTGTGTGTTTCAAAAACAGAGTTTAATCAAAATTTGGTTTACTTGGCGTTTTTGGGTAAACAGGCATGTATCAAACCGTAAAATACAGAACACAGGAACTTACAAAGTTCAACTTTGAAAAGTGAAGACAATATCAGACATGAGTATGTACAAACTGGGCTGATATTGCCTTCATCACATGGGGTGTCACCCCTGAAAAAAACTAATTTGGAAGATGCACACAGTGTGTCAACATGTGCTATCTCTCATCATGGGGATCAATGTACATGCTTTGGGGCTGCAACCCCTTCATCACAGACACTTTACACAAAACACATACATTGATCCCCCATGAAGGGAGATAGCGCATGTTTACACACTCTGTGCATCTTCCAAATTTGTAATTTTGAGAAATACAACATTTTGTTTTTAAAATAGCAAAAATAAAACCCTATCTAGTTTTTGGTGTTTCACACTCTCCCCAAAACATCAATGATGTTCTTCATTTTATTTTTAACATCATTGATGTTTTGCAGGATATTTTCCAAATCCCGATTGCACCCCATTATCTCCTCAATCTGGATCTGGGCACTTTCACTGGTAAAACTGGAATCTTCTTCCACATCACCTACAAAACAAAGCAAAAAAACACACCATGTAATAAAAATATGGTGACATACATTGATGAGCTTACCGGAAGCTGTGTTCTCCGACACTCACCTGTTGTGGTGACAATTTGCCCAACCTCCACAATCTCTCCTTCCTCCTCCTGCTCCTGCTCCTCTGTTTCTGCTTTTGGAAGTTGGCCTTCTTTGGGAGGGGTGTGGTCCCTGGTGTCCTCATACTTGCCGAGTCTTCTCTCCCCTATGATAATTGAAATAAATAAAGAATTAGCACACAGAGGGCAGAATTAACAATATGAAACATTGTTTGGAAGTGTTGTCCAATTGTTTATTTTGGCCGAGCTTCAAGGTCATAACATTATTGGGGACACTGTGTTCAGCTAGAATACTTATCTGCAGAACGATGTTTCCTACGAACAAATGAAACCATGAACTTGAAAGTGGCCATTTTAAAACGCACAACATGAAATCAAAGCACATGGAGCAGGATGCAAGCAATAATAATCATATGAACACATGACAACTACTTACTTTTGTCAAGAACACACTTGATCCTTAGGTACTGCTCGTGCTCCCTCAGTTTCAGGTCTGACCAGCGTTTTCTCAGTTGATCCATGGATCGGTGTACCCCAAAATTCTTATGAAGACTCTTCACAACTTTATTCATGATCTTGGCCTTTCTGATTTTTGAGTTTGGGTAAGGGCCATACTTCCCATCATAGTCGGTCCTGTTCAATATGTCGACCAACTCCAACATCTCTCCAAAAGACATATTTAAGGCCTTAAATCTTGTCTTCCTGGATCGGGACGTTTCAGGCTCCGGGCTTTCCTCACCCTCCTCCTCGTTAGTAGAACTATTATTAGTGCGCACTTGTGTTCTCTCCGCCATGTGCTCTCCCCACTGCGCCGGAAGCGAAGGGGCGGGGAATAGTCTGGAAAGAACGTCAGGGGCGGGCGGAGTTTCCCGCATGCGCACTGTATATAAATCTCAACACGCGTGTGTCGTCCGTACGATCGGTGAACAGAGGGAGAAGCTGACGCAACGAACGTGCAAACGAAGGTAAAATTTTGAACTTGGTACATCACTAGGCTACACTGCTTCTAGATTGAGGCCTGCATTAGTGGAGTTTAGACTGACATTAGAGTTTGTCTTGTGTTGTGTCTTGCAGACATTATGGACGGCTTCAATTACCATAGCTTCCTCCCTCTGTTCATCGATAAATACAGAGACATGCCCATCCTGTGGCAAGCAACACACCCACTATATAGTAACAGACAAAAGAGGCAGGCAGCAATGTTGCAACTGGTTGAGTTTGTGAAGCTGGTGGTCCCCAGGGCAGACGTCAAATATTTAAAAAAGAAAATTGGTAGCCTCAGGAGTACATATATGAGGGAGAGGAGCAAGGTGCTGAAGTCCATGCAATCTGGAGCTTCAGCAGATGACGTTTATGTCCCCACCCTGTGGTATTATGACAGGATGCATTTTCTGGCAGACCAGGCTGATGTCAGGGAATCCCTCTCTACTCTTCCTTCCACGTGTCCTATGCTCCATTGCACACCCAATGAGTCTTCTGACGCCCAACCTGGGCCTTCCACTCAGGAAGAACTGTGGGAGCCCAGCTTGAGCCAGGTATAGTATTGTTGTACATATTTGTGGAGTCAAAATGAATGATGTTAACGTGATTTTTGTTCACTAATTTCTGAGTTTTGAAAGTGTTTCACATATCAATAGACAGTAGTGGCCAAAACCTTTGGAACAAGAAAGAAAAATGCTGGGCTCAGAATGATAGTCTTTTCTATTGGTTAACAATTTGCAACAGTGTTGATGTGAAAATTGTGTGTGTTTGATGAACCAAAAACTCAAACTATGTCCCTTTTTCATACACAGGAAGAACTCAGCCAGGAACAGGAGGGTGTGGAATGCAGCAGCCAGGAGGTGGCTGTGGATAGTAGCAGCCAGGAGGAGGCGGGGGGTAAGCGGCAGCCAGGCGGTGGGCAGCCAAAGGAGCCTCACTGAATGTCAGATCCCTCCCCTCCGCCTTCCACGCAGAAGGGCGAGAAAGGGGGGGGGGGGAATGTTGAGGAGATGGCCCTGAGGCTGATTAGTGAGGCTTCTGCGGCACTCCAAGCAAAACCCACCGACCAAGAGGCCTTTGCCGCCATGGTTGCGTGCAAGCTTGATAAAATGGAGCAGGGGCAACAGATCTTGTGTGAGGAGGTTATTCTCCACACCCTCCACAAGGGTCTGTTGGGCCAAATGACACCAGAAACACACTTGTGTGATTTGGCCCATGCCCCTGCTCCTCCTCCTCCTCCTCCTTCTGCCACACCTCCAGCACCACAGCCACAGCCTGGATGGAAGCGTGGAAGGAAGACCAGAGAGTGATGACCTGGGTTCAGTCTGGTCTGACAGAAGATGCAGCCTGTTGTAGTACCACAGCCTAGGAACATAGATGTCATCTGCTGCTGTACCAGACTTCTCTCCCTCAGACATGTATTCCTCAGGCCACCAATTTTTGCATTAAAATAGTTGATGTGTGCCCTGGGGGCCAAAGGCTTCGCTAATCTCCCCAGTTTCAACATTGCTGCTTCCCTCTTTATTTGTTACTGACACTGAAATAAAGGTATTTTTTTGTTTGAAGAAATACTTGCGTATGTGTTTTCCTTCCAAAAGGCCAGTTTATTTGTGAGCAGGCAGGTACATTTCAAAAATACAAAGTGAAATAAATAACAAGGGGTACCAACACTAAACAACCTCCTGTAGATTAAAAAAGAAAAACAAAATATCAAAAATAGAATAATGTTGTTGTGGTAAGTTTACACACCAAAAAAAAAACAAAAAAAGGAGAAATTAGCAAACTGTCTTTAAAGGAGATTTTTAGGGAATCCAAAAAAAAAAGCATACAAAAAAGAATTAACAAAATCTAAAATTGTGTAGATGTGACGCAAACTAAAATTGTATTGCTGAAATGGTTAAAAAAGAGTAATGAAATACGTTCGGGAGAAGTGTGTGTAACTATGAGCATCAAAAGAAGTTTGTTCTTGCAGAATTGTAAAGAACAAGAGAATGCTCTTGATGAAAGAATTTTTAACATTGCAGCGTGACGAATGTGCTATATCGCTTACGAGCAGTAGTTTTACCTGAACGAGCGCTTCCGTGTTGGAATTTGAATGTGAGCATGCGTGGCACCTTGTCCGTCAGAGTAGGCTACACATGATCGGAGTATGTCCGATCGGACCAGTTTGTCGAAAAATATTTCCAGCAAGTTGGAAAACTTGGTCCGACGGATATTCCGATGGAATCAGTCCGATGCATACCACACACAGTCGGATTATCCGACAACACTGTCCGATAGGACACATTCCGATGGATTCTCCAACCGTTTGTACAAGGGCTTAGGCGGATGATACTCAACTCTACTTTAGGATCACCGGACAAAAAGACCAATATCAAGAATTAGAAAAGTGCCTCACATCGATAGATGACTGGATGTCCACGAGCTCCCTCAAACTCAATGGATCGAAAACAGAACTTCTTCTAAACGCAAACCAAAATACTAAATCTACGACCCCATGGACTCCACCCACCATCCTTGGACAGACCATCCCCCTAAGCACAAAAGCCAAAAGTCTCAGAGTCATCTTCGATTCAGAAATGTCAATGGATGCACAAATAGGATTAGTAGTCAGCGGATCTTACCATCCTCTACGCCTGCTACGTAGACTCATCCATTCATTCCAGAAGAGGAGAAAGCAATAGTAGTAGGAACTATCATCAGCTCTCGACTCGACTACGCAAACTTCCTCTACATAGGGCCACCTAAATTCCAGATTGCACACCTACAAGTCATCCAAAACACGGCAGCAAGACTAGTCACAGGAAAAAAACCCTGGGAATCCATCTCCCCTTCCTGAGGATCCTACACTGTAAAGGATCGGATCACATTCAAGATCCTCTGCCTGACCCACAAGTGCACATAAGGAAACGCTCCTCAATACTTATGCAAAAAAATAAAACACTACACTCCCAATCACGACCTCCCATCAACCAACCAAAACCTCCTCCTCATCCCTAAGTCCTGGTACAAATCAAGGGGAGAATGAAGATTCACAGTCCAAGGACCACGGCTATGGAATGCTCTACCCATGAACATCTCCTTGCAAGGAAAAAACTCAAGACCCCCCTCTTTTAAGAAGGATCAATGCAGGTCGGATAAGCGCCTTGAGGCGATTCATTTCGCATTTGCAGCGCTATACAAGTCATTAATTCATTCATTCAGACCAAAGTTACCATACCATATCCAGTTGGGTGCAACAAACACAGTCTCTCAAAGTAGGGTTAGAGGGTTTAGGTAGGAAAGTCCAGGTACTCTTGGAGCTAAGTCAAATAGAGAAAAGAGTCTCTCACATTAGGAAATCCAGAGAATAGCCATTCACAGCTGGATCCTCACCCTTATCGGATAGTCCTTCTCTCACCAGGCCTAGCAGCTGATAGAGTGCTTAAATCAAACAAAGTCTCTGCCACAGACTTGTAGAACACTTGAATAAACTGAAAGATGTAGACAACTCAGAGAACCCTCGTATGGTACCAGTATCTTACAGCCAGTCTGGCGATACCATACAAGATTAGATTCGCTTGGGGTCTTTCAACTTAGCCTCCAGGCTCCTGAGAAGCCAACTTTTGCGTGGCCCTCTCCCGAAGAGTCCTCCCCTGGATGCTTCTACAGTTGCTGGGCCTCTCCACAAACCGAGACGGCACCGGACCACCTTCGAATCCTTCTTTCAGTTACTTTGCCTCGGGCCAGCCAGCCCCGAGACTTGGAGTCGGGTGGATCCACACCCCAGGCCATGAGAGCCCTGGGGGCTGGTCAGGAGGACCAGGACCAAACAGTCAGCAAGCACTTCTGGACCGAAACACCGAAGGACATGACGTCAGCACCTTAAGTACCCTCTCCCAGAATGCACAGCAAGAGTGACACTCCCACTGGGCTGGTTCCGAGAGAGAACTGGTACTCAATGCACCCAATTGGATTGGAACCTTGGTATGGTAACTTTGGTCCGGTAGTTGCAGCTTGCTTCCGCGTCAGCCGGCTCCGTCACTCGGTCCCATTCTGACAGGTGGACCTCGCCTTCCGATGCTCAAACGAGTGTCTCTGGATCCTCTCAATCCGATCTCTGAGTCACTGGCACTTCAGGAGCCGGCGCTATATTAATTTAGGTGCGGGGTTCACCATAATATACATACCAGACCCAAAGGGCCTGGTAATGGGCTGGGGGGGGGCAACATTACATTACAACCGCAAGCAGTTTTAAATGACTTTTATTCCTTTAGAAATGTAATTTTGTGCAGGGACTGTTCTAAACACGGGAAAAATTCACCACTTTACAGGCATACTATAGACACCCCCCAGGCATGATATTTAAAGAAATATTTCACTTTTATTGATTCACTTTAAGCATTATTAAAATCACTGCTCCCGAAAAAACTGCCATTTTTAAAACTTTTTTTTTGCATTGATTCATGTCCCCTGGGGCAGGACCTAAGTCCCCAAACACTTTTTATGACAATAACTTGCATATTAGCCTTTAAAATTAGCACTTTTGATTTTTCACGTTCGAGTCCCATAGACTTTAACGGGGTTTGCGTGTTCACAGTAATTTTTGGTCTGTTTGCATGTTCTGCTGGGGAACCGAACCGGGGGGTGTTCGGCTCATCCCTACTCCCCACATCGATTGAGCCTGAGTGATACACTAACAAACCATGGGTCACAGTGGTTACCCGCTGTTAGGGACACATTTCTGACCCTGGATGCAGAGAGATTTTATCCAAGGGCAAAAATGTATCCCTACCTGCAGGATACCACTGGATACCACTGGATGTGCAGATATAGGTGGATACATGTTTACAGCAGCAGACAGCCTTGGCTCTTTTCAGCCCACCACTCAGGTGTACAGATATTAGATCTGATTCTGGATGCAGGTATTTGCAGTATACTTGCTGCACCATGATCATGTAAGATATTTGAATGAGACCCAAGACTGGCTTTTTGCTGACCTTAGTGTGCAAGTTGAGCAGGTGCAAGGGGCAACAAATTGTGGTGGGCAGTAAATTCTGTGATTTATTTAAACCTTAAAAAAAGTGTCCTAAGAAATTTTATGAAATATTTTTGAGATGAAAAAATATTGTGCACTGCCTACCACAGGATGGTGCCCTTTGCACCTGGTCAATATATTCAGTCTTAAACTGTAGAAAACCCAGCTTTTGAACTTGTACCTACAAGTAAGACTATAATAATGCTTATCTGTAGGTATAGTGAATATCTCTTAAACTTGTGGTGTTTAGGAGATATTCACATGGAAAGCAGCTGGTGATGTCACTGGTGTATGCACTCTGAAGGAACGGCATACCACTTGGTTGTACTTCTCCTGGGTAGGAGTGCAGTTCGTTCTGCACTTTTGTGACCTATTTTTTAGCCGACAGTCAGCTATAGCCCCCTGACATCGCTCAGTAGGTCCAGGCTGTGGAAAGATCCTAACTTTAAAGTGAGGATTCACCCAGATGCCCAGACCAGCAACTCGCTCAGCCTCTCAGTGAGCCACAGAGACCCTGAGCCAGAAGCTCCTGCCCCCCCCTACCCCCACAGCCTGGCATTTCAGTAAGCTTCAGACTGACAATCACCACTCTTTGCTCACTGAAGGCTGAGAACTGAGTAATCAGCGGTCGTTGATCGCTCTGTTGTTGGGCTTAAAAGCAGCTGGGGACAGATGCAACATTGGATCGATGCTCCATCCACCTAGGTACAGTATTTATCGGGGTATAACATGCACCGGCGTATAACACGCACCCCAAGTTTAGGAGGGCATTTTAAGGAAAAAAGTTTTAGGAGGGAAGTTTAAGGGAAAAAAAACTTACATTTAAATGCCCGTCAATGCAGCCTTATCAGTGTGCATCTACAGCCTTGTCCATCATTGCAGAATGATCAGTGTCATTTGCAGCTTGCCCACCGCTGTTTGCAGTCTTGCAGAGTGTCATTTGCAGCTTGCCAGTGTCATTTCCAGCTCGCCCAGCGCCGTTTGCAGCCTTCCATGTTTAAATATCCCGCCACCGAGACAGACCAAGCGAGCGCCGCCAAAAAATACCGAGCGGTCGCCGAAAAAGACCGAGCCGTCTGCTCGGCTCCGCTCGTAGTCCCGCCTCCCTGCTGTTTCTGGAGCGAGCGCTGCCGAAAAAGACCGAGCCGACTCTACTGTGTATTCGGCTTGGCTCGGCTCGCAGTCCCGCCCAGTATGGGTGGGACTGCAAGCCGAGCCGAGCCGAGTACACAGTAGAGTCGGCTCGGTCTTTTTTGGCAGCGCTCGCAGAAACAGCAGGGAGGCGGGACTACGAGCGGAGCCGAGCAGATGGCTCTGTCTTTTTCGGCGCCGCTCTGTATTTTTGCCTCACAGACAGTTGGGATCAGCGTATAACACGCACCCACGACTTTCCCCCGATTTTAAGGGGGAAAAAGTGTGTGTTATACGCTGATAAATACGGTAAGTATAATTAAAAAAAAACATCTCTTTTCTCTCTTAAGAACCCTCTCTCCTGAAGCAAAGTTCCCCACTGTAAAATATCTCCCTCCCTCAAATATCCCCCCAAAAAATTAAACCCCCGTCTCTAAAACAACCCACCAAAGCAAAAATATCTCCTTCAGTCAATACCCTCTTCCCCAGCAAAGATTTCTAATTATGAAGAAAATCTCCCTTCATCTAATCAAACTCCCTCCCAGAAGCAAATCCCTGCCATTAACCACTCCCTGTAAACTTCTCTACAAGAAACTCCCCCTTCTCCAAAAGCAAACCCACCCCCTTTCCTTAACCCCCCACCAAAAGAAACTGCCCCAAACTGAAATTCTTACTTCCTCCTTCCTAAAACAGAAAATGTATGCCTCCCCACTTACCAGACCTTAGATTCAGCACGGCACAGAAGTGGGAAAACGTATGCATCCCCAGTATCCCTTCGGCTGTGTCATATGATACCTCAAGGAGGAGTCTAGGAGTTCCCTCAACTGTGCACTGTCAATTGCCGGCACCTGAGACCTCACTTTCATGGAGCACAATAGAAGGGGGACTGGCTGTTGCACTCCAAAACTCTGATTGCTTCTACTGTGCTGATGCTGAGGCTAAACAGCAGGGCAGAGGTGGCTCTCTAATTAGGCAAATTAGACGGTTGCCTTAGGCCTCGCCCTCCACAGGGGCCTCATAGCCGTCTAATTTGCCCATACTGCAACCTCGATTATTCGCCGGGACTGCCCTGCATTATCGACCCGAATTCCCGGCGAATCAGATTCCCGCAATACCTGCGGCTTGTGAGGGGTGTCTCCGTTCCCGCACACCACAAGCTCCACTCCGCTGTGCATTGCAGCCAGCATCTCTCCCCAGCTGCCTGACACACACAGTGCACTGCGGAGCGGAGCGAACTGAACCTCCTCCTCCTGTGCTGTGATGTCTTCCTGTGCACAGAGGAGGAGGGAACAAGTCACACCACTCACGAGAGCTGCGCTGGTCTGAGGTCTGTGTAATCTAAAAGTTAGTCTTGGAGGGGAGGGGGCATGAAGAAGAGGGTGAGGGAGGGGGGACAAGCAAAGAGTTAACTTGAAGCGATTTGGGGAGAGGATATCCATCCCCCATGCCATCCTGGCTCCATCCACCCCACCCCAATCCCAGCTCCATCCACTCCCCTGATCCAATCCCAGCTCCATTCATCCCCCATACCATCCTGGCTCCATCCACCCCACCCCAATCCCATCCCAGCTCCATCCATCCCACACCAAACCCATCCCAGCTCCATCCATCCCCCCAATCCAATCCCAGCTCATCCATCCCCCATACCATCCTGGCTCCATCCACCCCAATCCACCCTGGCTCCATCCATCCCACCCCAATCCCATCCCAACTCCATTCACCCCCCGATCCAATCCCGGCTCCATCCATCCCCATACCTTCCCGGCTCCATCCATCCCCCGATCCAATCCCAGTTCCATCCATCCCCCGCATACCATCCCGGCTCCATCCATTCCACCCCAATCCCACCCCGGCTCCATCCATCCCCCCGATCCAATCCCAGCTCCATCCATCTCCCAGATCCAATTCCAGCTCCATCCATCCCCCATACTATCCCAGCTCCATACACACCAGCCCAATCCCATCCTGGCTCCATCAATCCCTCCAATCCAATCCAATTCCCATCTCATCCCCCCATACCATCCCAGCTCCATCTATCCCACCTCTATCACATCCCGGCTGCATCCACCCCACCCCAATCCAATCCCGGCTCCATCCATTCCCCCGATCCCATCTCGGCTCCATCCATTCCCCCGATCCCATCTCGGCTCCATCCATTCCCCCGATCCCATCGCAGCTCCATCCATTCCCCCTGATCCCACCCATTCCATCCTAGCTCCATCCATTCCCCAATCTCATCCCGACTCCATCCATTCCCCCGATCGCATCCCAGCTCCTTCCATCCACCCGATTCCACCCTGGCTCCATCCATCCCCCGATTCCATCCCGGCTCCCTCCATTCCCCGATTCCATCCCAGCTCCCTCCATCCCCCCCAATCCCATCCTGGCTCCCTCCATCCCCGATCCCATCCCGGCTCCATCTACCACCCTGATCCCATCCTAGCTCTATCCATCACCTGACCCCATTCTGGCTCCATCAATTCCCCTGACCTCATTCCAGCTCTATCCCCCCCCTCAATCCCATCCCTGCTCCATCCACTGTGACAGGTTAAGGAGGGAGAGCCACACGGTATAGCCGCACTGCCTCATTAATTTCAATGGGCAGAAGCGGTGGAGGAGCGGTAAACACACCGCTCCTTCACCACTCCAAAAAAGGTGCTGGCAGGACTTTTCCTGATGCCCTGCCAGCGCACTGTTCAAGTGTGAAAGCCCGAGGGCTTTCACACTGGAGACAATGGAGCAGCTGTTTGAGGGCAGATTGCAGGCACTATTTTTAATGCTATATCGCCTGCAAAATGCCCTCAGTGTGAAAGGGGGTCTAAGGGTTGCCTTTTGAAGATTTATTGCGGGTTAACTTGAATAGGGCATAGGGAGCTGTGGGATACTCCAGTAGCACGGTATAATGATAAATGGACACTCTTCACTATATCAAAGCTTCTTAGCACAGTCTTTCTAGCAGCAGCCAGAGGGTTGAACAGCACTAAGCCCTTGTACACACGGTCGGACATTCCGATCACCAAAGCCGTCGGATAATTTCTAATGGATTTAGTCCGGAACTGGGGTTGCATACACACGATCGGACAAAGTTGTCGGAATTTCCGGTCGACAAAAACGCAGTGACATAAACCGCATACAACGGGACTAGAAAAGGGAAGTTCAGCACCATGTGTGGCACCCTTTGGGCTCCTTCTGTTGATCTCGTGTTTATCGCGTGTTAGTAGAAGTTTGGTTAGAGACGATCTGCGCTTTTCAGATTTGTGCTTCAGATCATTACTGCTCTTCAGTTTGTGCTTGTGGGTGCATATCTGCTTATTAGTGCGTGTAGTCAGTTCACATTTGTTGGTCATTGCGGACTATATCTTGGTATAGTACGCTTTGATTTTCAGTGCTTATTGTCCGCTCGTTTCTTGTTTTCAGTTAGTTCTTTCAGGCCTTGCTGTTTATCGGTGCTTTCTGTTCTGACCAGTCGACCGTTTTGAAGCCATGTTTCGTGTATGTACTCGTCGTAGAGTTTGTGCTGCGCAGGGGCTTGGTGTTGGGCTTTTAGCTTTGACACAAGCCTCGTCCATGAACAGGGCGTGGAGGAGTTCATGGAGCAAGAATTGATTGCTCCAGCATGACCAATTCTCGCACATGCCTTTGCTGCGTGAGATCCGGGAGAATAATCCTGATGATTTCAGGAGTTATCTCCGGATGACGGGCCCCATTTTTCACCATCTGCTGGCTTTGCTGTCCCCTTATATCAGCAGGCAGGATACCTGCATGCGGCAAGCCATCACTCCGGAGCAGAGGCTCATCGCCACGTTGTGGTACTTGGCGACAGGCAGAAGTCTTCAGGACCTCAAGTTCTCGACGGGCATCTCCCCCCAGGCTCTGGGAATCATTATTCCAGAGACCTGTTCTGCCATCATACAGGTCCTGCAGAAGGACTATATTAAGGTAAGTTTTCTCCTTTAACATCACATTCTATGTATTTAATGTTTGCTAATGTATTTTATTTCTTTCCTCATTCCCTAATTACCATGATTGCAATATGCTGTAATTGATATGCTGCGCCTTTTTGTCCTCATGCATGCTGGAAGCTTTTAACGTTCTTTTTGTTCTTCATGCATATTTGCCGTCACTAACTTCCCCAGAATGCTCTTCTGGGCCCATAAACCTCTAGCCTAGTCACATAGCAATGTATTTTGTCATCTCCATAGTATTGCTTTTCCCTAAACACCCCCTAAAATGTGTACAAATTTTATGTGTGTGCTTAAATTCATGCAGAGTGCCAGAGGTTTTTTTTTGGTGGTCCAAACTCATTAGGAACCCCCCTCCCCCCAACTGCTAGGTCAGCTGGTAGCAATCCTCTATCTGCTGACTTTGCCAAACCCAATACACACTATACCTACCTCTTTTGTGGTCAGATTTATGGATGAATTCACCAAAACATGTAGTGCAAGGGCCTGCCTCAATACTTTCAAATGCTACTGTTTAAAGTTTTTTTTTCTCCTATTATTATCTTGATAGGCTGCCAATAGTGTAAGTAAGGAGGGGCTGGCCAAAGTATCACACATTATTTATGCATTCATCTCTCAATGAAGTGGAGAGGGTTACATGTTACCCATCAAATGGGGGGGGGGGGGGGTGAGGAATCTGATAAGGGGACCTTATACTTTTGGCTTTAAATACTAATTTCCAAAAATGTTATACTGATCTTGGGCAAAAATGTTTGTGTCTAATCTGCTTGCAATGTTGATGTGCAAAATGACTTATTTTTTTCCTTGTTTGACTACACAGTTTCCTTCAACGCCACAGGAATGGCAGACTGTGGCCTCCTACTTTGCCACCCATTGGGACTTTCCCAATTGTGGAGGTGCAATTGATGGGAAACACGTCTGTATTGTCCCACCCCCAACTCGGGGTCCTACTATTATAATTACAAGGGGTATAATAGTGTCGTGATGTTGGTGGTGGTGTCAGCGACATATGACTTCCTGTATGTGGACGTGGGGAAAAATGTCCGGATGTCGGATGGTGGAGTGTCCACGCAGACAAAGTTCTACTGGCATCTCCAGAGTGGCAGTCTGGGCTTGCCACCTCCAGAGGAGAATGTGGAAGGACTCCCCTTCGTTTTCATTGCAGATGAGGCGTTTGCTCTGGCAAACCAGCTGATGCAGCCTTTCCCAATGAGGACCCTCACCCCGGAATATAAACTCAATCATATTGTGCTTTCGTGCTGCATTCTGCACAATTGTTTGAAGAAACACTCAGAAAACAATGTGGCCTCAGTTTGGCCTGATGCAGACTTACCTGAAAATGCCAACCTGACAGCCCTTAAATCTGGCCGTCCTGGCTTGCCCCCCAAAGCGCTCGCTAGGTCAGAACAAGATATGTGGAGTACTTTGTGGGTAGGGGGGCCATTGATATGACAGACAATGTCTGAGAGGCATTTTTTCAATACAATTTTCTTTCAAAATCCAATAATC
The DNA here is from genome assembly GCF_037356315.1 of Lithobates pipiens. Classification (NCBI taxonomy): domain Eukaryota; kingdom Metazoa; phylum Chordata; class Amphibia; order Anura; family Ranidae; genus Lithobates; species Lithobates pipiens. The sequence continues at coordinate 573,546,005 of NW_027507748.1, forward strand.
TTTGTTTTCAATTACTGCTTGGCTTTGTTTTAGGTGTCTCCTAGGTTTTTTTGTGTTTTTTTGGGCCTTTTTCTACAACAGTGCAAACCCAATTTCTTTGCGAGATGAGGTGACAGTCTCTTCTTCAGATAGTCTTATTATGTTGTGGGTCTGCTACACACACACACACCTAGTTTTTGATGTTAATGTATGTAGTGCATTACTGACAAAAATATTGCTCATTTTCAGCACCATGGCAGAAATATGTGGGGTCATGAAAATGGTGTGATTGGGGTAATTTTAAAAGCACTGTGGGTGTTATTTACTAAAGGCAAATCCACTATGCACTACAAGTGCACTGCAAAAGTGCACGTGAAACTGCACTTGGAGTGCAAAGTGGATTAGCCTTTAGTAAATAACACCCATTGTCACAGAAAACAACAACTTTACTACAAATACTGCTTTTGCCACACATTGTTGATAATTTAACTTTTTACTCAAAGTACTTTCACATGTGCGTTTAGAAAAGGGTTTTACAACAAACCAACATATTTGGTGTATATAAAACATTATTTTTGGTAACATTTATCTAACTTGGCGTTTTTGTGTAAACAGGCATGTATCAAAGCATAATAACATACAGAACACAGGAACTTACAAAGTTCAACTTTGAAAAGTGAAGACAATATCAGACATGATTATGTACAAACTGTGTTGATATTGCCTTCATCACATGGGGTGTCACCCCTGTAAAAGCCAAATTTGGAAGATGCACACAAATTGTGAATCAAAAAGTGGCCATTTTCCTCCTGATCCCATGCCTAATGTCAACATGTGTCCCATCATGGGGTATCAACGTACGTGTTTTGTGGGTGCAACCCCTTCATCTCAGCCATTTTAGTAGCAAGGAAGGGGTTGCACCCACAAAACGCGTACATTGATCCCCCATGATGGGAGATAGTACATGTTGACACACTGTGTGCATCTTCCAAATTTGGCTTTTCTAAAAATATAAAAGTGTTTTGGAAAAATTAAAATGGATGCTAGCTAGTTTTGGGTGTTTCAGATTCTCCCTAAAACATCAATGATGTTCTTAATTTTTGCTGAACATCATTGATGTTTTTCTTGATATTATCTTAATCGCGATTGCACCCCATTATCTCCCCAATGAGGATCTGGGCACTTTCACTGGTAAAATGCGATTCTTCTTCCACAACATCCACATCACCTAAAAATAAACCAAAAAAAACACTGTGTATTATAAATATGTAGGCATACATTGATTAGCTTACCTGAAGCTGTGGTCTCAGACACTCACCTGTTGTGGTGCCAATTTCGCCAATGTCTACAATCTCTCCTTCCTCCTCCTCCTCTGCTTCTGGTATTGGTATTAGACATGTGCAAAAGGAAAAAATTTGTTTAGTTTAGTTTAGTTTTAATTAGTTAATTAATTAATTTCGTTTAGTTATATTCGTTAAAATCGTTAAATTCGTTTTCATATTTCGTTTCGTTTTCTGCCGAATTCGAAAAATCAGTCACATCCGAAAATATTTCAACCAAATTCGAAAATATTTCTAACGAATTCGAAATGATTTCAACATGATTCGAAATTATTTCAACCACATTCGAAACTATTTCAACCGGATTCGAAAATATTTTGCGACCCGAATTTAGGGCCATGTATCTCGGGGTCACTTAGTCCTAGAAACCCCAAAATGTGTTTGCATATCAAATTTGGTGTTTCTAGCTATAAGTGACCCCGAGATATGTGGCCCCAAATTCGGGTCGCAAAATGTCATTCTCTGCTGCAGAAAAGTACTTTCATATTGCCCATATCTGGGGTCGCTTGGTGGCAGGTGACGTGGCAAGTGGACAATCCACAACTTGGTCACATGGCACTTGTGGCCGGTCACATGGCACTCGTGTAAAGTCACGTGGCACTCGTGTCAGGCCACGTGGCACTCGTGTCAGGTCACGTGGCACTCATGTCAGGCCACATGGCACTCATGTCAGGCCACATGGCACTCGTGGCCGGCCACGTGGCACTTGTGGCAGGTCATGTGGCAAGTGGACAATACACAACTTGTGGCAGGTGACGTGGCAAGTGGACAATACACAACTTGTGGCAGGTGACGTGGCAAGTGGACAAATACAATACACAACTTTTGGCAAGTGGACAATGACATACAGCATATGCACTTGCCTTGCGATCGACATCTGTGACTTCTTCAATCAGGCATGCTGACAACTTCATTGATACCATAAATATAAATTAAATAAGATGTGTGTGGTTTTTTTTTGCACTGGTACACTGCAAGTATGAAAAGTTGATGTGACAGATATATATATATAAGTAAGTATAAGTAACTAACCATCTTCCAAAATTTCTAATTCAAATCGAAAAGATTAGAACAGAATAGAAAAAAAATAATGTAATAGAATAAAATAGAAAGAATATGCAACCATCTTCTGAAATTCAAATTTGAATAGAATAAATTAGAATTTCGAATAGTATGAATTCAAATTTTTAAATGAATTAATTTTAAATTTGGATAGAAAAGATTATAATAAAATAGAAAATAGACTAGAAAAACGATAGAACAGAACAGAATAGAATATATTATATTTTATTCTGTTCTGTTCTTATGTTTTTCTAGTCTATTCTTTTATATTCTATTAAAATCTTTTCTATTAAAATCGAAATCATTATATACTAAATTCGAATTTCGGGAAGATGGTTATATATATATATATATATATATATATATATATATATATATATTTCCGACATTTGAATTTCGTATAAAATGAATTCAAATTTGAATATAATAGATTAGAATAGAAATAGAGAATAGACTAGAACAATAGAACAGAATAGAATATAGATACTATCTATTTCATTTTTAATTTTTTTGCAGATTACCATTTGTTTTAATAAGATCTCCTGCAGACTATTAGCATCTATTTCATTTTTTGCAGATCTCCTGCAGACTATTAGTATCCATTTCATTTTTTCACCAGATCTCCTGCAGACTATTAGCATCTATTTCATTTTTTGCAGATCTCTTGCAGACTATTAGCATCTATTTCTTTTTTAGCAGATCTCATGTAGACCATTAACAGCCATTTCACTTCTTTTTTTGCAAATCTCCTGCAGACTGTTAGAATCAATTTCATTTTTCTTTTTTTGCAGATTACTATTTATTTCCATCAGATCTCCTGCAGTATATTAACATCTATTTCATTTTTTGCAGATCTCCTGCAGACTATTAGCATCTATTTCATTTTTATTTTTTTTGCATTAGAACAGCCATTTCCTTTAGATATAGATGCTAATAGTCTGCAGGAGATCTGCAAACAATGAAATATATGTTATTATACTGCAGGAAATCTGATGGAAATAAATAGTAATCTCCAAAAAAAAAATGAAATTGATTCTAACAGTCTGCAGGAGATCTGCAAAAAAAAAGAAGTGAAATGGCTGTTAATAGTCTGCAGGAGATCTGCTAAAAAAATAGATGCTAATGGTCTGCAGGAGATCTGGTTAGAAAACAAAATAGATACTGATAGTCTGCAGGAGATCTGCAAAAAATTTAAATAGATGCTAATAGTCTGCAGGAGATCTTATGGAAACAAATAGTAATCTGCAAAAGAAATTAAAAATGAAATAGATAGTATCTATATTCTATTCTGTTCTATTATTGTTCTAGTCTATTCTCTATTTCCATTCTAATCTTTTCTATTCAAATTCGAATTCATTCTATACGAAATTCGAATGTCGTAAAGAAATATATATATATATAATATAAAACCACCATCTTCTGAAATTCAAATTTAGTATATAATGATTTTGATTTTAATAGAAAAGATTTTAATAGAATATAAAAGAATAGACTAGAAAAACAATAGAACAGAACAGAATAAAATATAATATATTCTATTCTGTTCTGTTCTATAATTTTTCTAGTCTATTTTCTATTTTATTATAATCTTTTCTATCCAAATTTAAAATTAATTAATTAAAAATTTTGAATTCATACTATTCGAAATTCAAATTTATTCTATTTGAAATTTCAATTTCAGAAGATGGTTGTATATACTTTCTATTTTATTCTATTAAATTATATTTTTTTCTAATCTTTTCTATTTGAATTAGAAATTTTGGAAGATGGTTAGTTACTTATATACATCTGTCACATCAACTTCTCATACTTGCAGTGTACCAGTGCAAAAAACACACACATCTTATTTCATTTATATTACTTTTCTGCAGAAGAGAATGACATTTTGCGACCTGACTTTGGGGCCACGTATCTCGGGGCCACTTATAGCTAGGAACCCCAAATTTGGTATGCAAACACATACAGTTCAAAGGTGAAAACATTATTTTTGACACTTTCTAAAGCTGGAATACTTACCTGTTATGTGAACAAATGTAGTCAAGTGCAGCTTGCCAAAACATCATTTTTGGAGTGGGCTAACGAACGATGTTTATTACGATCGATTGAACCCATGAACATGAAAGTGGCCATTTTAAACTGTACAACATTAAATCAAAGCACATGGAGCAGTATGCAAGCAATAATAATAATAATAATAATAATATGAACACACAACAACTACTTACATTTTTGAAGAACTTGCTTGTTCCTTTTGTACTGATCGTGCTCCCTCAGTTTCAGGTCTGACCAGCGTTTTCTCAGTTGATCCTTGGATCGTCGTACCCCAAAATTCTTCTGAAGACTCTTCACAACTTTAGTCATGATCTTGGCATTTCTGACATTTGGGTAAGGTCCATACTTCCCATCATAGTTGTTCCTCTTCAATATGTCCACCATCTCCAACTATCAGGAACCATGAAACAGACAGAGACAGAAGTACAATCAAATCACACTTGTTTATTAATAAAAATAAAAAGGTAAATAGGAAAAAGCGTAGTCAAGCAAGCCAGAGTCCAGTAGCCAGATCGGGTAGTCAGCCAGTCCAAAGTTCATAAACCAGATCAGGTAATCAGCCAGTCCAGACATCAGGGATCCAAGGAGAGCAACTGCAAGCAGGATGGAAGCCAGGAGGGATGTTAGCAAGCCAGTCTTGAAACAACAGCAGGAGATGGTTCCTAGTGATGTGACCATACGTGAAGGCAAGGGTGAAATGAGCTGGAAGACTTTAAATAGGGAGGCCAGACGAGCAACATCGGGAACAGCTGGTAACTGTGGAGAGAGAACAGAGCTGGCAATTAGCCGAGAGCTGAGCGGCCAGCCCAGAGGAGGAAGGGCAAAGCCAGCCCTGACAGTACCCCTCCCTCAATGACCCCTCTCCCTCGGAGGGCCACCAGGCTTGAGGGGAAACCGTCTATGGAACTCGCAGGGGAGAACAGGGGCATGTACGTCAGGGGATGAAACCCAGGAACGGAACCCCTTCCAATGCACCAGGTACTGTATGCGCCCACGGAACCTACGAGAGTCAACAATGGATTGTACCTCATACTCCTCATGGTTCTCAACCTGAATAGGGTGAGGCCATGGCACCGAGGTGGTAAATCGGTTGCAGACCAACGGTTTCAATAAGGAGACATGAAACACATTTGAGATGCGCATACTAGGAGGAAGTTCCAAAGCCCCTATCCGAGACAATCACCTTGGGTAGCCCATGTAAGCGAAAGATCTCCCGAGCAAAAATGAAGCCAGTTCCTTAGAGGTGGGCAACTTCTTAAGTGGAATACAATGACACATCTTTGAGAACCGGTCAACCACCATAAGGATAACAGTGTTGCCTTGGGAGTTGGGCAATTCCACAATGAAATCCATAGACAGGTGAGTCCAGGGCCTCTCTCCATTGGGTATGGGTTGTAGGAGGCCCACTGGAAGGTGTCATGGAGTCTTACTCTGAGCACACACGGGACAGGCAGCTACGAAAGCAGTAACATAGACTAGGCCACCAGAATTGTTGGGAGATTGCCCAAATGAGTTGATTCTTCCCAGGATGGCCAGCTGCCTTGGGAGAATGATAATTTTGGAGCACTGCAGTACGGAGACTCTCTGGGACAAAGCAGCGGTCACAAAGTTTATCAGGAGGAGCATGGTGTCAGGTCACCTAGAGCCCAGGTGACAGATGCACACCGTAGGGCTTAGGAGTGCACCGCAAGGTTGTGGACCCTACGGCTGACTGCTGCAGATGGGGGACAGATCCCACTGGGGTTAGAGCGTAATATTCCCTGGGGCGCGGAGTCTGAGAGCCAGAAGGTGTTCACCAGTGCCTCTGGTGGTGAGGATGGACTTGGCTGCAACTGGCTCCAGGTCGCGACCCCCAGGGTCCCCCAGCTCACACCCACAGTAGGCAACAGGAGTATAGGGATGGTCAGGGACAAAGCCAAGGTCGGGGCCACAAGCAGACAAGAATAGTCAAGTACATGCCAAAAGGTCAGGATCACAGGCAAACAGGGATAGTCAAGACACGCCAAAGTCGGTAACGGAAAACAGTAGCAGAGCACACGGCAGGAAACAGGAAGCTAACACACAAAGGTTGATCAGCAGGATTGGCTAGCAGTGCACAGGTTAATATAGAGTTGTCTGATAGGAGCTAGGGTGGAGCCATGCCAGAGGATGGATTATAAAAGCAGTCAGGTGAGGCTCGGCTGGTCTCTAGAAATGAACACATGGAGACAGGTAAGCAGATGAACTCTATTGCATAACCATGACAGTACCCCCCCTCTTACGAGGCCTCCCCCTTCCCCGCCTGGGACCAAGTTTAGAGGGAAACTTCAAATGAAACTTCCTCAACAGACGAGGTGCAAAGACCTCGGAAGCCGAAATCCACGACCTCTCCTCAGGACCAAAACCTTTCCAGTGCACGAGGTACTGGAGAATGCCTCTACAGAGTCGGGAATCCAAAATTTGGCTAATCTCATACTCCTGATCATCCCCAGAGACCGGTGCTACGGTAGAGAGAGGACGAGAGAACTTATTGAGGACTAAAGGCTTCAGAAGGGCAACATGGAAGGAGTTAGAGATTTTGAGGCTTTTGGGAATCTGGAGCTTGAAACAAACTGGATTCAGTTTAGAAATTATGGTGTACGGACCAATGAATCTTGGAGCAAATTTGAGAGAAGGAACCCGGAGTTTGATGTTCCTGGTGGAGAGCCAGACTTTGTCTCCTGGCTGAAGAGAAGGTGGCTTACGCCTGCGACGGTCAGCAAAACTCTTGAATTTGTTGGCAGCTTTCTGGAGGGAATCATGAATGTCAGCCCACATGGAATTGAATGATTCCTGAACAGTAGCCAAAGCTGGAATGTCAGAAGAACAAGTCATAGGAAGAGGAAGCTGAGGATGTCTTCAATAAACAGTGACAAAGGGTGTTTTCTGAGAACTGACGTTGACATGATTATTGTGGGAGAACTCAGCCCACGGTAATAGTGATGCCCAATCATCATGATGGGCAGAGACCAAGGTACGGAGAAAGACCTCCAACTCCTGATTAACTCTCTCAGTCTGGCCATTGGATTGGGGATAAGAAGAGGTAAAATCCAAGGTAATGTCGAGGGATTTACAAAAGGCTCTGCAAAAATGAGAAGTAAACTGCACACCCCTGTCCGAAACGACATGAGAAGGAACACCATGAAGGTGGAAAATCTCTCGTACAAAAATGGGAACCAAGGCAGGGGCAGAAGGGAGACCAGTAAGAGGAACAAAATGAGCCATCTTGGAGAACCGATCGATTACTACCCAAATGGCCGTATTATTCTCCGACAGTGGAAGATCAGTAATAAAATCCATGGCGATATGAGACCAGGGCTGCTTAGAAATGGGCAAGGGCATGAGAAGACCAGCAGGGGCTTGAGTGGAAGATTTAGACTGAGCACAGACGTGACAAGCCTTAACATAGTCTTTAACATCCGAGCAGAGATTAGGCCACCAGTAGTGATGACTGATGAGCAGGAAGGATCGGAGGAACCCAGCATGACCTGCCACCTTGGAATCATGTCCCCAATGAAGGATCTTAGTTCTTAGCTCCGTGGGAACAAAGGTCTTACCAGGAGGAATTTTAGATTCCAGGGTGGTAGAATGGGCAACAATGCATGAGGTAGGAATGATCGGCTCAGGATCAGGGTTGGACTCTTCGTCCAAAGTGTCAAATGACCTAGAGAGCGCATCAGCTCGACCGTTGCAGGAACCAGGTTTGTACGTAATCGTGAATTTAAAACGGGAAAAGAAGAGACTCCACCTGGCCTGTCTGGGGTTCAGACGTTCTGTAGGTACTGTAGATTCTTATGATCAGTAAAGATCATTATGGAGTGAGGGGAACCTTCCAAGAGATGACGCCACTCCTCCAACGCCAATTTAATTGCGAGAAGTTCCCGATCACCAATGGCATAATTTCTCTCTGCCTGAGAATTTTTTTTGAGAAGAACGCACATGGTTGACGTTTCTTCTCAAAGTCCTGAAGAAGCACAGCTCCCACCCCCATCGAAGAAGCGTCTACTTCAATAAAAAATGGGTCCTCAGGATTTGGTCTCCTCAAGAGAGGTCCAGAGACAAAGGCCTGTTTCAAATCGTGAAATGCAGAGACAGCCTCGGGAGGCCAGTCTTTGGCATTCGCACCGTTCTTGGTCAAAGCGATAATGGGCGCGGCAATGGAAGAGTAATTCCTTATGAACTGCCTATAATAATTTGTGAAGCTGTGTAGCCTTGAGGCTAGCGGGAAGGGGCCAGTTGGTAATGGCTGAGACCTTCCCGGGATCCATGCGAAGACCCGCACTAGAAACAAAACATCCCAGAAACAGGACCTCGGAACATTCAAAGGAACATTCTCCATCTTGGCATAGAGATTGTTCTCTCTAAGGCGCTGAAGTACGGTGCGTACATGGTTTCTGTGAGCAAGCAGATCTTCAGAAAAGATGAGAATATCATCCAGATAGATGACAACAAACTGGTACAGTAGGTCCCTGAATATTTCATTGACGAAGTTCTGGAACACAGCTGGAGCATTACACAAACCAAAAGGCATAACCAGGTATTCGTAATGCCCGTCCCTAGTGTTAAACGCAGTCTTCCATTCATCACCTTCCCGTATTCGAATGAGATTGTATGCACCTCTAAGATCCAACTTAGTGAAAATGGAAGCCCCCTTCAACCTGTCGAACAGCTCAGATATTAGAGGTAAGGGGTATCGGTTTTTAATAGTCACTGCGTTTAAACCTCTATAGTCGATGCAGGGTCTGAGGGTACCATCCTTTTTGGCAACGAAAAAGAACCCTGCTCCTGCAGACGGGAAAAAAGTTCAGACTGACTAGGACCTAGGGGGTGCTGGCGTCTTTTTTCTAAGGACCTCTCCTGGAAACGAATGTCAATCTGATTGCATAAGGAAATTACATCGTCCAGACCGACGGGAATAGCTCTCCCTGCTAATTCGTCCTTCACTCGGTCAGAGAGACCATGTAAAAAGGTTGCAACCAGGGCCTCATTGTTCCAGCTCAATTCAGCTGTGAGGATACGGAACTGAAGTGCATATCGTCCCACAGAACAAGATTCTTGATGAAGGCGTAAAAGGGCACTGGCCGCAGAAGAAACCCAAGCTGGATCCTCGAAGATTTTACGAAAGAGCCTCAAGAAGTTGGACAGGCTGGAAACCACCGGATCATTTTTCTCCCACAGGGGAGCAGCCCAGGCTAAAGCTTCACCAGAGAGGAGGGAAATGATATAGGTCACCTTTCCCCGATCCGACAGAAAGTTTTGAGGCTGGAGCTCAAAATGAATGGTGCATTGGCTGAGGAAGCCCCTGCAGGCCTTGGAGTTCCCAGAGAAATGGGACGGAGCTGGCAGTAATAATGAATGCGTGAATGCGACTGGTGCGATAGGTGCAGTCGCAGACTGTACTTGAGGCTGCAGGTTCGGGGTTCCCAAGGAAGCCTGTAGCTGCTCAAAACGGGAAGCCAGATCTTGAAGGAATCGCATCACCTGAGTCTGATTAGATTCCTGGGTCTCGAGTCTCCGCACTATGCCCTGCAATGGATCGACTGCAGGGAGCGGCACGTCAGCCGGGTCCATGGCTGATCAAACTGTCAGGTCACCTAGAGCCCAGGTGACAGATGCACACCGTAGGGCTTAGGAGTGCACCGCAAGGTTGTGGACCCTACGGCTGACTGCTGCAGATGGGGGACAGATCCCACTGGGGTTAGAGTGTAAGATTCCCTGGGGGGCGCGGAGTCTAAGAGCCAGCAGGTGTTCACCAGCGCCTCTGGTGGTGAGGATGGACTTGGCTGCAACTGGCTCCAGGTCGCAACCCCCAGGGTCCCCCAGCTCACACCCACAGTAGGCAACAGGATAGGGATGGTGAGGGACAAAGCCAAGGTCGGGGCCACAAGCAGACAAGAATAGTCGAGTACACGCCAAAAGGTCAGGATCACAGGCAAACAGGGATAGTCAAGACACGCCAAAGTCGGTAACGGAAAACAGTAGCAGAGCACACGGCAGGAAACAGGAAGCTAACACACAAAGGATGATCAGCAGAATTGGCTAGCAGTGCACAGGTTAATATAGAGTTGTCTGATAGGAGCTAGGGTGGAGCCATGCCAGAGGATGGATTATAAAAGCAGTCAGGTGAGGCTCGGCTGGTCTCTAGAAATGAACACATGGAGACAGGTAAGCAGATGAACTCTATTGCATAACCATGACACATGGACCTGAGCAGCAAGAATTTTGTCACCCAAAGGAGAAGTAAGACTGAACCGTAGCTAAGATACGATCAGAAGGAATCATAGGAACCGGAACCGACTCTGACTTGGAAGTGGAGGAAAATTGTCCTGACAAGGCATCAGCCCTTACATTCTTAGTACCGGGTAAGAATGAGACAATGTAATTAAAGCTCGACAAGAAAAGAGCCCATCGCGCCCTTCTGGGAGAGAGTCACTTAGCCTCAGACAAGAATGTAAGATTCTTATGGTCAGTAAGAATAAGAACTGGCACAGTGGTACCTTCAAGGTGATGTTTCCATTCTTCCAGGGCTAAAATGATCGCCAACAGCTCTCTGTCACCAATCTCATAATTGCACTCAGCAGGTGACAATTTCTTGGAAAAGTAGCCACACGGATGCATAGCGCTCTCAGAGTTAGGACGTTGAGACAGAAGGGCGCCAACTCCAGTCTCAGAAGCATCAACTTCTGGGATAAAAGGCAACATAGGATCAGGATGTGCCAACACAGGAGCAGAAACAAAGGCAGCCTTGAGAGTCTCAAAGGCCTTAATGGACTCCGGAGACCAACTCTGTGGGTTACCGTCCTTTCTGGTCATATCAGTTAGAGGCTTGACCAGAGACGAGAAGTTACGCATAAACTTATGATAGTAATTGGCAAAGCCCAGGAAACGCTGCAGAGGACGCAAACCCACGGGTCGAGGCCACTGTAGGACTGCCAAAAGTTTCTCTGGGTCCATTGAAAAACCAGAAGTGGAAATGACATAGCCCAGGAATGTAACCTGTTCACGATGGAACTCGCACTTCTCCAGTTTACAATAGAGATTGTTCTCTCTTAGTTTCTGAAGCTGACAACAGACATCTGTGTGGTGGCTCTCCAGGGACTTGGAAAATATGAGGATATCATTGGGATAAACCACCACACACAACTGCAACAAATCTCGGAGGACATCGTTAATAAATTCCTGGAAAACTGCCGGGGCGTTACAAAGGCCAAAAGGCATTACCAGGTATTCATAATGGCCTGTTCTGGTATTAAACGCAGTCTTCCACTCGTAGCCCTCCTTAATGCACACAATATTGTATGCCCCTTTCAGGTCAAGCTTTGTGAAAACCGTTGCTCCCTTGAGGCGGTCAAATAACTCAGTAATCAATGGAATCGGGTAGGCATTCTTAATCGTGACACGATTGAAACCCCTATAATCTATACAAGGTCTCAGTTCACCACTCTTCTTTTTCACAAAGAAGAAACCAGCACCAGCAGGAGACGAGGATCTGCAGATGAAACCTTGAGAAATTGCGTCAGCAACATACTCCTCCATGGCCTTATCCTCCAAGACCGACAAAGGATAAACCCGGCCACAAGGAGGTATGGCACCAGGTTGAAGGTCAATTGCGCAATCATAAGGGCGGTGTGGAGGCAAACTACCGGCTTGACCTTTATCAAAGACATCACCAAAATCACGGTACTCCTCCGGCAGGGAGGGGAGTGAATCGGTGCACAGGACCTTGGATACCTTCAGGAAGCATGTCTCACTGCATTGTGGTGACCAGGAGAGAACCTCAGCATGGAGCCAATCAAAAGAGGGGTTGTGCCTCTGTAACTAAGGATAACCAATAAGCAGCGGAAATCTGGGTGAGGAAATAATTGGATCATCTCATGATGAAGAGCCCCTACGGCCATAGACAACGGAATTATCTCATGAGTCACATGGGCAGGCTGTAAAAGTCTCCTGTCAAGAGCCTCAATGGCAAGTGGAGTGTCACGCAGCTGCAACGGAATTGAGTGCTGCGAAACAAATGCAGCATCAATGAACAGGCCTGCAGCCCTAGAGTCGATTAGAGCCTGTATCTCGATGGACGACTCAGCCCAAGAAAGGGTGACCAAAACCAGGGGCTTATCCTTCTGGATAACTGGGGACGAAACGCCACCTAAGGTTTGTCCATGACAGGACCTCAAGGTTCGGGCGTTCCCTGGACGGGTAGGACAAGACTTCAAAAAGTGACCTGCCTGGCCACAATAAAGGCACAATCTCTCCCTCCTCCTAAAGGCTCTCTCATCCGCAGAGAGACGCGTGAAGCCCAGGTGCATGGGTTCATCTTCACTGACCAACTTGGTACCAGAAGGCATGGGAGGTGAGGGAGGCATGGGTGGGACTACAAAGCTCGGAGGCAAACATACAGGAGGCTTCCGCATGCGCTCCTTAAGAGAAAATCTTTCTCTGAGTCTGGAGTCAATGAGGATGGCAAATGAGATCAAGCTCTCCAGCTCAGTGGGTATATCTCGGGCTGCTATCTCATCCTTGATGGAATCCGAGAGACCATGAGAAAAAGCAGCCACGAGGGCCTCATTGTTCCAAGCAACCTCTGCTGCCAGAGTACGGAATTCAATGGCGTAGTCGGCAACAGTTCTCATACTCTGTTTGATGGACATGAGCCACTTGGCAGCAGAAGCGGAGGGTGCGGGAACGTCAAAAACCCTTTTAAAGGAGGCCACAAACTGAGGGTAACTCAAGACAACTGTTTTTTGCGTCTCCCATAGAGGGTTAGCCCAGGCCAAGGCTCTCTCTGAAAGCAAAGATATCACAAAACCTACTTTTCTTCTGTCCGTGCAAAACGCCTGGGGCGGCATTTCAAAGTATATCTCAACCTAATTGAGAAACCCTCTGCATTGAACTGGATCACCCCCAAATCACTGGGGAAGTGGAGCAGAACCAGACATACCTCTTATAGAGGTAATACTCGAGGCGGGTGCCTGCACAGAGACTGGCGCAGCAGCAGGGATGGCCTGCGATTCAGGTTGTACCAGAGCAGCCACCGTTTGGGATTCCAGGTGAGCCGTGCGATTCAGGAGCGTTTGTAACGCCAAGGCAAACTGATCCATGCGGTGATCTTGCTCATCCAATCTGGAAAAAATATTAACAACAAGTGGATTGACTGTATCTTCAGAATTCATGGCCTTCATGTGCTATCAGGAACCATGAAACAGACAGAGACAGAAGTACAATCAAATCACACTTGTTTATTAATAAAAATAAAAAGGTAAATAGGAAAAAGCGTAGTCAAGCAAGCCAGAGTCCAGCAGCCAGATCGAGTAGTTAGCCAGTCCAGAGTTCATAAACCAGATCGGGTAATCAGCCAGTCCAGACATCAGGGATCCAAGGAGAGCAACTGCAAGCAGAAAGGAAGCCAGGAGGGATGTTAGCAAGCCAGTCTTGAAACAACAGCAGGAGATGGTTCCTAGTGATGTGACCAAACGTGAAGGCAAAGGAGAAATGAGCTGGAAGACTTTAAATAGGGAGGCCAGACGAGCATCATCGGGAACAGCTGGTAACTGTGGAGAGAGAAGAGAGCTAGCAATTAGTTGACAACTGAGCGGCCAGCCCAGAGGAGGAAGGGCTAAGCCAGCCCTGACACCAACATCTCTCCAAAAGACATATTTCAGACCTTAAATCTTCTCCTCCAGGATCGGGACATTTCTGGCTCTGGGCTTTCCTCGTCCTCCTCCTACTTAGTGGAATTATCATGCCCCTGCTGTGTCTCCGCCATGTGCTCTCTCCACTGCACTGAAAGAGAAGGGGCGGGGAATAGACTAGAAAGAACGTCAGGGGCAGCAGAGTTTCACGCATGCGTACTGTATATAAAACGCAACACGCGTGTGTAGTACATACGATCTGTGAGCAGAGGGAGGAGCTGACGCGCCGATCGTTCAAACAAAGGTACAATTTTAACTTGGTACATCACTAGCCTATACTGCTTCTATATTGTGGCCTATATTGCGACAAGATTATGAGAGTTTAGCCTGACATTATTAGGGTTTGTCTTGTGTTGTGTCTTGCAGAGTAGATGGATCCCTTCAAGGAACCACATTTTCTGGAGCTAATCATTGATATGCTCAGGGAGCTGCCCTGCCTGTGGCAGATGAACAACCCCCTTTCTAAGGACCTAATAAGAAAGAGGAGGGCAGCGCTGGAGAAACTGCTTGGTTTGGTGAAGATCATGCTCCCCACGGCAGACATGACCTATGTGATGGTCAAAATTGGTGCCCTGAGGAGTACATATCTGAGGGAGCGCAAGAAGTTCCAGGATTCCCTGAGATCAGGAGATCCAGATGACATTTACAGTGCCTTGCGAAAGACCTCAGGAAGACCTCAGCTGGGAGGAGGCTGTGGCAAGTGGCAGCCGAGAGGAGGCTGTGGCAAGTGGCAGCCGGGAAGTCGACCATCGCCATCCTCCTCCTCAACCTCCTGCCACATCTACTAGAGCAGAGCCACAGCCTGGAGGGAAGTGCCTAAGGAAGACCAGAGAGTGATGGCCTGGGTTAAGTCTGGTCTGAAAGAAGATGCAGGCTCTTGTATGACCACAGCCTGGGGACATAGATGTCATCTGCTCTTCCTGATCTCTTGGACTTCTGGACCAGACTGTTCTCCCTTTAGATATGTACTCCTCAGGCCACCAATTTTGCATTTCAAAAATAATTGATGTCTGCCCTGGGGTCAAAGGTTTCGCCAAATTGACCAGTTTCTCCAGCGTTGCCTTCCTGTTGATTTGTTCATGACACCTAAATAAAGTTTTTTTTTGGTTCAAGAAATACTTGCCTATGTGTTTTACTTCAAAAAGGACAATTTATTTGTGAGTAGGCAGGTACATTTCAAAAATACAAAGTCAAATTAATAACAAGGGGCACCAACACTAAACAACCTCCTGTAGCTTAAAAAAGAAAATATAAAAAAGATAATACACCAAACAACCTCCTAGAGATTAAAAAAAGAAAACAATAAAATAAAAAGATAATAATGGTGTTGTGGTAAGTTGACACACAAAACACACCAAAAAAATTATGAAGATGAGCAAAATGTCAAAAAAGAGACCTTGATTAAAAAAAAAAACACAAAATTTACAGATTTTTTTTTTTTAAAATGATTGGGGAGATCTGACAAATTAAAATATTGTATTCATGAAATCAGGAAAAAGAATAAAGAATAATTTGGAATAATAAAGAAATACGTTTTGGAGAAGTGTGTGTGAATATGAGCAGCAAAACAACTTCATTCTTGTAGCATTATAAAGAAAAAGAAAATGCGCTGCATTAAACAATTTTTAATATTGCAGTGTGACGAATGTGCTATATCGATTACGAACGGTTGTTTTACCTGACTGAGCGCTTCCGTCTCAGAATTTATTCTGAGCATGTGTGGCACTTTGTCCATCGGACTAGCCTACGCACGATTGGAATTGACGTGCATCGAATCATGTTGTCGGAAAATTTTATATCCAGCTCTCAAACTTTGTTGGTCGGACATTCCGATGGTATAAGTCAGATGGAGCCCACACACGGTCAGATTATCCGACAGCACGCTCCGATCGGACATTTTCCATTGGAATTTCCGACCGCGCGTACAAGGGCTAAGACTCTATAGGAAATGTCCTAATTCATGCAGTCACCAACTCAAAGATAGCAGTAACATACAGTCACTAGGATCCAGCACTCAGATCTGTACTCACAATGTCCTTGATGCTGTCTGCCACTCAACCTCCACAGGTAGATCCTCAGTGAAGGAGACAAAAAGATCGTTATTGAAATACTGTGAGACGGCTCAAAGATTCTCAAAAAATGTTCAAATTGCCCCCCCCCCCCGGCCCGGCCACAGTCAGGACCTCGATGAACACATGCAGACCTTTAGATAGGCTGCCTGGAAGGGCAGCAGCACTTCAGACTGGGGACTTCTCCTCCTGAACAAGAACAGGGCGGCTCCAGGCATGCGATTATTTATGCTCACTCCCACCCACCATCTGGGCACCCTCCCCCAAGGATAGGTTGAGACAACACAAATATTCAGCTGCTGACTTGCTTCATCCAGCCCACTACATACTAGAAGCTTACAAAATGCAGGGAGAATCATTTAGACCTGCACCCAGTGAAACCCAGAACAGCCCAAAGCAAACAGACTCAGACACTGCTCCGCTGATTAGAAAGGAGCCAAAATAATTAATTTTACCTAACCAGTCTAGCAATCTATTTTGCAGGGTGCTACATAAGGTAATAACTAGGTCTGCAAAGAAATTTGGTGCACACCAAGTGGATTTATATATCACTTGTGGCTATTGAGATTTAAGTGTACAGTAAATTAAATATAGAGAGAAAGTGTTTGCGTTGGAATTGATATGTAATATGAAAATACATACTCACCTCTAATGTGAAGTATTTTAAACTGAACCCCAGACAGACAGCTAAATACACATGTAGCACCCTGGGGTTTAGTCATGGATCTCCTCGCAAATTTACTTTCCAAGAGTAGTTATCTTGGTCGATTGATAGAGATCTATTGATTTCTCCCTAAGTTTGGCCTTGTTGCACTTTTCTCTTCTACCAACTAGGTGGCCGGGTACTTGGTGGTGCTAGATATGAGAAGGGCAACTCAGGGTCAGGTTATGAGTATATGGGGTGTCTCAGCCAATGGGAAGGGGTTTTCTTGAAACCCTTGGCCTGCTGGGAGAACCTATATATTTAGGTGAGGTCAGGTGATCTATGTTCTGTGCCACCTGGTCGGCTGTCTGGGTGGACTTTTGTCATACGCCCTGGGCTGCTAGGCCAGAGATTGGGCCTATCCCGGGGACATCTGGCTGCCAGGATGTGTGAGGGCCTATCCAGAAGTAAGAGGGCAGCACAGTCTTGAGATTTCGGCTTGTAGTCCAATCAAAAGTGACGGTTCTGTCGGCTGGAGAATCTATCAGTGGTCGGAGGTAGAAGTGAAGCTATCGCCACAAAGGGACCATCCACCTTTACCAGGGACCACAGTGAGTAACTGAAGCAAGTACCAGAATCACATTCTCACCAAACGGGCACAGTAAAGAATCGGGAAACTTCAGGCAATTATCAAGTCAGGGACCCAATACGTGGAGGAGACGCTTGCTTGTGAGTCAAGCTGGGGACCTAGCCGGTTAGCAGGGGTGAAGCTTGAGAAGTATCTGGCGTGCCAAGCTAAGGACCCAGCAGAGAAGCAGGGGTGATGCTTGAGGGAGATACCACCACCAACCTTAGAGGAGCTCAAGGGATTCAGAGTCAGTGAATCAGAGGGTCTAGTGAGAGACCAGGAGCTCAGTGTTGAAGAACTACAAAAGGCAGTACCAGAATCACATTCTCACCAAACGGGCACAGTAAAGAATCGGGAAACTTCAGGCAATTATCAAGTCAGGGACCCAATACGTGGAGGAGACGCTTGCTTGTGAGTCAAGCTGGGGACCTAGCCGGTTAGCAGGGGTGAAGCTTGAGAAGTATCTGGCGTGCCAAGCTAAGGACCCAGCAGAGAAGCAGGGGTGATGCTTGAGGGAGATACCACCACCAACCTTAGAGGAGCTCAAGGGATTCAGAGTCAGTGAATCAGAGGGTCTAGTGAGAGACCAGGAGCTCAGTGTTGAAGAACTACAAAAGGCAGTTGTAGTGGAACTGCAAGGACTGTTACTTTTGAGTTAGGAACTGTTAAGGACTGTTACCATAGGAGGAGACAGCATTCCTGCATGTGCAGATGTGGTGCCTTGCTGGGGCCTTTCCCTGCACGGCTGTCCTCCTATTCCTCCGAAGTCCCAGAGTCTGCCAATTGAATCTCTAACTACTTAAGTTTTTCCTGATCCTAACCCTCTTTCCCCCAAAAATACAAAAAGGACTGTCAAAAGAAATAAAACCTCTTTTACATCCAAGAAGTGTCTGGGGCCCAATGACTTTCACCATCTTTGCACCCACTATGCCTCACAGCCCAACTACATGTTGAAGGATGTCAGATATCTTTGGCTTTGGAAGTCCTCATTAGACTGGACAAGGCCAGAGACCTTGCTACACACAGATGAAATATATAATTTGGAGCCATGCAGCAAAGTTTTTTTTCTTTTAACTACATGAATGAAAAAAACCCAGACAAGCTGATAGATTCATTTCAGTACAACCAGCTAGATTGAGATAGATTGATCTAAAAATGTACAGGTCTCCTGCTCACTCCCACCCTGTGACAAGCCCATCTCTGTCACAAAGGATTGAAAAAGAAACTGCGCTACAGTGTATATTATATGGGTGATCTTGTGAAGATTAGATGGAAGCTGCAATTCTACTCTGTACCAAAAAATACAAACGTAAACAAGAAAAAGAAAAATATATGAACTGCGCTAACCTGTGCTAAATAAATAAAATGAATAAAGAATGACCTCACCGATTGGGGTCAGGCTACTACTCCCCACCAACCGTGATTCCACGGTCACACAACCTGTTAACACCCTTTATGCATAAGCAAAAATAGTGTAGTGATATCAAATGTAAAAATTATGTGAGCAAACCGCAGGTGGTTGCAAAAGTGTTTGTACAACCCAAAAAATTGCAATCTGTGTAGAAAGCTGAAATAAACACAAATTAAATATCTAAAATATCGCAAATGCTAAATAAATCGTGACCCGAACTATGATAATAAAATTATGCTCTAAATACATACAGATTGCTTTGAACCTGTAAACATAAATAAAAGTGAATAGCAACAAGTAATGAGTCCCACCAAATAAAGTCCAGCAAAAAGCATATGCACCCGCGTGGCAATAAATGTGAAAGGATTAGATAAAAGTCCATCCACAAAAATATTCTAATGTTGTGAGCCGTTGTGAAATCCACCACCACCTATATGAGAATTGGCTCCTTACCAGAACATTCGGACCCCAAAGGCTCGAAAACAGCCTGTAAATGATATGGCAGCTTCTCCAACCGTCACATTCCTCCACTGATGTAAATGGTCTCCACCGCATAAACCATCAGTAACTGGCCTCCTAATGACTCCCAACTAATGCAAACTCATGGGTAGGTGTCCGTATGTATAAAAAAACAAAAAGACTGGAGGCCCAGGCCCTCTCTGTGGTGTGCCAACAAACGAAAGATCCACCAGAGTTTAAAAAAAAAACAGCTGCTAACCACTCTTATACTGCCTAGACACGGATATTTGTCATTCTTTTATGGATTTCTCACTCTTCCTTGTTTTTTCCTTTCTTAGGCCTGGAAAAGCTTGGTGTTTGATTGTGTCCTTTCTCAGACTGTCTCTGTCACAAGCCTGCACTGTGTGTTCCATTTGCAGGAATCGCATCGATGCAAAGGTGCATGAACTTTTTTTTGTGTTTCATGTGGCACAGCCGCCTATTCAAATGAATGGGCTGCCATGCCCAAGCAAACGTAAAACATATTGCCCGCACTAGTGTGGACCTACGGTTATAGCACGTAAGCAATACAGCACAGCTGATTAGCTTCTTGTGCTGCTTCTCCTTCTTCCAGTTTTAGTTACTCTGTAATGGATATTATAAAAGGCTTAAACCAAGTCAAATAAAGATATTTACACTTTTTTTTTTTTAAGTTTTGATTCCAGCTTCCATCAACACCTGAAAAATATGGCACCTCATCCCAGTTAGAAATATTCAAGGATTTTTTTGGGAAAACCCAAATGGAGAAGGAACAGGATTTTAACGGTGCAATATTTTGAGTTATTCAAGAAAAAAATTCCAAAAGATACTAAAAGAAATATACTTATTTTAACAATTTGATAAAAAAAGCAACGTTGCTAGATATACAAAAATGTTACATATAATAACCGGTCCGAGTAACAGTTGGGTTAAGGTGCTTGTAGTCGATTATCCTGACATGTTTCACAATAGCTTCCTCAGGGGATATACAAGCTAACAATAGAATAACATCAAAACAAAATAATTAATGAACAATAATACAAAACATATTGAAATGAATAAGAGCAATATTAATTAACAAATACCTATCAATATAACCAAAATGCCCAGAGCTTTAAAAGAAAAGGGTGCTTACCCTCACTCCACAACCATTGTTCCAAGCAGGAAAAAACCGTCTCGATGTCAAAAAACGTGCAAAAGCACTGTATCTGATAGCTGGACATGCAGCAAAAAGGACATAGACGAGGGCCAATCTGGACAGTAATAAAAGGACAAAAAATAAATCAAAAAAATACACTAGTTTTTAGAATCTGATAAACCAACTCATTCTACAATTTGGCATAATAATTATAGAGTATAAAAAGGGGCAGAAGGCCTCCAAAACAAACTAAACAGTTTGAACCTTAATGATTGCCAATTGAATCATAAATATCAGACTACAGCCAACTTGTAGAGAGAAAATAAAACATAGTTTAAAAGGGAATTGGTAATTTTAGAAATACTTACTGTTACAAAAAGTAACAATACATCATGTCCTCCACACAAGCCAATGAAAAGATACGAGGTAACATACAGCCAATTAAGGATAGAGAGAGCACAGCGATGCACATTTGCACCCACAAGCTTTCAGTTTGTTTGGCAGGTGTCTATGAATATATAAAAAAAGATAAGCCTAATTATTACCTCAAAGTTAAAGATTAGAAAAAATATAATGAGCCACTTTGTCAGACACTTACTATCGATATCAAATCGTATATGCTCTGTGCATATACGATGCTCCTCCGTGACTGAACCGAGCGAGATTGTGCCAGATTATTAAGCCTCCGTCCAACGAGCCGGCGTCTGACGTCACCGGCTCGATTCGGACACCTTTGACAGTACTGCGCATGCGCCGGAGACGGGGGGAAGGAGAGGAACTACATTTCCCATAAGGCTGTAGTGATGACATTCAGCCTTACGCACTACACCGATAGCAAATCAATGTGTGCAAGGGAGGTGTGTGGCTGGAATGTTATAAGCCGTTACCAACTCGACAACACCAACCAGATGAAAGCACTCACTAAGCGGACCAATCGTCAGCACTGTCAGAAACACAGGCATCCCGGTGGAAAAAAGGACCACCCAGGAATGCCCTTGGGTGTCCGTATGTCCTCTTGTAAATACCGCAATTGTGCAGCCACAGAACAGGTGGCAATGCACTTAGACAGGGACTGCAAGGAAAAGGTCAGGAGGAAAGAAAAGCACACCACCCATTGCCAATGAACCAAAGCCGCAGACACGGACCAGAATGGCTACAGAATAGGAATGTCAAGCCATAAAGCTCTGGGCATAAAGGGAGCAAAAAACATAAATATTTGTTTTAATTTATTTTGTGAAACATAATACAGTTTGAATTTAAAATCTTTAATATCTCAATCTATATCACAAAAATGGAAGAAAAAAAAAAAGGCAAATTTTTCTCTAATCAACCCATTCAATCTAACCCCAACTCCACCCCCCACACAACACACACATACCCCACCACACAGCGGACACATCCACAAGAAGCTATACAAAGTACACAAGTGCTATACGTATTTAACTTTCAAAGAAATGATCTATAACTCAGGCTCTCATTGAAGCCGGGAAAGCAAGTTGCCTTTAGGTTAAATATCCAACTTGCCTCGATCTGAAGCAGCGTTTTATCAATACTGCCTCCTCTCGAGGTCAGTGGAACATGATCCAAGGCTTGGAACCGAACAACATCAGGATCAAAAGCATGATAAATGCCAACATGTCTGCCAACGGCTGTGACCATCTTTTTGTTGAGTATGGGTTTAATATGGTCCCGCATGCGAACAGAAAAAGGTCTTTTTGTTTTCCCCACGTTAAAAACCCCCACAGAGACATTGCACCATGTAGACAATGCCTAATGTGGAACATGTTACGTGAAATTTCGGACTATGCCATTTTCCATTGGGTAACTTAAACTTGGAACAGTTAGCTATATAACGACACATGTCACAGTGCTAACTAGCGTTTCAATACGCATTTTCCTTTCAGTGATTCAGTTTCAGTTACCACAATAATATATGTAACCATTTGTGAATGATATACATATACATAAAAAAAAAATTTCTCCCCCACCCTATCCATGGCGGCCTTCAGTGGAGAAGCATGGGAAGGACTAATGAACAAAATCCATGAATCACAAAAAACAGGTGAAATAACTGATAAAGATTTAGAGCATGCCTTTTCTTTTTTGCTGCGGTTGTTAGAACGTAAAGTACGGGTTTTTTGTCACAACATTTTTTTTCTTAAATATATTAAAAATAAAATTGTACCGTGGGGGTTGAGGGTCCAAATTTTTCCTAATTTAAATAAAGTTGATGAAATCATCAAATATAAGTGATAGGAAAATCTTCAAACCTGTTCATTCCAAATGATGACCTTGCTAAACATACAATTTGAACATGACCTCGGACTGTTGGACAAATCAATTGCCCAATGGTACGAGGACTATACGTTGGCCGCCACTACCCCTTAATTTAAGAAAAGGGAACAAGAAGTATTAAAACATATTGAACTATATACGTTGGATATTATCCACTCTAAAGAAAACAAATATTTGCGTGATAATAATGCTTATACTAGTGGCTATGCCTACAAATGGCCTGCTAATGAACAAAATAAAGGATATAAAAATTCATGTCAATACAAAGCAAGGAATAACAAGCATGATGAAAATATGTCTAACTCATCCTCTTCTTCCCTCTCATCTAGTCAATCTACTATCTATCGAGACCTTTCTGGAGACTGACTCCCTAAGAAAAGAAAGGGAAATACGGACACAGCCTCTTCTGAACTACTGCACTCTCAATTGGGTACTCCTTTGCCACCTCGAGCACAATCTACTTCTTTCAAACAGGCACTGTCACGTCCTATTACTATGTTTCAACCATCTTCTGCACTTCCTCTTCGTAGATCTTCTGTTTCTGCTTCCACTACTACCTCCTTGGCTACACCTAGTATTACAAATGTCACTTCTGCTACAGGTCCTATCACAGTAAATAACCCCAACCACAACATTATTATTTCACCTTCTGGCACCCCTCTACCGGCTGATCTCCGCCTGGCCCCAATTTTTTTAGGGAAAGAGTCCTCTCCAATTTAAATAAAAAAGATGATCCTTCACATAATTTTAATAATGCGACGAATTCTGAATTTTCTATTATTAATTTGTCTTCTTATTCCTTATCTGACTCAGAAAGAGAAGTTCTAAAATTGGGCTTAACTTTTTTCCCTAATGCCAATATTGACAAATTTGATTTAATAAAGGACGTACATCTATTTGCCCGTAGGCTTCTATTTAAAACTATTTTTGACAAAAATAATGTGGAACCATCTTTGAACCCACTAAATCCTTCATTAAAAGATAGTATAGTCGAACACCAGGCCATACAGGATCTGATGGACTTATGGGAGGAGGGACACGATACGTTGGACGACCCAGGGCCTGTTGAGCCCGTGAGTTTGTCCATAGATGCCGTGTCTTTTCCCCCTCCACAGTCCTACAAACCTAAATCAAATGTTTTCCCCCTTTTGAATTCGAATCTGAATATATGGGCTTTCACTCAACAGGTCTGTCAAACTATTGAACAATGCCCTTTTACGCCAGTTCAAACCTCAAATCTCACTAAACAACAAAGAGATGCACTGCAATCCTTACAATCCAATTCTGACATAATGATCAAGCCAGCTGATAAAGGTGGAAACTTAGTTATTATGAATATTGCACAGTATATTCATATGTGCAACAATATTCAAAAAAATAGAGACTGGTATCACCCTATTTCTACTACACTAATCTCTAATTATGATGCCCAATATCGTCAAATAATATTTAAAGCGTATAAATCAGCATTCTTCGATAAAAACACTTGGGAATTTTTGAATACTAAAAATCCTAAACTACCAACATTTTATTCATTTCCTAAAGTACACAAATCTCTGACGGAACCCCCTGGATGAACCATTATTTCCAGTTGCCAAAGTCTTACAGAAAATGCAAGCTCTCTTATTGACATTTATTTGCGTCCCCATGTAACCTCTCTTTTTTCTTACATTAAGGATACGATTGATCTCCTTAAAACTATCGAAGATATTTCCTTGCCGCCTAACACCTGGCTTGTATCAATTGATGTCGAATGTTTGTACAACGCAATCCCACATCGGAAAGGGGTTGAGGTTGTACGAACATTTTTAAATCAAAGAGGCCCACCCTGCACTAAATACAGCGAATTTGTGCTCAAACTTTTGAACTATGTCCTAAGACAATGTCTTTCAGTTTAACCAAACCCATTACCTCCAGGTACAGGGGGTTGCGATGAGGACTAAATGTTCCCCATCGTATGCCAACCTGTACCTGGGGGGATGGGAAAAAGACACCTTTGCACGTGATAATCTGTCTCGTTTTCTTAATAACGTTTTGGCATGGTACAGATACTTAGACGATATTTTGATCTTTTGGTCAGGCGCTGAACTTGATTTAAAAAAAAAAATTCTACTAATTTCAATTAATGAATTTAATCTCCATTTCACCCTAAAATACAGTAGAGAAGAAGTAGAGTATCTGGATCTAAAAATCAAAATTAATCCTGATGGCACTTTGGTCTCTTCACTCTTTAGGAAGCCAACAGCTGGCAATACTATTTTGCATGCAGAAAGTTTTCACCCTGCATCGCTGGTACGAAGCATACCATACAGTCAGTACCTTAGACTAAAACGCAATTGCAGTCATGAAGCTGATTTTAAGATAGCAGCTAGGGAACTATATATCAGACTGAAATCACATGGATAGATATAGTCATAACTGTTTAAAGAGAGCATATAATCAAGTAAAGATGAAAAATAGGAATACACTTATCTTTTCTTCCAAACCACGTGATACCAAAACAGTAATACCGTGAGATTAATAACTAGATACTCTAATCAGAATAAGACCTTTAGGGATATCTTACATACATTTTGGCCTCTTTTACTGGCAGATCCTGTTGCAAACAAATATATTAATAACCGTCCAGAGATAACCTATAGACGAGCACCTTCATTAAAGGACCGGTTGGTTCATAGTCATTTTCCTAACTCAGAAATCATTGGTGAATTGAAAGAGTTTGGAACCTATTCTTGTGGGCACTGTGACATGTGTCGTTATATAGCTAACTGTTCCAAGTTTAGGTTACCCAATGGAAAATGGCATAGTCCGAAATTTCACATGACATGTTCCAC
Source organism: Lithobates pipiens (assembly GCF_037356315.1). Lineage (NCBI taxonomy): Eukaryota > Metazoa > Chordata > Amphibia > Anura > Ranidae > Lithobates > Lithobates pipiens. Next base: position 573,571,640 of record NW_027507748.1, read on the forward strand.
ATTAGGCATTGTCTACTTGATGCAATGTCTCTGTCTCTGGGGGGTTTTTTTACGTGGGGAAAACAAAAAGACATTTTTCTGTTCGCATGCGGGACCAAATTAAACCCATACTCAACAAAAAGATGGTCACAGCCGTTGGTAGACATGTTGGCATTTATCATGCTTTTGATCCTGATGTTGTTCGGTTCCAAGCTTTGGATCATGTTCCACTGACCTCGAGAGGAGGCAGTGTTGATAAAACGCTGCTTCAGATCGAGGCAAGGTGGATATTTAACCTAAAGGCAACTTGCTTTCCTGGCTTTAATAAGAGCCTGAGTTATAGATCATTTCTTTGAAAGTTAAATACGTATAGTACTTGTGTACTTTGTATAGCTTCTTGTGGATGTGTCCACTGTGTGGTGGGGTATGTGTGTGTTGTGTGGGGGGGAAGGAGTTGGGGTTAGATTGAATGGGTTGATTAGAGAAAAAATCCCCCCCTTTTTTTTCCCATTGTTGTGATATAGATTGAGATATTAAAGATTTTAAATTCAAACTGTATTATGTTTCACAAAATAAATTAAAACAAATATTTATGTTTTTTGCTCCCGTTATGCCCAGAGCTTTATGGCTTGACGTTCCTATTCCGTAGCCATTCTGGTCCGTGTCTGCGGCTTTGGTTCATTGGCAATGGGTGGTGTGCTTTTCTTTCCTCCTGACCTTTTCCTTGCAGTCCCTGTCTAAGTGCATTGCCACCTGTTCTGTGGTGGCACAATTGCGGTATTTACAAGAGGACATACCCAAGGGTATTCCTGGGTGGTCCTTTTTTCCACCGGGATGTCTGTGTTTCTGACAGTGCTGATGATTGGTCCGCTTAGTGAGTGCTTTCATCTGGTTGGTGTTGTTGAGTTGGTAAAAGCTTATAACATTCCAGCCACACACCTCCCTTGCACACATTGATTTGCTATCGGTGTAGTGCGTAAGGCTGAATGTCATCACTACAGCCTTATGGGAAATGTAGTTCCGCTCCTTTCCCCCGTCTCCGGCGCATGCGTAGTACTGTCAAAGGTGTCTGCATCGAGCCGGTGAAGTCAGACGCCGGCTCGTTGGACGGAGGCTTAATAGTCTGGCACAATCTCGCTCAGTTCAGTCACGGAGGAGCGGCGCACAGAGCATATACGATTTGATATCGATAGTAAGTGTCTGACAAAGTGGCTCATTATATTTTTTCTAATCTTTAACTTTGAGGTAATAATTAGGCTTATCTTTTTTTATATATTCATAGACACCTGCCAAACAAGCTGAAAGCTTGTGGGTGCAAATGTGCATCGCTGTGCTCTCTCTATCCTTAATTGGCTGTATGTTACCTCGTATCTTTAGATTGGCTTGTGTGGAGGACATGATGTATTGTTACTTTTTGTAACAGTAAGTATTTCTAAAATTACCAATTCACTTTTAAACTAGGTTTTATTTTCTCTCTACAAGTTGGCTGTAGTCTGATATTTATGATTCAATTGGCAATCATTAAGGTTCAAACTGTTTAGTTCGTTTTGGAGGCCTTCTGCCCCTTTTTTATTGTATTATTAATTGTAGAATGAGTTGGTTTATCAGATTCTAAAAACGAGTGTATTTTTTTTATTTATTTTTTGTCCTTTTATTACTGTCCAGACTGGTCCTTATCTATGTCCTTTTTGCTGCATGTCCAGCTATCAGATACGGTGCTTTTACATGTTTTTTTTTTAGGTATTTGTTAATTAATATTGCTCTTATTCATTTCAATATGTTTTGTATTATTGTTCATTAATTATTTTGTTTTGATGTTATTCTATTGTTAGCTTGTATATCCCCTGAGGAAGCTATTGCGAAACATGTCGATAATCGACTACAAGCACCTTAACCCAACTGTTACTCGGATCGGTTATTATATGTAACATTTTTGTATATCTAGCAACGTTGCTTTTTTATCAAATTGTTAAAATAAATATATTTCTTTTAGTATCTTTTGGAATTTTTTTCTTGAATAACTCAAAATATTGCACCGTTAAAATCCTGTTCCCTCTCCATTTGGGTTTTCCCAAAAAAATCCTTGAAAAGATATTTACACGTTTAGCATAAAAAAATACATTTAACCACTTAAGCCCCGGACCAATTTGCAGCCAAAGGACCAAGCCCCTTTTTGCGATTCGGCACTGCGTCGCTTTAACTAACAATTGCGCGGCCGTGCGATGTGGCTCCCAAACAAAATTGGCATCCTTTTTTTTCCCATAAATAGAGCTTTCTTTTGGTGGTATTTGATCACCTCTGCGGTTTTTATTTTTTGCGCTATAAACAAAAATAGAGGGACAATTTTGAAAAAAATGCAATATTTTTTACTTTTTGCTATAATAAATATCCCCCAAAAATATATAAAACAATATTTTTTCCTCAGTTTAGGCCGATGCGTATTCTTCTACATATTTTTGGTAAAAAAAAATTCAATTAGCGATTATTGATTTGTTTGCGCAAAAGTTATAGCGTTTACAAAATAGGGGATAGTTTTATAGCATTTTTATAAAAAAAATTTTTTTACTAGTAATGGCGGCGATCAGTGATTTTTATTGTGACTGCGACATTATGGCGGACACATCGGACATTTTTGAGACATTTTTGGGACCATTGTCATTTATACAGCTATCAGTGCTATTTAAATGCACTGATTCATGTGTAAATGACACTGGCAGTGAAGGAGTTAACCACTAGGGGGCAGTGTAGGTGTTATGTATGACTTTTTTTATTGTAGGTGGCGTGGCCTAGCATGTGACGTCACTGATCGTCTTTCCCTATATCAGGGAACAGACGATCGGTGACAGCCAGAGTAGGAAGCACGGGGAGAGGTTTGTTTACACAGACCTCTCCTCGTCCTTTAGCTCTGTGTCCCAATCGCGGGACACCAGCGGCGATCGGGTCCGCTGGTCCCATGGCCATGGTCACAGAGCTCAGGACCGGGTCTGGAGCGTGACCCACAGCTGGGCACTTAAAGGGCAACGTACAGATACGTGCTTGTGCCCAGCCGTGCCATTCTGCCGACGTACATGGGCGTGAGGCGGTCCTTAAGTGGTTAAAGCTGATTTCTAGGCAGATAACATATATTGATGCAATCTATATTACTTATGTGTAGTGTAAGTACCTACATTTAACCTGGTATGAGTCTATTGCAGCCCCTGCATAATGGGGTTTGAGTGTGGAAGGAAGAAGCAGCAGAAGGAGCAATTTAGTTTGTCATGCCTTCAGCCTATAAAGAAAAAATAATATCTTCTGGACTTGCAATATCAACATTGCCCACTAGATGCCACTCTTAACAAAAGACTATTGATGGGTAGTGTTCTATGGTTAATAGACATTTCCTGCCGTATCACTAGGAACTAGGCCACTTCCTATTACAACTCTTTTATCCTTTCCGTGAGGACAGACTGCAATGGAGTCAGCTAAGCCTGCACCACATGTTCAGAGGAATTCCCAATCCTTCTAAGGCAGCAACGCTTGTGTGCTAAAGACTGTTTGCTTATATACCTAGTAGACATATGTTATGTTCATGTATTCTTATATATGTTCATTTGTTTATTTCTAGTTTCAACATATCATATAAACGCATCCTATTCTTATATGACAACCACCTGTTCAACGTAATAAAGCTCTAAAGTTACAGACAGTCTGGTTATTGTAGGATTCAAGGTTTAAACTGTATGTTGAGCTACATACATGCCAGGGGTAAACATGTAGTGAGAAAAAAACGGTGAAACAGCGGCTATCCAGCAAGTGGGATTTAGGACAGTGACTACACAGAGGCCTGCTACCCTGTCAGCGCAGTCACCTGCATACGGCAATACAGCAGTCTCTACACAGTCAAGCATTCCTGCAAGCAACATATCACATAGCCAGGCATCCTCACTCAAGACAAGATCCCAAGTTTTTGGCTTCTCTAGATCTTCCTCTGCAAGCAATGCACTTGCTATCGTATGTGCAAAAGCTGAAGCCACCAAGGCCCAAGCAGTCTTTGCTGAGCAAGAAATGCAGATTAAAAAGGAGAAATTGAGGCTAAAGACACAAGAGGCACAGTTAGAGGCCAAGGAAGCCCTCCTAGAAGTAACCCTAGAGAAACTCACTGTAAAGAAGGAAGCAGCAGCCACCATAGCCGAAGCAGGGGCCTTAGAATTAGCTGTATACCCGAGAAGTGAATGCAGCAGACGCAGCAATATTCTCGAACCAGAAGCTGAAACTCAAGATTCTCTACAACGAACTTCAGATTACATCAAGACAAGCCAAAGACACTACACGGTACCGCCGCAAGTCAGCGACAAGTCTCAAGCCTGTAAAAAGGAGAAATCCATGCAAAGTAGCGCCTCCTATGAAAGATTCCCTAAATGTGATATAACAGAGCCTTCTAATCGTCCTCCAGAACCAACGTCCAAGTCAGAACGGTACGACAGAGGTCGGCTTGACACCCTCAAAAGGTATGACTACACACAGTTATCTCACTATGGCAACACACATCAGACTAACCAAGCCACCATAAACTTTGCAAGGTTTTTTGCATGACGTGAGTTAGTCACCAAAGGACTTTAAAAGTTTAATGACTGCCCTGAAAGCTACAGAGCCTGGAAGTCGTCCTTTCAAAATTCCATCAGAGACGTAGATTTGTCTTGCAGTGAAGAGATAGACCTCCTGATCAAATGGCTTGGAAATGAGTCTGCCAAGCACGCCAGGCGAATCAGGACAATAAATATAAACCACCCAGACACTGGTCTTAAAATGACTTGGGATAGACTTGATGAGTGTTATGGTTCAGCAGAAGTAGTAGTAAGTGCACTATTCAAAAGACTTGATAACATTCCCAAAATACCTAAAAAAGCCTACCAGAAATTTAGGGAGCTAAGTGACTTGCTAATGGAACTTCAAGTAGCTAAATCCGAGGGGGACTTGCATGGACTTGCATTCCTTGACACAGCCAGACGTTTCAACCCCATTGTACAAAAGTTACCCTATAACTTGCAAGAACAGTGGATTACACATGGATCCCAATTTAAAATACTGCATGATCTTCCATTCCCTCCGTTTTCTGTTTTTGTAGATTTTGTGTGTCAGCAAGCTAAAACAAGAAATGATCCAAGTTTTGATTTTACATTGTCATGTGCTGCTCCTTCAGGACTTAACCCTCGCAAATCTCCAGTAGCAGTACACAAAACGAACGCGACTCCTCCAGATTCTTTTCACAGGTCTGCCAGCTTCTCAAAGTCAGAGACAAAGGTCAAAGATCCTGGTAAGCAGTGTCCCTTGCATCGGAAGCCATACCCCTCACGGAATCCTTTGCAATGCACACCCTAAAATTCAAGAATTTCCTGGCACTCAGAGATTTCAACCTTTGGGCAAATGAGCCTAAAGACCCCATTGCGACTGCCTGCATCAATCAACTAGAAGAACTGGGTCTCCAGCAACTGATAAAGACTCCCACGCATGGGTCAGGACACACCCTGGACCTCATTTTCAAACAGAACATTGACGTCAACATACTCGACAACATAACTCTGCCATGGACGGATCACCACGCCATCAAATTCAAAATAGCTACCAACATCACCAACGAAACCTGTAACAACAACGCACTGGACCAGATCGCATAAAAAACTGTACTCCGAATCCTTCAAATCCACTCTGTCCAACAAGATAACTACAATAACCTTAAACCACTCTACGGAGGAAACACTCAACTCCCTGAACGGGTCATTGCTGCAATCAGCAGACTCGGTAGCACCAAAACGCAGGGCTCTCATCAGGAAGAAAAACTCTGGATGGTTTAATAGCTCCCTTGCCGTACTAAAGCAAGAACGCAGAAGAGCGGAAAGAACATGGAGAAGAAATACCACAGAGGAAAACCACTTTAACTACAAAGGTCTCACAGAGAATTATCGGAAAGCAATCTTCAAAGCCAAAAAGGACCACTTCTCATATACAATCTCAACGGCCGCAAACCAACCACGGGAACTGTTTAAACTGGTTAATCAATCAATGAATCCGGTGTGCCTAGAACCCCCAGAAAGCGAATCCCAGGATTACTGTGACAAACTGTCGGATTTTTTCATCGATAAAGTCAAAACCATCAGGGAAACAATTTGTCAGAAGAAAACATCCAACCTCAGCCAGCAAATACATAAAGAGGATGTCTGCACCAACATTTTCACTATCCCCAATTACCGTAGACACCGCAAAAAACATCATTAATAAACTACGTGACAGTACCTCACCTATTGACATCATCCCCACAAAACTACTGAAAGAATGCTCCGACATCGTGGCTCCAACCCACCTCATAAACCGATCATTCCACGAAGGGATTGTTCCCAGCATCCTCAAACAAGGCATCGTCAAACCTCTACTCAAGAAACCAAACATGGACCCTCAGGATCCAAACAACCGTAGGCCAATTACAAGCCTCAACACCATTTCTAAGATCATGGAGAAAGCTGTAGTACATCAGCTACAACTTCACCTGGATACTCACAAACTCCTGGACCCGCTGCAATCAGGCTTCCGCCCAGGTCATGGAACAGAAACAGCTCTCCTCAAGATTTGGGATGACGCCCTCGAAGCAGCAGATGACGGAGAGCCGTGTCTCCTTGTACTGCTAGACCTAAGTGCAGCGTTTGATACAGTAGATCACAATACTCTACTCGTCCGACTCACAGAAGTAGCAGGAGTCCAAGACATAGATCTCCAATGGTTCGCGTCCTTCCTAGGAAATCGGTCACAGACAGTGAAACTAGGAAAATTCCTCTCCGAAACTCGGGCAGTCACCTGCGGAGTCCCTCAAGGCTCTCTTTTATCACCCGTTCTCTTCAACATTTACATTCGCCCACTGCTCCAAATCATCAGATGCTCAGATCTCTGCTTCCACTCTTACGCTGACGACACGCAACTTTATTTCTGGATCAATGGAAAAAAAGATCACCAACAACAACTTGAAAACTGCCTCAAATCAATAGAGGACTGGATGACCACTAACTCCCTCCAGCTGAACGAATCAAAGACAGAGCTTCTTATCTTACACCCAAATCATAAGCCCGCAACCAAAACCTCCTGGTCTCCACCAACCGTCTTTGGGCAGACTATCTCCCCAAAGACCAAAGCGAAGAGTCTCGGGGTTATTTTAGACGCACAAATGTCAATGGATGCACAAATAGGATCTGTAGTCAGTGGATCTCACCATCTGCTACGCATGCTTCGCAGACTCATCCCTTTTATCCCAAAGAATGACAAAGCAGTGGTAGTTGGAACAATCATTAATTCACGACTGGACTACGCAAACTCGCTTTACATAGGATTACCACAATATCAACTTGCGCGATTACAACTGATCCAAAACACGGCGGCAAGGCTGATAACAGGAAAAAAACCCTGGGAATCCATCTCTCCTTCGCTGAGGAGCTTACATTGGCTAACCGTAAAAAATCGGATCACGTTCAAAACCCTTTGCCTCACCCACAAATGCGTGCATAGAGAAGCTCCGCAATACCTAATGGAGAAAATAAATCATTACACACCAAACCGCAGTCTTCGATCAGCCAACAAAAACCTCCTCCTCGTGCCCAAAGCCCGGTATAAATCCAAGGGGGATCGGAGATTCGCTGTCCAAGGGCCTCGGCTATGGAATGCTCAACCAATCAACATCCGCCTGGAAGAAAATCACCTGGCTTTTAGGAAAAAACTCAAGACCTTCCTCTTTTAGCAGATGATCAAAGCTCGCCACAGCGCCTAGAGGCGATTCAGTTCGCACTGTGCGCTATACAAGTATTTCATTCATTCATTCATTCATTCATCCTCTCCTAAAAAGCAGAGCCTTCAGAAAGAAAACCCTGTAGGTCCGCAAGGCCTTCCACAAGGAGAACCACATCTGCTACAGGTGCTGCTCTTCAACATCTCCCCTTGCCAAGGACTGTAAGGTCAGTTTAAAATGCACAGAATGTGACAGCTCAGATCAGAACGCAGGTTTACATCCTGGGCCAGCTCCATGTACTTTACAACACACTTTCAGCGCTAGTGAGCTTGGCGGGGAGGAAGAGCACACCATTACAACTACACCAGAGATCGCTTCACAATGTACAGAGGTCTGCAAAGGAGTCATAGGTGGCAGGTCATGTTCCAAAATTTGCCTTGTCTGAGTCTACCTAGCAGGCCAAAAAGACAAAGTTATTAAGCTTTACGCATGACCAAAGTAACAAGTCATTAGCCAGCTCAACCTTCTTTGACATCTTTGGCATTAAAGGCCCCAGCATCCTCTACTCCTTAAAAACTTGTGCAGGAATAGTGTAGATGGTGGGGAGGAGAGCATCCAGCTACCAAGTCGAGTCCATTGACAGACAATCATGCTTGTCTTTGCCAACTCTTATCGAATGCAACCAGATCCCTGACCATAGATCTGAAATTCCTACACCAGATGTGGCTGCTCATCACCCACACTTGAAACACATGGCACATGATACCATAACTTGATCCTCACGCTCAGATTATCCTACTCCTTGGGAGGGATATACTATGAGTCCACAAATCAAGAGCTCAAATTAATGGTCCCAACAACGCTCCTTATGCTCAGAGGTTAGACCTTGGATGGGTCATCATAGGAGATGTCTGTCTAGGAAGCGTACACAAACCTTACTCCGTTAGCAGCATGCTCACAAACACCCTAGAGAATGGGCATCCCTCTCTTTTCCAACCATGCCACAACCACTTCCTTGTTAAGGAATCGCCCTACACCACCCACTTGTCTTGTCCCTTCACAAGCTCCACTAGTAACAACTTTGCCTGTGACAGTAACCGAGACCATTTAGGGAGCACCGTCTTTCAAAGAACTAAAGATGACAGTCGTGTGGCAATGTCATGAAGATCCTGCCAGAAATCTGCGCTCCAGGCTCTCTGGCGCGCATTTGCGTGCACCATCACGCATGCGTAGGAGTGCGCGCACACGCCTCTGTTGGTGTTAGATGGGCTATTTAAGCCTGTCTGTCACAGACGGTCCCCGCTGTCTGCTCTACAGTGTTGTGTGCCAAAAACCTGATCTGAAAACGTACCTGTGATAAGACCCGGCTTACCTGTTATCTGCCTGCACCTGACCTCGGCCTGTTTGTGACTACTCTCCTGCCTGCCTCTCTGTACCTCTGCTGCCAGCCTGATACCTGACCGGCCTGTTTGACGATCCAGTCTGCTGAGCTGATCCAGTCTGCACTGATCCTGTCCGCTGAGCTGATCCAGTCTGCACTGATCCTGTCTTCTGAGCTGATCCAGTCTGCTGAGTTGATCCAGTCTGCTGCACTGATCCTGTCTGCTGAGCTTATCCAATCCGGTCTGTTGATCCTGCCAGGCACCCGTGCCCCTCCTTACTCCTGTGTCTTCTGTTACCTTACCAGGGGACCAAGAGTGGGAGCCGCAAGGGAGGCCTTCCTCTGCAATTCGGGCTCAAACCATCAGGTACGTGACAGGCAATGTCTATTGAGGACAAACTCTTCTTCGAAGTAATGGAGCAAGGACTAATCAAAGATAGCACAAACAGCTGAGTCGCACCTCTTCCCTTCAGACCACAGCGACAATGCTTACCCAATAACAGAGAACAAGTGCTCCAACGTTTCACTTCCCTTAGACGTAATTTACAAAGAAAGCCAGAGATGAGAGAACATTTCTTTTCTTTCATGGGGAAGATCTTTGAGAATGGTCATGCCGAGATAGCTCCCACCCTCAAAGACTCTAAAGAGTGTTGGTACTTCACTATATTTGGAGTATACCATCCCAAAAAGTCAGGTCAAATCAGAGTAGTGTTTGACTCTAGTGTCAAATTCAAGGGTGTCTCCTTGAATGACGTCCTCTTGACAGGCCCAGACCTCAACAACAAACTGCTGGGGGTGCTTTTACGCTTCCGCAAAGATTCTATTACATAGCTAACATCCAACAGATGTTCCATTGCTTCCTGGTCAGAGAGGAAGAGAGAAACTTCCTAAGGTTCCTTTGGTTCAGAGACAATGACCCTTCCAAAGACATCTCAGAGTATCACATTAGGGTACACATCTTTGGCAATAGCCCTTCACTTGCAGTCGCTATCTACGGACTCAGACATTCTGCCCAAGAAGGTGAACTTGAGTATGGCTCAGATACGAAACAATTCATAGAGAAAGACTTTTATGTAGATGACTGTTTGAAATCCTTACCTTCAAGTGAGTCTGCAATCTTTCTTCTTAAAGAGGAAGTAAACCCTGATGAGTTTACTTCCTCTTTCATTCCCTGCAAAGGCAAAGCATAATGGACTACTATGCATCACATAGTAGCCCATTATGTGTCACTTACCTGACACAGGAGCCAGCGAAGTCCCCGCTGTCCCCTGTAGTCCGCCACATCCATCTTCTCGGTGGGGTCTCGCAGCTACGCCGCTGTCATTCGGCGAAGCCGCGATTACATCACTCCCGCGCATGCGCACGGGAGCCGAAACGTGCGGCATTGTGCGGCATCTTCGTTATCGAGGATGCCACGCTCAGTGCGCCTGCACGCCGCTGTCTACCGTCTGTCTGCCCGTCTTTGGACAAATATCTCCTAAACTGTATAGGTTTGGGAGATATTTCTTGGACCTACAGGTAAGCCTTAATCTAGGCTTACCTGTAGGTCAAAGTGGTTTGTAAGGGTTTACAACCACTTTAAGAGAGCACAGGAAATGCTCGCTTGTTCTAATCTCAGGCTTCACAAGATTGCTTCCAACAGCAAAGAGGTAATGGAAGCTTTCCCTGTTCGAGACCATTCTAATCTAAGAGACTTAGATCTAGGTACAGACTCTTTACCTGTACAGCGCAGTCTAGGTCTACTTTGGGACTTGAAATCGGATTCCTTTACTTTCCAAATAAACTGAGAAGAAAGGTCCTTCACTCGCAGAGGTGTCTTGTCCACAATCAATAGCCTATATGACCCATTAGGATTTGCGGCACCTGTTACAATTCAAGGTAAAGCCCTATTTAGAGACTTGATTTGTGAAACATCTGACTGGGATGCTCCACTACTCCCTGATAAGAGGAACTCATGGGTAGAGTGGAGGAGCTCTCTATCAGTCTGATCCATGTTTCACGCCCATATGCTCCCATACCCTCTACAGAGACACAGAGCAAAAACCTTTGCATATTCTGTGATGCTATCAAGACAATAGCTGCTGTGGCCTACTTAAAAACTGTCGACACTACAGCACGATGCCATGTAGGATTCGTCATGGGCAAGGCAAAGCTAGCTTCACACCCTGAGCACACTGTACCTAGGCTAGAACTTTGTGCTGTGGTACTAGCTGTTGAACTTGCAGAGCTAATAACCTCAGAGATGGACATCGACCTCAAGGATATCCAGTTCTACACTGACAGCAATGTAGTGCTAAGCTACATCTACAATGAGACCAGACATTTCTATGGTTTCTATGTTTACGTCAACAACAGAGTGTTTAGGATTAGGAGATCCACTCGTCCAACACAATGGCGCTACGTACCTACTGACCATAATCCTGCAGACCATGCTACAAGAGCTGTTGCTGCATGTAACCTTAAAAACACAACACGGTTTACACACCTGCATTCCTGTACAATACAGAACAGACTGTCCCTAAGAGTGACACTATTGAACTAGTAGATCCAGATTCAGATACTGACTTCCGTCCTGAGATCTTGACATTTCAGACTGCAACTTCAGATTGCCAGCTTAAATCTAACAGATTTACCAGATTCTCAAAATGGAATATGCATGTTTGAGCTATTTCTTGTCTTATCCATATAGCTCACTGTTTCAAAGGTGACTCAAACAGCTGTGAACGCAAAGGATGGCATCATTGTGAAAGGATCAGTTCAGCATTAGAGCTCCAACAGTCTCAGGATCTTATCATTCACACTGTACAGCATGAAGCCTATGCTAAAGAGATAGACTGTATCCTTACACAGAAAACTGAAGTAATCAGTGCTCCCCACGGGAATTTCACCACTAAAGACTTATACCTACGCCAGTGGAGACAAGTACAAAGTCTGGCAAATACCTTCTGGGACAGGTGGAGGAGGCAATACCTCTCCACTTTACAGCCACGTACTAAATGGCAAGACAACAAGCCAACCTAAAAGGAGGAGACTTTGTTCTTGTTAAGAACTGTCAGTCCCAAAGGAATGAGTGGCCTTTGGGTCTCATCACCAACACCTTTCCAAGTGAGGATGGAAAGGTCAGAAAAGTGGAAGTCAAGATTCATAGAAACAAGGAGACAAAGTTGTTCCTCTGACCAGTTTCTGAACTGATTTTGTTGTCATCTGAGAAATAAATAGTGGCATCTGATGATACCAGACGGGGAGTATCGTGCCTTCAGCCTATATAGAGAAAATAATATCTTCTGGACTTGTAATATCAGCATTGCCCACTAGATGCCACGCTTAACAAAAGACTATTGATGGGTAGTGTTCTATGGTTAATAGACATTTCCTGCCATATCACTAGGAACTAGCCCACTTCCTATTACAACTCTTTTATCCGTTCCATGAGGACAGACTGCAATGAAGTCAGCTAAGCCTGCACCACATTTTCAGAGGAATTCCCAATCCTTCTAAGGCAGCATCGCTGGTATGCTAAAGACTGTTTGCTTATATACCTAGTAGACATTTGTTATGTCCATGTATTTTTTTATATGTTAATTTGTCTGTTTATTTCTAGTTTCACCATATCATATCGAATCATATCATATAAACACATCCTATCCTTATATGACAACCACCTGTTCATCGTAATAAAGCTCTAAAGTTAGAGACAGTCTGGTTATTGTAGGATTCAAGGTTTAAACTGTATGCTACATACATGCCAGGGGCAAATGTGTAGTGAGAACAGAACATATTTCATGTGCTTATAAGGAACATGCTGATAGGAGGTGAAAGTAGAGAGACCGAGAGATATGCTCATCATTGTATTATTTCTGCTTTCACTGTCCAGTCCAAGGCTGCCAGGTTTTTCGCTTATCCATGCTAATCCAAGCCCAGCCATGCTCATCCATGTTCATCCTTGCCCACCCATGGCTCATTCATGCGTCATTCATGCTCATCAATGCCACGCCTATGCTCATTGGTGCTTCATGCATTCCACATCAGTGCTCATACGTGCCACATCAGTGATCATTCGTGCAACATCCATGCCACATCAGTGCTCCTCCATGCCACATCAGTGCTCATCCATTTCACATCAGTGCTCATCTGTGCCACATCCAAGCCACCTCATTTCTCATTTATGCCACATACATGCCACTACAGTGCCCATCAGTGTTTCACAAAAGTGTAATAGATAGTCAAATTAGATGTGTAATTTATGCACCTAGAACACCTGATGGTGCGCCCTGCATGTTGAGCCTCTGTATCTGGCCAGGTTGTGTAAAAGTGGTATCGCCATACTCAAGCGGAGTAGCAGAATGTATTTTGAGGTGTAATTATTGCTATGTACATGCTGTGTTAGAAACGTTTTATACATGGACAACTTTGTGCAAAAAAAAAAAAAAAAGGTTTCATTTTCTTTCCACATTTTCCAAAAACTTGTGGAAAAATATTGCATGTTCAAAAGATTCATTATGCCTCAAAAATATATTTTATATACTAGAATGGGGTTAATGGCGCTACATAGTATGTGGGCCTATGTCTTACTATTGTACCCCAGGTATTTCCAATAGAAAGCACATGGGCTAAATACTTATAAAAGGTATCCAGCAAACAATGTAAGGACTCAAGAACCTGTTATACAAGCATATATGTACTTTCTCTAAAAAAGATTTCAGATATCAGTAATGTGAGCGTAATTCCCAGAAAATTGCAAGTGGGCAGCACAGTGGTGAAGTGGTTAGCACTCTCACCTAGCAGTAAGAAGGTTGTTGGTTCAAATCCCAACCACGACACTACCTGCCTGGAGTTTGCATGTTCTCCCTGTGCCTGCGTGGGTTTCCTCCGGGTACTCCGGTTTCCTCCCACACTCCAAAGACATGCAGGTAGGTTAATTGGCTTCTGTGCAAAATTGGCCCTAGTATATGAATGGGGACCTTGGACTGTGGGCTCCTTGCGGGTAGGGACCAATGTGAGTGTGCAATGTACAGGGATAGGGACAATTGTAGACGCTCACTCAGGTTGAACTGGATGGACTGGTGTCTTTATTCAACCTAACTAACTATGAAAACTATGAAAACTATGAAGTGAACCCTCTGTGAATTTTTAGGGCATCAGATTTACCAGCCTAGCAGGGAGATGCGCATACTAGGCTATACGCTATTAAACTCTATATCTCCAATAGTGTATAGTGTAGTACCAATTATATATGGTTGCTTGTTTGCAATTGTTAAGTGCCAATCGTGCTCTATCTAAAAATTGTGTACCATATACGTGCTATACAGTGCAATATACAATAACTAGCATTCATATGCAAATTGTACAGCCTATCTTAAACTCAGAAAAGGTCAAAGACTGTCTAAAAAACAAAAGAACAAAAAACTATAGATCAGGTAGGACCCAAACAAAAAGTATATAAAATATATGTGCAACAGTCTATGTATGAAAAATGAAAAAACAAAAACAAACGTAGTTCTTAGCCCTTGTACACACGGTCGGACATTCCGATGGACAATGTCCGATAGGACCGTGTTGTCGGATAATCCGACAGTGTGTGGGCCCCATCGGACTGTTTCCGTCAGAGTATCCGACGGACCAAGTTTTTCAGCTGGGCTATAAAATTTTCCGACAACATGATCCAATCGGACTTTGTCCGATCATGTGTAGAGAATTCCAATCGGACAAAGTGCCACGCATGTTCAGATCAAATTCCTAGACCAAAGCTATTGGCTGCTAGCCTGAGCGTAGTCCCGTCCTAATGAAATAACGTCATCACGTTAAGTACGATCGGATTTTCTGACAACTTTGTCCGACTGTGTGTATGCAACAGTTTCGGACAAAATCCGTCGGACAAAATCCGTCGGACAAAATCCGACGGATTTGGTTGTCAGAATGTCCGACTGTGTGTACAAGGGCTTAAACGTGCAAAAAGTCCAGCAAAAAATTCATAAAGTGACTTTCGTGCTCATACAATCTTCAGGTGACTTGAGTGCTCCCCCACAAGGGTCCCCACTCACCAGATATTTACACCCCTGCAGGGGCAATATGTGTATAGATCTGCTCCCTTATAGATGTATCGGCTCAGCTTCAGGCACCATACCATGCGATTCCAGGGGTCAGATCCAAAGAGTATCCCTCTTATTAGTAGCAAGATCGGTTATCTCCACTTTTAGTCCTCATAGAAAACAGAATGGCTTCCATAGTGTAGTATTTGAAAAAAACAGTTTCCATTTTATTAAAAATCAAGTACAAAAATCCAAACAATTAAGTATTTTTTTTTTTATGTAAAAAAGGAAAATAAAAAGAAAAAAAAAATATTTTTTTTTTTAAATAAAAAGTTTTTATGCAAAATGTCCCATCAGATTATCCATTTGGCTTAATTACAGGAATGCAATGTGTTAGATAAACAAGGTAATTTCAATGTGTATTAGTCTATGTTCATATATCCCTTCCAAGAGGGGCCAAGGGACCAAGGTTTTTTCAAAGCTGTATATTAAAAAAATTCTTTGCAGCTTTATATAATCACCTCTCTGTGTTTTATCTATATGGGGATACACGGCGTGCGCTCCACACCATTGACTCTCCCGGAAGTGACATAGTGTGCGTGGCTCCGTCGTATGCGCTTCGTCATTGACGTCTTCAGCAGCGGTGCCACACCACTACACACTACGTATTTTAAAGAGGAGACCTTCACACAGTCCACACCCCCTCTCGCAGCCAGCCAATAGGAGAGGTTTCATTCAGTTTGTGCTTCCCCATTAATAACAAACCAAAGAGGTATTTCTTATAGTAAGCAGCCTTGGGAAGGGGGTGGAGTATCATAACATATCTTTGTATGGCCCCCACCTTGCCCCCAGCTTCTCCTGTATTATGGCCTGCCTGGCTCCGCACACTCCGAGCGCTTCACTGACAAGCTGGGGCGTGTGCGGCAAGTCCGGAGCCTGTGATTCCGGCGGGGATTGGTGGAGGTGATTGGCTGCTAGTGCCTCTCACCCCGCCTCTCATCCCCGCCTCTCACTGACAATCAGGGGCTGGGGGCGGTCCAAGGCCTCCGGAAAGCTGACAGCACATGCCGCCAATAGCAGACACTGAGCTGTCCCTGCAGCAGCTGCAGATCTCTCAGTGCCTGTGATTGGCGGCGCGGATTGGCTGCGGCGCCGCGCGCTGTCAGCTTCCTGAAAGCCAGAACGAGAGGAGAGAAAAGGTAAAGAGAATTACAGATAATGATAATTAAAGAGAGAGAATATTAAAGAGAGAGAATTAAAGAGAGAGAGAGAGAGAGAGAATTAAAGAGAGAGAGAATTAAAGAGAGAGAGAGAAATAGAGAAAGAGAATTAAATATATATATCCAAATAACCGCTCATCTTCACCACACACAGTCGCAAAGGTAGGAGAATTCTTGCTGGGCAGTGTATTAGTGTATCGGACGAACACGCTTAGACCAAAACCTCTGACACTGCGCTCACATAATCATTTCCCATTCTGGTCAATTGCTAAAATGACGACTGTAAACAAGAGAAGGAAAGTTGACAGTGAGGGCCGCCGCTTCCAGGACAAGTGGAAAGTGGAATATTTCTTCACTGAAATACGGAATCACTGTGTTTGTCTGATATGCCAAGAGACTGTGGCTGTTTATAAGGAATTTAATGTCGAGGCACTACCAATCGCGACATAGCACATATGACAAGCTAACAGGGCTCAACCGCAGTGAAAAGTTGAAGCAACTTGAAGCTGTTTTAATGTCGCAACAGCGATTTTTCACAAGAGCCCGTGAGTTAAATGAAAATGCCACAAAGGCAAGCTATGAGGTGGCAACGTTAATTGCTAAAAATTGCAAATCTTTTGCTGAGGGTGACTTCATCAAAGAATGCGTTATGAAAATGGTGTAGAATATCTGTCCCGAGAAGAAGCAAGAGTTTGCCAACATTTGCCTGGCTCGTAACACTGTAGCACGGAGAATTGAAGAGATTTCATCAGATATTAAGAGACAGTTGACATCCAAAGGAGCGGATTTTGACTTATTTTCAATAGCCTGTGATGAAAGCACGGAACTATCTGACACGGCTCAGTTGCTGATTTTTATGAGAGGGGTGGACGATGAAATGAATGTGACTGAAGAGCTACTTGACCTCCAGAGCCTTACGGACCAAACAAGAGGAAAAGATTTGTTTGTTTCTGTTAGTTCCGCCATAAATGACATGTAACTGCCTGGGAACAAAGTTACTGGGATTATTACTGACGGGGCACCTGCCATGGCTGGTGAGAGAAGTGGATTAGCAGCCCTAATCTGTAACAAGGTGATTGAAGAAGGAGGCAAAGCTATTAAACTCAATTGTATCAATCATCAACAAGTTCTCTGTGCTAAACATCTCGAATATGACCATGTTATGAAACCGGTGGTGAAGACTATTAATTTTATTCGCTCTAAAGCCCTGTGCCACCGCCAGTTTAAACAGTTTCTACTGGACATCCAGGCTGAATACGAAGATGTTTTATATCACAACGATGTAAGATGGCTCAGTCGGGGGTCTGCACTGCAGCGTTTCTACTCTCTCAAAAAGGAAATTGGAGAATTCTTGGAAACAAAGGGACAACCGATGCGAGAACTATCTGATCCGATGTGGCTGGCCGATTTGGGGTTTCTAGTTGACATAACCAAGCATCTGAATGTCCTGAACACGAGTCTTCAGGGGAAAGATGCAGCGGTGAACCAGCTTTATTCACACCTCAAAGCCTTTGGAACAATGCTGCAAATTTTCATAAGGCAGTTGTCACAAGCACAACCCAATCTTATACATTTTTCAGCGTTGCAGGAAATAATGACCAGTTTTCCACAGGACAATATCAGTGCACAAATGAGCAGATATGCAGCAGACATCACATCTCTGGCTGGGGAGTTTAAACAGCGCTTTCAGTATTTTGCAGCTATTGAAAAGGAGATCAGCCTTTTCTCCTCTCCATTCTCTGTTGACCCCAATGATGCTCTAGATCAGCTGCAGCTTGAGCTCATTGAGCTGCATTGTGACAGCGAGTTACGCAGTCGTCACCAAAAACTCTCTCTTGTGAACTTTTACCGCCAGCTGGATAAAATCCGGTTTCAAGAGATTCGAACATTGGCTAAGAAAATGCTGAGCTTGTTTGGCTTAACATATATATATGTGAGAAGACGTTCTCTGTTATGAACTTTAACAAGAACCGCGTGAGGACAAGACTAAGCGACTCTCACCTGCGGGACATTTTGCGCATCAAAACCACTGCCTTTGACCCAGACCTGGCCTATGTGCTGCAGTCCAGATCTCAGTTTCACCCTTCACATTAATGCAGACAAGTTTTCTTTTTCAATTCAGATTAATGTAAAATCTCAGTTAGTATCAGTTGGTCTAAATCAGTTATGACTATATTTCACAAGATGAGCACTTGGTTTTATGTTCCTGTTCATATTTTTTTTTTTTTTAGCTTAAAAGTTGACAGACAGCCTTTATTATTGTACTTTAGAATGTTCCTGACATATATTTCAGCTTCCTGGATTTTTTTATTTTTTTTTTATCTGGCCCTTATATATGAAAGGCAGAGTGATTTAACACCTGTGTAGATTTGTCATCCATGTGACGAAATGAAAAGTATGCCGTTTGCAATAAACTTTGGTTAAAAAAAATGTAATTTGCATTTCATTTTAACGGTTCAAAAAAAGTCAGGCAAAATGGTCGGCCCTCATGCATGTTCACTTCATGAAATCTGGCCCTCTTTGAAAAAAGTTTGGACACCCCTGGAATAAGCCAAACAGAATCAAGCCATAAACATATATATCTAATTAATCCCCTACTCTTACTATTTGCAGAGCTATAATTAGACCCTTACACATTTTAGTCTGTTTAGAGATATACCGGCCAAACACATAAAAGCCTTTATATCTACCTGTACATAATGTTTTACAGCAGTGTGTATAAAGACACTAAGTTATGCATCACCAATTATCTGTGTGCTTCTGCACCCCCCGCAAACCATCTTGTGTGTGTGTATATAATATATATATATATATATATACACAAACCCCCCGCAGTCACGTATGTGCGCATCCATCTCAGCTTACCGCACACACAGATCACAGAGATCCACATAGGGCTGCTAGCCGCATCAAGCACACAGACAAAAACAACAACTTATAAGTTATATAACTGCATACAGCGGGCACTTTCTTCCTACTACAGCCTATAAGTGCTCCTTCATGCACTCAGAATCCGGTAGGTGTATTGAGGTTCTGGATTTTGCAATTGAAATCCAGATATTACCTAGTCAAACTCCCCGCGTTATTCTAATATTACAAAATGGGGCATCTTATTATCCTGCTATCCCATGTAGGGCAAAATAAACCTCATACATATTACATATATAAACTAAGAAGTTTAATAAGAAACCAATAAATTGGAAAAAGAGGAGGATCAAGAAAATCGGAAGGGCATATTGCCTGCTCTACCTTTTACATACTGCAAAGGCATACCGTATATTATGCTTAAAAGGAGATATGTAGATTTCTCCCCTAAGTTTACTATATATGAAAAATGATCCCTTACAACATCACGGGTCCATCAATTAGAAGCAAGAACCTCCTAAGTGCAAAAACCAAGAACAAGTGGAATAAAAGTGTATATTCTTTAAGGGGTGCTAGTATATTGAAATAATTAAAGTTGCATGGTCAGTACAAGAATATATTGGGATATGGGGGCAGAAGTATATCCCCAAAAGGATCCCCCTATATCTCCAAAGCCATCCAGGCATTCTACACTAATTAAAAAGCATCATGGATTTGCTATAAAACAGCTTAAATCAATATCAAGGTTGAGGCCTCTGGGGGCAAGGGTCCCCAACTGATATATCCAGGTCATTTCGTTTTGGGATATCAAGGTGGTCTTCTTCCCTCCTCTCCAGTTATCTTTGATACCCGAGGGGTCCCTATGATAAAATTTGTCAAAATGGAGGGATAAGTTATGATTCGGGAAATCCTTCTTGATATTATTAATATGTTCCCATTTCCGCAAAAATAGGGGACGCGTAGTTCTCCCCGCATACTGTAAGTGACATGGGCACTCAATAATGTAAGTTACATGTGTACTCCAACAGGTTATTCCCTTATCTTGTACTCTTTATGGTCAGTTCTAGCCATAAAAGTTTTTTTTTGCGAGGTTGTTTTTTACTAACTTTACATGGAAGACATCTTTGGCATCTATAAAAGCCCTTCATATCGTCAAAGATTTTTTGTTTTTGGCGGGTTGATGACATTATGCACTAAATGGTTATGAAGAGTAGGGGCTTTTCTATATATGAAACCGGGTTTTTTTAGGCAAAACTTTGGGTAGCACTCTGTCCTCATGCAAAATAGGCCAATATTTCTTAACTATTTTTTCAAAGTCTTTTATTGAGTGCTATAACCTGTAATGAATGCCATCTCCATTTTGTTTTCCTTTCTATTTGATTTCTCAAACAGGGTTTTTCTATCCATATTACTTATCTCTCTCTTTAGTTTGAATAGTGGGTCTAGTGTGTAACCTTTTTCCCAGAACCGTTCTATTAGGATATCCGCCTATAGATGGTAATCCTCTAATGTGTGACAATTTCTACGGAGTCTGAGCAACTGGCCTTTAGGAATATTTCCTTTCCACTTCGGATGGTGGCAGCTCGACATCGGTATATAGCCGTTTCTGCCGGTTGTTTTTGAAAAAGGTCCTAGTGTTTAATTCTCCTTCTTTTTTGAAAATTTCTAAGTCTAAATATTCAATCTTATGGTCACTCCATTTTCCGGTAAAAGTGATACCATATCTATTATTATCCAAATTCTTCAGAAATTGTTCAAAGGTATCTGGTGTTCCATCCCACAATATAAGATCGTCAAAGTACCTGCGATAGAATTTCAATTGGGGTATGTTTTTCTTATACACATGTTCTTCCTCCCACATATTCATCATAAGGTTAGCCACACTGGGGGCATAATGAGCCCCCATTGCTACTCCCTTTGTTTGGACATAGTAGCTATGGCCGTACCAAAAATAGTTACATCCCATGGCTATCTGTAGGCCTTCAATTATGTACCTAATTTGCTCCTGCTTCATATCTGTATGTTCATAAAGTGCTTTTTCCACACCCTTGAGTCCGTCTTCCTGTGCAAGGGATAATGAGCCCCCATTGCTACTCCCTTGTGGGCCACTCAAGACAGACCACCAGGAAGATGGACGGCCCGAGTTCCATACAGGAACCCAGGATGGAGAGGAACAAATGGAAACAGAGGATGTCCCTGAGGGGATACTACAGAACAATGGGGAATCAAGAACATCAAGGGCATATGGAACAGCGCCACCCAAGGTCAGACTGGGAGAACAATTATGGAAGGGATGCAGCACCTACACAGGGGTCAAAGAAGGGGGAGGGGGGACAAGGAGGGTGGGACTTTATATGAAGCACATGATCGCAAAACACAGTACCAGTTGAACAGAGGAACTCTTCTTTATTCAACCTACACAGGGGTCTATGGAAAGAGGAAACGGACCAGGGGAAACGGAGGAGGCAAGAAGAAGCAAAAGAAGAAGCGTGTAATAGGAAAAGGAATTTACAACCTGAGCAATATCCAGTTTACTGAAGAAGAGATATATATATTGATTTGAAGAAATTCGTGAGAAAATTTTACTTGAAAAAACACTTTGCACTGGGAGTAGCAATGGGGGCTCGTTATGCCCCCAGTGTGGCTAACCTTATGATGAATATGTGGGAGGAAGAATATGTGTATAAGAAAAACATACCCCAATTGAAATTCTATCGCAGGTACATTGACAATCTTCTTATTATATTGTTGGATGGAACACTAGATACCTTTGAACAATTTCTGAAGAATTTGGATAATAATAGATATGGTATCACTTTTACCGGAAAATGGAGTGACCATAAGATTGAATATTTAGACCTAGAAAAAAAAAAAGAAGGAGAATTAAACACTAGGACCTTTTTCAAAACAACCGACAAAAACGGCTATATACCGATGTCGAGCTGCCACCATCCGAAGTGGAAAGGAAATATTCCCAAAGGCCAGTTGCTAAGACTCCATAGAAATTTTCACACATTGGAGGATTACCATCTATAGGCGGATATCCTAATGCTTCCGGGAAAAAGGTTACACACTAGACCCACTATTCAAACTAAAGAGAGAGATAAGTAATATGGATAGAAAAACCCTGTTCGAGAAATCAAATAGAAAGGAAAACAAAATAAAGATGGCATTCATTACAGGTTATAACACTCAATATAAAGACTTTGAAAAAATAGTTAATTAATATTGGCCTATTTTGCATGAGGACAGAGTACTATCCAATGGTTTGCCTAAAAAACCCTGTTTCATATATAGAAAAGCCCCTACTCTTCGTAACCATTTAGTGCATAATGTCATCAACCCGCCAAAAACAATAAAAATCTTTGACGATATGAAGAGCTTTTTATAGAGGCCAAAGATGCCTTCCATGTAAAGTTAGTAAAAAACAACCTTGCAAAAAAGAAACTTTTATGGCTAGAACTGACCATAAAGAGTACAACATAAGGGAATTAATAACCTGTCGGAGTACACATGTAACTTACATTATTGAGTGCCCATGTCACTTACAGTATGTGGGGAGAACTACTCGTCTCCTATTTGTGCGGATACGGGAACATATTAATAATATCAAGAAGGGTTTCCCGAATCATAACTTATCCCTCCATTTTGACGAATTTCATCATAGGGATCCCTCGGGTTCTATGGGATTGACTGTATCAAATATAACTGGAGAGGAGGGAATAAGACCACCTTGATATCCCAAAATGAAACGACCTGGATATGTCGGTTGGGGACCCTTGCCCCCACAGGCCTCAACCTTGATATTAATTTAAACTGTTTTATAGCAAATCCATGATGCTTTTTAGTTAGTATAGAATGCCTGGATGGCTTTGGAGATATAGGGGGATCCTTTTGGGGATATACTTGTGCCCCCATATCCCAATGTATTCTTGTACTGACATAATGCAAATTTAATTATTTTCAATATACTAGTACTCCTTAAAGAATATACACTTTTATTCCACTTGTTTTTGTTTTTTGCACTTAGGAGGTTCTTGCTTCTAATTGATGGACCCGTGATGTTGTAAGGGATAATTTTTCATATATAGTAATATAGGGACCTATAGGCATCACTTGGGCAAAACTTAAAATATACATATCTCCTTTTAAGCATAATATACTGTATGCCTTTGCAGTATGTAAAAGGTAGAGTAGGCAATATGCCCAAATTTTTCCAATTTATTGGATTCTTATTAAGCTCATAGTTTATATATGTAAGATGTGAATGAGGTTTAATTTGCCCTACATGGGATAGCAGGATAATAAGATGCCCCATTTTGTAATATTAGAATAACGCGGGGAGTTTGACTAGGTAATATCTGGATTTCAATTGCAAAATCCAGAACCTCAATACACCTACCAGATTCTGAGTACATGAAGGAGCACTTATAGGCTGTAGTAGGAAGAAAGTGCCCGCTGTATGCAGTTGTATAACTTATAAGTTGTTGTTTTTGTCTGTGTGCTTGATGGGGCCAGCAGCCCTATGTGGATCTCTGCGGTCTGTGTGTGTGCGGTAAGCTGAGATGGATGTGCACATACGTGACTGCTGGGGGTTTGTGTATATATACACAAGATGGTTTGTGGGGGGTGCACAAGCACACAGATAATTGGTGATGCATAACTTAGTGTCTCTATACACACTGCTGTAAAACATTATGTACAGGTAGATATAAAGGCTTTCATGAGTTTGGCCGGTGTATCTCTAAACAGACTTAAATGTGTAAGGGTCTAATTATAGCTCTGCAAATAGTAAGAGTAGGGGATTAATTAGATATATATGTTTATGGCTTGATTCTGTTCCAATAAGATATGTTATAATACTCCACCCCCTTCCCAAGGCTGCTTACTATAAGAAATATCTCTTTGGTTTGTTATTAATGGGGAAGCACAAACTGAATGAAACCTCTTGTATTGGCTGGCTGCGAGAGGGGGTGTGGACTGTGTGAAGGTCTCCTCTTTAAAATACGTAGTGTGTAGTGGCGTGGCACCGCCGCTGAATATGTCAATGACGAAACGCGTACGACGAAGCCATGCACACCTACGTCACTTTCATGTGGAGTGCAGTTGGAGCGCACGCTGCACGTCCAACGACCGGGTCCCCATATAGATAAAACGCTGAGAGGTAATTATATAAAGCTGCAAAGAATTTTTTAATATACAGCTTTGAAAAAACCTTGGTCCCTTGGCCCCTCTTGGAAGGGATATATGAACATATCAGACTAATACACATTGGAATAGCCTTTTTTTATCTAACACATTGCATCCCTGTATTAAGCCGAAAATATAATCTGATGGGATGTTTTGCATAAAAACTTTTTATTTTTCTATTTTTCCTTTTTACATACATTTTTTTTTTACTTATTTGTTTGGATTTTTGTACTTGATTTGTAATAAAATAAAATCAAATACTACACTTGTTTTCTATGAGGACTAAAATTGGAGATAACCGATCTTACTACTAATGAGAGGGATTGTCACGTACCTGGTATAGAAGCCCAGAATGCAGGGAGCGGCCTCTCGTAAGCCTCTGGCTCGAAAACCCCTGGTAGTGGAGGCAGGGACTCAAGAGTTCCGAGGGCACAAGTGCCAAGCAGGTGTAGGACTGGTCCAGACCTTTGGAGAAGCCGAAGTACCACAGGAGCGCAGGATCAGCAGGCAGCAGGAGATGCACGGGAACTTGGCAGGGACACTGGAGCGGCCGACAGCGAGGAGGTGTCCTGTAGTACGGCAGAGGACTGGAACAGCAGGTGGCAGAAGGCACTCAGCAGTCAGGTTGGAACAGCAGGGGGCAGCAGGCACTCAGCAGTCAAGCTGGAACAGAAGGTGGCAGCAGGCACTCAGCAGTCAGGCTGGAACAGCGAGAGGCAGAAGGGTAGTTGAGGTACAAGCCGGGTCGGTAACAGATGGGCAGCAACAGTTCCAAGGAAGAGGCAAAAGCGTAGTCAGGCAAGCCGAGGGTCAGAGGCAGGCAGCAAACAGACGTCGTCAGGAACAGGCCAGGTAAACAGGAATCAAGGTAATCTAGGTAGCAGATAGCAGGATCACAGGACACTAGACTGGACAGCAAGGAGGCACAGTGACAGATTCCCTTAAGTAGCCTTCTGGGCGCCAAAAATGGTCGAGACCTTGCGCACCCGCGTGCGCTCGTTCGTATCATCATGCACCCGCGTGCGCCTGTTCGTGTCATCACGCACCCGCGTGCACCCGTTCGTACCAACGCGCACCCATGTGCGCCCGTTCGCGCTAATGCATGCCCTTGGTTACCGGTTAGTTCTTAGCATGGGAATTCTGCGGGCAGGTCTCCCATATACCACTGGATTACCGGGACGACCATGACATTGCCCCCCCCCAAGGGGCAGCCTCCGGATGCCCAACTGTGCCATCTTACCCGGATGGGACTTCTCAAAGTGAAGAATCAATCTCCTGGCATGGATATTGGATTCCGGCTCCCAGGAATTCTCCCCAGGCCAATACCCCTTCCACTTCCCCAGAAATTGAATTTGATTGCGTCTTCTCCTGCAATCCAAGATGGATTCAGCCTCATATTCAATTTCTCCATCGATGATCACAGGTTCAGGGGGACCGACCTTTCCGGTTGGCAAAGGAATCTGGAACTGCAGGTTTGAGTAGGGCCACATGAAAAACCGGATGAATCCGAAATGATTCTGATAACTTCAGCTCATACGCCACACTATTAACCTTCCTTACAACCGGAAAGGGACCCACAAATTTTGGACCCAATTTCTTGGACGGGCAAGCCAGTTTCAAGTTCAAGGTGGATAGCCAGACCTGATCCCCGACCTTGAGATCAAGTTCCCCCCTTCTTTTTCTGTCAAACACCTCTTTATTGTAGTTCTGAGTCCTTGTCATGGTCTCCTGCAGAAGCCCATTGTTTGACTTGAAGAAGTTGAGGTTTTCTTGGACAGCTGGTACCGGACATTCTGGGAGGTTGTTGGACAGGAACAGAGGATGGAAACCGTAATTTGCAAAAAACGGGGATTGTTTCGTGGCAGAATGAACAGAATTGTTATATGCAAATTCGGCAAGGGTTAGAAGAGGAGCCCAATCATCCTGAGAGAACGAGGAAAAGCAGCACAAATACTGTTCCAGCGTCTGATTCGTTCTCTGTTTGGCCATTGGTTTGGGGGTGATAGGCAGAGGAGAAGCAGAGGTCTATCTTCAGGGTCCCACAAAGTGCCCTCCAGAACTTGGAAGTGAATTGAACTCCTCGATCCGACGTGATATTTGTGGGGATGCCATGGAGTCTCACTATTTCCTTGATGAACGTCTTGGCCGTCTCCGCGGCAGAGGGAGTGCCCTTCATTGGCAGAAAGTGAGCCATTTTAGATAATCTGTCCACCACCACAAAGATTGTAGAATAATTTTCCGAGGGTGGCAGCTCGACAATGAAGTCCATGGAGATCATCCTCCATGGTCTCTCCGGGACGGGTAACGGCTTCAACAGACCCCATGCCTTAGACTTGCTGCCCTTGTTCTGGATGCAGGTAACACATGCCTCCACATACTCCTTACAGTCCCTCTTTAACTGTGGCCACCAGAACATACCTTGAAGCAGTTCAGAGGTCTTATGCACCCCAAAGTGGCCAGCCAGCAAGTGGTCGTGACAAGAACTAAGGACCGAAACTCGCACTTCCTGGGGGACGTAAATCTTGTCCTTATACCATAGAAGGTCATCCCTGGCCAGTAGAGTGGTATCAGGCGTGAAAACAGCACTAGGAGAAGCTTGCTTGATTTGGGACAGTAAGTCCCCTTGGAGCAGGAGGAAGTTACCTGAAGACCGGATGGTGTCTGGGGACAAAGGAGCTTCAGGTTCACTGTACATTCGTGACAAGGCGTCAGGCTTGGTGTTCTTCGACCCGGGGCGATAGGTTATGTGGAACGAGAATCTGGTGAAGAAAAGTGCCCACCTGGCCTGTCGTGGTCTGTCTCTTGGCAGTCTTCAGGTACTCCAGGTTCTTATGATTAGTATAAAAAAGGATCGGGTGGGCTGCTCCTTCCAGAAGATAGCGCCATTCTTCGAGTGCCACCTTGATTGCCAATAGTTCACGATCACCAACATGGTAGTTCCTCTCTGCCTCGGATAACTTACGAGAAAAGAACGCGACTGGGTGCAGAAGGGATTTAGGTCCTTGTCTCTGAGAAAGCACTGCCCCAACCGCTATCTCTGAGGCATCGACTTCCAAGATGTATGGCAGGGTCGAGTGGGGGTGCTTTAGAACTGAAGCTGAGATAAACAAGTCTTTCAAAGTTGTAAAGGCCGCTTGAGCTTCAGGAGTCCACTCGAACTTTAGGCCCTGCTTGGTCAACCCTATGATGGGGGAAATGATGTTAGAAAACCCCCTTATGAACTTCCTGTAAAAGTTTGCGAAGCCCAAAAACTGTTGGATACCCTTCCTGTCAGTAGGAGTGGGCCAGTCCCGGATGGCAGAAACCTTCTGGGGGTCCATTTTAATGCCTTCCACCGATATGATCAGACCAAGGAACTGGATACTTCGTTGCTCGAAGATACACTTTTCTGGTTTGGCGTATAAACCGTGAAGTCGGTGTCGCGATAAAACGTTTCTAATGTGTTCCCGATGTTCAGCTAGGGAGGAGGAAAAGATCAGAATATCATCCAGGTAGATAATAATAAATACATCAAGATAGTCTCTGAAAATGTCATTCACGAAGTGTTGGAACGTGGCAGGGGCATTGCAAAGACCAAAAGGCATAACCAAATATTCGAAATGCCCGAAACGTGTGCGAAAGGCGGTCTTCCACTCATCTCCACTCCGAATGCGAACGAGATTGTAGGCACCCCGAAGATCCAACTTGGAGAACACTACAGCTGACCCCAGTCTTTGGAACAATTCGGGCACAAAAGGCAGAGGATATCGGTTCTTGATGGTGATCTTATTAAGTGTCCAATAATCAACACAAGGACGTAGAGAGTGATCTTTCTTCTCTACAAAGAAGATTCCCGCACCCGCCGGGGAGGTGGAGGGTCGGATGAATTCCCTTTCTAGGTTGTCATCCAGGTAAGTCCTCAAGGTCCCTAATTCCGTTTCTGACAATGGAAAAATTCTTCCAAAAGGAATCTCCGCTCCGGGAAGCAGTTCTATCGGGCAGTCGTACGGCCTATGTGAAGGTAGGGTTTCTGCACCCTTTTTTTACTAAAAACATCCATGAAGCTGTGGTAGACTTCAGGTACAGCTTGACGGATCTCAGCATCTACTTCCAGGCAAAGTAGAGAAGAAGGGGCTTCATTGACTCCCGGTAGACAATGCTGAAGACAGTAAGGTGAGAGAAATTCCATCTTCCCCAAAATCCAATCGATTCGTGGATTATGAGCTCTCAGCAAGGGCATATGATGGGAAATAGAGGAGACTTGATGACATCTAAGCACAGTAACTCCTGGTGAGTCCCGGCAATGGTGGTAAGCAAAGGTAAAGTCTCCTGAGTTACCGGCCCAGATTTAAGGGTAGAGCCATCGGCCAAATACACAGAAAGTCCTTTTGCCCTAGGCCAAAGGGGAATGTCATATTTTAAAGCAAAGGACAAGTCCATGAAGCCACTACAAGCCCCTAAATCAATTATTGCGTTGGTTCGAATATTCCCTCCTGGGAGCTGCAAGAGAATAGGAACAGCCAGATGAGTAACACTGTTCAGCAAAACGGGAGTAAGAGCAGGAGAAATGGAAAAGCACTTACGAAGCTTTACAGGGCAAGTGCGCACAAAATGTCCCGGTTCTCCACAATACAGGCAAAGGTTACCAGCCCGACGGTGTTGACGTTCTTCAGGTGTCAAAGAAGGTCGAAGCAAACCCAGCTGCATAGGTTCTGGAGTATCCAGGGCGGCCATAGCAGGAGCAAAAGAGGCAGAATGGGGGGAACTAGGCACTCGTGGCAACATCCAGACAGGACGAGAGGTTGCAGAGGAACGTTCCATGCGACGCTCTCTTAGGGTCTGTCTATCTGAATAGACAGGTCTATGAGGGCTTCCAAAGTCTCAGGGGTGCCCACTCGGGCCAGTTCATCTTTCAAGGACTCTGAAAGACCCATACAAAACTGGTACCGTAAAGCAGCATTATTCCAGTTTGTGTCGGAACTCCAGTGTCTGAATTCCGACACGTAGTCCTCCACGGGTCTGCGGCCTTGCTGCAGCGCATGCAAAGCTGCCTCTGCGGTGGTGGTTAGCTGTGGATCCTCATACAACCGGGATATGGCCTAAAAGAAGGTGCTCAAGGTATCCAGAGAGGGATCCTTCTTTTCCAGGAGACGATGAGCCCAGGCCTGGGGTTCACCTGCCAGCAGAGAAATGACAAACCCCACCTTGGTAGCCTCAAGAGAAAAGGTCCTTGGTTGCAAGGCAAAGAAAAGTTCACAGGAATTGCGGAATGCCCTGAATTTACCCCGGTTGCCAGAGAATCTTTCAGGTGTGGGAACCCTGGGTTCTGGCGGCAACATCACCATCGAAGGTGCAGCAGTAGTCCCAGAAACAGCAGGTGTAGATGCAGACAGGGCTTGGACACGTTCCTCCAGCTGACTATAGCCCTCCTGCAGGCTCTTCACCGCCTGAGTAAGTCCAGCAAGGTGGCAGCAGAGCTCGTCCATAGGAGAGGCTCCCTGCGTGGGCTCGGACATGGCTGTCCAGTACTGTCACGTACCTGGTATAGGAGCCCAGAATGCAGGGAGCGGCCTCTCGTAAGCCTCTGGCTCGAGAACCCCTGGTAGTGAAGACAGGGACTCAAGAGTTCCGAGGGCACAAGTGCCAAGCAGGTGTAGGACTGGTCCGGACCTTTGGAGAAGCCGAAGTACCACAGGAGCGCAGGATCAGCAGGCAGCAGGAGATGCACGGGAACTTGGCAGGGACACTGGAGTGGCCGACAGCGAGGGGGTGTCCTGTAGTACGGCAGAGGACTGGAACAGCAGGTGGCAGAAGGCACTCAGCAGTCAGGCTGGGACAGCAGGTGGCAGAAGGCACTCAGCAGTCAGGCTGGAACAGCAGGTGGCAGCAGGCACTCAGCAGTCAAGCTGGAACAGCAGGTGGCAGCAGGCACTCAGCAGTCAGGCTGGAACAGCGAGAGGCAGAAGGGTAGTTGAGGTACAAGCCGGGTCAGTAACAGACGGGCAGCAACAGTTCCAAGGAAGAGGCAAAAGCGTAGTTGGACAAGCCGAGGGTCGGAGGCAGGCAGCAAACAGACGTCGTCAGGAACAGGCCGGGTAAACAGGAATCAAGGTCAACTAGGTAGCAGATAGCAGGATCACAGGACACGCTGTAGACTGGACAGCAAGGAGGCACAGTGACAGATTCCCTTAAGTAGCCTTCTGGGCGGCAAAAATGGTCGCATGGCGCGTCTGCGCACACCCGCGTGTAACCGTGCGCCCGTTTGTGACCTCGCGCACCCGCGTGCGCCCGTTCGTATCATGGCACACCCGCGTGCACCCGTTCATGTCATAACGCACGTTCGCGCTAATGCGCGCCCTTGGATACCAGTTAGTTCTTAGCATGGGAATTCTGCGGGCAGGTCTCCCATATACCACTGGATTATCGGGACGACAATGACAGGGATATTCTTTGGATCTGACCCCTGGAATCATATGGTATGGTGCCTGAAGCCGAGGGAGCTGAGCCAATACATCTATAAGGGAGCAGATCTATACGCATATTACCCCTGAAGGGGTGTAAATATCTGGTGACTGGGGACCCTTGTGGGGGAGCACTCGAGTCACCTGAAGATTGTATGAGCACGAAAGTCACTTTATGAATTTTTTGCTGGACTTTTTGCACATTTAAGAACTACGTTTTGTGGACCCTGTTTGTTCTTGTTTTTTAATTTTTTATTTTTTCATCTTTTGCACATAAACTGTTGCACATATATTTTATATACTTTTTGTTTGGGTCCTACCTGATCTATAGTTTTTTGGTCTTTTGTTTTTTTAGACAGTCTTTGACCTTTTCTGAGTTTAAGATAGGCTGTACAATTTGCATATGAATGCTAGTTATTGTATATTGCACTGTATAGCACGTATATGGTACACAATTTTTAGATAGAGCACGATTGGCACTTTACAATTGCAAACAAGCAACCATATATAATTGGTACTACACTATACACTATTGGAGATATAGAGATATAGAGTTTAATAGCGTATAGCCTAGTATGCGCATCTCCCTGCTAGGCTGGTAAATCTGATGCCCTAAAAATTCACAGAGGGTTCACTTGCAATTTTCTGGGAATTACGCTCACATTACTGATATCTGAAGTCTTTTTTAGAGAAAGTACATATATGCTTGTATAACAGGTTCTTGGGTCCCTACATTGTTTGCTGGATACCAAATCTTTAGCCCCATGTGCTTTCTATTGGAAATACCTGGGGTATAATAGTAAGACATAGGCCCACATACTAGGTAGCGCTATTAACCCCATCCTAGTATATAAAAAATTCTTCTTTGTAAGACTCCGGGCAGGGAGTTTTATTTTTAGGGGAGGCTGCAACAGAGTGTCAACCTATGCGCGGCTTTTTGTAAATAACTAAAAACCTCAAAAATATATGTTGGGGTGTTTGCTTTACAAAATGGGGTCATTTTTTGGGCTTTACATTGTCCTGGTGCTCCAGGGCCTTCAAAAGTTTAATACTTGCCGACTGGCTCACGCGGATATACGTCTGCAGAAGGGTACGTACAGGCATATTAACATACTCTTAAGATGCGGCATAGTGGGTGCACCCACCCGCCACGAGCTTCGTGAGTGTGATCGCAGGTCCCGCGGACTCTATGTCCGCGGGGGTTCCCACGATCATCTCACAGAGAGGAAGAATGGGAAAATGCTGATGAAAACCTAGCATTTCCCCATTCATCCTAGTGACAGAAAACTGATCACAGCTTCCCGTGATCGGGAGCAGTGATCAGTGTCGTGTCACACTTAGCCCATATCCCCCCTACAGTAAGAACACATACCTAGGACACACTTAACCCCTGCAGTGCCCCCTACTGGTTAACCCCTTCACTGCCAGTCACATTTACACAGTAATCAGTGCATTTTTAATCGCATTGATCGCTGTATAAATGTGAATAATCCCAAAATAGCGCCAAAAGTGTCCGATCTGTCCACCATAATGTCACAGTCATGATAAAGATCGCAGATCCCCACCATTACTAGTAAAAAGTTATTAATAAAGATGCCATAAAACTATCCCCTTTTTTGTAGACTCTAACTTTTGTGCAAACCAATCGATAAACGCTTATTGCGATTTTTTTTTTTTTTTTTAAATATGTAGAAGAATACATATCGGCCTAAACTGAGGAAAAAAAAGTTTTTTTATATATTTTTGGGGGATATTTATTATAGCAAAAAGTGAAAAATATTGCGTTTTTTTTCAAAATTGTCGCTCTTTTTTTGGTTTATGGCGCAAAAAATAAAAACCACAGAGGTGATCAAATGCCACCAAAAGAAAGCTCTATTTGTGGGGGAAAAAAGGATATCAATTTTGTTTGGGAACCTCATCGCATGACCGTGCAATTGTCAGTTAAAGCGATGCAGTGCCAAATCGCAAAAAACGCTCTGGTCCTTGGCCAGCCAAATGGTCGGGGCTGAATTGTTTAAGAGCTAGTCAAGAAATTAAATGGGAAATTTATGCTCCTAGAAAGCCTGGCGGTGCTCCCTGCACGTTGGGCCTCTCTATGTAGCCAGGCTGGGAAAAAGTCTCTCACATGTGGTATCGCCATACTCAGGAGGAGTAGTAGAATTTATTTTGGGATGTCATTTGTGGTATGCATATGCTATGTGTGAGAAATAACTTGTTATAACAATTTTGTGGAAAAAAAAGAAAGAAAAATCTTAATACTGCAAGGAATTGTGGGAAAAATTTACAACTTCAAAAAACTCACCATGCCTCTTACTAAATACCTTGGAATGTCTACTCTCCAAAAAGGGGTCATTTTGAGGGGTATTTGTACTTTCCTGGCTTGTTAGGGTCTCAAGAAATGAGATAGGCCCTCAGTACATCAGGTGTGATCAATTTTCAGAGATTGGCACCATAGTTTGTAGACTCTATAACTTTCACAAAGACCAAATAATATACACTTATTTTGGTTATTTTTACACAAATGTTTTGCCATTTGTTTGTATATTAAGCTGAATGGGTTGTTTTATAAGGTGTTCATTTACAATCACTTTAAAGCAGGGGTCAAGTCCTGGGGAAAAAAGTGTGGGAACTCCCACCCAAGATCCACTCGCCCACCAAAAAAAATAAAAAATGATACGCTCATATGCACGAACGCTTCAAAAGTGGTATTTTTCATCCAATTTTCATATTGTGTGTATGAAGCTTAACTGTTAGTATATTAAAAAAAAACAATCCTCAAACATAAATACAGTAATTCTCTGAATAATCAGCATTCATTCAATTGTGCTTCCATGCAAATGTGAACATCATGTTCTGATCTTTATTGGGGAATTTTATTTTGTATATAGAGTGTTTATGTGGTGAGTTTACACTTTTCATTGAACAGAGTTTGGATAACACAGGGTTAAATGGAAAGGTCATAAATTAACTGCACATTATCTGGACAGAATGCTTGGGGAGATTGTGATGTGTTCCTGCTTAGGACTCGGAGATGTATGTTAGCTTGGGGGGCTGCAAACTCTGCAGGGCTCCAACACACACTCGCTGCTATTCCAACCCTTCACATATTTACACATAAACTTCCCTCCTGGCATTAAACTTTGCCAGGTATTGTGCTCAGCTTACCACCCCAAACTGATGTTTCTCCCTCAGCTCACCTCTCTCCCTGCATGTCCTGTGAGCAGAATGGCTGATCTACCCGTCAGCTAGACCTGATCTACCCGTCAGCTAGCTGTGATTGACAGGTAGATCGAAGCGGAAGCTGTCATGGGGTCCCTACTGGCAATGCCTGAATGATCAGGTGTGTGGCACTTACTATTGTGAGCTGTGTTGGCAGCTGCTGGTGTAGCACCTGCCACACAACTTGCATACTTCAAAGTTTTGCAGGACATGGCTGCTAACGGGAACTGAGTTCCTGTTGTGGAAAAAGTACAGGAACTCTGTTCCCATGCGTTCCCGCAGGACTTGAGCCCTGCTTTAAAGCATTTCAGTCTTTTTTTTTGTGTGTGTGTGCATGCAGTTGATGCTAATGGCGTGAAACTGGTTGTGTGGATCATAGTGGGCAAGGTACTTTTTAATTTTTCCAGTACTATTATTTTGTACTAATTTTACAACTGCACTATGCATCTATTGCACATTAACCCTTTCCCGCCGAGCGTACGCAGATATGCTTACTCGGCTTCCGGGGGTTATACCGGGATGATGCCCGCACCTGCAGGCATCATCCCGGTACCGTTTTTTGCAGCGGGCGATTGGCTATCCAGGCATAACAACCGATGCGGCTAAAAGCCGCTCGGCTGTTATGCCGGAGGAGCGGGAGGGGACGTCCCCCCCTCCCGCCACCTCTCGCCGCTGTTACCGGTGCTCCCGCTCGATCGGGAGCACCGATCAGTGATCCGACGCCTCCGGCTGCTGCGGAGGAACTGGAACTAAGCCATAATCGGCTTCGTTCCAGTCTCCTCATCGTAAACACGGAAGCGATGTCATGACGTCACTTCCCATTTACTCGGCTGCCAATGGCGCCGGTTTTAAAAAAATATCCGGTATTCAGAATCGCCGTTTTCGGCGATCTGAATACATTGAAGTGTAAAGGAGGGGTGGGGGGTCTTTTAGACCCCTGATCCCTCCATAAAGAGGACCTGTCACCACCTATTACTGTCACAAGGGATGTTTACATTCCTTGTGACAGCAATAAAAGTGATCAATTTTTTTTTTTTTTTAAACAATTTAGTCATTTTAAAATAAATAAAATAAATAAAACATTTTTTTTTAAAGCGCCCGCCGTCCCCGCGAGCTCGCGAAGCAAAGAAAACGCATACGGAAGTTGCGCCCGCGTATGTAAACGGTGTTCAAATCACACATGTGAGGTATCGCCGCGATCGTCAGAGCGAGAGCAATAATTCTAGCACTAGACCTCCTCTGTAACGCTAACCTGGTAACCGTAAAAAAAATTTAAAGCGTCGCCTATTGAGATTTTTAGGTACCGTACTTTGTCGTCAATCTACAAGTGCGCGCAATTATGAAGTGTGACATGTTTGGTATCTATTTACTCGGCGTAACATTATCTTTCACATTACGCAAAAAAATTGGGCTAATCTTACTGTTTTTTTTTTTTTTTATTCATGAAAGTGTCCCTTTTCCCAAAAAGTTGCGTTTAAAACACCACTGCGCAAATACCGTGTGACATAAATTTATTGCAACAATCGCCGTTTTATTCTCTAGAGTCTCTGCTAAAAATATATATATATATAATGTTTGGGGGTTCCAAGTAATTTTCTAGCAAAAAATATGGATTTTAACTTGTAAACACCAAATTCCAAAAAGAGGCTTAGTCATGAAAGGGTTAAATTATAAAAGCACAGCCAAATTCATCTGGTTAAATGCTGCAATTAAAAGCATGTGTAGCCACCCTGCCCTAAGCAGATGTGTCTATTTAAATGTATTGGTGTTAAAGTGGTTGTAAAGGATGAAGGGTTTTTTTAAAAAAAAAAAAAACCTTCAGTGTGCA
Organism: Lithobates pipiens; assembly: GCF_037356315.1. Lineage (NCBI taxonomy): Eukaryota > Metazoa > Chordata > Amphibia > Anura > Ranidae > Lithobates > Lithobates pipiens. The sequence continues at coordinate 573,607,535 of NW_027507748.1, forward strand.
GCTCCCTCCTCAGCCCTCCATAATACTTGCCTAAGCCCGATCTTGATCCAGCGCCATGCACAAGACCCGAGGCTCTCCTGGTTCTTTCTCTGCTAAATGGTTGAGATGCAGCAGCAGAGAGCATGCACAAGTGCCCCCAACAGCAAGCAGCTTGCTATGGGGGCACTCAGCAGGGGGTAGGAGCCCAGGGCGCTGGTGGGGGACCCAAGAAAGAGGAGGATCAGGGCTACTCTGTGAAAAACCACTACACAGAGCAGGTAATTATAAAAAAAAAAAATTTAGTTTTTTTTTTAACATTTTTTTTCTTTACACTCACTTTACAATGCAGTCAGCTTAGCTGAATTGATAGTTCAGCTTTCTTATGCCGCGTACACACGAGCGGACTTTTCAACATCCAAAGTCCGACGGACTGATTCCGTCAGACTATTCGATCGTGTGTGGGCTGCAACGGACTTTTGATTCGCCAAAGTCTGACGGACTTTAGAATATGGAACATGCTTCAAATTTTTCCGACGGAACTCCGCTGGACCCGGTTCTTCGAAAAATTCGCTCGTGTGTATGCTATTCCGACGGACTAAAACCGACGCTAGGGCAGCTATTGGCTACTGGCTATGAACTTCCTTATTCGAGTCGAGTCGTACGTCATCACGCTCGAATCCGTCGGAGTTTAGTGTGATTGTGTGTGGCCAAGTCCGCTCAGTCGAAAAGTCCGTCAGAACTCTGTCGGAAATCTGGCAGAACTCCGGCAGAACTCCTTCGGAAGTCTGTCGGACATAAGTCCTCTCGTGTGTACGGGGCTTTAGATTTCTCCTAGGCTCTGGTTACTGTTAGTTCCCACCTGCACAAATTGTTCCACTGTTTCTGAGGACTACATCATGATGCTAGCCCACCCTATCCCACTAGCCTTTGGGGGTGGGGGGGGTTCTACATGTGCATAAATAACCATTGAGCCTATAATTCAGAAGAAGGTAATACAGCTAAACTCAGGCGCTTTGTACCAACATACATATTTGTGAAGTGTTCACTTTGGAATGTTTTATTAAGTGAAAGCGTAGATAAACACCACTTATATGTTCGCAATATCTACAAAGGGGGGGTAGGTCGTGGAGGCGAGGAACAGAACATCTGCTACTCTATTATGAATTCAGGTACTTTATTAAAGGTGGTAACACTGTAATGGTCCACGGATTTATTTATAGAGCTCTTTGATTTCTCTGTACATTTTAGCAGTATTTTATTTTATAAAAATATCTGTTCTTGTTTTAAAGTGGTATTAAAACTTTGTTTTGTTTTTTGTTTTTAAATAACAAACATGTTATACTTGTACTTTTGCACAGACCAGCTCCGATCATCTTCTTTTTGGGTCCCCTGCTGGTGCTCATGGCCCTTCCCTTTGAGCAGTGCCCCCAGAGAGAGCCACTTGCCCAGAGGGCACCACTGTGAGCTTGCTCCCAAGCTGCTGATCTATGCGTTCATATGACACAGAGCCATGCCTCAGCACCACCCCTCGCTCTCCCCTCATTGGCTCACTGGTTGTGATTTGACAACAGTGGGAGCCAATGGGCTCCCGCTGCTGTCTCAGCCAGGGAAGAAGAGTCCTGGGACAGTGGAGGCTATCATGAACATTGAGGGGAATGGGGGCGCTGCACACAGAAGGTTTTTTACCTTCATGCATAGAATTTGTAGGTAAAAAACCTTCAGCCTTTAGAACCACTATAACTGTAGGTTAAACAGCACCATCTAATGCTTTAATGCATACAGAATAACAAAAGTTAGCATTAGCAGTTGGACCAAGTGCATTTAAACAGTCCATTTTTTAGTTACTGAAAGAATACATTAGAGCTGCAACTAACAATTAATTTGTCTGTCGACTGTCGATTATTTTTTCGATTAGTCAACGACTATCCGATTATTTATTTTTAAATTAATCTAGTGTTTTTTTTTTTTGATTGGCTAATTAATCATTTGGATAACCTTACAAAAAATAAGTACATAAGGGGGAGGGTGTGTGGGGACAGTGTCAGTGTGTTTTGTTTTATTATTATTATTATTATTTTCTATTTATTGCAATTTTTTTATCAGCCCTGTTGGGGGGGCTATGGTGAGATATCAGGGGACTTAACATACCTCTGACATCTCCCATTTGAGACAGGGAAAGGGACTGGAGACAGATTCCCCAGGCCCTTTCTCTTCAGCCTCTGCTGCACTGATAATGAATGGAGAGAAGACAGTGGCTTCTCTCTATTCATTAATTGAGACATCGTAATCACAGGCGGTTACAATGTTTCAGTTATGTGAATGGACAGAAGCAGTGGTTACTGACTCTGTCCATTCTGAAAACAAAGGAGCCTGTTTTACAGGGTACGGCAGAGTATGGGCTGGCAGGGTACGGCAGGGTATGGGCTGGCAGGGTATGGGCTGGCAGGGTACGGCAAGGTATTGGTTGGCAGGGTACAGCAGAGTATTGGCAGGGTATGGGCTGGCAGGGTATGGTAGAGTATGGGCTGGCAGGGTATGGTAGAGTATGGGCAGGTAGGGTATGGCAGAGTATGGGCAGGCAGGGTATTGCTGGGTACTTCAGGGTATGAAGGGATGGCTGCTTCCATCCGATCTCTCCTCTCCACTGTACAGATTAGTACAGAGAAGGGAGAGAGGAACCGGCGTCATGACATGACGCCGTTTGTTTACAAGTGATCGCTCCGTCGGAGCAATCACAGTGTAAACAGCCTGGGTGTAGAAAGATGGCCGCCGCTTCGGAGCTAGGCCAAAGCCGCAGCCTTTCCTAAGGCCGAGACCGTGGAGCGCTCCGCAGATCGCGGCATGTGCCGATCCGAGCAGGGTGACCCGTTTGGATCGCGGATCGGTAACGATCCATTGCACCCCTAGGGACAGCGGCACAGAGGGTGAGAAGAGAGGGGGATGGCGGCACGGAGGGGGAGAGGAGAGGGGGACGGCAGCACGGAGGAGAGCTACTGAGAGATACTGACGCATCGACGCCCTGCACGCACGTCGATGTATTTTTGTAGTCTACGTAATCTATTACGTCGACTCGTCGTGGCAGCTCTAGAATACATAGAGTAAACTAAAACTGTCTGGGAAAGATAAAGAACATGCAGGCGGATTTCCTTTTTATAGAAAACTCAGTGTCAAAGTGGAGGACATTCTTCCATGGTGTTTCATTTATGCACACCTGTGTTTGTGCTGGAAGTTTGCTCGTTACCAGAGCAGAGACGGAGCTGCCCCTGACAGCTCCTGGTCTCACACCTACATGATCAAAGTGATAGCCTGTGATTTGCTGTTACAGTGATCTCTCCTTATAAAATGCACCCCATGTACTCTCTTTCTCCCATGAATGGAGAAAAGGGTATGTTTATGTTTTCTATATTTTACTCCTAGCTAGAAGAGAAGAAGAATAAAAAAAAAAAAAAAAAAAAATATATATATATATATATATATATATATATATATAATAAAATAGCTAGGTTATCTTGATCAAGGTTAAGGTCAGGGTATTTAACCCCTTCCCGCCGAGCGTACGCAGTTGTGCGTACTCGGCTTTCCGGGGGGTATACCGGGATGATGCCCGCACCTGCAGGCATCATCCCGGTACAGTTTTGTTCAGCGGGCGATTGGCTATCCAGCCATAACAACCGATGTGGCTAAAAGCCGCTTGCCTGTTATGCCGGAGGAGCGGGAGGGGACGTCCCCCCCTCCTGCCGCCTCCCGCCGCTGTTACCGGTGCTCCCGCTCGATCGTGCGATGCGATGGTGCGATGCCGCTGGGGAGGAACTGGAATGAAGCCGTAATCGGCTTCGTTCCAGTCTCCTCATAGTAAACACGGAAGCGACATCATGACGTCACTTCCCGTTTACTCCGCTGCCAATGGCGCCGGTTTAAAAAAAATATCCGGTATTCAGAATCGCCATTTTTGGCGATCTGAATACACTGAAGTGTAAAGGAGGGGTGGGGGGTCTTTTAGACCCCCGATCCCTCCATAAAGAGTACCTGTCACCGCCTATTACTGTCACAAGGGATGTTTACATTCCTTGTGACAGCAATAAAAGTGATCAAATTTTTAATTTTTTTTTAAACAATTTAGTCATTTTAAAATAAATAAAATAAATAAAAAAATAAAAAAAATTTTTTAAAGCGCCCGCCGTCCCCGCGAGCTCGCGAAGCAAAGAAAACGCATACGGAAGTCGCGCCCGCATATGTAAACGGTGTTCAAATCACACATGTGAGGTATCGCCGCGATCGTCAAAGCGAGAGCAATAATTCTAGCACTAGACCTCCTCTTTATCGCTAACCTGGTAACCATAAAAAATGTTTAAAGTGTCGCCTATTGAGATTTTTAGGTACCGTACTTTGTCGTCAATCCACAAGTGCGTGCAAATATAAAGTGTGACATGTTTGGTATCTATTTACTCGGCGTAACACTATCTTTCACATTATGCAAAAAAAATGGGATAATTTTACTGTTTTGTTTTTTTTTAATTCATGAAAGTGTCCCTTTTCCCAAAAAGTTGCATTTAAAACACCGCTGCGCAAATACCGTGTGACATAAAATATTGCAACAATCGCCGTTTTATTCTCTAGAGTCTCTGTTAAAAAAATATATATAATGTTTGGGGGTTCCAAGTAATTTTCTAGCAAAAAATATGGATTTTAACTTGTAAACACCAAATTCCAAAAATAGGCTTAGTCATGAAAGGGTTAAGATAGGATTAGAAAGAAGCAAAATGCACACTATTGACTTATGGCTCTACTATGGGTACAAACAACAAAAAATATAAAAATGTGTGGTAACGTGTATATATATATATATTGGAGGGTGGGGGATGGTGCTGGGTCATGGTAATGGCAAGAAATATACAGCTAAAGTTTAATTTTTTTTTTTTACTATTTTAGTCCACCAGATGCAGGCCCAATCTACCCTGAAACAGCTGAAACAATAAAGTCAAATTCAATAGGAAACACCTGTCGCATTAATATAAATATTTGCATATCAATTTATCCAGTGAAAGTGCTTATACATTCATTCTGTGCAAATGGGGCAAAGAATATGCTGTTTTCCATTGATTTAAAGTGAAAAATACCAGATTTGGCTACTTGATGGCTCTAAGTATCATAGGACATTCCACCATTTAGTGGCCAAACCTGGTACTTTTTATTTTAAATCAATAAAAGAGATTCTACCTGTACAGAAAATAGCCCAATATACAATGGGTACAGAAAGTATTCAGACCCCCTTACATTTTTCACTCTTTGTTATATTGCAGCCATTTGCTAAAATCAGAGTTCATTTTTTTCCCTCATTAATATACACACAGCACCCCATATTGACAGAAAAACACAGAATTGTTGACATTTTTGCAGATTTATTAAAAAAGGAAAAACTGAAATATCACATGGTCTTAAATATTGAGACCCTTTGCTATGACACTCATATATTTAACTCAGACGCTGTCCATTTCTTCTGATCATCCTTGAGATGGTTCTACGCCTTCATTTGAGTCCAGCTGTGTTTGATTATACTGATTGGACTTGATTAGGAAAGCCGCACACCTGTCTATATAAGCCCTTGTACACACGGTCGGAGATTCCGCCGGAATGTTCCCTATTGGACCGCTTTGTCGGATATTCCGACTGTGTGTGGTCTGCATCGAACTGTTTCCATCGGAATATCCGATGGACAAAGTGCCACGCATGCTCAGATCAAATTCCTAGACCAAAGCTATTGGGTACTAGCCTGAACGTAGTCCCGTCGTAATGAAATAACGTCATCACGTTATGTACAATCGGATTTTCCGACAACTTAGTCCGACCGTGTGTATGCAACATCACTTCCGGACGTCTTCCGGAATTAATCCATCGGAATTACTCCGACGGATTTGGTTGTCGGAATCTCCGACCGTGTGTACAAGGGCTTAGACCTTACAGCTCACAGTGCATGTCAGAGCAAATGAGAGTCATCAGGTCAAAGGAACTGCCTGAAGAGCTTAGAGACAGAATTGTGGCATGGCACAGATCTGGCCAAGGTTACAAAAAAAATTCTGCTGCACTTAAGAAAAAAAGAGCACAGTGGCCTCCATAATCCTTAAATAGAAGACGTTTGGGATGACCAGAACCCTTCCTAGAGCTGGCCGTCTGGCCAAACTGAGCTATCGGGGGAGAAGAGCTGAGATGAGAGTGAGAGAGGTAAAGAAGAACCCAAAGATCACTGTGGCTGAGCTCCAGCGATGCAGTTGGGAGATGGGAGAAAGTTGTAGAAAGTCAACCATCGCTGCAGCCCTCCACCAGTCAGGGCTTTATGGCAGAGTGGCCCGAAGGAAGCCTCTCCTCAGTGTAAGTCACATGAAAGCCCACATGGAGTTTGCTAAAAAAAAAAAACACCTGAAGGACTCCAAGATGGTGAGAAATAAGATTCTCTGGTCTGATGAGACCAAGATAGAACTTTTTGGCCTTAATTCTAAGTGGTATGTGTGGAGAAAACCAGGCACTGCTCATCACCTCTCCAATACAGTCCCAACAGTGAAGCATGGTGGTGGCAGCATCATGCTGTAGGGGTGTTTTTCAGCTGCAGGGACAGGACGATTGAAATTGAGGGAAAGATGAATGCGGCCAAGTACAGGGATATCCTGGACGAAAACCTTCTCCAGAGTGCTCAGGACCTCAGACTGGGCCAAAGATTTACCTTCCAACAAGACAATGACCTTAAGCACACAGCTAAAATAACGAAGGAGTGGCTTCACAACAACTCCCTGACTGTTCTTGAATGGCCCAGCCAGAGCCCTGACTTAAACCCAATTGAGCAACTCTGGAGAGACCTAATAATGGCTGTCCACCAACGTTTACCATCCAACGGGACAGAACTGGAGAGGATCTGCAAGGAGGAATGGCAGAGGATCCCCAAATCCAGGTGTGAAAAACTTGTTGCATCTTTCCCAAAAAAGACTAATGGCTGCATTAGATCAAAAGGGTGGTTCTACTAAGTACTGAGCAAAGGGTCGGAATATAATATTTAGGACCATGTAATATATATATATATATATATATATATATATATATATATATATATGTGTGTATATGTGTGTGTGTGTGTGTGTATATATATATTTTTTGTCCCATTCACACAGAATGAATGCTGGTGCACTTTCACTAGGTGATCTTTTTTTATAAACACACCACTGTGTTCAGGGATTCAGGTTTGTTTTACCTTCCATCACAAAAGGGTTACATCCTTAACCACTTGACCACTGGGCACTTAGACACCCTTAATAACCAGACCAATTTTCAGCTTTTGGTGCTCTCACATTTTGAATGACAATTACTCAGTCATGCAACACTGGACCTATATAACATTTTTGTCCTTTTTTTCACACAAATAGAGCTTTCTTTTGGTGGTATTTAATCACCTCTCAGTTTTTTATTTTTTGTGCTATAAAAGAAAAAAGACCGAAAATTCAGCGAAAAAATAAATTTTTCTTTGTTTCTGTTATAAAATTTAGCAGATTAGTAATTTTTTCTTCATAAATTTTGGCCAAAATTTATACTACTACATATCTTTGGTAAAAATAAGTATAAATTGGTGGATATTATTTGGTCTTTGTGAAAGTTATAGAGTCCACAAGCTATGGTGCCAATATCTGAAAATTGATCACACCTGAAGTACTGACGGCCTATTTCAATTCTTGAGACCCTAACATGCCAGAAAAGTACAAATACCCCCCAAATGACCCCTTTTTTGGAAGAAGACATTCCAATGTATTTAGTAAGAGGCATGATGAGTTTTTTGAAGTTGTAATTTTTTCCCACAATTCTTTGCAACATCAAGATTTTTTTTCCTTTTTTTTTTTTTTCCACAAAATTGTCATATTATCAGGTTATTTCTCACACACAACATATGCATACCACAAATTACACCCCAAAACACATTCTGCTATTACTCCCGAGTATGGCGATACCACATGTGTGAGACTTTTACACAGTGTGGCCACATACAGAGGCACAAAATGCAGGGAGCGCCATCAGGTGTTCTGGAGCACCCAGGACAATTATGACATTTCTCTCCTACATGTAAAAATCATCATTTATTTGCTAAAAAATTACAGAGAACCCCAAAACATTATATATTTTTTTTAGCAAAGACCCTGGAGAATACAATGGTGGTCGTTGCAAATTTTTATCTCACACGGTATTTGCGCAGCAATTTTTCGAACGCGTTTTTTTGGGGGAAAAAATTGTTTTGTGCTTAAAAAAACAAACAAAAAAAACAATCAAGTTAGCCCAATTTTTGCATAAAGTGAAAGATGAAGTTATGCTGAGTAAATAGATACCTAACATGTCACTCTTCAAAATTGCACATGCCCGTGGAATGGCGCCAAACGTCGTTAATTAAAAAATCCCCATAGGCGACGCGTTAAATTTTTTTTACTGGTTACATGTTTTGAGTTGCAGAGGAGGTCTAGGGCTAGAATTATTGCTCTCGCTCTAACGTTCGCGGCGATACCTCACATGTGTGGTTTGAACACCGTTTTCATATGTGGGCGGGGCTTACGTATGCGTTCGCTTCTGCATGTGAGCACATGGGGACAGGGGCGCTTTAAATTTTTTTTTTTTTTATTGTTCATTTTACTTTATTTATTTTAGTTTGACATTTTTTTCCCCAAAAATACATTTTTGATCACTTTTATTCCTATTACAAGGAATGTAAACATCCCTTGTAATAGGAATATGGGGTGACAGGTCCTCTTTACAGTGAAATCTGGGGGTCAATATGACCCCACATCTCACCTCTAGGCTGGGAATCCTGAAATAAAAAAAATAAAAAAAAGATTCTGGCTTTGATCGTACTTGCGAGTTGGTAGAAGGGCGGTGAGGGGTGGGGGGGCGTCTATGGCTGGGTATTGCAGGGTATCACCGAGTATGGCTGGGTATCTCCGAGTATGGCTGGGTATGGCAATTTATGGCAGGGTATTGCAGAGTATTGGCAGGGTATTGCAGAGTATTGGCGGGGTATTGCAGAGTATTGGCGGGGTATTGCAGAGTATTGGCGGGGTATTGCAGAGTATTGGCGGGGTACTGCAGAGTATTGGCGGGGTACTGCAGAGTATTGGCGGGGTACTGCAGAGTATTGCAGGGTATTGCAGAGTATTGGCAGGGAATTGAGGGGTTAAATACGGTGAGCAGCGATGTGGGCACTGCAGATGCAGCCCACAGCGCTGCTAACACCGATCTCTTTCCCCTCCGCTGTACCGATGGGTACAGAGAGGGGGAGGGAGGAACCGGCGTCATAACATGACGCCGGTTTGTTTACAAGTGATCACTCCGTCATTTGACGGATCGATCACGTGGTAAACGGCCGCGACGAGCGGCCGTTTACCGTGATCCGTGATGCGCCGGGTCCACTGGATGATCTGGAGAGCAGAATTCTGAGAGGCCGTTAATTAACGGCCTCTCAGAGTTAAACAACCGCCCTGAAGCCGTTAATCGGCAATTTTAGGTGATAACTGTCACAGGTGCCAGTGTGCTTACATCAATTCTCAATCTATTTTTAAAGTCTTTAAATGGCTGGTGCATAATTGATCACGTGTGCAGCTCCATAGTAACTGCAGATTTAAATAGAGGCAAAAATGGCACCGCCTTTGGCAAATAAAAGGATAGGAGGGTTTAGTTCCAGTTTAACCACTTGCCGACCGCTGCACACACATATACTTTGTCAGAATGTCTCGTACAGGTAAATGGGCATACCTATACGTCCCTTTAATTTTGTCGCCCTGCGGGCACACGCACGTGCTGCAAGCCTGCGAGGGCGTGCCCAGGGGTCCCGCAAATTCGATGTTCGCAGGTGGTCCATGATCGTGAGATGGAGAGGCAGAACGGGGAGATGCCTATGTGACATGACAGGGATCTACTGCTGCCTGTCATCGGGAGCAGTGATCGCTGTCATGTCAGTGGTAGCCCATCCCTTCCACAGTTAGACTCACTCCCTAGGACACACTTAACCCCTTGATCGCCCCCTAGTGTTTAACCCCTTCCGTGCCAGTGTCATTTATACAGTAATCAGTGGCTATTTATGGCACTGATCGCTGTATAAGTGACTGGTCCAAAAATTGGTCCCAAAAGTGGCCAAAGTGTCCGATGTGTCCGCCATAATTTTGCAGGCCCGATAAAAATCGCAGATCACCGCCATTACTAGTAAAAAAAAATGACATAAATCTATCCCCTACTTGTAGACGCTATAGCTTTTGTACAAACCAATCAATATATACTTAGTGCAATTTTTTTATTTATTTTTTTACCAAAAATATGTAGGAGAATACATATCGGCCTAAACTGAGGGAAAAAAAAAATTTATATATTTTTGGGGGATATTTATTATAGCAAAAAGTAAAAAATAATGCTTTTTTTTTTTTTTTCAAAATTGTCGCTCTTTTTTTGTTAATAATAAAAAATAAAAACCGCAGAGGTGATCAAATACCACCAAAAGGAAGCTCTATTTTTGGGAAAAAACAGAAGTACATTTTCTTTGGGTACAGCGTCGCACGACCGCGCAATTGTCAGCTAAAGCGACGCAGTGCCGAATCGCAAATCGCTCTTTCAGGAAGGGGATAAATTCTTCTGGGGCTGAAGTGGTTAACCACTTAGAGACTTCGTTTTACTGCTACAGGGCGGCAGCTGTGCGCTGGATCACGTGTATATATATATATATATATATACTGGGTATACCCCTGGGTAGAGAGCACAAATGCGCCGCCGCTGGCTCACTCCCACTGTGGGAGTTTTTACTTATGCCATTTTTTTTATTTCTTTAGGTTACACCTATACCTCTTCCCCTAAGGATAAGATTTATCATGTCATTCATTTATTACCATTATGTATGCTTTCAACATGTCAGTTTGATTTTGGTGTTTTGGGTGAAAAAGGCTTTTTCCTTTCATCCATTTAAATGTTAATCTTCAGACTTTGGATGTTCACAGGTGTTTGCTTAATTGCTATCTTGTCATACACGTATTTTATTAATTTGTCTAATTGCTTGTGTGTGTGTGTGTATAGCTCTGTATGTATATTCTGCTCATTAGCTATGACTAAGCACCGTGTTCGGTGTGAAACATGTCAGCAGCTGTGCAATTAGTCTGTTTACCAGCCTAGATGCTATGATTTTAATTACATTTTTGAAATAAACTTGAATAATTCGGAGTGCGGCTATCCAGCTACATCTTTTTTACAAGTTTAATAGTTTGTTATAAAATTTTGCAAACAAGCTATTTTTCTCCTTCATTGAAATGCACTGATAGGCGGCACTGGTGGGCACTGATAGGCGGTGCTGGTGGGCACTGATAGGCGGCGCTGGTGGGCACTGATAGGCACAGTTAAGGCAGCACTAATAGGCACAGATAAGGTGGCACCGATAGGCACAAATAAGGTAGTACTGATGGGCACAGATAAGGCGGCACTGATGGGCAAAGATGGGCACAGATAAGGTGGCATGGATGGGTGGCACAGATGGGCGTCACTGATGGGCACTGGTACATGACACTGATTGGCACGGATATGTGGCACTGAGGTGCAGCACTGTGTGTGCGAGGCAGATTGTGGGCACTGATGGGTGGCACTGTGGGCACTGATGGGTGGCACTATGGGCACTAATTGGTGTCACTTTTTTCCATATTTTAGGTGGCACTGGCAGGGGGCAGGTGGGCACCTACTGCGCTGGCCCCAGCTCACCATGATCGGGACTGATGTCCCTCTCATGGCCGCCAGTGATCGGAAAAATAGCCGATTACCGGCTCTGTTGTAATCACATGATCAGCTGTCATTGGCTGACAGCTGATCACATGGTAAGGGGTCGGGATTGACCCCTTGCTCCGAACTCTCTCATAGACTTGCTGATCATGGAGCGCGCCACACGCGGCCCTCAGGGGGCGCGCAGGCCACTCGTGCACGGGACAACGTCAATAGATGTAGTCCCGGCAAAGCAGGTCCGCAGGTCCGCGCTGTAGCCGTCATTCGGCTATAGCACAGATCTCAAGTGGTTAATATATACAGTATATCACCATGCATGAGTTTAACTCAGGAACTGTATGTAGAACTCTTCTTATGCCGCGTACACACGATCGGACTATCCGGACCAGAGTCCGCTGGACAATTCGATCGTGTGTGGGCTCTAGCGGACTTTTTCTTCCCAAAAGTCCGGGTGGACTTAGAAATAAGACTTGCTTCAAAATTGTCCACCGGACTCGGCTTTTAGCGCACAATCCGTTCGTCTATGTGTTAGTCCGGCGGACTAAAATCGACGCTAGGGCAGCTATTGGCTATGAACTTCCTTATTCTACGTCATCACGTTCGAATCCACCGGACTTTTGAAGTGATCGTGTGTGGCCAAGTCCGTTCACTTGAAAGTCCGGCGGACCTCAGCTACAAAGTTCGTCGGATTGTCCGCCAGACTAAGTCCGCTGGATAGTCCGATCATGTGTACGCGGCATCAGTGTACATTGCTTATAATTGTATACTATATAAAATGTATATATTTCATTTCAAATGTTCAATGTTTCACTGATTTCCCTTTAAGTGACACTGCGAGTTGATGATAATCCCCATACATCAATTTTGTGACTAGAACATTATGTCCACGGATCTTATGACTAACCATTCTGAAGCCAGTGGATATTTAGAACAAGCACTGGACCCTAAAGTTAGTAAATTATACCCACAGCTGCCAACACAAATTACATGATTTAGAAATAGAGCAACCTAACCAACATCCTTAGAAAGCAGCCAAATCACATGAATATACTATCCACTATTACATGTACTTTCCAAGCTAATGCCTCAATCTCTAGGTATCCATAAAAAAATATAAGGCAACTGCTTAGTTGCAGTAACAAAGCACTATGTGAGGTCCGTGCCCCCCAACACTCAAATGTAGCCTATGTTCTGGGGCAGTCAGGGCTTCTTTAATAAGACAATCCAAAGGGTAACACTGATATGCAAGGATCAGTAACCTATAACGAGCACTTTGTGTAATTATACCACTTGTTTTAATGTTGTTTGCCTAAATATGCATTTTTTTAACTGCAAAACATCATTTTTTTTAATTTTATCAGGTATTGAATTTAAAATGGAGCTCCATACAAAAGGGGGAGTTCCACTTTAAGGACTCCCCTGCTCCTCTTGAACAATTTCCACTTTTGAGGAGAAGACTGCATCCACCATTCGTGATGCACAGTGGGTACCTGGCAGTGAAGTCGCAAGCTGTCACAGCCGGATGCCCATAGTGAAGATGCCAGTGACTGAAGACAACGGGTGAGAACGATTGGGGTGAGCATACCACTGGATAGTGAGAAAGGTGAGTGAGTGTTTTTTTTAAAGTAAGCAGCTACAGTTTTGTAGCTGCTGACTTTTTTATTCTTTTCACAGGTGGCTGGAACTCCATTTTAACCTTGCCATGTTCACCCACCTTTTCAACTCTTGTTTTATTACTAAGGGGATGTGTACATATATACGTTGATTCCTATATACAGTGGTGTGAAAAAGTGTTTGCCCCCTTCCTCATTTCCTGTTCCTTTGCATGTTTGTCACACTTAAGTGTTTCGGAACATCAAACCAATTTAAACAATAGTCAAGGACAATACAAGTAAACACAAAATGCAATTTGTAAATGAAGGTGTTTATTATTAAAGGTGAAAAAAAATCCAAACCATCATGGCCCTGTGTGAAAAAGTGATTGCCCCCTAAACCTAATAACTGGTTGGGCCACCCTTAGCAGCAACAACTGCAACCAAGCGTTTGCGATAACGTGCAATGAGGCTTTTACAGCGTCCTGGAGGAATTTTGGCCCACTCATCTTTGCAGAATTGTCCTAATTCGGTTACATTAGAGGGTTTTCGAGCATGAACGGCCTTTTTAAGGTCATACCACAACATCTCAATAGGATTCAGGTCAGGACTTTGGCTAGGCCACTCCAAAGTCTTCATTTTGTTTTTCTTCAGCCATTCGGTGGTGGACTTGCTGGTGTGTTTAGGATCATTGTCCTGCTGCAGAACCCAAGTTCGTTTCAGCTTGAGTACACGAACAGATGGTCGGACATTCTCCTTCAGGATCTCTTGGTAGACAGCAGAATTCATAGTTCCTTTTATCACGGCAAGTCTTCCAGGTCCTGAAGCAGCAAAACAGCCCCAGACCATCACACTACCACCACCATATTTTACTGTTGGTATAATGTTCTTTTTATGAAATGCAGTGTTCCTTCTACGCCAGATATACTTGGACACACACCTTCCAAAGAGTTCCACTTTTGTCTCATCGGTCCACAGAATGTTGTCCCAAAAGTCTTGGGGATCATCAAGATGTTTTGTGGAGAAATTGAGACGAGCTTTGATGTTCTTTTTGCTCAGCAGTGGTTTTCTCCTTGGAACTCTGCCATGCAGGCCATTTTTGCCCAGTCTTTTCCTGATGGTGGAGGCATGAACGCTGACCTTAACTGAGGCAAGTGAGGCCTGCAGTTCCTTGGACGTTGTTGTGGGGTCTTTTGTGACCTCTTGGATGAGTCGTCGCTGCGCTCTTGGGGTAATTTTGGGCGGCCGGCCACTCCTGGGAAGGTTCACCATTGTTCCATGTCTTCGCCATTTGTGGATAATGGCTCTCACTGTGGTTCGCTGGATTCCCAAAGCTTTGGAAATGGCTTTATAACCCTTTCCAGACTGATAGATCTCAATTACTTTCTTTCTCAATTGTTCCCGAATTTCTTTGGGTCTCGGCATGATGTGTAGCTTTTAAGGATCTTCTGGTGGACCTTATTGTGTCAAGCAGCTCCTATTTAAGTGATGCCTTGATTGTAAACAGGTGTGGCAATAATCAGGCCTGGGTGTGGCTAGAGAAATTGAACTCAGGTGTGGACAACCACAGTTATAGTATGTTTTAACAAGGGGGGCAATCACTTTTTCACACAGGGCCATGATGGTTTGGATTTTTTTTCACCTTTAATAATAAACACCTTCACTTACAAATTGCATTTTGTGTTTACTTGTGTTGTCCTTGACTATTGTTTAAATTGGTTTGATGTTCCGAAACACTTAAGTGTGACAAACATGCAAAGGAACAGGAAATGAGGAAGGGGGCACTGTACTCGTACACAGAGATTAGGGATGAGCCGAACATCCCCCGGTTCGGTTCGCACCAGAACCTTCAAACGGACCTAAAATTCGTGCAAACTTTAGAACTCCATTAAAGTCTATGGGACTCGAATGTTCGAAATCAAAAGTGCTAATTTTAAAGACTAATATGCAAGATATTGTCCTATAAAGGGTTTGGGGACCCTGCTTTTTTTTTTTAATGGCAGTTTTTTCAGGACACTGATTAACGTGAAAAAAAAGTGAAATATTCCTTTAAATATCGTGCCTGGGGGGTGTCTATAGTATACCTGGATTACAGAAACAGAACAACATAAGGGGTAGCTTCAGGTGTATACTGTGCAGGAGGCACACAACACCCACTGTAAATGCTGCAGATCCCTGTGTTACAGAAACAGAACAACACCAGCAATAAGGGTTAGCTTCAGGTGTATACTGTGCAGGAGGTACACAACACCCACTTTAACATCGCTAGGTTCCCAAGCAAAAATACACTGTCCCTGCCTATCTTGCTCTTTCCCTGCACGCCAATTATGGCTCTCCTCACTGCCGGCGCTGTGATTGGCCAAGCATGTGGGGTCACAGTGCATGCTTGGCCAGTCATGAACCAGCAATGCACTGCGATAACGTTGTGCATTGTGGGCCGTTCACGCTACGCGAATATGGTGCGAACGGTCCACAAAGTTCTGAATTTACCTAACAGGCGAATGGCCCATGTTCGAGTCGAACATGCATTTGAGTCGAACACCGAGCTCATCCCTAACAGAGATAATATATCATGGAAGGACCATAACCTAATGGTAACTGCTAGCTGTGCATAGTGCAGGTTGATGCGGCTTCATGGGTAAATTAGTGATCAGAGTTATCTGCAAGTGTGCTTTCATACCTTGTCACACACCTAGTGATCCCAGAGACATTCTTATTATGCAAATTTCAGAAGCTCCTGTGGCCAAAGAGCATGTTCTATCTTTGCTGTACTTCCATGGCTGATGCAGCCACCTGTAGTAGTTAAAGGAAGCCTGTACCTAATGTATGTAGGCATTTTCAGATTGGACAAGGTTGGGATCAAGACATCGCTTCCCCCTCCCTATGCCGTTCAAAAAGACTGCTCTTTGAATTTATTAAGAAAATGCAAAGTGTTATATGAATGGTGCCTGTGCCCATACCTCCCAACTTTCTGAGATGGGAATGAAGGACGCCTATCAGCAAAAGTTTGTAGGCATAGGATACGCCCCTACCATGCCCCCTTAAAGGAGACTTATAGAAAAAAATTATTGGTTAAACCCACAAGTGTGTGTTTTTTTTTTTTACCAACACTATTCCTTTATATTGGCTTTTGGAATTTACAGATTCTGCAATTTCAGAAGTTGAATTAAAGGTTTAGCTCTGTAAAACACTTTTGGATAGATAAATAGTGCATTTTATATACAACTATATAGATCAGACCAAAAAGGAGGGACAAATGGGGAGGAAAGAGGGACAGTCCGAAAATCAGGGACAGTTGGGAGCTATGCCTGTGCCACACACAGGTGGTCCACCGTGTTCATTAGCAACTTGGCACAGGACACAAAGACTAGCGGAGATCACTGTAGTAGCAATGACTTCTACAATAACTTCCAGCTTTCACAGGGATGCCAGAGGTATGATGCATACAGCACATACAGTACTTATATTGCTCCAATGTGTCTATGCAGAATTATCTATATCTAAACTTCAGCTTTAAAGCATATCTAATCCCCCCCAAAAAATGATATATAGCAATTTACCACTTCTTAGATGTGGTGGCTGCATTCCTTTTTCTTTTTTCATTTTTTATTTCTTTAATCCTATCCTGTTGATCCTGCTGGTAAGCCACATATTTTTCAAATTCCTTCAACCACTTGCCGACCGCTCTATAGCAGTTTAACTGCTACAGAGCAGCCTGCACTGCGCAATTGTGCAAGTTCTCTCACTTAAAAAGATGAGAGAGGCCTGTAATTGTCATCATAGGTATACCTCAACTATGAGAGACAAAATGTGGAAACAAATCCAGACAATCACATGTCTGATTTTTGAAAGAATTTATTTACAAATTATGGTGGAAAATTAAGTATTTGGTCAATATCAAAAGTTCATCTGAATACTTTGTTATATATCCTTTGTTGGCAATGGCAGAGGTCAAACACTTTCTGTAAGTCTTCACAAGGTTGTCACACACTTTTTCTGGTATGTTGGCCCATTCCTCCATGCAGATCTCCTCTAGAGCATTGATGTTTTGGGGCTGGTCACGGGGCATTGGGTGACTTTGCTGGTAGCTGGGAAGAATGTAGGACAAGGTGCAGTAGTGTTGGAGGTTGTTCCGCCACCGCACCTCCAAAATGCTACTACTGGTGATTCTGACACGCCTCTCTTCTCCAACCCCTCCTCTTCTTCTTCCTCCATAGCCTCTTCCTTTGCTTTGTCCTCGGAACCAGCGGTGCTCCATAGGTGTTCAAGGGGCATGTGGATGGCTGGGAGTGAACTTCTTTCAATGGTCCAGCAGCTGGGGCAGGGAAATTTGCCTGCTATAATCGGACGTGGGTGTACTGCTAGCAGAGTGCCCGGAGGCACTTGGCTGTGACACACCTAATTCTACACCTTCATTCCTCTCAGAGCAGGTTTCAGAGAGGACTGAAGGTCTAGTGGGGTTGGAGATCCCAGCTGATGAGGAGCAAGGAAAGGTCCGCTTTGTTCTTTGGTGTGGGTCTTTGAGGTACGCTTGCCAATGAGCTGCATGGCAGGTCAACATATGTCTGGTCAAGCATGTGGTGCCCAAGCGGCTGATGTTTTGGCCACGCGAGATACGCTTGAGACATATGTTGCAAATAGCAGCGGTGCGATCTGATGCACTTGTCTCAAAAAAGGCCCACACCAAAGAACTTTTAGAATAACGCGCAGAGGCAGCGCCCTGCACAGGCGGAGCTCTGCGGTGTGATTCAGTCGGTGTGCTGCCCCTAAGCTGGCCCCCGGAGGGCATCCTGCCTCGTTGGACATGTGCCTCCTCCTCCTCCTCTCTCCTACCAGGCAACCACATGGAATCAGTGTCCTCATCATCCCCTTCCTCCATCGCTGGAGCAAACCTGGCAGTATGCTGCAGCTTGTGGAATATGACTGCCAGATTGCTGTCCTTCTTGAGCATCCCCTCTCTGCGCTCACGCTACTGCCTTCCTCTAGCTGAGTATCATCATCAGAGCATACAAAACACTGGGCATCCTCCTGGAGCATGTACCCAACACTGTGCTCAAGAGTTCAGGAGACTCCTCAGGAGGACGTGGTGGGTCTAGGGAAGGAGTCACTGATGATGACATTGAGACGAGGGAAGACGATGCATTGGCAGCTGCTTTGCTAGTACCCTGAGCCTGGGTGAGAGAGGATGAGGAGGATGAAGAGGGCTTGGTCATCCACTCTACCAAGTCTTCGGCATGATGCGGCTCAACACATCCAGCTGACGAAAAGAAGGACAAGCGTGTCCCATGGCCACGTGATGATGATGATGCACCCCGTCCACGACCAGCACTGTTGTCTTTAGACACAGAGCCTGCTTGCCCTCTTTTATCGGCTCGTGCCTGTCTGCCTCTCCTTGTTGGCCTTCCAGACATGGTAATGGCCTGAAGGGAGATGGGAAAACCAGCAATTGGGTAATGTATATTGTGCTGGAGGCACACAACACCCACTAACTCCTGCAGATGCCTTTATTATAGAACAGGAATTAAAGGGTAGATACTGGTGTATACTGTGCTGTGCTGGAGGCACACAACACCAACTAACTCCTGCAGATGGCTCAATTAGAGAAGAGCTATATAGGTGGATATAATGGTGTATAGTGCGGTCAGGGCACGCAGACAACACGCACAATCTCCTACAACTGACTGCAAGCTCTATTACAGAAGAGCAATATAGCTAGCTATATAGGTGGATATAATGGTGTATATTGCAGTCAGGGCACGCAGACAACACCCACAAACTCCTGCAGATTGCTAAAAGCTCAATTACAGAAGAGCAAGAACGCAAAATTGGCCGATAACGAACGGTGTATACTGTGTTGAAGGTACACAGAGAACACCCACTAACTCCTACAGACGCCAACACACTACACCAGGCCGCCGCAATGGCGGCCTTATATAGTGTGGGGCGTGTACTACACAGCCTGAGCTATGATTGGCCACAGGCATCTTGCCTATGGCCGATCATGGCTCTCCTCGCTGCCGGCATTGTGATTGGCCAAGCATGCGGGGTCACAGTGCATGCTTCGCCAATCATGAGCCAGCAATGCACTGCGATGGCGCAGTGCATTGTGGGCCATGAGCGCCACACGACTTTGGCGCGAACGGCCCATAACGTTTGGTATTCGCCGAACGTGCGAACAGCCGATGTTCGAGTCGAACGTATGTTCGACTCGAACACGAAGCTCATCCCTAATCAGCAGCTATCAAGCACCTGATGCTGATGTAACTGATTGAATTTACTATGGATCTGGGATCCCTTGGAGACTGCCTATGCTGACTATCCTATTCCTCCTTAATCTTGATGATGCTAGCTTCCAACATTATTTTTGGTTTAGGGCACCACCACCTAAGGCCCAATTTTTCTTCCCCTGTTTAACAGGGGCATGAAATTACAAATTTTTAAATCATATTTCACAGCAGGGCCCGTTCCTGCACCTAACAAGAGTATCTGTGAGGGGTTATAGTGTTGTGGCACCACCACCACCCAAGGCCAAATTTTTCTGCCCCTGTTTAACAGGGGCATGTAATTACAATTTTTGATATAATAACAGCAGGGCCCATTTATGCGCCCAACAAGAGTAACTGTGAGGGCTTACAGTGTTCTGGTGCCACCAAAAACAAAGGCCCAATTTTTCTGCTCCTGTTTAACAGGGGCATGTAATTACAATTTTTTAAATAATATTTAACAGCAGGGCCCGTTCCTGCACCCAACAAGAATAACTGTGAGGGGTTACAGTGTTCTGGCACCACCAACACCTAAGCCCCAATTTTCCTGCAGAGTATATAGGGCAGGCCATATAGTATATACACTGCTGTTCAGAGTATATAGTGCCTGGGGGACCCCCACGCTATTTAAAAAGAAAAATTGCTGCAGGGTTCCCCTTAATATCCATACCATACCTTAAGGGCCTGGTATGGATTTTGTTGGGGCATCCACGCCTTTTTTTTTTTTTTTTGGTATATTTGTCACGGGATTCCCCTTAATAATAATTCCAGACCCAAAGGGACTGGTAATGGACTGGGGGGGAACCCATGCCATTTTTTCAATGCTTTTTATCTATATTGCTGGGATCCGACAATACATTACAGCCGCAAGCAGTTTTAAATTATATTTTCTCCTTCTTTAGATATATAATTTTGCTGTGGTACTGTTATAAACATGGGAAAGATGTGCTGCTTTAGAAGGAGACTAAGGAGACCCCCCAGGCATGATATTTAAAGGAATATTTCATTTTTCTTGTTTCACTTTAAGCATTATTAAAATCACTGCTCCCGAAAAAACATCTGTTTTTAAAACTTTTTTTACATTGATACATGTCCCCAGGGGCAGGACCCGGGTCCCCAAACACTTTTTTTTTATGGCAATAACTTGCATATAAGCCTTTAAAATGAGCACTTTTGATTTTTCATGTTTGCGTCCCATAGACTTTAATGGTGTTCGCACTAATTTGTTGCCTGTTCACATGTTCTTCTGTGAACCAAACCGGGTGGTGTTCGGCTCATCCCTACCTAAAAGTAATAGCATAAATGGTGACCTAGACAGCTCAATTCCTATAGGTAGTCAAAAATGGGTCACATAAGCCAACTCAGATGGTGTCATAACTGCTTTTGAAGATATGCGTAGCTTGCTCGACTAGTTTTGCGCTAATAAATGCACTACTTCTGGAGCTAGATCAATGCATATTACAACAACGTTCTTGCTGTCAAGGAGGCAGAACACCCTAATGGACACAGACCCAGATGGAGCAGCAGGACAATACAAAAATAGACCTAGACCAAGGTCTATAAAGGTATAACTGTATACGTGAGGCAAGTATCTCTACATCAAAGGCTTAAGGCAAAAAATGCCACGGTCATCAACGGTCATCCAGGATACACCCTGTTGATGTTCCAGGACGCCATGTGAACCTGTATCTTAAGAGTTAAGAGCCTCGTATGTGTTTGGCCCTGTGATTTCTTCAGAATAATACCATATTCTGGTTCTGGCATCTATTTTGAGATGCTATTGGACCTTTACCTGGCTCACACGTATTTTGCATTCCGCTTTGATCAGTTGATGACTGTGGCATTTTTTGACTTAAGCCTTTGATGTAGAGACACTTGTCTCACGTACACAGTTATACCTTTATAGACCTTGGTCTAGGTTTATTTTTGTATTGTCCTTCTGCTCTATCTGGGTCTGTGTCCATTAGGGTGTTCTGCCTCCTAGACAGTAAAGACGTTGTTCTTGTTTGTATTGATCTAGCTCCAGAAGAAGTGCATTTATTGGCACAAAACTAGTCAAGCAAACTACGTATTAGAGCTGCAACTAACGATTAATTTGTCTGTCGACTAATCTATCGATTATTTTTTCGATTAGTCAACGACTATCCGATTTTATTTTTTTAATGAATCTAGTGTTTTTTTTTTGATTAGCTAATTAATCCTTTGGATAACCCTACAAAAAATAAGTACATAAGGGGGAGGGTGTGTGGGGGCAGTGTCAGTGTGTTTTGTTTTGTTATTATTATTATTTTTTCTATTTATTGCAATTTTTTTTATCAGCCCTGTTGGGGGGGGGGGGCTATGGTGAGATATCAGGGGTCTTAACAGACCTCTGACATCTCCCATTTGAGACAGGGAAATTGACTGGGGACAGATTCCCCAGGCCCTTTCTCTGCAGCCTCTGCTGCACTGATAATGAATGGAGATAAGACAGCGGCTTCTCTCCATTCATTAACTGAGACATCGTAATCACAGGTGGTTACAATGTTTCAGTTATGTGAATGGACAGAGTCAGTGGTTACTGATTCTGTCCATTCTGAAAACAAAGGAGCCGGGTTTACAGGGTACGGCAGGGTATGGGCTGGCAGGGTACGGCAGGGTATGGGCTGGCAGGGTATG
The DNA here is from genome assembly GCF_037356315.1 of Lithobates pipiens. Classification (NCBI taxonomy): domain Eukaryota; kingdom Metazoa; phylum Chordata; class Amphibia; order Anura; family Ranidae; genus Lithobates; species Lithobates pipiens. Next base: position 573,629,793 of record NW_027507748.1, read on the forward strand.
GGCTGGCAGGGTATGGGCTGGCAGGGTACGGCAGGGTATGGGCTGACAGGGTACGGCAGAGTATGGTAGGTACTTCAGGGTATGAAGGGATGGCTGCTTCCATCCGATCTCTCCCCTCCACTGTACAGATTAGTACAGAGAGGGGAGAGAGGAACCGGTTTGTTTACAAGTGATCGCTCCGTTGGAGCGATCACAGTGTAAACAGCCTGGGTGTAGAAAGATGGCCGCCGCTTCGGAGCTAGGCCGAAGCCGCGGTCTTTCCTAAGGGAGAGAGGGGGGAGAGGAGAGGGGGGTGGCAGCACGGAGGAGAGCTACTGAGAGATACTGACGCATTGACGCCCTGCACGCACGTCGACGTATTTTTGTAGTCAACGTAATCTATTACGTTGACTCGTCGTGGCAGCTCTACTACGTATATCCTGAAAAGCAGTTATGACACCATCTGAGTCGGCTTATGTGACCCGTTTTTGACTGCCTATAGTAATCGACCTGTCTAGGTCACCATTTATACTATTACCTTTTGCCAGGGCTGGCTTAGCCCTTCCTCCTCTGGGCTGGCCGCTCAGCTGTCGGCTAATTGCCAGCTCTCTTCTCTTTCCACAGTTACCAGCTGTTCCCGATGATGCTCGCCTGACCTGCCTATTTAAAGCCTTCCAGCTCACTTTTTCCTTTGCCTTCGTGTTGGTCACATTACAAGCAACCATCTCCTGCTGTTTGTTTCAAGACTGACTTGCTAACATCCCTCCTGGCTTCTTATCCTGCTTGCAGTTGCTCTCCTTAGATCCCTGACTTCTGGACTGGCTGATTACCCGATCTGGTTAATAAACTTTGGACTGGCTGACTACCCGATCTGGCTACTGGACTCTGGCTATGCTTGACTACGCTTTTTTCTATTTACCTTTTTATTTTTATTAATAAACAAGTGTGATTTTATTGTACTTCTGTCTCAGTCTGTTTCATGGTTTCTGACACCTTTGGGTTATTTGCTTTACTCAGAATCTCCCTAGGCCCCCCATTGTATCCTTGAAGCCCAGGTTTCTGGATGGGAGGTGGACCGGAGAGAAGGTTTTAATCATTCTGCACATTTACATTACATATTTTATCTAATGTGTGTCTAATACTTGTTGTTGTAATTATATTTTGTTATACATTTGTTTGTAAATTATTTTTTTATTCAATTTTATGACATGTAAACAAACAACAGCCTGCAAAAAGCGTGAACAATGACTGGATTACAGAGACCTTGTCAAACTTGGTTAGAGCCCCTCTGCTCAGGTAGGTAGCTTTATAATATGGTACTGCTTTGTTGACCAACGATTTCCAGGCCTCCAATGTTGGCGTAGACAAGCTCTTCCACGATAGGATAATTCATTTTTTAGCATAGAATAATAATAGGGTGAGAGGAGTTCGTATAGCCCTAGTAGTGGCTAAAGTTTCAACCAAATGCAACAAGCACACCTCACTAGACAGTGGGATTGAAACCGAGGTGACTGATCTAATAATTTCGTTATAGCTTGCCAGTATGTTTTAATATGGGGGCAGTCTCAAAATATTTGTATAAAGTTTGCCATAGGTGTTGAACATCCCCAACATAAAGACTGTTGATTGCCAAACATTTTCGCTAATCCAGCCAGGGTGAGGTATGTTCTATGTAGGAATTTGTAGTGAATTAAACGATCTCTGGTAGAGACTAAGTATTGAAAAGCTGTGCCCTACATGTCGTCCCAGTCAACCCTGTCTAACCCCGGGGCCTCTGCCTCCCAGGCAAGTCTGCAAGGTTCCATTAATCCAACAATTTTCTGGAAAAGATCCTTATATAGGATAGAGAGTGGTTTGACTTAGGAGCCACTGCGTGTCAGTAATTCTAAGTCACTAGGGTCAAGGTTCAGCGGTTCCCTGCCAAATTGAGAGTAAAAAGCATGTTGCAGTTGAATGTATCTGAAGAAGTGTGAGTTGGGTAGGGTGAGGTGCTCCTTAAAATTAAAAAAAAATATTAAATGACATTAGGGTGCCATTTAGTACAATATGCTGTAAAGTTTTGACCCCCATACTTAGTCCAGACAACGGGGTCTGGATAATCATAAAAGTCTAACAAATTTGGATTTTTACACAGTGGGAAATTGGAGGAGAACCTGTTGGCACTAGTTGACCGCAATCCCACATTCCATGCCCTTATTACAGAGCGCATGGAGGGAGTCAGGGAGTATGGGGACCTCAAACCTCTGTAGACCAAGTGTGAGAGCGCCTCATAGGAGCCCACATAGGCTGCCTCCAGGGACACAGAGGCGTCATCTGGCAGCGGTGAGCTATTGTCAGTTGGCCAGCTAGGAAATATTTGTAAAGGCTAGGTACCGCAAGACCCCCTTCTCCCTATGGCTGCTGAAGTATGGTCAATTTCAGGCGGGGAGGTCTCCCCTGCCACAGAAAGGAGGAGAGCATACTGTCTATTGACTTGAAAAGAGATTTTGTGATCCATACTGGGGAATTTCTAAGGACATGCAGTAGCAAGGGCTATCTTCCCTATGAGGGACAGTGGAAGGTTTTTCCAGGCGTGGAACTTTTTAGATAGAATACCAAGTAAAGGGGAGACATTGAGGTTGATGAAATCAGTCACCGAGTTTGTGATTAGAAGCCTCAGATAGTTAATTTGGCTCATCCATTGCAAGGGATTATTGGGATCAGCTTGTCCGGGTATAGAATGGGACTGCAAGGGGAGTATTTTAGACTGGGTCCAGTTAACTTTAAGGCCAGAGACCCCCGAAAATTTGACGTAATTTCAGTCAGGGTGCCTACAGCAACAGTGCCAACAGGAACGCAGCACGATCGCAAGAGGTTCCATAACTAATGCTTAAAGTCCCAGTGAGAGTGGGCACCCCTGTCTGGTGTCCCTGGACACCGGAAAGGCATCTGACACCCCGCCATTAAGACGGAGGTCGTACAGCAGCGATATCCACTGAAGGAAGGTGGGGCCAAACCCCATGTGGTGCAATACCTTTGCCATATACCCCCAATGAATGGAGCCTGATGAGTCCTTGTTATAGTATATGTTATCAAATTAAAGGACATGGCATTGCCTATTCACACACAAAAAAAGAGAGAGTCGCCCTGGGACTTTAAATGAGGTGGTCACAGTAAGCCACTAAGTAACAAGATTAATAGCAGTATAAATGTTTATTAAAATTAATTTTGGGGTTCAGCGATGGAGACTCTGGTTTCATTCATTGGTAAGTATTGGGCCATTTTGCTCTGGCCCATTCTGCCATTGTTCTTACATTTACCACTGTGACACATCTTTTTGTCTATTTAGATACATCACATCCGCATCCACCCCTGATAAGCGAGCTATGATCTCACGAAACGCGCGTCGGGTTTTCTGATGCGTACATTGTATAATGTTTATATGAACTTTATTTGTTCTCATTATTATGTGCAAATTCATTGGCTGAGGGAATATGCTATATTATCCATGTATGTACATTCATTTTAATAAACATATATATACTGCTATTACTCTTGTTACTCAGTGGCTAACTGTGACCACCTCATTTAAAGTCCCTGGGTGACTCTCTGTGTATAACTGGTGACTTCAGACCTTTTATTTTATTTTGCCTCTTCACACTGTCCACAGCACCACCCTGTGATGACAGCTTCTATATACATTGCTCGTGTTTGTGAAACATTTGTCACAACCGTGCACCTCCACCAATCTACACAATCACCAGGTGGCAAACAATGTTACCCTTAGATCATTACTCTGAAGTGAAGAGACATCCTGCTCTGGTATACTGGTTGAATGGTGGTCTCCAGTAAAGTCTTCTTCTGATGACCAATTCTACATTTGTTGCACAATCAGTAATAGTATTGAAGATAACAGAGGTTAAGAACAAAAATGACAAATATTTAAAATGTTTTATGATTTATTGACCGTTGTATGTTCACCTTTTTGTGTGACTGCTGCTTAACAAGTACAAGTACACAGTGCTTACTTACTTTTTTTGGTGAATATGTGCATTGATTTATTTATGGGTGAAACACAGAGGTGATGTCATCTGCCCAGGACTATAAGAAAAATGTTTTGCATGTGACAATATATTTTTAATGACCCTTTTTTGCAGAATGTTTTATACATAAATGTATTTAGTATTGACACATCTTGCTGAATATGTGAGACTTTTGACGTACAGGCAGTATAAATGTTTTTTAATTATTGTGTATTTTGAAACAAGAATAATACAGAAGACACCAGCTTTAGCATCTTTTTAACCAGTTTAGTTTGAATTAGAGAGAGCGTCCTTTATCCGTTATTTCACTCAATTCACTTTTTCATTTTATATCATTGTGGTGTTTTTTTTATTAAGAGTCGTTTTTCTCCTGACGCTTTGTTCTTTATTTTCATTCGAACACATTCTCCTGTGGCCTTCAGTTCCCATAATATGCACAGTAACATAAAGCAGCTAGTCATACATAAGCTTTATATTTGATTACAATGATCTGTACATTCATAGAAAGGCAGTCCGGATGCATCTCAGATGTATTTCTGCACGTGCATTTTTGATGCAGTCCAGTGTATTTTTTCCCCCTCTTTTTTCTTAACCTTAAGACTGCAGTCACACCTGAACATTTAAAAGTCACATGTTTTTTCTGCGATTTTGCCTTGATTTTGCCACGATTTTGTACGGTCACCAATGTAAAAAGCAGAAAAACACCTGTAATCTGCCCCAAAGAAGCTCATGTTTGTTTTTGAGCTTAAGGCATTTTGCTTCAGATGACAAAATCGTCAGATGTGAACAGGTGCCATTTAAAATGAATGGGATTTTGCATGTTGGGCGTTATGAAAGCGTTTTTTTCTGGAATTTTACGAGCGTTTTATGAGCTGAAAATGCTCAGGTGTGAATGCAGCCTAAAAAGGACATGTGTGTTGGTGTGTTTAGGTCCATTCTGATACAATCCAATGCTGGAAAAATGCAGCATGTTCTACTTTTTTTTTTTTTTTTACCGGAACTGGAACGCACTGGAACTGCAAGCACTGGTGTGAACTATGCCATTAAAAAACATCCAACCTACTTTCCATGGGTTTTTGATGCAGAAACAAATGCACTGGACTACATGTGTTGTGAACTGCCCCTAAAGGATATTTCAGGAAACTGAACCACTGGGTTCTTATAACCAGATGCAGTTGAAAGGTGTTTGCCACCTTACTGGAAATGTATCTGTCCTAGCCTAAACTCTTCATGTTTGCACCCTGACGCTCTTGTCAGTCCTCTCTTCATAGTGTTCCTGGTTATCCTTTCATTGCAAAGTTCCTTTTCCTGACTCTTAGCTTGCTTTGGCTCCTGGTTTCTGCCTGGTTTCAGTCTGCCTGAACCATGTGTTCTTTATGCCGATTTACCCTAATCTGTTCACTTTGAATTAGGCCTGATTCCCACCTATGCATTTTTAGTGCTTTTTGCATTTTGCAGATTTGCACTACAGCCCATTTAACATTGTTTCCTATGGAACACATTCTGTAGAGTAAATCTGCAAAAACACTAAAAATGCATAGGTGTGACACCTGGTGGCAGACACTATTGAATTGCAGGCAAGCATGTCAGTGATCACCATTTAACAGGAAAGTATCTCCGTTGCAATGTCCTACCCCATCAGCGACACCCCCTTGTGTCCAGGTTACTAAGGGCAATGGTATGCATTCACAACTCACTCTCCACTTTCCACTGTGTTTAGCAGGATTGTTAGTCAGTTGCAAACAGTGGGTAATGCCCACTCTGTGAAAAGCGCTGGACACTTTTTGTAATGCAATGAGCACAGTCGCGCACCATGGTTGCCATGGGTGATAGCACATGGTTACAGTCACTGAATTGCAGGGTTATTGCGGTTGTGATTATCCATTAGTAAAACTGAGTGCAGGGAGCGCGCAGGCTGTGCTGATCCTGGATGGTTGCGATGGGCAACAGCACTTTGCGGTAAGCTTGGTTTTGGTTGCTATAGGCATCAGCATGTACAAAGTCATTTTTAAAGGGAATCACACAGTCCTTTCCTTGCAATATCCCAAACTTGGCAAAACAGGCAAAGTCTCCCCCAGCTTTTGGTGGTTGCTAAGGGAGACGGCCAGCAAGTTAACCGTGAAGGCGGATCTCGGTGTGATCTCCAAATGTAGTGGTGTTGTTACCACTAGTTACTAACATCCACCAAATCACCCTGCCAGACCCTCATCTATCAGTTAAGACAATAAGCAGTTATTTGCATAGTTTTGTAATGTTTATTGTGGGATATAACTTGGGTAGGACAAGGGAAGATATGGGATGCCCCAAGCATTTGTTGGTTTATACTCATATTTGCAAAGCATTAATCTGTAGCTTCTGTCTTGCAATAATGAATCTCCATCATTTACAGCCTATTCTTTCAGCACCTCTCCCGCTGCAGAGCCTTGCTCCTCGTCTTCTGCACTAACTCCTGCAGAACATCACCTCTCCTGCACAAGCTTCCATTGCGAAACTGTGGTTGCAGATGTGCCAGCAGGGGGGTGCCCGGATCTGAATGAAGGGATGGCTGGTCCCAAGGTTCACACCATGCTGGGGCCTGTGCAGGCAGGGGGGCCCTCTCGGTAAGTCCCTTGGACAATGAGGGTGTAGGGGAACAAGCCATCTGTGCGTAGGTGGCAGAGGAGGCAGCCTTGGGTTTGGGCAGGCCGGGGTCTCAGGATCGAGATATCCTCTGTATCTTGGGGCAGGGTGGGGCTGCTGTAGAGACCCCACGGATGGCCTGGGTTCCCACAGGCCCATACCCAGAGAGCGGGTGGATGTGTGGGTGCATAGGGCCTGGCAAGGCTGGAAAGTCCTTTGAGGCATCCAAGGATACAGGGGAGCCGGGATCCATCCCATGGATGCAGAGATCCAACACCATCTGCAGCAGCCTTGGGAATCCATTCGTGCATTGGGTGTACTGCTGCTGTGGGTGGCCCAAGATGGTGGCATGCGAGCCTGTTGGTGAGGCCTCCAGAGGGGGAGTGGACAAACTTGCGGGACTCACTTCTCTGGATCGCGTGGAGGCATCCCTGGTGTGCACAGGGCTGGTGCAAGGATTTTTGATACCCTAGGCAAAACCTAATTTTGCCACCCTCTTGGCTCCACCCCTGACTCCACCCTCTTTGCCCTGCCCATGTATACCCCACCTTTTTAATGAAGTGCCCATCAAATGCAGCTTCACCAGCGCCCATCAAATGCAGCCTCACCAGCCAAGCAGCATACCAATGCCCATCAATGCAGCCTACCAGTGTCCATCAATGCAGAGTATAAAGTGCCCATCAATGCAACCTCACCGGTGCCCATCAAATGCAGCCTCTCCAGCGCCCATCAAATGCAGCCTCTCCAGCGCCCATCAAATGCAGCCTCTCCAGCGCCCATCAAATGCCGCCTCTCCAGCGCCCATCAATGCAGCCTACCAGTGCCTATCAATGAATGTTTGCTTGCTTCCATTCATTTGGGAGTCAGGACACAGACACAGTCCTCCAACGCTGCTGTGCCTCTGACACTATGTGTGAATGGAGTGGCGGTTGCCTGCTGATGCTGAGACTTAGTTGCTTGCTGCAGAGAGAAGAGAATAGGAACACCAGTGGCCGGGCGTCCTTGGCAGCTGCCTAGTTTGCCTAGTGGTAGCACCGGTCCTGGGTGTGCATCGCCGGCTGCTGGGAGTTCGTGGGGGCCCGGTGTTGTGTGGGAGCCGAGGGGGAGAGCTGCATGGAGGCCCTCGTGCTGGGGGTGGAGGCATCTGGTGTCATCTTGTCCGTCCCACCCGGAGGCATGTCAGGCAGCGTGAAGTAGGACCAGAGGTCCGTGGAAGAGCCCGGCGACCAGAAGAAAGCCATTACTTTCAGCAAAAAACAAATTGGCACATTTTGAGTTTGCGAAAAAGGCATGTGGGAGATGCCCAAAATGTATGGAGGAAGGTGCTCTGGTCTGATGAGACTAAAATTGAACTTTTTGGCCATCAAAGTAAACGCTATGTCTGGCGCAAACCCAACACATCACATTACCCAAAGAACACCATCCCCACAGTGAAACATGGTGGTGGCAACATCATACCGTAGGTGGTAAGCTCATAGAGACTTATCCAAAGCGACTTGGAGCTGTGATAGCAGCAAAAGGTGGCTCTACAAAGTATTGACTTTAAGGGGGTGAATGTACATTGACTTTTTCTGTTATTTTGTCCTATTTGTTGTTTGCTTCACAATAAAAAAATAAAAAAATCTTCAAAATTCAATGTTCTGTAAATTAAATGATGCAAATCCTCAAATAATCCATGTTCATTGCAGGTTGTGAGGCAACAAAACACGAAAAATGCCAATGGAGGGGGGGTGAATACTTTTGCAAGGCACTGTATACCTGTTATTAGGCAAAGCCATGATTAATTGTGTGTCAGTTACCTTACAACCATATGCAGTTAGTTCTTGATATGAGCAAGAAATATACATTTGTTTTTAAAGTTTAGTCATACATGTATATTGTATGATCTTTTAATACTTTGTAATAAAAATATTTTTTTATACATACCTTTTGTGTACTCCTTGTCTGCCCAATATAGTCTGATTTTGATTTTTTTTTTCCAAGTACATTTCTTATTGTGCCTGTGGACATTTCAGGACATCTTTATAGTACTGAGTGCTTTATTTTTATAAATGACAAGCAAGATGTTAGCCATTGTATTTAAACGCCAATTTAAATTTTTTAGATTTTAGTTGGATACGTATTAACTGTTATCTAATTGATGTTCAGCTGCCTATGCTTTTACATCCTCCTTAATAATATTTTATTGTCATAGAATTATGTCTGTTTTAAGACAGCCTAGGAGATATTAGTACTTCAAGCTTTGGATGGAGCCTTTTATATATAAAATATATTGATAAATTTAGTTATGGTTCTGTTATTCCATTTGGAGTGCTGACAATGTCACAGTTAATTGTAGGCTTTTAAGGTTTGTTTTTCAGCCTGAGGCTTTTAGCACACCTACATAAATATTGCCAGTAGTATGATGATATGAACTTGTTCTGTAGAGGCTGCTAATTAAAATAATTCTATCAAGAGCTAAAAGCTTTCATTCAGTTCTCTTCTTATCCACTTATGCAATATGTTACATAGGAGTTATCATTTTGTGAATAGTAATTGTATTTATTCAGGTAGGATAAACATTATTTTGCATGACTAATGTTATGGTTTATTTGTCTACTCTAAAGCCTAGTGCACATGGGCTGAATGTCGGGCGGCATGGGCCAGTTCAGTAGAAACCGGCCAACAGTCAGCCCGTATGTACTGCAGTCAGTCCAAAAGAAGCATTGTTCAGCCTGCTACTGTCGAAGGGGCATAACTGAAATAGGCCTGCCAATCGGCTCCTGAAATAGGTCTGGCGGGGGCCATTACCCTGTAAGAACACAGTAGGACAGCAGGGGAGATGGCTGTATTAACATTGGATAGTTAGTACAGTGGCTCCTCTTATGCTGTCAGTTTTTTTTTTTTTTTTTGCTCAGCCATGGTTGGTTGAACAAAACAAAACTGCTAGTGTGCCAGACTTTAACATTGATTGTTAAAAAATATATATAGGAAGATCTGTATTATATTGTATATTGCATGTATTCTGTGAATTTATTATTTTACATTTATTTATATGTGCATACTCTGTATGCTGTGTTATGGTTATTGGCTGATATTCTATTTATGTTGGAAATAGTTATTTGAGTTGAAATGAAGTCTGACAATTTTTTCTTTTTATAATGCAATTAGTCCCCATTTTTTTTTTTATATTAACTGTCAGTTTGCATAAAAAAATGAGTCTAACTGACTGGCATGGGGAATGATTTACTAAACACAAATAGGCTGTTCACTTTGCAAGGGAAGTTGCTCAAGGCAAGTGAATTTTCTCCAGAGCTTAGTGAATGTGGTGCAATTTCACTTTGCCAAGTATACCCAATCATGTGCAAGGAATATTAAAAAGAAAACTCTTTTTGCTTGCACATGCTTGGATGATAAAAGTCAGTGGAGCTTCACCTCATTTAAACAAAAGTTACCTTGTAAAGGGAACAGTCTATTTGCCTTTAGTAATTCAGCCCCAGCCTGACATACAGTGTATATATGTGTAAATGTGTCTGTGTGTGTATGTGTGTGTGTGTGTGTATATATATATATATATATATATATATATATATATATATATATATGTGTAGCGCTAGCTCCTGACGAGCAGGCGCTATGATTTTTTTCAAAGTTAACTTTCCTGAAACCACAGTTGGGTTTTGAGGCAAATTTTCAAAATTTCTGGTTTCAGAGGAGTAGGGATGGCCGAACTGTTCGCCCAGCGGTCGTTTCGCTGCGAATTTGGCGTTTTCGCGATTCGCCCGATCGGCGGACTATTGCCGCTGTTCGCCCGGCGGACATATGTGTTTACAGTGTGAAAGAACTTTGACCCATGATGACACATCCATCATGGGGTACAGGACAGCCAATGGAAACATTTCAGCACATGGACAATTGGACATTCCCCCTAACTTATAAATAGACCTGATCTGGCGGCCATTTTACATTCTTTCTTGTGTCATTATTGGGAGAGGTTGCAGGGAGAGACTGCAGTGACACAAATCGCTAGCTATTAGGTCCACAAAAGTCCTTTTTAAGGACTGGTATGGTATAGGAGTAGTACAGTATATAGGGTTGAGTGCACTGCTGTGCTAGTGATTGTTGCAGCAGCCTGTCTTTTGTCAGTGCAGAGAGGGACAGGACGCTGTGTGCAGCAGGGACAGTCAGTTTAATCACTATTAGGTCCACAAAGGTCATTTTAAGGACTGGTATTGGTCTACAGTATATAGGGTTCAGTGCACTGCTGTGCTTGTGATTGGAGCAGCCTGTCTTTTGTTCGTGCAGCAGGGACAGTCAGTTTAATCACTAGCTGTTACTATTAGGTCCACAAAGGTCCTTTTAAGGACTGGTATGGTATAGGTGTAGTACAGTATATAGGGTTGTACACGTATAATATACTTTCTTCCAAATATAGAAAGAATATTATACTTGACTGCTGCCCTATTCTGCAGCAGTCCTTTATCAGTGTAGGGACTGAGGTACAGTCTGCACATCACTAACTACTCGGTCCACCAAGGTCCTAGTAAGGACTGGTATAGCTGTACAATATATAGGGTGCTGGTGCACTACTGCTGACTGCACATCACTAGCTACTCGGTCCACAAAGGTCCTTGTAAGGACTGGTATAGCTATATAGGAAGCTGGTGCACTACTGTTGACCGCTGCCCTATTCGGCAGCAGTCCTTTATCAGTGTAGGGACTGAGGTACAGTCTGCACATCACTAGCTACTTAGTCCACAAAGGTCCTTGCTGACTGCTGCCCTATTCTGCAGCAGTCCTTTATCAGTGTAGGGACTGAGGTACAGTCTGCACATCACTAGCTACTCGGTTCACAAAGGTCCTTGTAAGGACTGGTATAGCTGTACAATATATAGGGTGCTGGTGCAGGGCTGTGCTGACTGCTGCCCTATTCTGCAGCAGTCCTTTATCAGTGTAGGGACTGAGGTACAGTCTGCAAATCACTAGCTACTCTGTCCACAAAGGTCCTTGTAAGGACTGGTATAGGTGTACTATTTGGTGTGCAGTATATAGGTGTGTAATACACATATAAAATACTTGCACATATAGAAAGCATAGTATAGTGCATTTCCACTGTGCAGCATTGTGACTGCTGAGCGGTTCTGCAGCGATACTACAGAGAGCGACAAACGCAATTAAAAAAAAAGTATTATAACTGGTGTGATAGACCAGTGGCCCCCAAAAACAACAGATTGAATCAGGGTGTTATATACCTTCTTCCACATACATACTGCACTTCTCTAGAGACTTCGGTCACAGGGTCATTTAAAAAAATGACAGGCAGAGGAAGGGGAAGGGGCAGGCCCTTCCGCAGGGGTGGTAGGGGTAGGGCAGGAGCAACAGACTTGAGCCAAAGTAGCAAATTGCAGAAGGTGCATGCGATTACGTCAAAGGACGCACCAGCCTTGGTTGAGTGGCTCACTCAGCCTTACTCTGCACCCTCTTCTTCACTCTCTGTGTGCTCCCCCAAAGACACTACCACCAACACCACCACCACCATATACCTTCCGCTTAAGTCACAGGAATTATTTTCTGATCCATATCAAGACATTTCCGATGCGCAGCCACTCTTGGCATTGGATCAGGAAGAGGAGGTAGCAACAACCGCCGCTCAGCAGTCTGACGACAGTACCCAGATCAGCCCGAGGAGGTTTGTCCCCACTGTTGCTGCCTACTCCGAGATCTCTAATTATAGCGGTGGGGAAGGTGACGTTGATGATGACGTGTCTAGTGATGTCACATGGGTGCCCAGAAGAGAGGAAGAGGAGGGGAGTTCAGAGGGAGATATGGACCAGCAGATAGGGAGGAGAAGCAGGAAGAACTTAGATTGCACATGAGGGACAAAGCAGAATGCGAATGTTTCAGGAGCGAAGCATCAACCACGTACAGTCACATCTGGCGCTCCCAGGACGCCGGCACATGGCTCCGCAGTGTGGGCTTTTTTTAACGTGTCCGCTAATGACAATAATGTTGCCATCTGCAATCTTTGCAGTCAACGCATAAGTCGCGGTAAGCCCAACAGTCACCTAGGGACGACCGCCTTAAGAAGGCACATGAGCTGCCATCACCGAGCCCAGTGGAAGCAATGGAACACACAAAGCCACACTCCAGGCTCTCACCATCCAGCCTCTCTTCTACTTCTCCTTCTCCTCTCTCCTCACAATTGTCCTCCACTCCACCTTCCATCATACCATCCTCACGTTTTTCTGCAAAAAGGCAGGCTTCCGTGGGCCAAATGTTTGAGCGTAAAAAAAATGATGACGCCGGATAACCCTCTTGCCCAACGGTTGACGGCTGGCTTGTCAGAACTCATAGCCCACCAACTACTGCCATATAAACTGGTGGATTCGGAGGCCTTTCGAAAATTTGTGGCCATTGGAACACCACAATGGAAGGTCCCAGGAAGGAAGTATTTCTCACAGAAGGGCATCCCAGAGCTATATGGCCATGTTCAGCGGCAAGTGAATGTATCTCTGGCACACAGTGTCGGTGCCAAGATACATCTGACCACAGACACGTGGTCTACCAAACACGGGCAAGGAAGGTATATCACTTTTACTGCCCACTGGGTGAACCTTCTGACGGCCATCAAGCATGTAACCCGTGGCACCCGTGTAGATCTGGTTTTACCGCCACGAATTGCATGCATGCCTGGCTCTTCTTATCCTCCTCCTCCTACTACTCCATCCTCCTCCCTCTCCTCCTCAGCTGACTCCTCCTTTTCCGCTGCTAGCTTCTCTTCCGCTGCGCCACCCAAGCTCCCCAAAACCTATTCGACATGCCAGGTGAGACGTTGCCATGCCGTGCTGCGTCTGTTGTGCCTGTAAGCCAAGAGCCACACTGGCCTGGCACTCCTTTCAGCTTTGCGTTCACAGGCAGATCAGTGGCTAACACGGCTCAATTTGACAGTTGTTAAAGTGGTGTGTGACAACGGTGCCAATCTGCTTAGCGCATTGAAACAGGGCAAAATTACGCACTTGCCATGCATGGCACACGTCTTAAACTTGGTCGTGCAGTGATTCGTTGTCAAATACCCTGGGGTCCAGGACATCTTGCGGCAGGCAAGGAAAATCTCGGCCCATTTCAGAAGATCTTACACGGCCATGGCTCGCCTTGCTGACATTCAGCGGCGACGCAATCTGCCGGTCAGACGTCTTATTTGCGATTGCCCGACGCGATGGAACTCAACCTTCTATATGCTTGATAGGCTGCTCCAGCAGAAACGTGCAGTTAACGACTACCTGTATGAACTCTGCGGCAGAACAGGTTCTGGGTAGCTGTTTTTTTTTCACCGCGCCAGTGGCTGCCCATGCGCGACGCATGCAGACTTCTGCGGCCATTTGATGAGATCACCAAACTGGTCAGTCACAGCCATGGCGCCATCAGTGACATGGTACCTTATGCCTTCTTTATCATTGCGTCGTGTCATTGATCAAGCCATGGAGGAGAAGATTAGGAAGATTAGGAAGTCGCAATGCTGGATGAATTCCCAGGGGGGGCTACTTTATCTGAGACAAGTCCACAACAGGAAGCTGAAGAGGAGTCAGAGGGGGATGGTGCCGGGGCGGATGAGGAGGAGCAAGAAGAGCATGCTTTAAAACTTTCTGGGATCCCTGTTGTGCGTGGATGGGGAGAGGAGGACGACATTATCCTGGATGATGAGCAGGAGCCTTACCACCACACCGCTTCCAGTTTAGTGCAAATGGGGGCCTTCATGCTCCAGTGTTTTAACAGGGACCCCCGCATAAAAAGCATAGGGGTCAAGGACCAGTATTGGGTGGCAACGTTCTTAGACCCCCGGTACAAACACAAAATGGCGGAAATGTTACCACCGTCACAGAGGGCTGTCAGAATGGAGCACTTCCAGGCCTTGCTTCGAGAAATGCTGCATTCTGGTTTTGCGTGCGCTGGCAGAGGAGCAATTCCCACTCCCAGAGAAAGAGTTGCGGTTATCAATCCAACAGCGCCTGCAAGAAGAGGGCGGTTTGAAGATGTGTTGGTGACTTCTGATATGAGGTCATTCTTTCAGCCGACCCATCGACAGGTCTCATCCGGATCCAGCATCATGGTTAACAGCCGATGTGGACGCTCTGAGGAGTGATAAACCCCTGGACTACTGGGTGGGCAGGCTTGACCTCTGGCCAGAGCTTGCCCAATTTGCAATGGAACTGTTGGCTTGCCCCTCGTCCAGTGTCCTGTCCGAAAGGACGTTCAGCACAGCAGGGGGGATCGTGACCGATAAGCACACTCGCCTAGCTCACGACAGTGTTGACTATCTCACATTTTCTGAAAATGAATGAGGCATGGATCTCGGAGGAATTCAACACATGTGACCAGTAGACCATGTATATCTCTATAAAAAATGTATTTTATCGATCACACAGACCTTTTTTCCTACATTTGTCTCACTTCCTTGTACAAGAAAAGCACACCATACTATATGCTCATACCCAGCTGTTTGAAGAGGTTGAGCGGTGTCATATTTTTGGGGCCCAGCAGTGAGTTGCTGGTATCAGTGCTGTTGTCAGTGCTCTCTATCTCGGTGTTGATGCCAGTGCTCTCTATCACGGTGCTGGTTTCAGTGCACTCTATCACGGTGCTGGTGTCAGTGCTCTATATCACGGTGCTGGTGTCGGTGCTCTATATCACTGTGCTAGTGTCGGTGTTCTATATCACGTTGCTGGTGTCAGTGCTCTATATCACGGTGCTGTTGTCAGTGCTCTCTATCTCGGTGTTGGTGCCAGTGCTCTCTATCACGGTGCTGGTTTCAGTGCTCTATATCACAGTGCTGGTGTCAGCGCACTCTATCACAGTGCTGGTGTCAGTGCTCTATATCACGGTGCTGGTGTCAGTGCTCTATATCATTGTGCTGGTGATCATCTCCTGCATCCTCTTCATAGCCTACCCTGACCTTTCCTCTCCTCCATTGCCTTCATGTGCTCCTGAGTCCTGAATTGTTAAAATTTCACAGATAAAAAAAGAATGCTTGTAGTTGTCAATCCCAGATTCACTTCATACATGTGTTATGTCAGTGGCCATGTGGTGGGACTATGTGTGCACAGTTAGTAATTATTTTGTGGCTGGAAATATGACCTGTAGGTTTTCAAAGTTCGCCTGCCATTGAAGTCAATGGGGCCCGCCGCGAACTTTGCGGTTCGCAAACTTTCGACCGCGTTCGCGGTTCGCGTTCGCAAAACGTTCCATCGGAAGTCCGTCCATCTCTAGAGAGGAGATCTGCATGGAGGAATGGGCCAACACACCAGCAACAGTGTGTGCCAACCTTGTGAAGACTTAAGCCGCGTACACACGGGCGGACTGTCTGTCCAACTTAGTCCGCCGAAACACATTTCAGCGGACAGTCCACTTGTGTGTGGGCTTCAGCGGACTTTTTCAGTGTGCAGTCTGGCGGACTAAGTATTTCGGAATTTCCGTAATATTGTCCGTCAGACTTTGGTTTCAGCGGACAATCCGCTCGTGAGTAGGCTAGTTGGACGGACTAAGTATGGCGCATGCTCAGAAAGGATTTACACGGCGGAAGGTTGCATTGCTGTGTATTGGACGTCCTATTTCTAGTCCCGTCGTACGTGCTGTACACGTCATCGCGCAAGCTTTCAACGGACTGTTTGTTCATCGTGTGTGGTCAAGTCAGTTCATTCGAAAGTAGGACGGACTGTCCGTCGGATTGTCTGACGGACTAAGTTGGCCATACAGTCCGCCCGTGTGTACGCGGCTTTACAGAAAATGTTTGACCTCTGCCTTTGCCAACAAAGGATATATAACAAAGTATTGGGATGAACTTGTGATATTGACCAAATACTTATTTTCCACCATAATTTGCAAATAAATTCTTTCAAAAATCAAACAATGTGATTGTCTGGATTTGTTTCCACATTTTGTCTCTCATAGTTGAGGTATACCTATGATGACAATTACAGGTCTCTCTCATCTTTTTAAGTGGGTGAACTTGCACAATTGGTGGCTGAAAAAATACTTTTTTGCCCCACTGCATATACACAAGTGATTCAACAAATAAAAAACACTCATTCACCACTGCGCCAAGGAAATATTGGTGAAAGAAGTATTTAGGTGAAAAATCTGTGAAAAAAAGTCACTACTTATAACATATAAACTGATTAACCTAGTCACTTGAATACAATACTGAAAGTGAACAGCAGCGCTAAAGTATGAAATACATAGTTAATATACTAAACAATGTGATAAATTGATTGCAAACATATTGGACATCGATAAATGTCCAAAAAGTATTGAAATCTTAAAAACTAACACAATAAACAAAGAAAAAAATGGTGTGGAAAATATAAAAACAATGTGTATGAGTCCACAAAAAAAAGAATCATAAAACAAAGTGCAAAACATAACCCAAACCTGTGTGGGTGCAACAATTAGGAGGAATGGAGTCCATTTTCCTGATGATGTGCGCCTGAGCATGAAATGCATTGAAAACTAGGCTTGAGACGCTTGATATAGGAGGTTTTTCATTTCCATTCCCAGCTGAGACGCACACCACGCTTCCTGCTTCACATACTGAGTGAAAGACCGGCTGCTGCCTCATCCCCCAGCTGTGCTGCTATCTACTGTACCTAGATAAGCATGTAAGTGCTTTTTTAATAGACAGTACTACACTATATTGTCTTCCTGTGGCTTGTTTATGGGGGAGCCAATGTTTACAGATTTTATGACAAGGAGCATTGGATCCACACTTTTGAGTGTAATATTTTGAGGAACTACCAGTTACCATCTATGACTGAATGAAGTTTGATTGATACTGGAAACAGTCAAGTGGAGCTACATGTTGCTTGGAAGATCCTAGATAATTGAGTATGGTATCCTTCTACTACATGCCTGGTGGTCACTTGGTGGCCAGAGATGTCTAGTGAGCAGATTTGTATGACACTTCGGTGGAAGCACTTTGTGTTTTTTGCAAGATTCAAGCACATTGCACTTTAGGGTGGCACGGTGTTGGATTGAACCAACACATATTGTCATTTATATTAATACAGTATTTATGTTGGAGTGGTTTGACACTATATATATATATATATATATATATATATATATATATATATATATATATATGTGTTATACTAATTTTTTGGTGTGGCATCACAATATTGTTTGTATTTTTTTGGCGCCGGTTCTCATTTTATATATTCAAAGTGCAAAAGATGCCAAAGTGCATGGAAGCGATCTTCACACAACATTGTGAGTGCATCAAACACCTCTCCCCATCAGTTTATTCAGTTTAGTAGATTCACCAGAGCTAGTTGCCTCACACTTGCATGTTTGGCAGCAAAGCAGTTACCCTCATAGGGTTAATAACTTCAACACGCCACTCTCTACAGTCAAGGTTTAACACGCTCATATGAAAGGGGCGATGAAAGAAAGCTCCACTAGTGTAAAATGTCTAAAACCATAAACAATTTATTGAATAAAATCTTTAAACATTGCACTTACAAATTGCACATATATCGCAAGCATTGAGAATCCCCCAAAAAAACAGAGCATTGTGGCGATGATGATCAGCAAAACAGCAGGCAATATCTCACCATGCTGAAAACCTTGCCAGAGCATCTCTCCCGATACATCATCATGACTTCATCATGGGATAATATATACATATATAACAAATGTTTGGGTGGAAGACACCCATTTACAGTGACCTGTCACACCTAATACACTTTATCTATTTGTGTTTATCGCCCTTATACTGGGCCATAACAGCGGAGATTGACATCTGTGGCTCTGTGGGGCATGAAACATGTTTGGTCTGAATATATCACCGAAGATAACATTGGATATAACTGAAGGGCAAGTAGCTTCGTAAGGATTTCAAATACATTGTGTAACAGAGCAATGGGTCTATAGGATCCACAGGATTAAGGGATTTTATATATAAGGGTCAGGTAAGCATGGTACATAGATGCGGGTAACCTGCCCTCCCCCAGGCACAGAGGCCAGAAGTGGTGCCAAAAATTTGCCATGGATCTGTAGAAGTCAATTGGGAGCCCATCCGGACCTACAGTAGATGCCTTCCCAGGGTGACAGGACTGAATTGTATTAAGGACCTCTAAAGCCGTAAAGGGCTGCACCAATGCCTCTCGCTCCCCTTCCAAGAGCCAACCTAGCGCCAAGCGATCTAAAAGATCCTTCAAAGCACCAGGCTGAAAATCCGAGGGCAGAGCGGAGGCATATAGTGTCTCATAAAACTGCTGAAAGGTATCTACTCTGGCCCACAGTCTTCATATCCCCCTTCAAACCAAGGCACATAGTCTCCAAATACATTTGGCCGATGGGTCTCTCCCCCGCTCTGGACCAATCACCTGGGAAACCCAACTCATCCTTGCTACCACGGACTCAGGCCATCAGGAGTTCCTGCAATTCAACCTCATCCATTCCCCAATCTTTCCCGTTCTACTAGGTCTGCCCTGGCTTCAGGCGCACAAACCTCAAATAAACTGGAGTACTAAGGAAGTATATTTCTCTTCTCAATACTGCTCCCAGCACTGCTTCTCCCCAGCTCCTAGTATCTGCTCAACTCTCACAACTACGCCTGACAACCTTCAACATGTTCCCTCAGTATACCTCTGAGTCCAGGGATGTGTTAAATAAAAGGCTGACTGCTTATCACCTCACCAGCCGTATGATTGCCCTATTGACCTCCTACCTGGCTTGGAAATACAGTTTGGCCGTATCTTCCCGCTATCAGAAACTGAGCTAAAAGCCCTCAAAAATTACATTGATGAGAACCTTGAAAAGGGCTTCATCTGCCCCTCCTCTTCACCAGCTGGAGCTGGTATCTTTTGTGTGGAAAAAAAAGATGGGTCTCTAAGGCAGTGTGTGGACTACAGACAACTAAATAGCATAACTATTAAGAATCGATACCCGCTGCCACTCATTCCAGAATTATTCCAACAATTCCGATCGGCCCAAATCTTCTCCAAGTTGGATCTCCAGTGCACCTAAAATCTCATCAGGATTTGGACTGGGGATGAGTGGAAACTGCCTTTAGATCCAGGTTCGGGCATCATGAATACCTTGTTTGTTTGGTATTTGCAACACCAAGCCACTTTTCAACATCTGGTGAGCGATATTTTTCAGGAATACCTCAACGACTTCCTAGTCGTCTACCTAGATGACATTCTCATTTTTTCCACCACCATTGAATTGCACCGAGTTCATGTTAAAAAGCTTCTCACCATACTAAGGTTCATAACTTATACCTCAAAGATGAGAAATGTGAATTTGAGAAGTCTGTTGTGCGATTCCTGGGATTCATTATCTCTACCAACGGGGTAGCGATGGACCCACAAAAAGTCAAGGCAATTCAGGAATGGCCAGCTCCGCTGGACAAAAAGGGGGTGCAACGATTTATAAGGTTTGCCAACTTTTATAGGGGATTTATTGTCGGATTCTCCTGCATCGTGGCACCCATTACCTAGTTAAATAAATAAAGTCGCGCTACGGACTTCCCACCCTGTGTGTGACTAAAATAAATGAAAATTAAAATAAAAATTGAAAATGCAAAAAAGTACTGTGAGTTATTAGTCGTAAAATTTACAAGGGTTAGAGCTGCCTTTGCCTAGATCCTCCACCCCCTAAAGGTGGGGGGGGGAGGTTTAAATGTAAAGGATTAAATAGTGGGCTATGGCGCTAAAACCCAATATATATTTACCTATGATGGTCTATTTATAAAGATATATACAAAATTAATAATTAATTTATAAGTGTTACAATACAAATCTATATTTCAGTGCTGAAATTTTCTTGCGTTGCAAAATTAAAATGAGAAAAATGCAATAATTAGTGTGTGCAAATACGTGCTGACACTACTGGACCCATAAATATAATTTGCTTATAATAATAATATCAAAATTCATAAGAAAAAAATCATTCAAAAGGTTGTGCAAAATAATCCCAAAAACGTCCTTGTGCATAGGAAAAACGTTCAAAATCGCATTCTGGGATCGCTGGAAAGTCCCATACAGTAATGTCCCAGGTAGTGGTAATACAAGGTAAAGTGACTAGTGCAAAAGTGCCAATCCTCAATGCAGAGAAAACACTCGTCCCCGGTGCGCCACTCAGTGTTGTGGTAATGTGAATGCTCTCACCAGATCATGTACCCCTATGGGGTTGGATGGGCTTTCACAGTATGAGCCACTGTGCTGCTATCTGGATACTGCTGCCGGTGCGCTGGGGGAATGTTCACTCTTCACTTTATGTGCACTCCGTTGTTATGTACATTGAGGGAAGAAAAACATATCCATGGTGTAGTACGTTTGAACAGCTTTTTATTTAATTGCATAAAAGAAAATTACTCACATTTGCTAGTAAAAACAGTTTGTAAACAGGTAAAAACAAACTCCGCCGGCCGCTTCTGGCTATAGGAAGGGTGCACGTACCTAGCCACGCCCTAAGCATTTCGTCAGAGTGACTTCTTCTGGAGCGGCCATATTGCTGCACTATCCTGTTTAAGTAGGGTGCAGTGCTCCACTATGCTTGCGCGGATCGAACTGCGCCATTTTGGATGTGGGAATCCCCTATGTTACGATCCAATTACTCCTCCTCTGATGTGTGCATCACACATTCTTTCTATTGGAGGTGTATCGCTGCAATTTTTTTTATAAATGACGTATCCCCTACATCTGATGGTTATATGTATATACGTGGAGGACTGTGACTCGCTTTTTATGCCTAAATGAGCCTGCTACTGACCCCACTCCAGACATCTACTATTCTTGTAATATCCCTGTCATGGTAAAACCCCCGTGGGAGTTATTATGTAAATATACACAAAATAGAAAAATAGAAAGTAAAAATCCACATATGGTTCTTATAAAATATCAGACAAATGAAATTGAAATTGCAAATAGAAATAAAAATAAAAATAAAATAAGAATAAAACTAAAATAAAAATAGAAATAAATGAGATGAATATAAATATAAAATTGGGGAATATTAAAATACCAATGTTTACTTTTTTCATGTATGGCTGTTATTATTGCTTTAATAAAGGAACACAGATTATGTTTATATTAAGTCCAAAAGGAGAGACTGGAGGTCCTAATTTTTAGTGAAAAATTAAAAGATATGAAAAAAGGGGGATTTTCTTTATCGGAATAGGAAGGTTATATCCCATGGAGAATTATTGCTCAATCTTGTGAAAAAAAGGGGGTAAAAACATAAGGATTCTAATCATTACTAATTAATTAGACATTTGACCTGCACTTTTTATATAACCGTTTTTAGCTTGGTTGCATAACCTCCGCCATCAATTTCATGATTTTCATTCATCAGAGGCCTAGCCTCTTATGGTAGATTATTTATCTTTATTATTATTTAAATGGAGGCTAAAGAGGGCCAGGGAATTTTATCTAACCTGAGTAAATTACCTCGGTTACAGTTACTCAACTGGGTGCTAGTATATAGTTTCTACCATCATATTAGTATGTCTGTATTAATATTATTTAGAATAGTAGACCTCCTGTTAATTAACAATTGGTCTGGAAAAACAGTTGGGGCATATATCTACTCGTGAAAAATTAAGGGAATATATGTGGGTATTTATTCTGTCCTACACACTAGTGTTGTTGAATGCATAACATCCAATCCGAACACTATAGTACATAGACTGATCTAAGGCCAGGGTTGGAAGAAATCTCTTCTATTAGAAATTAGTCAAAAAACAATTGAGGTCCAAATCCACATTCATTCCCCCTGGTTGGAGGGTGTCTAGGTTAAAAATCCATTTGGTCTCATTCCTAGATACTTTAATTGTTTTATCCTCTCCTCTCCAATGGCCTCTTATTTTGTCTATTCCGTAGAACACCATCTGCCCTGGGTCACGATTGTGGAAGTCCCTGAAATGTTTGGAGACACTATGTTTATGAAACCCCTTCTTGATGTTTGTAATGTGTTCCCTTATTCTGACTCGTAGCTCCCTCGTAGTTCTCCCTACATATTGTTTGAGGCAGGGGCACTCAATAACATAGGTGACATGAGAGCTGCTGCAAGTGATCAGCTCATTTATTTTATATTCTTTTCCGTTAGAGGTTGACTTGAAGGTGGTTTTCTTTTTATTGCTCTTTTTGCTGACTCTACAAGGAAGGCACTTTCCATATTTGTAGAATCCTTTCAAAGTCCCAGCGATTCTTATTTGCTTAGGTGGGTCCACTATATTTTTTACCAGTTTGTTCCGGAGCGTTGGTGCCCTTCTATAGATGAACCAGGGTTTTTTTGGTAATATAGTACAGAGTGAACTATCCGCCTGCAAGATGGGCCAATGCTTCCTAATGATGTGTTCTACATCTTTATACTGTCTGTTGTACCCAGTAAGGAGGGCAACTTGCAGATTGTTTTGTTTTGCTTCTCCTTTTTTGTCTTCTAGTAATTTATTTATTTCCATACATTTTACTTCGTTCTTCAATTTCCGGAGATCCTTCTCCTCATACCCTTTCTTCCTGAATCTTTCAATGATGGTTTCTGCTTGTTGGTCGAAATCTGCACTATTGCTACAATTCCCATATAATCGCATAAACTGACCCTTAGGTATGTTCCCTAACCACCTAGGATTCTGGCAGCTGTTTGTGGGGATATAGCCATTACGGTCAGTGGCCTTAAAATAGGTACGTGTGCCCAGGCTCTTTTCTTGTTTGGAAATCTGTAGGTCCAGATAGTCCACGTTCTGATCATTGTAATTCCCTGTAAATTTTATACTGTATATATTATTATTGATTTCGTCAAAAAAATCTTGCAGTTGTTCCGGTGTGCCCCCCCATACAATTATGATGTCCTCTATATACCGACGGTGCAATTTGAGATTATTTCTATGTACCCCGTATATTTGTTCTTCTTCCCATCTGTTCAGGAACAGGTTTGCTACGCTCGGGGCGTACTTGGCCCCCATTGCTACACCTTTTGTTTGTGTATAAAAAGTTCCTTTATACCAAAAGTAGTTGTGGTTCGTTGCCATCCTTAAACCCTCCATTAAATATTTAATCTGCTCCTGTTTCAAGTCCGATTGCTGTTGCAGTGCCCACTTAACACTACTGAGTCCATCTTCTTGTTCAATGTTCGTATACAGTGATTCTACATCGATTGTGACCAATATATAATTTTCTTTAATTGTCAAACCTCTTAATTCTCCGATAAGTTGCTTGCTATCTCTTAGGTACGATTTTCCTTTTGTCACCAGTGGTTGTAGGAAACTGTCAACATAGGCCCCTAGCCTGGAAAACAGGGAGTCAATCCCACTGATGATTGGTCTTCCTGGTGGGTGAGATTGATTTTTGTGGATCTTGGGAATGTAATACATGACTGGGGTCTTTGCTGCTTTCGGTGTTAAATACCTTGCCTCCTTTTTATTCAGAATGCCCAGGTCCTTTCCTTTTTTTTGTCCCAAAGAATTTTTTAATATTAAGTTTCCTCACGAATCTTTGAAGGTCGATATATGTTTCAAACGTATCTAATCCCTTGTCAGGGGCGAATTTCAATCCCATGTCTAACACTCTAAATTCTTCTTCTGTGAAATTCACCTGACTTAGGTTATATATACACCTTCCCCTACTGTTCCCTTCTTCTTTTTCTGGAGGCCTCCTCTCCTACCTCATGTGCGTTTTCTGTTCTCCAGCCTGGAGTTCTGTATGCCTCCTCCCTTCTTTGGTCCCAGTGGCGTTTGTATTTCCCATAATTTCTCCTTGTATTTTCGTGTCTGGTCCATCTCGGGTTCCATCCTCCATTTCTCCTGGGTGGTCCTTGCTGATGGTTTCTTACCGGGTATCGGAATGGCTTCCATTCTCTCTGGGGACCATATCTCGTATCCATTGTTCTTGGGCCTGGTGGTCTGTGTTCCTGTCCCCTGGGAAAAAAATCCCTTTCGTACCTTTGATTCCTAAATGGGGTGTACTGGGGATGTTCCCTCAAAGGGGAATATCTATTAGGATGTCTTGGAATGTTAGGTGTGTAGGGGGTGCGATTGCCCCTATGCCGGTCCTGATCTTGTTTTCCTAGGATTCTACTTTCTGGTCTCCTATGTAGTGGAGTGAAGGGAATGTCTGGTCTTATTGTTCCGCTCTGTGTTTGTGTGGGCTGGTGCCACTGTTGTTCATCAGCATGGATTGAGTTTTCCCTAGATTCCTCCATTATTGATATTTCATTATCTTCATCATTATAGTTACTGTCCGTTTGCCATTTGTAGACCTGCTGGTTCTTCTAATCCAACACGTCCCTCTTAAATTTTTTCTGTTTCTTTTGCTGCACTTCTTTGTCATACTTTTTTATGGCCTCTTGCAATCCTTTTTCTTTATTGATGTATTCAGCTGTCTCCTTGAATGGTATAAGTTGGTCTCTGAGTTGTAATACTTCCATTTCTATGTTCTTTAGTTTATGTTGATGTTTCGTCACAATTTTTTATAAAAGCTCAATCTCGCTCTGGTTGAAAAATTTGTACCATTCTTCCATTAGGTTCTTGTCATTAATCGCATAATTTGGGGAGATGTCCCATCGTAATCTTCTGTTATTTTTTCTGCTATATACATCTCAAGTATGGCCACATCCCACCATACTCTTAATTGTTTCTCAAGGCAGTGTTTCAGGTGTTTAAATAAGCTGTCTAAATCCTGCCTAATGACCACATGTTCCTGGTTAAATACCTCCATTAGGTTTACCGTTCTACTATTAACATATCTAAAGATGTCCATTGCTGCAACTTGAATTGGGAACTGAAGGTCCCCACTAAATGAATAAATAAAGTCGTGCTACGGACTTCCCACCCTGTGTGTGACTAAAATAAATAAAAATAAAAATTGAAAATGCAAAAAACTACTGTGAGTCAGTGGCGGAATTATAGGTGTCGCCAAGATCGCCATGGCGACCGGGCCCCTTGCTGTACTCTTCCATAGGAGGGGAGGCTAAGAGGAGCTCCCCGATCATCAGCCGAACTGAAATCGGCACTGTGCGGGAGCTCCTCACATTAGCCTTTAGTGAAAGCAGTGTGTGCTCTTTGTCTCCCCCTGGAGTGCAGTACCCGGCAGGAAGAGCCAAGGTAAATGTCTGCCGTTTTTTTTTAATAAGACTAGCTACTGTATTTGTGTTTGTGTGTGTGAGCATGCTTGTCTGTGTGTGTGAGCATGCTTGTCTGTGTGTGTGAGCATGCTTGTCTGTGTGTGTGTGAGCATGCTTGTCTGTGTGTGTGAGCATGCTTGTGTGTGTGAGTGAGCATGCTTGTATGTGTGAGCATGTTTGTATGTGCGTATGTGTGAGCATGCTTGTATGTGTGTGTGTGAGCATGCTTGTATGTGTGTGTGTGAGCATGCTTGTATGTGTGTGTGTGAGCATGCTTGTATGTGTGTGTGTGTGAGTGAGCATGCTTGTATGTGTGAGCATGCATGCTTGTATGTGTGAGCATGCTTGTATGTGTGAGTGTGTGAGTGTGTGAGCATGCTTGTATGTATGTGTGTGAGCATGGTTGTATGTGTGTGTGTGAGCATGGTTGTGTGTGTGTGTGTGTGAGCATGGTTGTGTGTGTGTGTGTGTGTGTGTGAGCATGCGTGTGTGTGTGAGCATGCTTGTGTGTGTGTGTGTGTGAGCATGCGTGTGTGTGTGAGCATGCGTGTGTGTGTGAGCATGCGTGTGTGTGTGAGCATGCTTGTGTGTGTGCGTGTGAGCATGCTTGTGTGTGTGCGTGTGAGCATGCTTGTATGTGTGCGTGTGAGCATGCTTGTGTGTGTGTGTGTGTGTGTGTGTGTGTGAGCATGCGTGTGTGTGTGTGTGAGCATGCTTGCGTGTGTGTGTGTGTGAGCATGCTTGTGTGTGTGTGTGAGCATGCTTGTGTGTGTGTGTGTGTGAGCATGCTTGTGTGTGTGTGTGAGCATGCTTGTGTGTGTGTGTGTGTGTGAGCATGCTTGTGTGTGTGTGCATGCTTGTGTGTGTGTGTGTGCATGCTTGTGTGTGTGCGTGTGAGCATGCTTGTATGTGTGCGTGTGAGCATGCTTGTATGTGTGTGTGTGAGCATGATTGCATGTGCATGTGAGCATGCTTGTATGTGTGTATGTGAGCATGCTTGTATGTGTGTGTGTGAGCATGCTTGTAGGTGTGTGTGTGAACATGCTTGTATGTGCGTGTGTGTGTGAACTTGCTTGTATGTGCGTGTGTGTGTGAACTTACTTGTATGTGCGTGTGTGTGTGAACATGCTTGTATGTATGTGTGTGTGTGTGTGAGCATGCTTGTATGTGTGTGTGTGAGCATGATTGCATGTGCATGTGAGCATGCTTGTATGTGTGTATGTGAGCATGCTTGTATGTGTGTGTGTGAGCATGCTTGTATGTGCGTGTGTGAACATGCTTGTATGTGCGTGTGTGTGTGAACTTGCTTGTATGTGCGTGTGTGTGTGAACATGCTTGTATGTATGTGTGTGTGTGTGAGCATGCTTGTATGTGTGTGTGAGCATGCTTGTATATTCGTGTGTGAGCATGCTTGCATGTGTGTGTTCATATGTGTATGTATGCATGTGTGTGTGCATGTATGCGTATGTATGTGAATGTGCATGTGTTTTATCAGTGGTGGTGCATCCAAAAGGGTGCACAGGTTCCACCCCCTCTATGACCAATGGATAGATTCATGCATAGCATGAATCTATCCATGGTCACCGCTGCCACCCCCATATTTAGGTGTCTGGTCCCTTTTGGGGTGCCTGAACCACAGCGGCGGGGGGTGTTTTTGCAGCACCTTATTAGAGCCATAGGCTCTAATAGGCTTCAAAATAGGTGAACTGCGAGCACCATGCTTGACGCTCACAGTCTACCCAGGTGTGTTAGGAAAGTGAATTAATATTCACTTTCCTAACACTGAACCGCCTCTCCACCAATCAGGTGTGCGGGTCTGTTACCCATCACCTGATTGGCAGAAACGATAGACACAGCTATTGGACGCCCAGCAGGAGGAGAGGACGGGAGATGAGGATGGCAGGAGATGCATGGTGGACCCCGCTCATGGCCGTTACCCGCTGCCCCATTAAGACAGGGTAAGTGGCGGGCAGACAGCGAGTGGGCGGTGGGGATTCACAGTGGCAGCATTTGATGGGCACACCAACAGCATTTGATGTGCACAGTAGCGGCATTTGATGGGCACACTGGCAGCATTTGATGGGCACACTGGCAGCATTTGATGGGCACAGCGGCGGCATTTGATGGGCACAGCGGCGGCATTTGATGGGCACAGTGGCAGAGTTTGATGGGCACAGTGGCAGAGTTTGATGGGCACAGTGGCAGAGTTTGATGGGCACAGCAGCAGAGTTTGATGGGCACAGTAGTGACATTTGATGGGCACAGTAGTGGCATTTGATGGGCACAGTAGTGGCATTTGATAGGCACAGTAGTGACATTTGATGGTACAGTGGTGGCGTTTGATGGGCACAGTGGCTGTAATTGATGTTTTTTAAATCGGTTCCTTTATATGCGGCCACCCACTTGGGACTGGGCCCTGGTGTTCCACCATCGGGCTCGGAGAAGAGAGCCCTGTCCGGAGGTCGGGGGGTTTCCTGCATCAGGGCCCTGAAGGTTCTAGTTACGCCACTGCTGTGAGTTATTAGTCGTAAAATTTACAAGGGTTAGAGCTGCCTTTGCCTAGATCCTCCACCCCCTAAAGGTGGGGGGGGGGAGGAGGTTTAAATGTAAAGGATTAAATAGTGGGCTATGGCGCTAAAACCCAACATATATTTACCTATGATGGTCTATTTATAAAGATATATACAAAATTAATAATTAGTTTATAAGTGTTACAATACAAATCTATATTTCAGTGCTGAAATATTCTTACGTTGCAAAATTCAAATGAGAAAAATGCAATAATTAGTGTGTGCAAATACGTGCTGACACTACTGGACCCATAAATATAATTTGCTTATAATAATAGTATCAAAATTCATAAGAAAAAAAATCATTCAAAAGGTTGTGCAAAATAATTAATCCCAAAAACGTCCTTGTGCATAGGAAAAACTTTAAAAATCGCATTCTGGGATCGCTGTAAAGTCCCATACAGTAATGTCCCAGGTAGTGGTAATACAAGGTAAAGTGACTAGTGCAAAAGTGCCAATTCCTCAATGCAGAGAAAACACTCGTTCCCGGTGCGCCACTCAGTGTTGTGGTAATGTGAATGCTCTCACCAGATCATGTACCCCTATGGGGTTGGATGGGCTTTCACAGTATGAGCCACTGTGCTGCTATCTGGATACTGCTGCTGGTGCGCTGGGGGAATGTTCACTCTTCACTTTATGTGCACTCCGTTGTTATGTACATTGAGGGAAGAAAAACATATCCATGGTGTAGTACGTTTGAACAGCTTTTTATTTAATTGCATAAAAGAAAATTACTCACATTTGCTAGTAAAAACAGTTTGCCTTTGTAAACAGGTAAAAACAAACTCCGCCGGCCGCTTCTGGCTATAGGAAGGGTGCACGTACGTAGCCACGCCCTATGCGTTTTGTCAGAGTGACGTCTTCTGGAGCGGCCATATTGGGGCACCTTCCTGTTTAAGTAAGGTGCAGTGCTCCACTATGCTTGCGCGGATCGAACCGCGCCATTTTGGATGTGGGAATCCCCTATGTTACGATCCAATTACTCCTCCTCTGATGTGTGCATCACACATTCTTCCTATTGGAGGTGTATCGCTGCAATTTTTTTATATATAATGACGTATCCCCTACATCTGAAGGTTATATGTATATACGTGGAGCACTGTGACCCGTTTTTTATGCCTAAATGAGCCTGCTACTGACCCCACTCCAGACATTGCATATACTTTTGGTTTAGGCAGTTATTTATTGTGTGTCACTGGGGTTGGTTGCTGGTTAGTCACTGTTTGTCGCATTAGAGTTGAGTTTACTTTTGTTTATTTACTTTTCTTATAATAAATTATATTTTCACTTTACACATGTTTGGTTCATTCTCTTGCAGTCCACACAATTCTGCTCACACCAGTTCATGACACTGTCATTGTGGTACAGCACATTCTGCAAATTCATGGAAGGGGGCAGAATCTATCAGGTGGAAAGGCAGAAGTTGTAGAACCAGCAGCTTTGACAAGCTTACATTTAGACGCTGGGCATGTACTGTCAAATTTTTCCACACCTATTTGACAGGTGCATATCATTGCAATTTTTGACAGCAAGGACAATTCCTGCTTTTATCAAGTAGAGTAGAGATGGGCTTGCGGTTCGCGGCAAATTTTGCTTGTTCGCGATTCACCAAACCGGTGGACTTCTGGCGCTGTTCACGGCGGCCATATTTGTTTACATTGTGAAGAACTTTGACCCATGACACATCCATCATGGGGTACAGGACAGCCAATTGAGACATTTCAGCACATGGACAATTGGACATACCCCCTACCTTATAACTAGACCTGATCTGGCGGCCATTTTACATTCTGTCTTTTGTCAGTGTAGGGACAGGACGCTGTGTGGAGCAGGGGCAGTCAGTTTAATCACTAGCTATTACTATTAGGTCCACAAAGGTCCTTTTAAGGACTGGTATAGGTGTACAGTATATAGGGTTATAATACACTTAGAATATACTTTCTTTCAAGTATATTATGGTGCAATGCTGACTGCTGTGCTGCTGAGTGCTTGCTGACCGATTTTGCAGCTGTCTTTTATCAGTGTAGGGACTGAGGGACAGTTTGGTGTTTGGAGCAGGGACAGTCTGCAAATCACTAGCTACTAGGTCCACAAAGGTCCTTTTAAGGACTGGTATAGGTGTACAGTATATAGGGTTGTACACGTATAATATACTTTCTTTCAAATATAGAAAGCATATTATAGTGCACTGCACTGCTGTGCTGCTGACCAATTGGTTACAGTTTGGTTTTTGGAGCAGGGACAGTCTGCAAATCACTAGCTACTAGCTAGCTACTATTAGGTCCACAAAGGTCCTTTTAAGGACTGGTATAGGTGTACTATTTGGTGTGCAGTATATAGGGGTGTAATACACGTATAAAATAAGTCGTGGTAAGCCCAACACTCACCTAGGGACGACCGCCTCAAGAAGGCACATGAGCTGCCATCACTGAGCCCAGTGGGAGCAACGGAACCCACAAAGCCACACTCCAGGCTCTCACCATCCAGCCCCGTCTTCTACTTATACTTCTCCTCTCTCCTCACAATTATCCTCCACTCCACCTTCTATCATGCCATCTTCACGTTTTTCTGGAAAAAGGCAGGCTTCTGTGGGCCAAATGTTCGAGTGTAAAAAAAATGATGACGTCGGATAACCCCTCTTGCTCAACAGTTGACGGCTGGCTTGTCAGAACTCATAGCCCACCAACTACTGCCATATAAACTGGTGGACTCGGAGGCCTTTCGAAAATTTGTGGCCATTGGAATACCACAATGGAAGGTCCCAGGAAGGAAGTATTTCTCACAGAAGGGCATCCCAGAGCTATATGGCCACGTTCAGCTGCAAGTGAATGTATCTCTGGCACACAGTGTCGGTGCCAAGATACATCTGACCACAGACATGTGGTCTAGCAAACATGGGCAGGGAAGGTATATAACTTTTACTGCCCACTGGGTGAACCTTCTGACAGCCGTCAAGCATGTAACCCGTGGCACCCGTGTAGATTTGGTTTTACCGCCACGGATTGCATGCAGGCCTGGCTCTTCTTCTCCTCCTCCTACTCCATCCTCCTCCCTCTCCTCCTTGGCTGACTCCTCCTTTTCCGCTGCTAGCGTCTCTTCTGCTGCACCGCCCAAGCTCCCCAGAACCTATTCGACATGCCAGGTGAGACGTTGCCATGCTGTGCTGCGTCTGCTGTGCCTGGAAGCCAATAGCCACACTGGCCCTGCACTCCTTTCAGCTTTGCGTTCACAGGCAGATCAGTGGCTAACACCGCTCAATTTGACAGTTGGTAAAGTGGTGTTTGACAACGGTGCCAATCTGCTTAGCACATTGAAACAGGGCAAAATGGCACGTCTTAAACTTGGCCGTGGAGCGATTCGTTGTCAAATACCCTGGGGTCCAGGACATCTTGCGGCAGGCAAGGAAAATCTCGGCTCATTTCAGAAGATCTTACACGGCCATGGCTCGCCTTGCTGACATTCAGCGGTGACACAATCTGCCGGTCAGACGTCTTATTTGCGATTGCCCGACACGATGGAACTCAACCTTTTATATGCTTGATAGGCTGCTCCAGCAGAAACGTGCAGTTAACGACCACCTGTACGAACTCTGCGGCAGGACAGGTTCTGGGGAGCTTGGCTTTTTTTCACTGCGCCAGTGGCTGCTCATGCGCAACGCATGCAGACTTCTGCGGCCATTTGATGAGATCACCAAACTGGTCAGTCACAGCCATGGCGCCATCAGTGACATCGTACCTTATGCCTTCTTTATGGAGCGTGCATTGCGTCGTGTCATTGATCAAGCCGTGGAGGAGCAGGAGCAGGAAGATGAGGAAGTTGAAATGCTGGATGAATTCCCAGGGAGGGCTACTCTATCTGAGACAAGTCAACAACGGGAGTCTGAAGAGGAGTCAGAGGAGGATGGTGCCGGGCGGATGAGGAGGAGCAAGAAGAGCATGCTTTAAATCTTTCTGGGATCCCTGTTGTGCGTAGATGGGGAGAAGAGGACGACAGTATCCTGGATGATGAGCAGGAGCCAGGCCACCACACCGCTTCCAGCTTAACGCAAGTGGGGGCCTTCATGCTCCAGTGTTTTAACAGGGACCCCCGTATAAAAAGCATAAAGGTCAAGGACCAGTACTGGGTGGCAACATACTTAGACCCCCGGTACAAACACAAAATGGCGGAAATGTTACCACCGTCACAGAGGGCTGTCAGAATGAAGCACCTTGCTTTGAGAAATGCTGCATTCTGCTTTTGCGTGCGCTGACAGAGGAGGAATTCCCACTCCCAGAGAATGAGTTGCGGGTACCAATCCAACAGTGCCTGCAAGAAGAGGGCAGTTTGAAGATGTGTTGGTGACTTCTGATATGAGGTCATTCTTTCAGCCGACCCATTCACAGGTCTCATCCGGATCCAGCATCAGGGAATGCCTAGACCGATAGGTGTCCGACTACATCAGGTTAAAGGCAGATGTGGACGCTCTGAGAAGTGATGAACCCCTGGACTACTGGGTGGGCAGGCTTGACCTCTGGACAGAGCTTGCCCAATTTGCAATGGAACTATTGGCTTGCCCCTCGTCCAGTGTCCTGTCCGAAAGAACGTTCAGCGCAGCAGGGGGGATCGTGACTGATAAGCGCACTCGTCTAGCTCAGGACAGTGTTGACTACCTCACATTTATAAAAATTTATGAGGCATGGATCTCCAAGGAATTCAACACATGTGACCAGTAGACCATGTATATGCATAACGCTATAAACTATTTATTTAATCTAGCACACAGACCTTTGGCTCACTTCCTTGTACAAAAAAAGCACACGTACTATTTGCCCGTAACCTCCTGTTTGAAGAGGTTGAGTGGTGTCATATTTTTGGGTCCCGCAGTGAGTTGCTGGTATCAGTGATGGTGTCAGTGCTCTCTATCTTGGTGCTGGTGTGGTGTCAGTGCTCTCTGTCTCGGTGCTGTTGTGGTCTAAGTGCTCTCTATCATAGTGCTGGTGTCAGTGCTCTCACGGTGCTGGTGTCAGTGCTCTCTATCATGGTGCTGGTGTCAGTGCTCTCTATCTCGGTGCTGGTGTCAGTGCTCTCTATCTCGGTGCTGGTGTCAGTGCTCTCTATCTCGGTGCTGGTGTCAGTGCTCTCTATCACGGTGTTGGTGTCAGTGCTCAGTCTCTATCGCGGTGCTGGTTTCAGACAGTGAGGGAGATAGCAGCGGAGAAGCTAATCAGCAGGTAGTGCCAGCACCATGGCTGAGGATCAGCACTGGACTGGCACCTCCGGACCACTGCAGTGGAGCCCTGCATAGGTGGGGGTAAGGGCCGGGCAGAGAGAGGGGCTCAAGCACAGGTTGGCACACTGGGACACTGGCACAGGACTGCGCTGCCCTGACTGTGGCACTGATCATCTCCTGCACCCTTCATAGCCTGCCATGACCTTGCCTCTCCTCCATGGCCTTCATGCGCTCCTAAATTGTCAAAATTTCACAGATAAAAGAATGCTTGATGTTGTCGATCCCAGATTCACTTAATACTTTTGTTATGTCAATGTCCGTGTTGTGGGACTATGTGTGCACATCTAGTAAGTATTTTGTGACTGAAAATATGACCTGGAGGTTTTTAAGGTTCGCCTGCCATTAAAGTCAATGGGGTCTGCCGCGAACCTTGCGGTTCGCAAACTTTTGGCCATGTTCGCGGTACGTCCCGTCGGAAGTTCGTCCATCACTAATTATGGCAGCTGAAGTGGGTGACCGTTTTGTATCATACCTGCGGCCGATGCAAGCAGGTCCGTGGGATCCGGCGGGTCCACCAGGTCACTCAAGGCCAGGGACTGCCTAAGCAGGAAGTGCTCCATGTGTTGTTCTGGGCAGAGCTTTAGCGGTGGATTAAACCCCTGGTAAATGTTATTTTAAAAGCCAATTTTGCCCATCTGGTGCCCAGAGGATTCTGGAAGCAGGCAGTGTGGGTCCTGAGGCATTGGAGGCCATTTTAGCGGTGCAGGAGCCAGGAGGGATGAAACAGGGTAGAGGAGACTGGCAGCAGCATTCATGATAGACTGAAATGGGGATAGCCTGCATAGAGATAAGCCTATGAGAAGAGAGTTGCAAGAGATAACAAGTTTTTGAATGAGTAGCTTGATAGTTTCATTAGTTAAAAAAGAAGTGAATTTTAGAGCTGTCACAGAGCTTACAGCATCTCACAAAAGTGAGTGCACCCCTCACATTTTTGTAAATGTTTTATTATATCTTTTCATGTGACAACACTGAAGAAATGACACTTTGCTATAATGTAAAGTAGTGAGTGTACAGCTTGTATAACAGTGTAAATTTGCTGTCCCCTCAAAATAACTCAACACACAGCCATTAATTTCTAAACCGCTGGCAACAAAAGTGAGTACACTCCTAAGTGAAAATGTTCAAATTGGGCCCAATTAGCCATTTTCCCTCCCCGATGTCATGTGACTCATTAGTGTTACAAGGTCTCAGGTGTGAACGGAGAGCAGGTGTGTTAAATTTGATGTTATTGCTCTCACTCTCTCATACTGGTCATTGGAAGTTCAACATGGCACCTCATGGCAAAGAACTCTCTAAAGATCTGAAGAAAAGAATTGTTGCTCTACATAAAGATGGCCTAGGCCAGTGATGGTGAACCTTGGCACCCCAGATGTTTTGGAACTACATTTCCCATGATGCTCATGCACTCTGCAGTGTAGTGGAGCATCATGGGAAATGTAGTTCCAAAACATCTGGGGTGCCAAGGTTCACCATCACTGGCCTAGGCTATAAGAAGATTGCCAAGACCCTGAAACTTAGCTGCAGCACGGTGGCCAAGACCACACAACGGTTTAACAGGACAGGTTCCACTTACTGCTCACTCACTCAGAACAGGCCTTGCCATAGTCGACCAAAGAAGTTGAGTGCACGTGCTCAGCATCATATCCAGAGGTTTGTCTTTGGGAAATAGTTGTATGAGTTCTGCCAGCATTGCTGCAGAGGTTGAAGGGGTGGAGATCCGCCTGTCAGTGCTCAGACCATACACCACATACTGTATTAAATTGGTCTGCATGGCTGTCTTCCCAGAAGGAAGCCTCTTCTAATAATGATGCACAAGAAAGCCCACAAACAGTTTGCTGAAGACAAGCAGACTAAGGATATGGATTACTGGAACCATGTCCAGTGGTCTGATGAGACCAAGATAAACTTATTTGGTTCAGATGGTGTCAAGCGTGTATGGCGGCAACCAGGTGAGAAGTACAAAGACAAGTGTGTCTTGTCTACAGTCAAGCATGTTGGTGGGAGTGTCATGGTCTGGGGGCTGCATGAGTGCTGCCGGCACTGGGGAGCTACAGTTCATTGAGGGATCCATGAATGCCAACATGTACTGTGACATACTGAACCAGAGCATGATCCCCTCCCTTCGCAGACAGGGCCGCAGGGCAGTATTCCAACATGATAACGACCCCGAACACACCTCCAAGACAACCACAGCCTTGCTAAAGAAGCTGAGAGTAAAGGTGAGGAACTATTTTGGGAGGGCAGATTTGTATAGAGTGAAGTCTTGCGGGGATTAAGTTTAACCCACAGTCACTCAAGAGCACGGCTATGTGTCTGGTGTCATCAGTTTGCCAAGGTTGTAACATTCTGGGCCTAATTTTGTGTGTAGGTATAGGAGCAATGGCATCCAGCAAGGATGTGAACTGAGTGAATTGTTGTAGACAGAGGTGGCCAGGTTAGGACAGGACAGGAGTGAGATTTTGTCATAGAGGTGGTCAGAAGCAAAGGGTTAAAGTGGCAAAGGTTTCTACAAGCAATTATTTGATGCTTGAATGGATAGCTGGTTGAAGATAAGGATACTGTGAAACTGACTAGGTTGGGATCAGAGAGAGGAAAGGGGGGGTTGGTAAGATTACCAGGAGTGCAGACATGGGAAAGTACAAGAAAAGCAAATATCTTGCACAGAGCATGTGGATAGTTTGTGACAAAATGGTACAAAAATAACATAAGTCCTTAGTATAACTCTAAACACACAGTGTCCATTAGTTCAGGATAAGTAAGATAATAAAGGATTATTAATAGGTGGCAGCCATCCCTAAGAGTGTGCCCAAAGACTCTGTAAGGCTGCTTTCACACTGGGGCGAGAGCAGCGTCGGGTGGTAAAGCGCCGCTATTTTTAGCGGCGCTTTACCGTCGTTTTAGCGGCGGTGTGCGGGCGGCCGAAAAGGGGTTAAACCCGCCCGCAAAGCGCCGCTGCAGCGGCGCTTTGCCGGCGGTATTGCCGCGGTGTCCCATTGATTTCAATGGGTAGCAGCGGTATAGGAGCGGTGAATACACCGCTCCTTCACCGCTGCAAAGATGCGGCTGGCAGGACTTTTTTCACCGTCCTGCCAGCGCATCGCTCCAGTGTGAAAGCCCTCTGGCTTTCACACTGGAGTTAAAGGGGCCGGTTTTTTTCAGGCGTTACACAGGCGCTATTTATAGCGCTGTAACGCCTGAATACCGCCCCAGTGTGAAAGCAGCCTAAGAGAAGACAGAAAGGAAGGGAGGGTAAGGCGCTCCTAAGTGTCCAGCCTGCACAGTAGTTACATCCTTCTTATGATCCGGGTCCCGCCTCTTCCTGTGATGTAATTTTTCGCTTGCGGTCCATGCCGGGTTGCATGGACTTCTTTGATGCTCCAGGCATCCCAGCTCTCTTTCCAGCAGCTATCCAGACCCCTTGACAGACTTCCAGGATGGCGGCAGCCCTTGAGGATGATGATATTCTTCTAAAACGTGAATTACCTTACATTGAGTGTTCTTAATCTTATGCAATAAAATAAAAATTTTTAAAACTACACTTAGGTGCGCCTCCCCTCCCTTCCATTGTAAAATACAGGGTCAAGGGTGTTACCATTGGGGTGAGTGAACGTGTGTGCTTATTGTGTTAGGTCAAAAGATGAGGGTAAGTTGAGAAGTTGAGATGTAGCCAGGCTGTTAAAGTGGTTGTAAAGGCTCAAGGTTTTTTACCTTCATGCATTATATGCAATGATAGATGGGATCACACTTCCCGGCTGTCAGAGAAATAGTGTTCAGAAAACAGGCTGAAGAGGTACTGGCAATCTTGCCAGTAGCAGAAATTGGCACCATAGGCGCATCATGTGATAGATGATACCCCCTGCTGCTCTATAATAGGCTGCCTCTGTCTGACCCACGTTGCTGGATTGTCTTCAGCTCTTCCCTGTTCCTGTGTTATACTTTCAAGTGATTCCTGTTGTGACCTCGGCTTGCCTCCTCACCTGCTCTGATCTCCTCTCCAGTGTTTAACCCCCGGCTTGGCTCACAGACTTTGCTATACTTGCACCTGCCTTATTACCAGTGTTTGACCCCTGGCTTGGCTTATCACTTACCTGTAATTGACCCTCAGCTGGCCTCACCACAGCCTCCAATCTGCTCTCCCGTGTTATACCCTCAGCCAGGTTTTTGCTAGTTACTCCTTGTCATCTTCTCAAGCAAAGTCTCCAAGTGATCATCAACTCAAGCCTTCTCAACCGGATGGCAACCCGTGCTTCTGTGAGCCGTACACCTCCTGTACTACCTTTGGGGGTATACTGCACTTAGCCGCAAGGGGAACCTCTCTCAGCATCTTGGCCTTGGAAAAGGTACCTGACACTGGTGCAGCATTGCATTGTCTCTCAAATCAATGCAGTAAATACCAATAACACCTACTGTATAATACAATTCATATGCAAATGTTAAAATAGTAAAATGATAAAAACAAATATAAAACACTACATATAGAAGACAGCATCCATTGGGATGTAGGGTCACCAGTACGATATCTGTACATTGAAATCATATCTCCTCTCAAACGTCTCTTCTTCAGAGAGAATAAGTTCAGTGCTCGTAACCTTTCCTCATTACTAAGGTTCTCTAGTCCCTTTATTAGCTTTGTTGCCCTTCTCTGGACTCTCTCCAGTTCCAGCACATCCTTCCTGAGAGCTGGTGCCCAGAATTGGACGGCATACTCCAGGTGCCGCCGGACCAGAGTCTTGTAGAGTGGGAGAATCCTTTTATCTCTGAAGTCAATCCCCTTTATAATGCATGGCATAATTCTGTTTGCTGTGCGTGAAACAGCTTGGCATTGCATGCCATTGCTGAGCCTATTATCTACTAGGATCCCCAGGTACTTTTCCATTATAGATTCCCCCAGAGGTTCTCCCCCTAGTGAGTAGATTGCAATCATATATTTGCCACCCAAATGCATTATTTTACATTTTTCTACATTAAACTTCATTTGCCATGTAGTTGCCCACGTAACTTAAATTGTTCTGATATTCTTGCAAGGTTTCCACATCCTGTGGAGAAATTAATGTCCTGCTTAGCTTAGTATTGTTTGCAAATACTGAGATTGAGCTGGTTATCTCATCTTGCAGGTCATTTATGAATTAATTAAATAGGATAGGACAGAACCCTGGGGGACCCTGCTTTCCACACCAAACAATTCTGAGTACTCTGCATTTATCACTACCCTCTGAACTCGTCCCCATAGCCAGTTTTCAATCCATGTACTAACCCTATGGTCCATGCCGACAGACCTTAGTTTGTACAATAAAAGTTTATGGGGGTCTGTATCAAATGCCTTTGCAAAATTTAGATACACCACATCTATGGGCCTTCCTTTATCTAGATGGCAACTCAGCTCCTCATAGAAGGTTAATAGGTTGGCTTAGCAAGAATGATTTTTCATGAAACCATGCTGATTACTGTTAATGATACCGTTTTCATTACTAAAATCTTGTATATAGTCCCTTATCATCCCTTCCAAGAGATTGCATACTATTGATGTTAGGCTAATTGGTCAGGGATATCCCAGTGCCATCTGCTGAAAAAAAAAGGGATTTGTTAGTATTACACTAGACATGAGTGTCCCCATCAGTAATATGAGATGTGTTTTCCAGTAGGGGAGGAGAGATAAGAGGAATACCTCACTTCCTATTATCGTGGATTGCAAAGTGTCAGGTGCTATGAATTTAGATGTGGCCTGAGGCTCGGATGTCTCGGCTCCCCGCCTACTGAAAAAGCCCAATAGGAGGGCGCAACGCATCCAGGAGGGAGGAGCCAAGTCTTACATCACGCCACCAAGGTGTAGTGGTGAGCTGGCTTAAAAGTGTTTTCAATTGTGGGGGATAATTTTTTTTAAATGAAGAGCACTATGATGTTGCCCTTTTGTCCCATTTAACATATGCTAGAAAGTAGAAAGAGGAGGTCCCGATATCCAGAGTTTAGGAGGGGAGTGAGGAGGTTACTGCCTGGAGAGATTAACACCAGTCAGATGATATTGATGAGCGTATTATTATTATGTTGGAGGAGAGCAGGCATTTCATCTAGTGGTAGATGAGCACTTGTCACAAGTAGAATTGGAGGAATTTTTGTATACACAGAGGGTGCTGGACTGTTTAATAATTTCGATTTTATTCAATTTTATAATTTATGCATGGACTTTATATTTGTTTAAAGAGTGTTGCGCTACACTGTATTTGATGATAATTAATGAGAGCGGGTAAGGTGAAAACACCTTTAGAGCTTTTTAGCTGGTAACACAATAGAATTTATCTTTATATATATATATATATATATATATATATATATAGCGGTATATAGATAGATTTTTATTTTCTTTACACATTTTTAGTTATATTGTAATATTTGGCAGCACGGATTGAATAAGTACACTATTATTAATAATATTATACAGGGTTTATATACTACCCAAAGAAGTGTCGTTTTATTAAACCAGTTCTGATTTTATACAGGAGAGTTTGGTTCTGTTATTTTTTTTTTTCTATGGTTAAGCACTGCAATTCTAGGATACTCTCTATTGGTAACAATGAATTAGCAACAATACAGTGATGCCATTACTATGCTTTCCCCTCCTGTCTATATGCTCACAGATTTACGGCAATAAGGTTGTGCAGATCAATATTGTCTGATTTGTTCTGTGCTTCTGGATTATAGGATGCTAGTATAATATTCAAGTACTTATGCTAGTTCTATTTCAATATGTATAGTTTCATCCGTAATATAATACTAATTGTTTGGCAGTTTTGTTGTGTATCACAATTTAAGACAAAAATAAAAGTATGAGTCAGTGGTTCTATGGCTGAATATTTTTTATCTTCATTCATTCAAGGTAAGAAAACCTTCAGTGTGCAGCTCCCCCCTCAGCCCCCTCTAATACTCACCTAAGCCCAATCCAGCTGGAAGCTTTCCTGGGTCTCTGCCTCCTCATTGGCTGTGACACAGCAGTGGGAGCTATTGGCTCCATCTGCTGTCAATAAAAGCCAGTAAGGAGGGAGTGGGGTCAAAAGGCACTCTGTGTGTCTCAGGACTAGACTTGAACATTGAGAGACTGTCTGTCTTAGCTTCTACAGAATTTGGGACATTTTACTGGTATGTGGCAATGTTTGCAAAATGTATTGAAGTTAGTGAGGTTACTTGGAAAAAATAAGCATGTTTTCAGATGTTTACTTGACCTGCTAAGCATTGCCTTTTCATTTTTTAACAATACAGCTAAGCTAAGGGGTATTCCCAGTGCCAGAATGAGGTACTCCCATCTTTACTATTAATTGGGCCCTGGACAAAAAAAATTCTTGCCCCCCCCCCCCCCCATGCAAAATGTTTCTCCACCCCAACATTTGAAACACGTAGACTTATGTATTGCATTATATTGTAACTGTACTGTCTGCCCCTCATGTTGTAAAGCACTGCACAAGCTGTCCGCGCCATATAAATCCTGTATAATAATAATAATGATGGGGGGGGGAGAGATAGTGAAGTCCAGGATGATGGGTTGGTGGGGGGGGGGGGGAGATAGCAGAGTCCAGGATTATGGGGAGGGGAGAGATGGGGGAGTTCAAGATGATGGGGGGAGATAGGAGTCCAGTATGACACACAGGGATTGGGAGTGTATACTTTGAGGTATTTATATCTTACAAGGTACAGAAAAAAATCAGCACAAGGGGCAGTACTTGCATATCCTCCCCCTCCCCCAAAGTAACCATCTATTGGTCACCTCTGCACATCCCTTTATTACCTCTGTACCCCCCTCCACCCACAGCTCACCTCTGTACCCCCTCCAGCCACAGCTCACCTCTGTATTCCACGTTCACCCCTGTACCTCCATATCCACAGCTCACTTCTGTATTCCCTGCCTACCTCTGCCCCCCCCCCCCAGCCACAGCTCACCTCTGTACCCCTCTAGTCGCAGCTCACTTTTGTATCACCTGTCTACCTCTGCCCCCCATCCACAGCTCACTTTTGTATCCCCCATCCACCTCTGTAACCCCCCCAATGTCCACCTCTATATCATTCCCTCCATCTTTGTACCCCCCATCCAGCTCTGTGTTCACCTCTGTACCCCCATCCATGTTCACCTCCTATATCTTTCCATCCACCTCTGTACCCTCTCCATGTCCACCTTTGTACCCCCCATCCACCTCTGTAGTACCCCCCATCCATGTTCACCTCTGTATCCACCTCTGTATCCCCCCATCCACGACCATCTCTATATGCTTCCGTCCACCTCTGTACCCCCCTTCCCCATCTGTACAGGTGGAGCTGCCTGGGGTTTTCTAAGGAGCCCTGACCAATCCCCAACTTGGATTGGCAGGGGGCAGGCCTCCTTATATACCCAGAGTCAGCCTAGCTGAGGAGGAGTTGTTCAGAGCTTGAAGATGGAATGCTAGGCTGTCAGGGCCTTTGAGGGCGTGCCCCAGTGGGGGGGGGGGGGTGACCTTGGGCCCGGGTGTGGATAAGGACCGTCAAGAAAACATGAAGACATCTCAGACAGAGATAAAACAGCTAGCACCACAAACTTTATATTTGCTATACTATAGGGGCCCGCAGTCCCTGCATGGTAAAAGGCTATTGCTAAGGCCTGGCTGAGTCAGTGTCAGGCCTAATCAACATGTGCTAGCTGTGCCTGGAATCTTAGAGAGGAAGTGAAGTGATGAACGCCCACAACATATAGGGATATACACGGTAATACTGACATATAATCACACATATAGATTGGACTTGTGTCTTTTTTTTCAACCTCACCTACTATGTAACTATGTGCAGGAGGAGAAATGGAGCAAACCTACTGAAGTGTATATAAGTTGTCCCAATTGATTGGTCTAAAATTCACCATATTTCCTCTACCCCACCCAAGTTAAATTCCCTCATTAAAATACAAAAAATCAAAGCTGACGGACTGTTCATTGTCTTGGAGTGTCTGAGAAGTGAATTCCGGGCTGGGCAGGGTGACAGGTGGGCCACGTTAATTAGCAGCACCTACGGGTCGTGGTTTCAGCGAAATAGTGGGCGTGGCTCGAAGGTGGTGTGGTTAGTGTCTGAGATGAACGAGGGATGGAGGGAGAGGGAGAGAGGAATGGAGGGACAGCAGGCCCAGATCCTACACAACAATAGAAATATGTGCATTCTAGAAAGTTTAACAATCAGCAGATAAAGATATTCCAAACACCTGGTGTTAGCACTTCAATCATCCCGGCACCATGGTTGTTATGGTGTCAGGATGATTGAAGCGCATTATTTCTATTATAACATTGTAATATAAAATGAAATAATTCAACTCACCATAATGTAGAATCAGTGGGAGCCCTGAGCTTGTCACTAGCCACGTCGCCTGCCACCAGGTGTCCCCAGCGTAGTCCGTCCTTACATCAGGTGCCCCCAGTGGAGTCCCTCCTTACACGCAGCCTGTGTCACATAAAATGCAGCCTGTGTCCCACCAAATGCAGCAGCCTGTGTCACCACCAAATTGCAGCAGCCTGTGTCACCACCAAATTGCAGCAGCATGTGTCACCATCAATTGTAGCAGCTTGTGTCACCATCAATTGCAGAAGCATGTGTCCCACCAAATTGCAGCATCATGTGTCACCATCAGTTGCAGCAGCATGTGTCACCATCAGTTGCAGCAGAATGTGTCACCATCAATGGCAGCAGCATGTGTCACCATCAATGGCAGCAGCATGTGTCACCATCAATTGCAGCAGCATGTGTCCCACCAAATTGCAGCATCATGTGTCCCACCAAATTGCAGCAGCCTCACATCAAAGCCTCCCTTACTTACCTTACAGTGTGTTATCCTCTCCAGTGGTGTGTCCTGTGGAGAGGTCCGTCCTCTCATACATCCTCTTTCCTCTCTCCTGGGCACAATTGGAGAGAGAAAACAGGAAGTGACATCAAACTCAGATGTCAATCAAACCACCCGGCTGTAGTAATATATACTACGAACGGGCGGAAGTTGCTCGGCACTTCAGAAAGCGCAGCGAGGCAGGCTAAACACCTGCAAATGAAGCGTCACATCTGTAATCTCGTGATTGCATAGACGTGGAGCTTCCCATAGGTGCACTGTGTTTTTTTTGTTTTTTTGTGACTGCCTGGAGGGGGGGGGGGGGGTGGCGCCCAGGCAACCACTATGGACGGGCCGCCACTGGAGCTAGGCCTTTTAACTAAAAGTCTGTGCCAATTTTTGTTACTAGGCCTCAGGGCATAGCCAGTGTGTCTGCACTGGCACTATTTAATTTTATTTTTCTCTCAAGTTTTGACACATTTGTCTGTGTTTATTTTCTCACTGGATGGAGGGTGTGGGTTTTCGGCCTACCCTGAAGTCTAGGGGATGGAAGTGTGGCCATTAGTTTCACTCCTCCCATAAACCTGGGGGGGGGGTCTCTCTTCAGGAGAACCCCCCATTTAGCACTCGTTGGTCGGCTTCAGCTGACCATGAGGAGCAGGGTCCATCAGGCCTTTTGGCTAGGTGGACCGAGTTGAGTTTTGCCTCTGTCATAAGCCTTGCGCCACGTGAGGTCAGGGTAAGGTCCTATGCCTTCATGGGTGGACATGAGAAACACCCTTAAGTGCACTTTTTTGAGTGTGTTGTTCACATGCATTTTTTTTTTTTGTACATTTAGGTGTTTTGTTTTTCCACACCACAATATATTAAGAGAAAAATACATTAGTAGATAATACGTTAGGGAAAAAAAATGGTGGAGGGGTGGAAAATAGCAACTTTTGCAGTTTTAAGACTGGGTGCATGCTTGTGTTGTCTCTTTAAATTTCAAAAGTTGCCATTTGACCTTTTTCCCCCTTTTTTGTTTAACCACTTGGGAAACAAAGATTTACCCCCCCCCCCCTCGTGACCAGGCCATTCTTTGCGATATGTCACTGCGTTATCCAATAAAATGAAAATCAAATGTTTTCATAAATTTAGACCAATATGTATTTGGTTATATATTTTAGATATAAAAATTCCAATAAGCGTATATTGATTGGTTTATACAAAGGTTATATCTTCTACAAACTATGAGATATAAACTGGAATTTTTTTTTATACTAGTAATAGTGGCAATCAGTGACTTATAGCAGAACTGCAATATTTGAGTTTGAAAGCGTATCAG
This sequence comes from Lithobates pipiens, assembly GCF_037356315.1. Taxonomy (NCBI): domain Eukaryota; kingdom Metazoa; phylum Chordata; class Amphibia; order Anura; family Ranidae; genus Lithobates; species Lithobates pipiens. The sequence continues at coordinate 573,674,491 of NW_027507748.1, forward strand.
ACACAGAGTGGTACTGTGGATACACTACATAATAAACATGCCACGTCCTGATATTTGGATTTACTATAAAACAAGACAACTATTGTTGATGGTGATGGACTTTTTAGGCATAAACACAACATTTTTTAAATAATTTAAACAATATTTATTTCTAAAAACCAAAAAACATACATTAAATGCCTCAGAGCATAATGATTACACTGAATAGTACATCAAGGTTGGACAAATGACTCATACAATTCCATTTTGTTATAAAATATAACATAGGAGAGACTAAAAAAGAATCAGAAAAACAAAGAAAAACATTTTTTTACAAAAACAGTGTATTATAGATGATTAAGCTTAGGGATGCTCTACATGTTACGTGTTCTATGAAACGCTACATCAGGAGTTTATGACGTATTTATTCCCTATGGATAAACGAGGATCGACTATACACAGGTGGGAGTAGTAGTGTAAACTTTGAAAGGTATGCAACTAAGGGACAGGAACCTCGAAAAAAGGATAATAATAAAGGAATTTTAAGGCGTTACCCGATAATCCTCCAAGGGTTGTACTCCTCCAGATACAACAGTCCAGGGGTACCCCAGCAAGGGGAGGATTCTATCGTAGTGGGTGGTTATAAATAAAAACCAACCTTAATGTATAAAATTTGTCTTCCTTAATAATTTCCTTCCCCGCGTTGCTGGCCACACACCAGGGCTGCTGTGCTGTACAGCAGCCCCGGTGTGTGGCCAGCAATGTGGGGAAGGCCTTCTCTCTTACTTCTATTGGAAATTATTAAGGAAGACAAATTTTATACATTAAGGTTGGTTTTTATTTATACCCACCCACTACGATATAATCCTGTGATTATAGTGACAGTGCATGCATCAGTGATACTGTCCCTCTTGTTTTCCTGTTGGAGCACACGTTGTGTGGAATAATGGACAGGGCATTTGAGGCAGAACAGAGGGAGGAAGAGGAGGACTTTCTTACCCCTCAATGCCCCCTTTATCCTGACAGTATTCCTACAGGACCGCCTATCACACAGGAAGAGGAGGAGGAGGATTGTGTCAGCATGGAGGTGGAGCCTGGCACTCAGCATCAGCAGCAGTCTTCAAGGGATTGTTTTCAGTCCCCAGAAACCCATGGACTTGTAGGTGGCTGGGAGGAGGTGGGTGCAGATCATGTCGTCCTTAGTGACCCAAAGGACTCCGGACAGAATGCCTCAGCAAACCTATGCTGCATGGCATCCCTGATCCTGCAAAGCCTGCAAAAGGACCCTTGCATTCGTGGTCTCAAGGAGAGGGATCAGTACTGGCTGGCAACCCTTCCTGATCCACGTTACAAGGGTAAGGTTGTGGAACTTATCAAGCCTTTACAGAGGGAGCAGAGGATGAAACATCTTCGGAAGGCCTTGCAGAAAGGATTGTGCAATGCATTTCCACAGCCTGGGAGGTTGCAATTTCCTATTTCTCCTGGACAACGTGTTGCTGAGGCTTCAGTCAGTCACAGTAGGAGCGGTGGAGAAGGTGGTCATCTGCCCGATGCGTTCAGACAATTTTTTAGTCCGCAGCCCCTTGGTCTAATCGGTTCCAGCAACCATCTCCAGCTTCTGATTTATGTGCAGGAATTCCTTGGGGCAAGATCAGACTTGAGACCTATCATGTACCTGAAGGGAGACTGAATTGATGAGGTCGGCCTCTCTTGTATCTCCAGCCCTGTCCCTGCCGAGGATGAAACAGAAGGAGCCAAGGGCCAGGAGGAACACGAGTGCCTGTAGATGAAGACCTGGAGATCTGTTGCAGGAAGTCGCAGCTAGTCACAGGACTGTAGTTGCAGAAGCGCTGAGCCAAACAGGACACAGGAGCGAGGTCACAAGGGAAGCCAGGTTCGTTAGCAGACAGGCAGCACGGTAGCAGGACATCATGCCAAGGCAAGGTCAAATGAGAAGCTGGGATCAGGAGCCAGGGATCAAGTAAACACAGTCCAGAAGCAGAGTCAGTGGAGAGCCGCAATCAAAAGCCAGAGATCAGACAAGCAGGATCCAGAAGCAGGGTCAAACAGGAGCCAAGGTCAGCAACAGGTATTCAGACAGTAAATCACAGGTTCAGGGTATCAGGAGCACAGCTGAAAGACCAGTCAGCACAGAGCAGTGGCCAGGGCCCTTCTTAAATAGGCTAGTGCCAATTGGTACCAGGGGCACGCGCCTGCGTGTGCGCGCTGGACGCCACGCAAAGACGTTCGCCGTCGCATGTCTGTGCATGCGCGCGAACATGTGCCAGATGATTACCACTGGTTTCCTTACAAGACCTTTCCATCTGAAAATCCACTGGGTTACTGGGTCTTGAGGATGGCTCACTGGCCAGAGCTTACACAGTATGCAATTGAGCTACTGGCCTGTCCTGCATCCAGCGTTCTATCTGAACGCACATTCAGTGCTGCTGGAGGCTTTGTAACCAATCACAGATTGTGCCTGTCCACAGACTCAGCTGATTGGCTCACCTTCATAAAAATGAATCGGTCTTGGATCACCAGCTACCAAGCACCTGATGCTGATGTAACCGATTATTTTTTTATGAATGTGAGATCCCTTGAAGACTGCCTATGCTGATGCTGAGTGACTATCCTGTTATGCTGAGTGACTATCCTATTCCTCCTCAATGTTCATGTTGATAGCTTCTAAGAACATTTTTGGTTCTGGGCATCAGCACCAGTGCCTAAAGCCCAATTTTTCTGACTCTGTTTAACAGGGGCACGTAATTACAATTTTTGCTGTAATATTTTGCAGCAGGGCTCATTGCTGCGCTCAACTAGAGTATCTGTAAGGGGTTGTAGTGTTGTGGCGCCAGCACCAGTGCCTAAGGCCCAATTTTTCTGCCCTGTTTAACGGGGACGTGTAACTACAATTTATGCTGTAATATTTTGCAACAGGGTCCATTTCTGTGCTCAAAAAGAGTATCTATGAGGCTTTACAGTGTTGTGTCACCACCACTGCCACCTAAGGCCCAATTTTCTTTCAAAGTATTTATTAGTTTCAAAAGTATACAATCAAGTAAGAAGTACATACAATATCTCAAGATAGACATCAAAAACTGATCGACCTTCAGTAAGACAAATATTATGAACGTTGAAACAAGGCCTTGAACCCAGGGGGCCCCAGCTCAATATAATGAAAAAGAGGGAACATAACATTAAAAGAACATGCTGTATGGCTACAATAGTCCCTGGCGACACCAAGGTGAGGAAGACCAGAGGTCCCAGGGGGCCAACCCAGCACCCCTTACGGGAACTTGCTGTGCTAGGCAAGCCCAACCCAGGCCCCCCCGCACCCAATATAAAACCAGAAGGGTCCGAGGGATCAGTGAGGTTATGGAACCAGATTGAGACCTACAGAGGAAGGGCCAATAGGCTCTTGAGGCCGGTCAGAAAAAAAAAAATACCTTTATCTTCAGAATCTATCATGAGACTAAAATGTTAAGAGACTGAAAGAAGACGAAGACAGGGGAACAGTGGGGTGAAGAGACCCAAGAGACAGTAGAAAAGACTACTAAGGAAAACTAGAAGGATTTGATAAACACCAGATGGACTAATAACCCTAAAAAATCGCCTAGTAACCGCTGAAATGGAAGAACTTATAGCCATTTCGCAGGAAAACATCACTAAACACAACTCTCGTTGGGCTTGCTGGTCCCACTTCAAAACAACCTCGGACTACGCACACTTCATGCAATTGAATCCTACCTGAACAAGAGAGACTCCTCACTCCTTTGACTGTAAACATAGCGAGGGCTTGGGGAGGAGGGGGGGAGCGAGCAGAAGTCGGGGGCTAGATTGGCGGCTATTGCCCCCCCCCCTGACTCGTCTGGCCTGCTCCTCCCATCTTCTCCATTTACTTTCACCTTTGATCCATACACACACTCCCATTATAATTCCAATTTTTCAGTGCGAAAGATCTCCCCCCTCACCCTGCTTACCACCCTCCCCTCAACCCCCCCCCCCTTTTTGTTTTTTGTTTTTTTGTTTTTTTCTCTTCCTCCCTCCCCCTCCCCCCCACCACACTCATTAAAAAATGGATGTAACCGATAAAACCAGCTGGACTGGTTACGTAAAGGCTTCTATAAGGCATGAAACACATGCGACACACATAATCCTGGACCGAACCCTAGACGGATGTCTATAAATAAAAACTTCCGCAACCAATCTAAAGTTATACACAGTACACTCATCTGATTCAGCAGCTAATTCGAAAACCCGTCAACCTAAGAACAAATACAGATAATCATTTACTGCGACAGATTGTACCATATTGTGCACCCAATTGCTACTCCTGGTCGTACAAGATAAATCCTTCACAGGTTTACACACACACGTGTTGTATGTTCTTTATAGTTGATACTGTCACGGATACTATGGAGCTTGTAAAACATGTCTACATTCCTATTATGATGTCATTGTACATATACTGTTATATCCTGTGATCTGTAAATTTGTCTCTACTTATGTTCAATAAAACTTTTATGGAAAAACAAAACAAAAAACAAACAAAAAATCGCCTAGTATATTTCACTGGAAGGGGTGTTCATCAAGTAGAGGGGATAAAGCGAAGATAGGGGAAGGAGGAAAGAGCCAGTCAACAGAACCAACGCCGGGACCCAAGCGCCCTATAATCCAGATTATGTTAAATGCCAGTGATAAGGGAGATGCCCACATGCTGGGCCCAAGGTTCCCAAACTAATTCAAATTTGTCTTTATAGTCTAATAAAATGCTAGTCAATTTCTCCTGGGTCATAATCCAAGATATCTTATGTTTGACTGCCCGTAGGGAAACTCTGGGCTGTTTCCAAGATTTGGCTATGGTGATCTTGGCTCCAAGCAGCATAAAGTGGATCAAGATGTTAGTATACTTGCCAGTTTGTGGGATGGGGCCATTCAGGAGGGCCACTGAAGGGGTTCTAGGGATCTGAATGTTTGTTACCTGATAGATCAGGTTGAACATCTTCCGCCAGAATGGCCTGAGTTTGATGCATTCCCACCAAGTGTGGGCCATCGTTCCTACCATGTCACAACCTCTAAAGCATAAGGGGTTGGTCGAGGGAAACATTCGGGCCAATTTATTCGGGGTCAAATACCATCTAGTCATTACTTTAATGTTAGCCTTGATCAGAGAAACATTCTTAATTCCCTTATAGGCTCTGGAGTAGGAGGAGAACCAGGACTCCGGCTTCCATTGAATGAGAAGATCCTTTTCCCAGGCCAACATGAAGGGTGTTTTACTGCCATTCTGGGCAAGAGCTTGGTAAATAACCGAGATCCCCCCTCTCTGATCTGTTGCTTGACCACACCACACTTCATAATCGGAAAAGCGCGGAGGTCCCGGCTTCTCCCTCCAGATCCCATGAAGGTAATGTTGAATCTGAGAAAATCTAAACAGTTCCGTATTTGGGATATCTAGCTTCTTTTTACAAAAACGTAGGGAGATAGGGCCCGAGGGTGTGAAGAAATGACCGATTCGGTACAGCCCCTTATCCAACCACCACTTGAATGACTTAATATCCGGAGGAGGGAAGTCCCGATTATTAAAAATATGAGCGAGTGGGCGAGAGTCTGACACTAAGGATTTGTTTGTTTTAAGCTTATCCCAAATGGAGAGGGATTGTGATAGGGTGGGCGAGAGAATGGGGGGCCTCTCCTTGGCGGGGACCCAGAGCAGGAAGTCTAAGGTATGTAATGGGGCAGCCTGTCGCTCTATATGCAACCATTCCGGTTTTTCAAGCCTGGAATAAACAGTGGATAATTGTGCAAGTCTGGCCGCTTGGTAATACCAAAGCAGCCGCGGGACTCCCATCCCACCTGGTTTTCGCAGCCTAAAAAGCGTGTTACAGGGCAGTCTGTGACCCTTTTTCCCCCATATAAACTGAGTTACCTTCCTCTGAAAGGATTTAAGGTGGTCAGTCCTGATGGCAATTGGCATTGCTCTAAATAGATAAAGAAGCCTGGGAAGGAGAGTAATTTTAAGGGAGTGAACCCTGCCCAACCATGATAGATCATGCTTTGCCCAATTTCGTAAGTCCAGCTCTAACTTCTTATAGGTGGGAGGGAAGTTGGCCGAGTATAGTTGTTCTATTTTAGGAGTGAGTTTAATTCCCAGATAATCAAGGGACGTGTCCCTCCATGCAAATTCAAAGTTGTTCTGCAGGCTACTAACTTTCTGCCCCGGGAGTGAAATATTGAGGGCGTGAGATTTGGCAAAATTGACCTTGAGGCCAGAGGCTACTGAAAAGGTCTTTAGGGTTTTATAGAGGTTGGGCAGCGAGGTGAGTGGTGAGATGAGGAAGAGCAGTAGGTCGTCTGCGAACAAACCGCATTTATGAGTTTGGGCACCACACGAGACCCCCTGTATGTCAGGATTCATGCGGATGGCAATGGCTAGAGTCTCGATAGCTAGGGCAAAGATTAAGGGGGATAAAGGGCACCCCTGCCTAGTGCCTCTAGCTATGGTGAGTGGTTGGGAGTAGTGGCCCATCAATCGAATAGATGCAGTCGGATTCGAGTAGAGGGCGTGTAGGGTGCCCAGAAATCTGTTGCCAAATCCCCAATGTTCCATGAGCGAAAAGATATATGACCATTCGATGGAGTCAAAAGCTTTGTGTAGGTCAATGGACAACAGCATGCCTTCTTGTTTGGGACCCCCTATCCAGTTAGATTGAAGAACAGAGATGATGTCTACTGCCCTACGAGTTAGATCTGGCCCTTGTCTTCCAGGGATAAATCCCACTTGGTCCTTATGGACATATCTTCCAATAAAGTATGCTAGCCGGTTGGCCAGGATCTTTGTAAGTATCTTAAGATCATTATTTATTAGAGATATGGGTCTATAATTCTCAACATCTTCCGGGCTCTTATTCGGCTTTGGGATAACCGTAATGAATGCGGTATTCAGCTGAGGATCTAATGGGGCACCTTTAGTGATTGAGTTGAAGAATTTTGCCATATAAGGTGCTAAGGGGTCCACAAATGTCTTATAATAAACGGCAGAAAGACCATCAGGCCCCGGAGCCAAACCCGTTTTGAGGGATTTCACTACCTCCCTTATCTCCTCAGTGGAGAATTCCGCCTCCATTACATCTCTATGGTCAACCGACAGTTTAGGCATGGGCAAGTCTCGGAAAAGGGCGTTGCAGGCTTGACGGTCGCCTGCATGGTTTGAACTGTAAAGTTTGGCATAGAAGTCTTGGAGGGCCTTCAGTATTTTGTCAGGATTAGCTGAAAGCGTTTGCCCTGCCACCTTAATTTTAGGGAAAAAGTCAGAGCGAGACTTAGGGGTCAATTTGGTCGCTAGCATGGATCCTATTTTGTCTTTCTGGTGATAAAATCTTGCGCTGCTCCAGCGGATATCTTTCTCTGTCCTAGCCATTAGGGCCAAGTTTAGTTCTAATCTGGTCGCATCAACCTGCTCGGCTAGGTCCCGGGAGGGATGTTTCTTATACTGGGACTTCAGGGTTTTAAATTTAGTTTCAAGGTTCTGTATGGCGAACTGTCTTGCTTTCTTGTTGCGCGAGGCTATACCTATAATTTTACCTCTAACCACAGCTTTATAGGCCGCCCAAAGGGTTTCCGGAGAGATCCCCCCCACCTCATTAAGGCTAAAATATTCCTTCAAGGAGCTCTCGATTTCTTTGGTAACTAGTGAATCATTTAGAAGAGATTCGTTGAGTCTCCAATGTGTCCCTGTCCGTTTTGTAATGACATTGTCCATGGAAATGTTAACTATCGAATGATCTGACCAGGGAACATCGATAATGGAGGCCTTTCGGGTGGGTGGGATCAACTCCGGTGGAACCAATATATGGTCTATCCTAGAGTAGGATTGGTGTGGTGGGGAGTAGTGTGTGAAATCGTGCTTGGTAGGGTTCAATTCCCTCCATATGTCAACTAAGCTGTGCCTGTGAAGGAACCTCGCAATGGATAAGCTGATTTTAGTGGGGCGCGTTAATTGAGAGCTAGGGGGTTTGGATCTGTCAAGGCCCTGATCAAAGGCAACATTGGAATCTCCTCCGAAAAGCACCTTTCCCTCCGTCAGGGGGAGTAAGGTTTTGAGAAGGTCTTGAAAAAATTTAAATTGTCCTGTATTGGGGGCATAATATGATATGAAGGAATATATGTTGCCCTCAATCAAGCCCCTGACCAGGATGAACCTGCCCCCGGGGTCGCTATAAGTAAAAGAGTGTTCAAATTTGCACGTCTTGGCAAAGAGGATGGCTACCCCTTTAGTCTTGTTCTCCGCATTAGCTAAGAAGAAATTAGGGTAGTGTGGATGGAGGAAGTTAGGGCTGTACCGAACCGGGAAGTGTGTCTCCTGAAGGAGAACGATATCGAGTTTGAGGGAGCGATAGTGGTCAAAGGCTAATCTCCTTTTTCTGGGGGAGTTTAGTCCCTGAGTGTTGTGAGAGGCAATACGGAGAGCCCCCGAAGAACTTCTTGAATCAGTCATGGAACCCTGTGAATGGTGAGTTGTGTAAGTAAGCTGCTCTTACCCGAGGATGGTCCCCTTCCCTGAGGACTGGCTGGAGGTGAGGAGGTAGACAAGTACAAAATTGGCACCATGGTCCCGGCTCGGCCTGGCGGCTGGCTCTGAAGAGAAAAGAAGAGGGGGAGAAAGGTAAAGAGAGACATAGACATATATGAGAAGATATCGACAAATAAAGACAGTAAAGTTCGGGGGAAATTACCCCCCATAGACCAAAAGGCCAAAGGAGCCGGCACCCTAACTGAGGGCCGGCTGTCCGTCCCGCAAATACAAGAACTTGTCTTCACGGGAAGGATGGAGGCACAAGGGGGTCACCCCTGCCCCTGACTGAAAATTGAATTAATAAAACCATACCAAAAAGCTTAAGGCACCACATATGAGAGGTCGTATAAAACAGAAAATAAACCTGAACAACCTGCGATAAAAGAAGCAAAACTAGCAAAATATATCAGTCACAGTTCAGTCCTGCCCGAAGGTAGAAACCGTTCGGTGGGTTGGTAATAATGTGGAGGAGCCATGAAGGGGTAACTAGGAAGATAACTATTGTGTACGGCTAACAGTTCCTCCACACCTCCCCTATGAGGGGAGAAAAAATCAACCGACATGGCCGTCGAGAGAAAAAAGAGATGAAAAAGAAAAAAAAAAAAAAAAAAAAAAAAGGGGGGGGGGACCTATTCTGGAGGTGCCAGAAAAGGTCCTGTAGGGGGACAAGGTAGAGTAGGAGCCTAAGGCTCACAACAACAGAGGGAAACCCGTCCCGAATTGGAGACCAAGCTCAGAGGAAACCAGTTTGAGGCCCCTGAAGTCCTCGTTAGGGGGGTCTTCCATCCCTGGATTTATTGCTCTTTCCGGATGACCAAAGGGGGGAGACCGGGCTCGTTGGTTGTGGACGCTTGGCCGAAGCTGCTGCGTTGGCCGACACTTCCATGGGAGCCTCCTGGGAGATAATCTTCAGGTGGAGGAGAAGCTTTTCACCTTCCTGCAGACTGGAAAATGAGTAGGTGCGTTCCTTGTAGGTAAATTTAACTGCGAAGGGGAAAGCCCAGCGGTATTTGATCTCCTGGTTAGAGAGGGCCACGAGAAGCGGTTTTAGGGCACGTCTCTTCTGAATGGTTGATGGGGACAGGTCAGCAAAGATTTGGAGCTGGTGACCGTGGCAGGAGACCTGTTGCCTCAGTCTCGACTGCTTCAGGACCTCTTCCTTCACTGCATAAAAATGTGGCTTCACTATGATGTCTCTGGGGGAGCCATCTTTTCTAAGGGGTCCGAGAGCTCTGTGGGCCCTGTCTAGTTCCAATCGATGTGAGGGAATATTTGGGATCAAGTCCTTAAACAGTTCCTGGACTACTGTAGACACATCCGAAAAGGACTCAGGAAGGCCCCGGATCCGTATATTATATCGCCTGGACCTATTTTCGAGGTCGTCGATCCTAGATAGGGCCATATCCAGTTGCTCCTGAAGGGTTTGAATGTGTGCTGCATTTTTGGTTTGTGCGTGAGACAGTAATGTCCAGTTTACTTTCAATCGCTTCCATTCTAGAACCGAGGTTGGCAAAATCAGACCTCATGTCATTAGTGATCTGTGCTGCGGTGTTCGCCAGACCCCTCTCCAGGAGGGCTGACAGTTTGATAAAAAGGTCTTCCTGCGAAGAGACAGAGTCCTGTGCAGGCATGGGTGGGGGAGGTGTAGCCATGAGGCACGGGGATAAGGGCCCTAATGGAGACAGGGCATTATCTTCAATGTGGCGGCTCAGCAGCGATTCTGTGGAAGCTGGGGACGGAGTCTGGGGATAGTGATGACTACCTTGGGCCACTTGTGAGTATGATAAAGTTGCAGGGGTTAACACTTGCCTGTGTTCTGTTTACTTGTCCCCTGTGGCTGTGTGAGGCTGTGAGGTAATCTGGACGGCGGCCATCTTGGTACACCCATTCCGTTTTGCTTTGTTGAAATCCGGTCCCAGATCGCGTCTGGCCGCCGGACCGGGCATCTGCGGGTGTTCCCGCCGGGGTCACCGAAGCGGACGGGGTGGAAAGGAGCTGCTCAGGCCGATGTTGTGGTGCCACGGGCTATTGTGGAGCAGGGGTGATGCGGAGCTCCTGGCTTAGGCGGCCATTACGGAGCGCTCGCGCATGCGCCAACCCCCTAAGGCCCAATTTTTCTGCCCTTATTTAACAGGGGAGCGTAATTACAATTTTTGATCTAATATTTCACAGCAGGGCTCGTTCCCGCGCTCAACAACAGAATCTGTGAGGTCTTACAGTGTTGTGGCACCACCACCACTGCCTAAGACCCAATTTTTCTGCCCCTGTTTAACAGGGGCGTGTAATTACAACTTTTGATCTAATATTTCGCAGCAGGACCCGTTCAAGTGTAACTGTGAGAACTTACAGTGTTGTGGCTTCACCACCACACCACCACCAAAGGCCCAATTTTTCTGACCCTGTTCAACGGGGGCATGAAATTACAATTCTTGATATATTTCACAGCAGGGCCTGTTCCGCCAAGAGTAACTGTGAGGGCTTACCATGTTCTGGTACCACCAACACCTAAGGCCCACATTTCTGCAGAGTATATAGGGCAGGCCGTATAGTATATACAGGCGGTCCCCTAATTTCATGCATCTGACTTACAAACAACTTCTACTTACAAACGGAGGGAGACAACAGGAAGTGAGAGGAAATCTACCCCTAGGAAGGGAAATTCTCTCCTGTAAGTGTTAATATGGGAAAAAGGTGTTTCCACTGATGCTTTTTCACCAATCCATATTTCCCTAAAAACCCTGAATTTTCAAAATCCAGTTGTCATTGGGACAGAAAGTGAGGTGAAATCTTCTGAACAGGGGCACAGACAGCAAAACAAATGTTACAGGGGTGATAACCCTTCCCTATGTTATCCAAAAAGCTTAAAAATAGATTTTTTGGCTGGAGCTACACTTAAAAAATGTACCTGTTCCAAATTACAAACAGATTCAACTTAAGAACAAACCTACAGTCCCTATCTTGTTTGTAACCCGGCGACCGCCTGTATACTGCTGCTGAGTATATAGAGCTTGGAGGCCCCACGCCTTTTTTTAATTTGAGGGGTTGGGTTCCCTTTAATATCCATACAAGACCCAAAGGACCTGGTAATGGGCTGGGGGGTTACTCATGCCGTTTTTCGCAATAATTTTCATCCATATTACCCAGACCCAACATTACATTACAGCCGCAAGCAGTTTTGAATGACTTTTATCCCTTTAGAAATTTCATTTTGTGCAGGGACTGTTCTAAACACGGGAAGAACATGCCACTTTACAGGCATACTATAGACACCCCCCCCCCCCCAGGTACGATATTTAAAAGAATATTTCACTTTTATTTTTTCACTTTAAGCATCATTAAAATCACTGCTCCTGAAAAAATGGCCATTTTTAAAACTTTCTTTTGCATTGATATATGTCCCCTGGGGCAGGACTTGGGTCTCCAAACCCATTTTAGGACAATAACTTGCATATTAGCCTTTAAAATTTGCACTTTTGATTTCTCACGTTCGCATCCCATAGACTTTAACGGTGTTCGAATGTTTGTGCAAACTTTCGGTCCGTTCGCATGTTCTGGATGCGAACCAAACCGGGGGGGTGTTCGGCTCATCCCTATATATCACTAGTGTTTTTCACTTATTTTTGGTATTCAAGGTTGTAAGACTACAACAAGTTTTTTTTTCTGTTTTTCTTTCTTATTTTGGAGTAAAAATATTGTGTACCATTTCTTTCAAAATTTCAATGTGCTAAATTTTTTCTATTGTCTAAATATTACAACAAATTATAAGTTAAAAAATGCCAGGGGTAGGATTTTTTACTTTTATTTTAACTGATTAGGCATGGTGTGACAAAAAATATTAAAAATATCTACTAAACACTCTTTAAAAATAATCAAAATTCTGAAAAAGTTAATACATTTTTAAACCTTCTATCCTCTCTCTTGTATTTCTTGAAATTTTTTGGACAATAGGACACAAAATATGCAAAATTAGCAACTTGAACATTTATAACGCTTTGAGTTCTATTGCCTAAAGAGCTTCAAGTAACATATATACCCCTAAACAAAAATACAAAATAGCACAAAAAATATTTTTTGAAACTATTTGTTAACTATTTTCTTTTAACCATTTTTTGTTATATTATGTTTGCATTTAACTTTTTTTTTTTTTTAAGTTTTTACTTTAAACTGCTGTTTTAAGGACCTATTTATTAATCAAAATAATTTCAACTTATTTAGTTCCTGAATGGGTTGTTGATCTACAAAAACGAGGTAATCACAGAGGAGAAAGCTTTTACTGACAACAACTTATTCTTGAGTCACCAGCTCACTTGGAGTCCATGCATAGGTATGCGCAGCCTATTGAATTAGGGTGTTCACTCCTAAGCTCAAACACACATACGTGTGTGTGTGTATATGTATGTGTGTATATATGTGTGTGTGTGTATATATATATATATATATATATATATATATATATATATATATATATATATATATACACATACACACACACACACACTCTCTTAGCCCTTGTACACACGGTCGGACATTCCGACAACCGTGTGTACAAGGGCTTATAAATAAAAGCAAACAAACATTTTAAAACATGGACAGTGTCAGACGGGCCTTTAAAATAGTTTTATACAGTAAATATAGGAAAAAATATAACAGTATTTTTGAAAAGTGTAATCATGAAAGAGAGAAATAAAAACAACCCAAACTAGTTTGACTTTTTGGTAAGCTGAAGTAAAGACTAGTGGAGTGGTTGACAATGGGGATAGAAAATGAGCACAAAACATTGTTGCCAATATCAGTCAGGTTTCACCTTTTATCTTATGCTAAAGTGAAACAAGAGTTCTGATTGGTCACCATGGACAATGACTTCAGATTTATGGTAATTTATTTTTCTTCAGTTTTTGCATCAGCCCCATTGCATAATTTTGTTTTGCAGAAAGTGTATCATGAAAAATGAGTATATGTTTTATAGACTTTCACATCAAGTATATTCCAGAAAAGAACATATTCACAGTACAACCATGTGAAATGAATTACACTTTAAATAACATTTTGCAAGATAGAACAACATCTTAAAAAGAATGTGTTTCCAGCAGTACAATTTCTATTGTTACATTATATTAATAAAACCTTGCTTTTTACCCAAGTCTGACATAGTATCCCTTTCTATTCTTTTGATTTTTATTTTTCCAGTTGGCTTACAGAACATTTAAAAGCTCTGCAAATGCAGGTTTATTTCGGAGAACTTTGGCTATTCTGATATCTCCAAACAATAAGGCTGAAAAATGACCAGCTTTATCTTACAGCGCTAGCAGTGTACTCAAAGGAAACGCGTAATTTGGAAATATGGAACTTACCACAAATAACCTCTTGCTCTGAAATGTTGGTTGTCTAGGCATAGGGCTGGACTGGGACAAAAATTTGGCCCAGGACTTCATTCAGATAGGCCCACTATAATTTAGTGAACAAGCACAAAAAACAGTATATAAACTATATGCAATTGCTCAAAAATAAATAAGTAAAAACATTCCACTGTAAGCATAAACTGCTTTTTTTTTGTTAAACTCTTTATTTAGAGGAAAAGATGCATTTCAACATACAGATGTCTTTAGAATGACATGAGTGTAAGTTACACTCCATTCAATTACAGGTGTCATAAAGAAAACAGTTATAACTGAAAATATACTCTAACTCCCCACTCACCTCTTATTATTTCACGTATTCTTCTCTGTATTTTTCTCCTCCTTCTCACATCACTGCATGAAGTGGGTGGGCTAACGTCATGCAGGAATATTTCTACAGCCTCATGGGCTGGAATTTCAGAAACCGAAATTTTCAGCAATGCAGGAGCGCTGAGGCTGAGCCGGGTTGCAAACTATGAAATGAGGTGACGGGCACTGTGGATGACAGGTCTCTCACATACCGGCCATCCGGATAAACCCAATGGCCACCCAAGGCCCACCCCCCCTTTACTGGTAATTACCGTAGCCATTCTACTTTATTTCTCTTATAGGCAGTACAGCGGTGCTGTAAGAAAATAAGTGTAAAAATATTTTTATGGTATACAAAACAAAGCTTTGCTCGGTTCACGCTGACAGGGAGAGCCGATCGGAGAGCTTGATTTTCAAATGTCTGAATACAGCCCTGACTAATATAGCGATTCAATATCTTCCTACTTTTTGAGTCACTGACCCACAACTAGAATGCAAATTAGGCAGATTGACTTTGAATGCTACTTGCTTATTCCAAGTTAGAGACTCAAGGGACTGGAGCAGGAGGCAGTGACAAGAATGTTAGCGATGGTGTCATCATTTTCCTTTTTTTAAGGGTCATTTAAAATGCACAGATTGTAAAACCTATTTATAATGATATCTGTGTGATTTTCCAGCTTTCTTTTCTTTTTTTTCTTTTTTTTTTTTATATATAACATGGGAGTTTCCAGGGAAAAATATTTACATAATGTGAAACAATTGTAACAATAATACATTTATACATTTGAATACATTTTATAAATAATAAAGATATTACATTTTGTAAAGATAATACATTGTAAAGATAATGAAAGAAAAAAAAAAAGTTGAAAACGTCTTCTTCTAAAGACAGAATAAATAAATTAAAGTAGTTGTAAACCCACATGAAAAAAAAAAGACCTTCAAGACAAAGGTATAAGCTGAGATCGAAGCCCCCACTGCAGTGCCCGTACACAGCACCGGTAAGCTACATTTCTCCCCCGAAGTTACTTTCGGGTATCGCGGCTCCATCATTGTGATTGGCCAAAGTCGTGATGATGTGCCGGTAACAAAAAAGATATTTGGGGGACACACCCTTAACCACTTCCCGACCGGTGCACGCCGATGTACCTCGGCAGAATGGCACGGGCAGGCAAATTGGCGTACAGGTACGTCCATTTGTATTTGCCGCCCTGCCATCGCGTGCGTGCCGCCGCCGGCATGCATGCGTGCCGGTCCGGACCCCCGTGAGTCCGGCCGTGGGATACCCGCGATCGTCTCACGGGGAGGCTGAACAGGGAGATGCCGTTATAAACAGCATCTCCCTGTTCTGCCTAGCAACAAGTGACACTGATCTCTGCTTCATGTGATTGGAGCAGAGATCAGTGTTCACTAACACAGCCCAACCCCCCACAGTTTGTAACACGCCTCTAGGAACACTTAACTCCTACACTGCCACCTCCTGGTTAACCCCTTCACTGCCAGTGTCATTTACACAGGATTCAGTGCATTTGTATAGCACTGATTGCTGTATAAATGACAATGGCCCCAAAAATGTCCGATGTGTCCACCATAATGTCGCAGTCACAATAAAAATTGCTGATCGCTGCCATTACTAGTAAAAAAAAAAAAAGATTAATAAAAATGGCATAAAACTATTCCCTATTTTGTAAACGCTATAAATTTTGCACAAACCAATCAATAATCGCTTATTGTGATTTTTTTTTACCAAAAATATCTAGAAGAATAAGTATTGGCCTAAACTGAGGGAAAAATTTTTTTTTAGATATTTTTGGGGGATATTTATTATAGCAGAAAGTAAAAAAAGAATGTTTTTTTTAAAAAATTGGCGCTCTATTTTTGTTTATAGCACAAAAAATAAAAACCGCAGGGGTGATCAAATACCACCAAAAGAAAGCTCTATTTGTGGGAAAAAAAAGGACGTCAATTTTGTTTGGGAGCAATGTTGCATGACCGCGCAATTGTCAGTTAAAGCAACGCTCTGCCAAATTGCAAAAAGTAGTCTAGTCTTAAACCAGCAAAATGGTCCGGTCTGAAAGTGGTTAAAGATGCATTAAAGATGGTGCAGCCATACAACAGAACAAAATATTACAGCGCACACATGCAAAAAATATATTTACCTCCTGCAAGGCTTATTTAAAACACCTAGACATTTTCAAAAAAACATTATCAAAAAATACGGGGATATGGTCACACCATATTGCTATATGGTGCTTAAGCCCACTTACTGCGACAAATTACCCCATGATTAGTGGGTCCTACACTATCCATAGACTGGGAGATCCTGCTTCTCTAAATCATGGGAGCAATACACTCCTCTATATGGGAGAACTAGAGCTCTCCACCCATGACACAGGTGGACACTAATGAGAGCCACTGGTGAGGGAGTGGGGTGCTCCGCGCCCAAATGGATTTGGTCAGAATCCATACAATACAAAATAAGATATTTGTCGGGGCACACCATAAAAGATGCATTAAAGATGGTGCAGCCATAGGACCATACAACAGAATAAAATATTACAGCGCACACATACAAAAAAGACATTTACCTCCTGCAAGGCTTATTTAAAACACCTAGACATTTTCAAAAAACATTATCAAAAAATATGGGGATTTGGTCACACCATATTGCTATATGGTGCTTAAAGAGGAAGTAAACCCTGATGGGTTTACTTCCTCTTTGTTTCCCTGCAAAGGCAAAGCATAATGGGCTACTATGCATCGCATAGTAGCCTATTATGTGTCACTTACCTGACACAGGAGCCTGTAATGTCCCCGATTTCCTCGCTGTCTGGAAGCGTCCATCTTCCTTCCGTGGTCACAAAATAAGTGTCTATACTGTTTAAAATCCAGTAATACACTCTCACCCTGCTCTGCACATGCTCAGTTGCTCTCCTTTTATTTTTTTATCTCCTTTATTAAAATTATCATTGTGGATTTGACATTATTGTTTTTTTTTCCAACAAAGTTTATTGAAGTATATTGGAGCATTACAATACAGTAGGCATGGTAATGAAACATTCAACTGATACAATACAGATAAGAACAGTTATTGTATAATAAAACAGTACAGAAATCATATGAGTCCCTTGGGACCTCGGCTTGTCAAACAATGCGGGTTTTGTAGCTTCAGAAATCGTTGGGTGAAATTAAAAAATGGTAGAGAGCACAAAGAAGTAACCATGAAACCTTGTGTGGGGTGTAAAATTAACCATTGGATGTTGGGTGGGAGCGGTTGCTTGCCTGACAGTGGTGGGGTTGAAGTATAAATTGGGGTTAGGCATTCACAGTACCTGGGGTGAAGTCTGCTGAGGATTGTGTGCTTTGCCATTTTCTTCGCTTAAATTTGTGTAGGGAGGTGGTTCCAGAAGAGGGAGTAAGAAATTGAATGGAGGAAGAGTGAGCGACGATGGTTCATGGGCCGTGGTAGGCTGTACTGCTTTTGTGGCAGGAGTTTGGGAAGTGTGTTACGGGGGATGTAAGAAAGGGGAAAGAGGGGGGAGCATTCTTAATTGGGTTCTGGTGAGGTTGTTGGGTGTCAAGCTAGTAGGAGCTTACATTCTTCGGAGGTGTTAAAGTGGTGCCAGCAAGACCATATTTTTCAGTATCTGGTAGGAGTGTCATGTGACTGGTGGATCAGGTCTTCCATTTCCGCTACTCTTGATACACGGTGGATCCAATCCACTATGGTGGGCAGCTTAGTTGATTTCCAGAGCGGAGAGATGCACATTTTTGCTGTATTTAGTAGATGTAGAGTTAGCGATCGAAGATAGTGTCTGGTTGGAATAGTTGTGTGATGTAACAACATTTGTGCGGGTGAATATTCTAAGTGGTGGGTAGTGATTTTTGTGATTAGGCAATTTACTTCCTTCCAGAAGGGTTGGATAAGGGGGCAGGACCACCAGATGTGGAGCATATCACCTTCCCCCTCAGAACATCTCCAGCATGTGGATGGTATGTCAGGGGAGAATTTGTGCAGTTTGGTGGGGGTGTTATACCATTTGATAAGTATTTTGAACCCATTTTCCTGCGCAGATATATTAAACGACCCCTTGTGGATGTGGGTGTAGATGGTTTCCCATTCCTCTTCAGTTAGAGTCACTGCTAGGTCTCTTTCCCAGCTGAGGGAAGCTATATTGGATTTCGGGTTGTGGCTTGCGAAGAGGAGAGAATATATTTCAGAGATTGTGTCTTTGTGGTTCCTTTTTTGCGCAGATGTTTTCGAACAGCGTGGTTTGTCTTGGTCACGGAGGGAGTGTGGGGAGGTTAGAAAGTGTCGGACCTGGAAGTATGTCCATCGCGGGAATGATTGACCTGACCTTTGTGTGGGTAGGTCCATCAAGGGAGCCATCCGAGAAGAATTGGTTTGCACGGATATCAGTGATGGGCCAAATTTCTGCGAGAAACGCGTCAGACTGGCCAGCTGGAAATTCTGGGTTTAGGCGAATTGGGGTCATTGGGCTCTTGGGGGAAGACATGTGGTGTGTTTGGCATGTTTTCC
This sequence comes from Lithobates pipiens, assembly GCF_037356315.1. Taxonomy (NCBI): domain Eukaryota; kingdom Metazoa; phylum Chordata; class Amphibia; order Anura; family Ranidae; genus Lithobates; species Lithobates pipiens. The sequence continues at coordinate 573,693,290 of NW_027507748.1, forward strand.
GGAAGGATTTTAGCATGTTGCCTATGAGTGGATGCGCTTTACACACCGTTGGTGTGTGTGTTTCGAATTTATCCAAGGTAAGTATCTCATTGGTATTTGGGAAGTCTCATTCTCTAAACATGTCCATGCTTTGGTTTTGGTATGAACATTGGATGTTGTTAAGGATTGTGAGGTAATTTTGGGAATACAGGTCTCGTAGTTTTGTGGTAAGTTTTATGCCTAGGTAAGTGATTGCTCCATGGCCCCAGTGAAACGGGAAAATCTTTTGTTATAGATCGAGTGTTTCCTTGTGTAGCGAGATGTTTAAGGCTTCGGATTTAGAGATTTAATTTTAAAATTTGAAAGGGATTCAAAGGTGGCAAAGTCTTTAAGGAGGTTAGGCAGCGTTATGTGGGGGTCCGTTAGGTATAGCAGAATGTCATCCGCAAAGGCGGAGATCTTGTATGTCGTAATGGCTATTGAGACACCCCTTATGTCCAGGTTGGATCTGAGGGGTTGGAGGAGGGGCTCTAGTGTTAGGACGAATATGAGGGGGGACAAAGGGTAGCATTGTCTGGTTCCATTGGATATGGAGAAGGCGTCCGACAGTTGGCCAGTTCACTCTAACTTGGGCTGTTGGGGAGGCATATAAGGCCATGATGGAATGTAACATGCGTTCCTCTATGCCAATTTTCTTTAGGACCTCGAACATGTATTCCCACGCCACCCTGTCAAATGCCTTCTCTGCATCCAAAGATAGAAAGAAGCCCTGTTGTTGTTGCGAAGACGACAACCAGTTGTGGATGTTGATCGCTTTGATTGTGTTGTCTCTCGCCTCCCTTCCTTGTATGAGACCTACCTGGTCTAGTGATATGAGGTTAGGTAGAAGAGGCAAGAGACGGTTTGCTAGGATCTTGGCGTATAGTTTTAAATCGACGTTTAGAAGGGATATGGGCTGGTAATTGGTAACAAGAGTGTCATCTTTGTTGGTTTTGGGATAACTGCGATATGCGATTTTAGTAAGTCACGTGGTGGCGGGTTGTCTGGGGTAATGGAGTAATAGGCAGTCAGGAAGTGTTTCTTCAGGTAATCCATGAATGTTTTGTAGTAGCTGGTGGTTAGCCCGTCAGGGCTTTTCCCTGGTTTAGTTTGTTTGAGCACCTGTCGAGTTTGGTGGCCGTGATGGGGAGGTCTAGATTGTGGGCTTCTTCCGGAGACAAGGGAGTCGGGCTATATGTGCTGAGAGATTTTTTCCCGATGCATTCAATACTTTGGGGATCTGAGGTCTGTGTGCTTGTTGGGTGTAGGTTGTATAAGCGAGTATAATAATTAACATATTGGTCAGCGATTTGAGTATTTTGAACTATTTTGTGGCCCTGTGAGTTTGTTATGGAATGAATGCTATTGGTAGCTCTCTGTTTACCGAGGACTCTGGCCAGAAGTTTGCCTGCTTTGTTACCAAATTCATAGAAAGTTTGGCGGGATAGTATGTAATTTTTTTAAATTTGTTTGTTTGTTCAGTGGCTCTAGCAAGTCTTGTCTAGCTTGAATGAGATCATGGTATGTATCTCTTGCCAGCGAGTCTTTGTGTATTCATTCTAGCATATGGATATGATCTGTTAGTTGCGCAATAGCATTCCTATCTTTACGTCACAGAAATGGCCATGAATTCACCACGAATTGTACTCTTGTGTGCTTCCCATAGGGTCATGGGAGAGATCTCTGGGGATGCATTCTCCTGAAAGTACAAGTTTAGGCGCTTTTATGCTATTAACTATAACCGGATCAGTTAAGAGGGGGGGGGGGTCAAGGTGCCAAATTGGGGTTTTGGGTATTCTTTCTGTGAATGATAGGGTCATGGCTATAGGGTTGTGATCCAAAATGTGCATTGGGTCAATGGATGCTGCATGGAGTAGTGGGAGGTCCCTTTGGGACAGAAACAAGTAGTCCAGTCTGGAATGTCTGTTGTGTGGAGCGGAGAAGAATGTGTAGTTGTTGTCGTTAGGGTAAAGCGTGCGCCAGGAATCGTGTAGGGTTAGCTCTTGTAGGCATGTTTTTATGGCCTGCAACGCTCTGTAAGGCATGGTGGATGTGCCAACGGAGGTATCCTGAAGGGGATTGAGGGGTACGTTGAAGTCCCCTCCCAAGATTAAAAGACCTTCCTGAAAGGAAGAGAGTTTACCTAGTGTGGATATAAAGAATGCAACTTGGCCTGTGTTGGGTGCGTATATGTTGGCAAGAGTGACCCATTGGTCGTATAATGTACCTTTGACGAAGAGGAATCTGGCATCATCGTCTATGAGAGTGTCTGAGATCTGGAACTTACAATTTTTAGCAATAAGGATAGAAACTCCTTTCGTTTTCGCCAAGTGGTTAGTGGCCTTAAGAATTGTAGGGAATCTAGGGTTTGTAAGCTTGGAGGTGGAGTTGGATTTGAAGTGAGTCTCCTGGAGGAAAGCTATGTCTGCTTTAGTTCTGTGAAGGGAAAGCAGTACTTGGGAGCGTTTTTCTGGCACGTTGAGGCCTCGGGTATTTAATGAGACGATTTTGAAGGTTCTGCGCTCGTTGGTCAGCATTCGTTGTGGCATTTTGGGTTGAGGTTTCTATTCGGTAGTGTTTCCAACTCGAGGAGGCATCACTTGTTCAGGTGTGTGAGGGGAGAGTGACTAAAAGTTCAGGGTCAGGAGGAAGCGTTGCTATTGACTAACTTCGGTGCAAATGGGAATATAGGCAGGGCAGGTTTTCCTGTCGTTAGGAGTGTAGGGTGTTACAAAGCGAGGATCGTAAGGTTAACAAAGAGTGGATTTTGGGTTACTCTTGGGGCTGGAGATGTAATCCGGAGAGTAGCAAGAGCCTTCTTGCTACTCCGGGTGCTCTGGGTGCTCCAAGGAGCTACGGTAGGTAAGGTGGGTACAGTGTAGTATAGTAGGGTGTCTATGATTCTGTAAGGGTTTTCTATATTGTTACACTGAATGGGGGGGTGTTCAAGACCCGGTTTGACTGTGGTAGAGAGTAGATTGAGGGGTCGACTTCCCTACCATCAGAGAGGAAAATGGTTTTAGTAGTGTGAGAAGGGTGATTGAAGAGGCTGGATGTCGTGTGGTACTCGTGGATGGCCAGGGTGCTTTCTTTCCGGTCCTGGCTGGTGCCTTAAATGTGGGTCGGGAGATGCCCAGGGGTGGTCTGGGAGTGTTGTGGTCTGCTGGAGTGGTATTGGATGTCCGGTATGGACTAAAGGGTGTTGTGAACCTCCCTGAAGTGTGGTGGGCAGCAGGAGGGAGAAAATTCATTATGCTCTTGGTAGTATATCGTTAGGAAACAGATGTGGAATCAAGACCCATCTTAACTATTTCTGCAGCTATCCGCCTATGTGCGGGAAAACCAAACATCATAAAAACAAACTGCACTTAACATAAACAGATCTATCAGCAATATGTATGATTATTCAACATTTTGAGATGATATTTGTAGACATAACATTCGAGATACTTTCCTTGACTACCCTGCACAGCTCGGTTGCTGAGAGCTAACTGGTGTGATATGGTATAAGAACTTGGCCTCAGACTCTAGTGAAGATAGGGGGTGTATCGTGGGTGGTAGAGGGTTTGCTTCTCATTGGAGTCCATGGTTTGGAATTGTGGCGGAGCGAAAGGGGTCATGCGTGTGGCGCGCCCGGAGATTGGTTATTTGTCACCAAGGGGTCTCGTTCCCTGGCTACCCCAGACACACGGCACCCACCTTTGTGCTACGTGTATAAATAGTAGGATGTCCGTATAGGGGAATTTTCAGGGAGTAGAGGCACTTCACTTATCTGCTGCTTTGTCTTTGGCTATAAAGTTCCTGCATGTCATGCCTAAAATTAACGAACTTAGCTATAGTTGTATTCGGAGCGAGCTTCCTGTCTCATTTGGCCATCTCGATGTGCCCTTCTGGAGTGTGGAGCCTTGACCTCGCAGGCAGATGTTGTGGCATCTCCCGCGATTGTCGAGGTCTTCCAGGTGGTGGTTCTGGTCACGTAGTTGTAGTGTATGAGTGTCCAGCATCTGACAGCAGCGGCGTAGTATGGATGTGTGTGGCTGTTATTTTTTCCACGTCCTGGGCTCTCCAAGCTATCGCCTGTATGTCAATCTTAAGATCCGAGATAGCGGTGGTAAGTGCTGCAGTTAGGGTCTCTTTAATGTCGGCAGCCACCAACCTGAGATCCTGAAGGCTGGGTTGTAGTTGTGGGGTCAGTCCTATGCTCTCTTCTAAGGGAGGCGGCAGGTTTGAGCCGGATACTCGTGTGGATGACTGAGGTAAACCTCGGGCCGCCGCTATCTTCCCTGCCTGCGTCTAGAACATCTCTGGTATGTGCTGGCTGAGCCTGCAGGTCTCATCTCTCGGGGGCCTGGAACGGGACGCCGAGGAGCTGCGGGAGGATGTCCCCATGGCTGTTTGACTCTGTAGTCGGTGTTGAACCTCTGTGCTGAGGTGATTTTCCTCTCTGTCGGTGGGAGCTAGCAAGCTATGCTGCCATCTTCTGCCGAGGTCAGGCCATGCCCAGTTGCTCTCCATTTTTAGGCACTGCCAAGTTTGTAGAGGCCAATCTTCTGACAGCCTTAAAATGGAATTAAACGCTCCAATCCTTTACAGCCAAGGAAGGTGCTTCTGTTTAATCTGCAACTGTCACAGTGCTGCCCATGTGATCAGTTAGCAATCCCAGCATTCCAGAAATGTAACCGTTTTTGAAACCGTTAAATTAATGGGTTTGGTTACGCTTTATTATTTACTGCAGGGGCTCTGGGCAGCCTCCAGCAAAAGGAAACAGGAGCAATTTATCAAATTCTAATGGGAAAAGTTCCTCTTTAATATTCATATGAAATGCAACAGAAGCCCATCCATCCACAACTCATTAATCAAATCAGTTATTAGTCTCCACAAGAAAGTACAGCCAGGTGTTCCAGTTCAAACTTTTAGTGTTCTCAGAAAGTGCTCCAGGTCTCCATTTAACCCTATTGAATAATTGCACTCACCATATATATTGTATATGACCTCCTACATAAGATTTGTCCAAAACAAAGCGCAGGCACGCGAAACATGTCAGTCACGGTCGTCACGGCAACTTACTGAGCTTCACTGACCGCCCTTTCCTTCCGAACGGGAGCTCCATTTTCTGAACGGTAGTGGTTGTCCTTTTCCGGTCGTTCCCGGCGACTCAGTGTCAGAAACCATGAATCAGACTGAGACAGAAGTACAATCAAATCACACTTGTTTATTAATAAAAATAAAAAGGTAAATAGAAAAAGCATAGTCAAGCATAGCCAGAGTCCAGTAACCAGATCGGGTACTCAGCCAGTCCAAAGTTCATTAACCAGATCGGGTAATCAGCCAGGCCTGAAGTCAGGGGTCCAAGGAGAGCAACTGCAAGCAGGATAAAGAGCCAGGAGGGATGTCAGCAAGCCAGTGTTGAAACAAACTGCAGGAGATGGTTCCTTGTGATGTGACCAACGTGAAGGCAGAGGAGAACTGAGCTGGAAGGCTTTAAATAGGCAGGTCAGACGAGCATCATCTGGAACAGGTGGTAACTGTGGAGAGAGAAGAGAGCTGGCAATTAGCCAACAGCTGAGCGGCCAGCCCAGAGGAGGAAGGGCTAAGCCAGCCCTGACTGTACCCCCTCCTTAATGACCCCTCCCCCTCGGAGGGCCATCGGGCTTGAGGGGAAACAGTCTATGGAACTCACGGAGGAGGACAGGGGCATGTACGTCAGAGGATGAAACCCAGGAGCGTTCTTCTGGACCGTACCCCTTCCAATGCACCAGGTACTGTATGTGCCCACGAAACCTACGGGAGTCAACAATGGATTGTACCTCATACTCCTCATGGTTTTCAACCTGAATAGGGTGAAGACGTGGCACCAAGGTGGTAAATCGGTTACAGACCAACGGTTTCAATAAGGAGACATGAAACACATTTGAGATGCGCATACTAGGAGGAAGGTCCAACGCGTAAGCTACTGGGTTAATCCTGCAAAGGATACGGAAAGGCCCAATAAACTGAGGTGCAAACTTCAGTGAGGGAACACGAAGCCGGAGGTTGCGAGATGACAGCCAGACCCTGTCCCCAACCTGGTAGGAAGGCGCAGGCAGGCGTCTGCGCTCAGCATGGAGTCTGTCATTAGCATGACGCAAAGCCTCCTGGACTTGTATCCAAGTGGAACGAAGACCACGGAGACCTCTAACGCAGGAATACTCTGTGGAACAAACAAGTCAGGCAACGTGGAAGATTGGAAACCATAATTCGCCATAAATGTAGACAATCGGGAGGCAGAATTCAAGGCACTGTTGTGAGCAAACTCTGCCCAAGGTAATGGGTCAGACCAGTTGTTATGATGGTCAGAAATATAGCAATGTAGGAATTGCTCCAAGGACTGATTGGCTCGTTCTGCGTCCCCATTAGACTGCGGGTGAAACACAGAAGAGAACGCAAGCTGGATTCCCCAACTGTGCACAAAAGGCTCGCCAGAACCGGGAGACAAACTGACTGCCCCTATCCGAGACAATCACCTTGGGTAGCCCATGTAAGCTAAAGATGGAAGCCAGTTCCTTAGAGGTGGGCAACTTCTTAAGTGGAATACAATGACACATCTTTGAGAACTGGTCAACCACCATAAGGATAACAGTGTTGCCTTGGGAGTTGGGCAATTCCACAATGAAATCCATAGACAGGTGAGTCCAGGGCCTCCCTCCATTGGGTATGGGTTGTAGGAGGCCCACTGGAAGGTGTTGTGGAGTCTGACTCTGAGCACACATGGGACAGGCAGCTACGAAGGAAATAACATCAGCCCGTAGACTAGGCCACCAGAATTGTTGGGAGATGGCCCAAATGAGTTGATTCTTCCCAGGATGGCCAGCTGCCTTGGGAGAATGGTAGGTCTGGAGCACTGCAGTACGGAGACTCTCTGGGACAAAGCAGCGGTCACAAGGTTTATCAGTAGGAGCATGGGCCTGAGCAGCAAGAATTTTGTCACCCAAAGGAGAATTAAGACTGGTGCGAACCGTAGCCAATATACGATCAGGAGGAATCATAGGAACCGGAACTGACTCCAACTTGGTAGTGGAGGAGAATTGTCATGACAAGGCATCAGCCCTTACATTCTTAGTACCGGTTAAGAATGAGACAATGTAATTAAAGCTCGACAAGAAAAGAGCCCATCTCGCCCTTCTGGGAGAGAGTCGCTTAGCCTCAGACAAAAATGTGGTACCTTCAAGGATCGCTCCATTCTTTCAGGGCTAAAATGATCGCCAGCAGCTCTCTGTCACTAATCTCATAATTGCACTCAGCAGGGGACAATTTCTTGGAAAAGTAGCCACACGGATGCATAGCACTCTCAGAGTTAGGACGTTGAGACAGAAGGGCGCAAACTCCAGTCTCGGAAGCATCAATTTCTAGGATAAAAGGCAATGTAGGATCAGGATGTGCCAACACAGGAGCAGAAACAAAGGCAGCCTTGAGAGTCTCAAAGGCCTTAATGGACTGCGGAGACCAACTCTGTGGGTTACCGTCCTTTCTGGTCATATCAGTCAGAGGATTGACCAGAAACGAGAAGTTACGAATAAACTTCCGATAGTAGTTGGCAAAGCCCAGGAAACGCTGCAGAGGACGTAAACCCACGGGTCGAGGCCACTGTAGGACTGCCGAAAGTTTCTCTGGGTCCATCGAAAAACCAGCAGTGGAAATTACATAGCCCAGGAATGTAACCTGTTCACGATGGAACTCGCACTTCTCCAGTTTACAATAGAGATTGTTCTCTCTTAAGCCGCGTACACACGGGCGGACTGTCTGGCCAACTTAGTCCGTCAGACAATCCGACGGACAGTCCGTCATACTTTCGAATGAACGGACTTGACCACACACACCACTTTTTGAGCGGACTAATACGGCGTACTAAGTCCGCCATACTATCCGCCCTACTTTTGAAATGAACGGACTCGCCCACACCCATGTGACATAAAGCCATGTAACACTGCCCCTTGTCCCTATATAAGTGGCCGTGCAGTGCGTCCCTGGCATTCCGGCCGGAGAGATCGCCGAGGCAACATCTCCTGGAGAAGAAGGAGAAGAAGAAGAAGAAGAACGGAAGGCGGCGGCGGCGGCGACAGAAGACCGGGCCACCGCCTGTAAAAGAGCTATAAGAAGGCGCGGTGGCCCGGCAGAAGAACCGAAGAGGGGGACAAGACCCCCGAAGTCGGGAGAAGAGGCCGGCGGCGAGGAAGAAAGCCGGACTCCTCCGCTAGCAAAAGAGCTACAAGAAGATAGCGGAGGAGTCTGGCGAGAAGACCCCCGAAGACAGAAGACCCCCCGGAGCTGTGCAATAAAGTATTTTATCTCGTGTGTTGTGTTTTTTTTGGTACTTTTATTTTACAGGTGAATGGGTAGGGGTACATTGTACCCCATACTCATTCACATAGGGTGGGGGGCCGGTATCCGGGGGCCCCCTTATCAAAGGGGGCTCCCGGATTCCGATAAGCCCCCCGCCCGCAGACCCCGACAACCAACGGCCAGGGTTGTCGGGAAGAGGCCCTTGTCCTCATCAACATGGGGGGGTGCCTTGGGGAAGGGGGGGGCCGCGCGGCCCCCCCACCCCAAAGCACCTTGTCCCCATGTTGATGGGCACGCGGCCTGGTACGACTTAGGAGGGGGGGGCGCTCGCTCGCCCCCCTTTCCTGGCCGGCCGGGTAGCGTGCTCGAACAAGGGTCTGTTGTGGACTTGGGGGGGACCCCCACGCCGATTTTTTTCGGCGTTGGGGTTCCCCTTTAAGTCCATACCAGGCGGCGGGGCCAGCGACGTCTCCTTCACGGGCCCCGCCTACCTGGATACCCGCTCGAAATGAGCGGACTTTTCTCCGGGCGGGAAAAGTCCGCTCATTTCAAAAGTACGGCGGACTGGCATACACACGGGCGGATTGCCCGCCGAAATGCGAGTCCGACGGACAGTATTACGGAAATTCCGAAATACTTAGTCCGCCAGACTGCACGCTGAAAAAGTCCGCTGAAGCCCACACACGAGCGGACTGTCCGCTGAAATGCGTTTCGGCGGACTAAGTTGGCCAGACAGTCCGCCCGTGTGTACGCGGCTTTAGTTTCTGAAGCACACAACAGACATCTGTGTGGTGGCTCTCCAGGGACTTGTAAAATATGAGGATATCATCGAGATAAACCACCACACACAATTGCAACAAATCTCAGAGGACATTGTTAATAAATTCATGAAAAACTGCCGGGGCGTTACAAAGGCCAAAAGGCATTACCAGGTATTCATAATGGCCTGTTCTGGTATTAAACGCAGTTTTCCACTCGTCGCCCTCCTTAATGTACTGTAATGTGGGCGTATTAAACTGCCCCCACTTCAATTTATTTTAAATTTGACGCAGGGTTCCCCTTAATATCCATACCAGACTTGAAGGGCCTGGTAATTGAATTTAGGGGAACCCCATGCTTTTTTTTTTTTATCAATGAATGAATTGTCGGCTCCCGTAATACAGAGAGCACTCATTGAGTGTTCTCTGTATTACGGGAGCCGACAATTCAAAGTGATTTTAAAATACTTTTTTCCTTGCAAAATGACACTTTGTGCAGGGACAGTTCTAAGCACTAGAAACATGCGCCCCTTCACAGGCATACTATAGACACCCCCCAGGTACAAAATTTAAAGGAATATTACACTTTTATTGTTTCACTTTAATCAGTCTTAAAATCACTGCTCCGGAAAAACAGCCGTTTTTAAAACTTTTTTTTGCATTGATCCATATCCCCTGGGGCAGGACCCAGGTCCCCATACACGTTTTAGGACAGTAACTTGCATATTAGCCTTTAAAATGAGCACTTTAGATTTTGAACGTTCGAGTCCCATAGACTTTAATAGGGTTCTAAAGTTCACACAAAGTTTAGTTCTGTTCACAGGTTCTGGTGCAAACCGAACAGGGGGGTGTTCGGCTCATCCTTAATCTACAATCTACCGAATGTCTCACCCTACCTGAGTGGCGTGTTTCATATAAAGTCCCAATGCCCCTCATATCGCCCTTTTTTCCTCTTTGTTCCACATAATTAGGGATGGAGACCCGTGTACCAGATGGTCTTGGCCTCACATAAAGTCCCAACATTTTTTATTTTTTATTATAGGTATGATGTTTATTGCATACATACATTGGCCCAGCTTGGACAAATTTATGTATGCATACCTCTTGCCTAAAGGGCCGCTGGAGAATCTGACAATCACTGTAGTAGTTAGTACTACTACAACATTTCTTATCAATTCTAGAGGTGAGCACGGGTCCTAAGGCTTCATTCACACTGGTATACTTAAGCATATACCTCTGATGGATGTAAAATTGACCTGAATTGGACTGCCAGCATGAGAATGTACTTAACACCGTGCAACCCCATGCAGACAAACACAGCCCTCGCACGGGGGCATGCCCATGTGAACAAGGCCTTAGGTGCAACCCCCAAATGGAATTAGAGAAAACTGTTTGATTCTTGAGGACCTGATACATGATGTTTTGTGAGATTACTCCAGCCTGCTGTGAAAAAGGATCAGCAAAGAAAAGTCTGAGCTCTATTCATTCACTGTCATCCCAAGAAGAATACGCACATCTGGATATTCCAGCCATCACATGAAGCTCTACAGTAAAGCTTTACAAATACAACCAAGGACTGAACTACATTTTGTCAAGCAAGTGAATCTTCCTAGGGACAGGGTGATGCTTGTTTGAGTCGAACTTGCTCAAGGCCCAACAGTGTGAAATCAATGACAGAGATGTATCAGAGAGGTTTCCCACCACAGTAATGGCTAATTTTTCTAGTTTACTAGAACAGAGAAGAACAAAGAATATCAGTAGCCTTGAAGAGGATAAATGCCTACTTGTGTCAACAATAGGGCTACACTTAAAGGATATTTTAGTGAATTGGTGTACATATACTATAAATAAACAGATAAAAACATATAAACTAAAATATATATATATATATATATATATATATATATATATATATATATATATATTGTAAGGGATCTTCCCGGGGTAGGGTGTGTTTGGACACAGTTCACAGCAGACTTGGAATTTATAAAGCAGATCTTGGCGTTTATTCGTGGTACAAACAGTCCAGCAAACAAAATATACAGCAACACCGTGCTTTCTAAGTACAACAAAAACAAAAGTCCTAGCCCGGCTGGGCGCTTACTAACAGGTTCTGCTCACCTATCTGACACTTACAAACACAGCGTCTTTCGCCTGGATGTCGCAGGGTGAGTTTTAGCTCCAGCAGTGGCTGTGCTTGCAGCTTCCTTCAACACACAGATTGTTCATTCCCTGGCTGAGAGCAAGCACCTGCAGACCCTGCAGGTCCTTTAGCTTCCCAGGCTAATTAGGATCAAAGCTCACCTGATCCCAAACCCAGAACTGGATCGGGGGATGTGGAATGACAGGTCCCTCTACCAAACCTACCTGCCATTCCATATAAACCCAGGCCCGGCAAAATTAAATAACAACTCAGCAGCATATCGCTGCTGAGAAACTGATCCATCCTGGATTTACCATCTCACACTGTGTAGCAACCTAGGTGAGATGTACACCCCCTCGATCACTTCTCCAGTGACATGTCTACATATCCCCCCCCTCTTTTTCAGACCGGAGGGCTGAGCCTTTTGTCCCCACAGACAACTTACCCTTGACAATGCGTCAGCATTTGCCTGTAATTTCCCTGGCCTGTGTTCCACAGTGAAATTAAAGTTTTGTAGGGAGAGAAACCATCTAGTCACTCTTGCATTTCTCTCCTTGTTTAACTTCATCCATGTTAGGGGGGCATGGTCTGTCACCAACTTGAATTTCCTGCCTAGCAAGTAATACTTTAACGATTCTAGGGCCCACTTTACTGCCAAACATTCTCGCTCCACAATGGCATAATTTTTCTCGGCCGGGGTTAGTTTTCTACTCAAGTACGTCACTGGATGCTCCTCACCATTCACTACTTGTGAGAGTACTGCACCTAAGCCTGTGTTAGAGGCATCTGTCTGGACCAGAAATTCTCGCCTGAAATCGGGGGTAACTAAGACAGGTGGTTGGCACAAGGCAGACTTAAGGCTTTGGAAAGCCTTCTCGGCCTCTGGGGTCCACGTGACCATTGCTGTCTTTCCGCCCTTTGTCAAGTCAGTTAGTGGAGCAGCAACTGAGGCAAAGTTCGGCACAAATCTACGGTAATACCCCGTAATACCCAGGAAAGCTCTAACCTGTTTCCTTGTCAGGGGTCTAGGCCAATTCTGTATTGCCTCAATTTTATTTAGCTGTGGCTTAATCAACCCTCTCCCAATAATGTAGCCTAGATATTTGGCCTCTTCTAGGGCTAGAGCACACTTCTCGGCATTTATGGTCAACCCCGCATCACTTATGGCATCCAACACGGCCTGTACCTTACAGAGGTGACTTTCCCAATCAGGGCTAAAAATGACCACATCATCGAGGTAGGCAGCTGAGTAATCACGATGTGGTCGCAGAATCAAGTCCATCAACCTCTGGAAAGTTGCAGGCGCTCCATGTAACCCGAATGGCATCACTACATACTGGAATAGCCCATCAGGGGTGGAGAATGCAGTTTTCTCTTTAGCCTCACCAGAAAGTGGAATCTGCCAGTAGCCCTTTGTGAGATCGAGGGTGGTTATGTACCTGGCGTTACCCAACTTCTCAATCAACTCATCTACCCTGGGCATAGGATACGCATCGAACTTGGAGATCTCATTCAACTTTCTGAAATCGTTACAGAACCTCCAAGTTCCATTGGGCTTTGGGATTAGCACAATTGGGCTGGACCATTCACTCTGTGACACCTCAATTACCCCCAGAGCAAGCATACGTTTTACCTCGGCAGATACGGCTTCCCTACGTGCCTCGGGTATCCTATAGGGCTTAAGGTTTACTCTGCTTCTAGGCTCAGTTTCAATGTGACGATGGATGAGGTGTGTACGCCCTGGGAGGTCAGAGAACTTGTTTTTGTTTTTCTGTAAAAATTCCTGAGCCTCCTGTTTCTGTGACACTGATAGAGTATCACCTACCTTGACTGGAGGGATTGGTTGTGACAAATTATTAACAGTATTTGTCGCGACCAAGGATTCCCTGTCTTTCCAGGGCTTGATCAAGTTTATGTGATAAACTTGGAAAGGCTTCCTTTTACCTGGTTGGTGCACCTTGTAGTTCACCTCACTGATCTTTTCAACAATTTCATAAGGACCTTGCCACTTCGCCAAGAATTTACTCTCAACAGTGGGGACTAGTATAAGGACCCTATCGCCTGGGTTGAATGTCCTGATTCTTGCGGACCGGTTGTAAATTCTACTTTGGGCCTCTTGAGCTCTCTGGAGGTGTTCCCTTACCAGGGGCATTACAGTGGCTATACGGTCCTGCATTTGTGCTACATGCTCAATAACACTCTTGTATGGGGTGGACTCATTCTCCCATGTCTCTTTTGCAATGTCCAGTAGACCCCTAGGGTGATGACCATAGACCAACTCGAATGGTGAGAACCCTGTGGACGCTTGGGGCACCTCCCTAATAGCAAACATGAGGTAGGGTAATAAATGATCCCAGTCACGACCATCTTTTGCCACCACTTTCTTCAACATATGTTTCAAAGTTTTATTAAATCTCTCCACCAATCCGTCCGTCTGGGGGTGGTATACAGAGGTACGGATGTGTGAGATTTTAAATAGTTTACATAATTCCTTCATTACTTTCGACATAAATGGCGTACCTTGGTCAGTTAGGATTTCTTTGGGGATCCCAGTCCTAGAGAACATATAAAACAACTCACGTGCAATTGTTTTAGATGCAGTGTTTCTTAAGGGTACAGCCTCAGGATAGCGGGTCGCATAATCCAGGACTACCAAAATATACTGGTGTCCTCTAGCTGACTTTACAATGGGACCCACTAAATCCATGGCAATACGCTCAAAAGGCACCTCTATAATAGGGAGCGAAACCAAAGGACTGTGAAAATGTGACACTGGGGCACTAACCTGACATGTGGGGCACGACTCACAGTATTTTTTAATGTCATCATATATGGCCGGCCAAAAAAACCTCTGGAGAACCCTCTCTCGCGTTTTGTCAGTCCCCAAGTGTCCCCCAAGAACATGGTTATGTGCCATGTCAAGCACCTGACGCCGGTACGGCTTAGGTACCAGAAGCTGTTCCACAATCTCATCTTTAACCTTATTGACTCTATAGAAAAGATCATTAGTCACCGAAAAATGTGGAAATCTTTTTTCAGCATCTGGTTCCTGAGGTACCCCGTTCATAACAGCAACCTGCTCTCTCGCATTTTTGAGAGTGGGGTCCTGTAATTGTGCAGTCCCAAAATTATCGCTAGACACCTCTAAGTCTAGTATATTTTGCTCAGTGGGAGGAGCCTCCTCCTCCCCAGCCAGGACCTGCAAAGGAAAACAATCATTTTCATCCTGTACACTTTTATCATTCACAGTGGACAAGGCAACCACCTTAGAGGTATCCTCACTCCTTTTGGGGATTTTTCTTTTTTCCCAGAGAGCCCAGAATAAAGGAAAATCGCGCCCCAATATTACATTATGCATGAGGTTTTTAACCACACCCACTTCATATTGTACTGTGCCTTGTTCAGTCCCGACTTTAGCCAGCACTATAGGGTACACTTTTGTATCACCATGTATACACACAACACTCATATGCTTTTTAGACTCTAAGTCCCCAGTCACCAGGCTAGCATGCACCAAGGTTACAAGGCTTCCTGAGTCCATTAACGCTTTAACAGGAAAGTCATTGATTGTGATGTTGCAGATTTGCGGTTCAGTCTCTAGTCCAGGAACTGCAGCACAAGATGGTTCCGCAAATAGCGACTGACGCCGGCTAGCGTCACATTCCATGGGTTCAGAGGTAAGAGGGCAATGGGCCGACACGTGTCCCGCCTCATGGCATCTCCAACACTGGATAGGGCCTGGTCTCTTTGGCAAGGAGTCCTTTTCAGAGCCCCTTAGCCACCCGGGACCATCACCAGTCTTTTGTCCCTGAGACACCACTTGAGCCCTTTTCCCCCCATCAGCACCCCTCCACACTCCCCCAATAGATGGAAGTCTCTTACCAGCTGACGGCACAGATCTGGCGCTCCGGGGAGGTGAAGATGCTGCAGGAACATCACGGAGGTAGTCCTCAGTCGCCTGGAACCTCTCCACAAGGTTGACAAGTTCGTTTGCGTTCTTAGGATCACCTTGTCCCACCCAGCGTTGCAGGTCAGTAGGAAGCGCTCGGAGGTAGCGCGATCCATCACGACCTTCTCTAGGATTTGTGCAGGAGTAGAAGTGTCTGGCTCCAACCACTTTCTTGCCAAATGGATTAGGTCATACATCTGGGACCTCGCTGATTTGTCCAGACTGTAGCTCCAGTTGCGTACCCTCCGGGCACGGACTGCAGTAGTAACTCCTAGTCGGGCAAGTATCTCCTCTTTTAGCCGAGTATAGTCCTTAACCTCTTGCTCACTGAGGTCATAGTAGGCCTTTTGGGGTTCACCTGTTAAATAGGGCGCAATTACCTCTGCCCACTCAGCGGCTGGTAACTTCTCTCGCTCAGCCACGCGCTCAAATACTGTTAGAAAGGCCTCAACATCGTCCTCAGCAGTCATCTTTTGCAGCGCTTTCTGCACAGTCCTTCTCCCAAAAAAAATCTCTGGAGCGGCTCCCTCCATTGTGGGTGGATTAGCAACCACAGGCGCCTCTCGATTTACTATCAGGTGCTCGATAAGTTGTTGTTGGCTTTGGCGCAAAGCTTGCAACTCTTCCTTATGCATCTGATGTTGTGCCGCCATGTACTGTTCATGTCGTCTATTGGCCTCTGTCTGAGCCTGCTGTTGTTGCAAACTCACTTGCATAAACTGCTTCAGCATCTCCTCCATGTTGCTGGACTGTTCTTGGAGTGTAGTTGCAGCTTTCACCCAGGACATCAGCAGCTGTAGCCAAGTCTGTCCACACCGTTGCCCCTAGCAACCGTGTTGCCCGCTACCTCCACCAATTGTAAGGGATCTTCCCGGGGTAGGGTGTGTTTGGACACAGTTCACAGCAGACTTGGAATTTATAAAGCAGATCTTGGCGTTTATTCGTGGTACAAACAGTCCAGCAAACAAAATATACAGCAACACCGTGCTTTCTAAGTACAACAAAAACAAAAGTCCTAGCCCGGCTGGGCGCTTACTAACAGGTTCTGCTCACCTATCTGACACTTACAAACACAGCGTCTTTCGCCTGGATGTCGCAGGGTGAGTTTTAGCTCCAGCAGTGGCTGTGCTTGCAGCTTCCTTCAACACACAGATTGTTCATTCCCTGGCTGAGAGCAAGCACCTGCAGACCCTGCAGGTCCTTTAGCTTCCCAGGCTAATTAGGATCAAAGCTCACCTGATCCCAAACCCAGAACTGGATCGGGGGATGTGGAATGACAGGTCCCTCTACCAAACCTACCTGCCATTCCATATAAACCCAGGCCCGGCAAAATTAAATAACAACTCAGCAGCATATCGCTGATGAGAAACTGATCCATCCTGGATTTACCATCTCACACTGTGTAGCAACCTAGGTGAGATGTACACCCCCTCGATCACTTCTCCAGTGACATGTCTACAATATATATATATATATATATATATATATATATATATATATATATATAAAAATAAGCCCCCCCCCAAACATTAGTTTCCAATTCAAAAAATGTATCTGAATCTCTTATAATTTTTTGTAGTTTTTTGTAAATTTATGAGCTATATGAAAGGACATTTCTCAAGGCCTGTTTACAATCATCTATATTCCTGCTGTAAGATACAGGAATTGTATTGCATAATAATGCATTTCAAGTAAAAATTGCTATTCGTTTATATGTGGTTAGTTCAAATTTATGAGTTGCAGCCTGTTTACAATCATCTATATTCCTGCTGTAAGATACAGGAATTGTATTGCATAATAATGCATTTCAAGTAAAAATTGCTATTCGTTTATATGTGGTTAGTTCAAATTTATGAGTTGCAGCCTAGTGCCTCCCTAACTTCCCTTGCCAAAAATCTTATAAAATAGGTACGGCCAGCTGAGATGGGGAATGCCCTTCCTCCTGTGGGGAAAACCCTCACATTTCTAAGGGGAAGAAGTGCTCCCTGGGGTGGGTTACAAAGCAATAAAGAGAAAACATCCTTATCATAAAAATGTACAACAAGACATGTTTTGAAATGTTTAGCAATGGCAATCTACAAACAGATTTTTATAGATAATTGCAGCCTTATTCTTTTTCTCCCCATTCTTCTCATGGTAGCCATTTTTTTTTCTCTGAATTTTTATTTTATTGAGAAAAACCATAAGGTAATGTACAGTAACTCGAAATACAAATACATTGGTGGTTAACAGTATGGTAGGAGTTTTCAGTTCAAAAACTGTACAATCAAGTGTAGCTTTGGTCCCTTGTATGCTCCCAAAGAAGAGAGCCTAGAAGGGAGGGAGAACAAAAGGAAAATTCTACATGAGGAAGGAGGAGGGGGGAGAAGGCAGTTAGGGAGCAGGAGAGGAAAGGGGGTGTTAGTAGGTCACAGTTCATTTTAATGATTAGTGCAGTAATATGCCTGTTAGGAGACTCTTTTCTTTCCAGGTAAAAGGCCAGCATAAGTGAGGACTGGTAAATTGGTTAAGGACAAGGCAGGGCCCTACGATCTGATAGCCAGAATAGCCAGTGGCGATAGAATTTATCTAGCCTCAGCTGTGCTTTTGCAAAGACAAATTCCATTAGTAGGTGGTCATTAAGGGCATCAATGGTGACCTGAACAGTGGGTGGGCAAATCTGTTTCCAATTCCGGGCAATAGATAACCTGGCAGCAATAAGAATGTGGGTAATGATGGGGTGGAATTTGGAGGACCATTCAGAGAGGCCCAGCCCGAAAAGAGCCACCTGGGGGGATAAGTCAATATTCATGTTGTTAACGTCCCGTATAAGTGCGGAAACGTCTCTCCAAAAAAGCAGTAATCGATGGGCATGCCGACCATGTATGGAATATATGCCCCTCCATGGTAGCCATTTTTACTAAGGGTTGATGACTCCATCTTCCTTTACTTCCTGGAATTCGGCCTGGAAATCTGGGTCTGCTTCCTGGAACATGTGACAGAAACTTTCACTAATCCAGCTGTAAGGCTCTGGTTATATCACAGCGCCTCACTCAACCAGGAAGAGAAAAAACAGCAATTGTAAGTAAAGGCAAAATGTGTTTGTTTATCCACTTCCTGACTGACTCCTGTACATATACGGCGGCAGGATGGCTCTCCTGCGTGAATCGCCATATATATAAGGCAGCTCCTTTAAGAGCCATAGCAGGTGCATGTGCCCTGCCGGAGGTGCACCCGCTGCATGGCGGGGGACCCGATGTGGGTGGCCAGTGGGCACAATCGTCACCAGACACCCACGATCGCGGGCACGTGAGCCAGAACCAGTTCTGCCAGGGGAGGAGAAGCAGATCGTCTGGTCCTACTAAGGAACAACGATCTGGCTCCTCCTCTAGTCAGTCACATCCTTTCACAGTTAGAAACACACCTAGGGAACCCCTTGATCGCTCCCTAGTGTTAACCCCTTCCCATCCAGTAAATAGTGGCTATTTTTAGCTCTGATCGCTGTATAAATGTCAATGGTCCCAAAAAAAGTGTCAAAAGTGTCTGATCTGTTAAAAAAAAGGGATATTTATTATAGCAAAAAGTAAAAGATATTGTGTTTTTTTTCAAAATTGTCACTCTTCTTTTGTTTATAGCACAAAAATAAAAACCAAAGAGATGATCAAATACCACCAAAAGAAAGCTTTATTTGTGGGGGGGGGGGGGGGGGCAAAAGGCATACATTTTGTCTGGGTGCTGCGTCGCATGACCACGCAATTGTCAGTTAAAGTGACGCAGTACCTTATAGCAAAAAAATGGCCTGGTCAGGAAGGGGGTAAATTCTTCCGGGGCTGAAGTGGTTAACTAAGGATACTATGACTATTTCATATCAGCATACAGTGCTGTATGGTGATGTGCTTTTTTCCTGGATTACAAATCCTCTTTAGTTTTAAAGGCTTCCTGTGCAGACACATCTTAATTTCCCCCCTACGGTATTAACTTGCCCCCTATGAAATCTATGAAGCTTTCTCCATAAATTATTCAGAAATTCTAAATATTTGGGAAAAAAAGCCATCACCTTAAAGATGTTGAACATAGGGGCTCCCTGTGCATATGTCACTATTCCTATGCAATGTGAGAATGTGATCCCACACTACATATATTTTGTTACAGATAGACATGTCTTTAAAAATGTGTCACCCCTTTATAACCTCGCTTTCTAAAATTGTCCTGCTCCATAGAGACATGACCCTTTTTGAATCTCTTTGCCTACAGAAGGAGACTCCCACACATCTCATATCTCAGATCTACAATATATTGATGAACTACTCTCATACTGGAACCCCCAATTATATTGCATTATGGGAAAAGGTTTCTCGAACAAGGATCTCCATAGCATTTTTACTCTTATGCCACGTACACACGACCGGAAATTCAGCCAGCAAAAGACTGATGAGAGCTTTTGGTCTGAAAATGCATTTCGGCCAGCAAAAGATTGAGAGGATGTTCTCAATTTTTCGGTCAGAAAAAGTTCCTATCCAAAAATGCATTCGTGTGTATGCAATTCCGACAAGCAAAAACCTACCAATGCTCAGATTCAAATACGAGAAATACTTCGTTTTTCTAGTCCCATCGTACCTGTTGTACGTCACCTCATTCTTGACGGTCGGAATTTGGTGTGACCGTGTGTAGGCAAGACAGCTTGAGCGAAATCCTGTCGGAATTCCGTTGGAAAAACCATCAGAGCTTTTTCTGAACAAAATTCCGATCGTGTGTACGCGGCATTACACATAAACCAGTGTCTTGGTTGAAATACAAGAAAAGAGTTACAAATTCACTTGTGCACGGGTACCAATGCCTTGTGTTCCTTCACAGGATTTTCCTATCTTTCTCCTCAGCATTTTGTAGGTGTGGGGGCCTGCTTGGCTCCAGTGGCAACTGGTGCTCAAAATTTTGGGGGGGCACAAACAAACAGAAAAATTCTGAAAAGAAAAACCCACCAATTGCAACCTCACTGTGCCCATCAATTGCAGTTACTGTGCCCATCAAGCGCAACCACTGTGCCCATCAAATGTAACCACTGTGCCCATCAAACGTAACCACTGTGCCCATTAAATGCCGCCATTGTGCCCATCAATTGCTGCCATTGTGCCCATCAAATGCTGCCATTGTTCTCATCAAGTGATGCCACTGTGCCCATCAAATGCTGCCACTGTGCCCATCGAATGCTGCCACTGTGCCCATTGAATGCTGCCACTGTGCCATTGAATGCTGCCACTGTCAACCCCCGCCTGCTCGCCGTCTGGCCGGCACTTACCCGGTCTCAGTGAGGCAGCGTATGATGGCAGAGAGTGGTGTCCTCCATGTGTCTTTTCCTGTCCTCGCCTCCCGATATGCATTCAATCACAGCGCCTGTGATTTCAGCCAATCAGGTGATGGGTAACAGACCCAATCACCTGATTGCGCAGAGGCGGTTCAGTTTTAGGAAAGCGAATATTCATTCGCTCTTCTAACACACCTGTGTGAACTGCAAGCACCAAGCATTCTTTTTTTACGCCTATTAGAGCCTATGGCTTTAATCAGGTGCTTCAAAACCACCCCCCCCGGATAGATTCATTCAATGCATGAATGTATCCATTGGTCATATAGGGGGTGGCTGGAGAGAGGGGGCGACGTCCATGCGCCCTAATGGATGCACTGCCACTGCTTGGCTCTATACTCCATATCTGGTGGGTATGCCTTCAATATACAACCTTTGGTCCCACATCTTTCGGACTTATGAGGCAGCCATGGGGTCCCATACCTGCATATTTCCAACCATAGCCCTACTATTCTTTTATAAGGCACTATATTGTTTGCTAGGAAGTCTACTGCCTTTTTTTTTTTAAATTGCCACTAGACATGTGATTTGCAAACATTGGAGATCTGTGACCTCTCCTATGAGTGCTGCATGATTTACTGAACTCTCACACATACATAATTTGGAAGAATAAATGGCACAATTCCATAACAAATACTCCTCCTATTTAGATACATGGTCTGTCTATATAGTCTTTTTTGGACTCCCCATTATTTAAATCCATTATTTAAATCCATCTTCTTTTAGCCACAGATGTCTGTCATACAGATCCCAGGGTTTGCCAATCCCCCAGACCAGTGGTCATCAACCCTGTCCTCTGGGCCCACTAACAGGCCAGGTTTGCAAGATAACTGAAATACATCACAGGAGATATAATTTGCTGCTCAGTGATTGCAGTATTCTAGTCTGCATATCCCCAAGATAATACAAAAACCTGGCCTGTTAGTGGGCCCTGAGGAGAGGGTTGATGACCACTGCCCCAGACACCCAAATCCTTTCTCCTCTCCTCCCTTTTCTTTCCTTTCTCTGGCATTGTTTTTTGTTCTCTTACCTTCCCCCTTTTTATATATCTTTTACTTTATTGATCCATAACTCGCCACACACAACGGGTCACTTTAAATGCTTTTGTCCTAATGCAAAATGCTCTATGAAGTATGAGAAGATCTGCGTTGCTAACAGAAGTTAAAGTGGTTGTAAGCCTCAGACATGAAATATTTAAAAAGCATATCCCTTTATGTATAATGTGCCATTTTTGTCTGCTGCTTTTTTCCTCTGCTATCAGTATGAATTTCCTCTGACATATTTTCCTGACACCAAGAGAAAAAAGGTGACGGGGGGCGGGGGTTAGCTGATTCACAGGGGGTTATTTACTAAAGGAAAATCCACTTTGCACTGAAAGTACACTTGGACGTAAAGTTGCTGTAGATCCGAGGGGTCATGAAAGTGTAGTGCTGATATTTTTTCCTACTAATGCTTTAATATGTAAACCTATGGACAGTGTTATAACTTAGTGTGTTGCATCTAGCGGCCAAAAACAGGAAATGGACTTGGATTATTTTCCTTTTCTATAGCACTGAACAAGGGACTGGAAGTGACTGTTATTTACTTTTTATTTTTTTACCTACCTATCCAGAATGTCAGTTGACCTTCCCATTATCGCGGCCATTTTCGCTCTCTTCTGGACACATGGCCTGCCTGTAAGGATCACGGAGGATGTCTCCAGAGAGCACGGCCTACAGCCACTGCGGAGCACAGCAATTACAAACTTTGCTGTTCATCCGATTGCTGGAGAGACTGAGTGACTGGATCGGGAAGGATTCAGAGACACCTGTCGGAGCCATCAGAGGGACCCAGTCCATCTTGCAGAGCGGAGCGATGTGACGGAGACCGCCGGCCAAAAGCAAGACAGAGCACACCAGAGCTGAGCTGTACATCTCTTCAGATCCAGTTTGGTGAGAGGGCTGTTGTCCACAGTTTATTACGCGCTTGCACACACTTAAACTTTTACACAGTGTTGCTGGGACCTCTAGTCCCACGGAGGGAGATCTAATAAAGACTGAGCTTAGGCAGGCCTAAATCCTACATCTTACCTCACCTTAACACTGTGTTGTGCTAGAGGCAATTAGAAGTGGATTACCTTGCAAGAACAGTTTCAGCATTTCCTTCAAGTTAATTACTCCACTGTTGGATTACAAATTGATACAAACATTAATAGCTAGCAGAAGAAAGAAGATCAAAGACTGCCCCTAGTATTGAAAGGCCTTGCACCTTTATTAAAGTAGGGGGAGCTCCCTTGTAGTTGTGTTGTGTTTCTGTACTGTCATGTTATGTTGATGTGACAGTGCAACTGCTGTAATTATTACTTAAAAAAAAAAACATAGTCAAGATACATTTTTGGTTAAGTACTTTGGTGTGGAGTATTGTTCCTTTCCCAGCAGGTGGAACCATTGGATGCCAAGGTAATAACAAAGGTATACTGTTATTATATTATATATTGTGGGGTTATCCTTCGCCATTAGCTCCACACCAACTTTGCACCACAGCTGTGTCAAGGGGACTGAGCCAAGTCAGTGGGGGTTCACTAGCAGAGCGCAGGCCCAAATAAATTCAGCAGCTCCTTTGGGGGGTCGGTACTAAACAAGGAAAATAAAAAAACGGCTTTTTAGCTTGCACATGATTGGATGATAAAATCAGCAGAGCTTCTACTCATTTCAGATCTACCTCTCAGATTTAGAGCGACTGCACTTCTAAGTGCACTTGCAGTGCAAAGTGGATTTGCCTTTCGTAAATAACCCCCACAGTCTCAGCTCTGCTCCTATGTGCTGTGTGAAGGGGAGTGTGTCCTTTCATAACTCAGCTGTCAGCTCTCCTCGCTAAGCATTGCAGTGTGTCATTTCAGCTCTCTGCCCCCTTTTTTCTGACAGCTCAGACACAATTTATACATTCTGCATTTCTGAAGGGATGTAGAGAAGAGAATACTGCAGATAAACAGGTACAACTTATGAAGGAGGATTTGTTTAATTTCTGTGTATCACTTGAGGCCAGTAACTTCACGGAGTATATGTATGGGTTTACAAACACTTTAACTATAAATACCTTCACATATTCCTTTCATCAGGACTCAATTTCACCTTCCTCATTATGCAAATGATTTACTTCTTTTAACTATGCTGGGATACTTTCCCCACTTCTCCTATATTTGTTTATCCAGGCTGGGTGTATGGTCCGATGTTAAAGGATTTTTTGATGTATACAGCTTGACTACTACTTTTTCTAATGCTGTACTTGTATTTTGTACAGAATAAAATTTTATTCTATAAAAAAAAGTGCCACCGCTGCAAAAATTTCCTTGGTTGTGGGACCATCCCTCCAACAAGCATGCACTCCACACAAAAAAAATATTTTCTTTCTTCTAAAAGCAAATGTGTGTGGGGAAAAACACAGGCTTATTTTAGGCTTGTATCCCTGCTGTGTATTGTAAAATCCTAGTTTCGTTGATATCAGAAAGTACAGTCAGCACTTTGCCTCTGGCTCTACAACAGGTAATCTTCAGCTCTCATACACACAAGCCACTGTGTAATTTTTTTCTCTCCCCTTTCCCATTCACAGAGAACCTTGTATACTGTGAATCCTCATATAACTGCCTTTTGTACTCTTAAATAAAAAAATATACATTGGGATAATGGGAAATTTAGCTCAGCGGTAGTAACATTTTGCATGGAGTCCATGCCATTCCAAACTGTGGTTTCAAGGCTTGACGGCCCACTTTTCATCAGGATCTCGTATGTGGGGGATTCAGTTTCACACAGCAAAACAAGTCATGAAAAATACCACACCACCTGGCTCTCTTTGGCTGTCACCAGTTCCTCAGACCATCTCACCCACCTGTCCTGGCTTTCTGGGCTTTCCTCGCTCAATCATCCTGCGGTTACAGCTCCCCGGTGTACAGGCCCACTCCTGGCCTCTTGATAGCGGCCCTCCTGACACCTTGAGCTCTCTCACACCTCTGAGACTTACAGATTCCCTCACATCCTGGACTAGTTGTCCAGACTCGCGTATGCCACGTACACATGACTGGACTTTCCGGCAGAAAAAGTCAGGCGGAATCATTCCGTCGGATATTACGATCGTGTGTGGGCTTTATCTGACCTTTTTCTTCAAAAATTTAGATGGACCTAGAAATAGAACATGTTTCAAATCTGTCCGACGGAATCAATTTCTATCAGGAAAACCATTCGTATGTATGCTGGTCTAATGGACCAAATACGACGCAAGGGCAGCTATTGGCTACTGGCTATTGAACTTCCTTTTATAGTCCCGTCGTACGTCATCACGTTCAAAACAAATGGACTTTGGTCCGTTTGTGTGTGGGCAAGTCTGTTCAGCAGAACTCCGTCGGGAAGACCGTTGGACCTTTTCTGCCGGAATGTCCGGTTGTGTGTGCGTGGCATAAGTCTCCCAGACTTGCATAGTCACCTCACCTCCCTCAGTCTTATGGACATAAAATCTCTCATTCGGTATGGAATGCTGTCTCTTAAGTAGAGCACCTTTTGTCTTCTAACAGGAACACACACTTGTCTTCAAATGGGAGCTCTGTACTATGCACAAGCCTTTCATTATAAAGCCAGTGTGCACCTGGACACACCTTACCTCCCTCAGTCCTATGGAGATAAAATCTCTCATCCAGTATGGAGTGCTCTCTCGTGAGTAGAGCACCTTTATCTCCTAGCAGAAACACACACTTGTCTTGAAACGGGAGCTCCGTGCTATGCCAAAGCCTTTCATTATAAAGCCTGGACACACACCTTGCTGGTCTTCAGCAATGCCTGGAAATCGGGTTGGAGATTTCTTCCCTACCAAAGCACTTCAAAATCTCCAGACTATGGAGCCCAATCCAGAATACCAAAATCCTGAGAAAGCTGTAAAAACAGTGTCCATGCTACCACCATTTGCACAGTGACAGGGCTTTTCACTGTCAAAACATACATACCCAGGGCCAAGTCCAAACTGTCCTATTCTACTATTGACTTTAATTGATTTTACTGAAGAATCTTGGAAAAATCACATATATCATTTGCATCAATGTATACTGAAAATAAAATAAAAAAATAAACATCCTTCAACCTACAGGGGTCTGAGAGTTACAATATTCACAAATTAAGGATTTTATCTACTATACTTCTGTATACAATACATATAGTTCAGTCTGTCCACTCACCCATTTTTTTGATACTCCCAGATTATCAAAAAAACAAGGAACTCCTCTTCAGCCCAGGATGAGCTGAAGAATACAATAAACAAATGTAGGGTAAGGATAAGGTTTAGATTCACCAGACACTGAGGTTGCAGCAAATCAGGAGACACACACCTGGCCTAGGTCAAGAGCTGGCTGACTCTATGCCACTAACCTGTTGGTTTGTCTGTAAACATCACACTTGTACCTTGTCTGGCACATATGCTGGTGGTGTAGTGGCTCATCACCCTGTACCCTGGTTTCCAAAAGGTCTTTTGTCTGGCCAAAAGGGGTTTCTGGCCACTTGATGTGGTCATATCTAGCTATTGCACACCTGGCAGAAATGTAGCACAAACATCAGCTGCCTGCCAACCATCTCATCTGTGACATCACCTACTTGGAACTCAACATTAGCCATGCTGCAGAGACTGAACCAGCAGCAGCGTGCCATCAGTGAGTACCCCTGCCATTATGGTACAAGCACAAGGTTTGAGGAGCTAGGGATCTTATATCTGTATTATTGGCTCATCTTTTAAAAAGGTGACCAAAACGGTGCTCCGAGTCAATACTTTATAGAACCACCTTTCACTGCAATTACAGCTGCAAGTCTTTTTTGGGTGTCTATACCAGCTTTGCACATCTAGACAGTGAAATATTTGTCCATTCCTCTTTGAAAAACAGCTCAAGCTCTGTCAGATTGGATGAAGAGCATCTGTGAACAGCAATTTTTAAGTCTTGCCACAGATTCTCAATTGGATTTAGGTCTGGCCTTTGACTGGGCCTTTCTAACACATGAATATGCGTTGATCTAAATCATTACATTGTAGCTCTGGCTGTATGTTTAGAGTCGTTGGCCTGCTGGAAGGTGAACTTCTGCCCCAGTCTCAAGTCTTTTGCAGACTCTAACAGGTTTTCTTTTAGGATTGCCCTGTATCTGGCTCCATCCATCTTCCCATCAACTCTGACCAGCTTCCCTGTCCTGCTGAAGAAAAGCATCCCCACAACATGATGCTGCCACCACCATGTTTCACGGTGGGGATTGTGTGTTGAGGGTGATGTGCAGTGTTTGTTTTCCGCCATACAAAGCATTTTTCTTTTAGGCCAAAAAGTTCAATTTTTGTCTCATCTGACCAGAGCACCATCCTCCACATGTTTGCTGTGTCCCCCACATGGCTTCTCACAAACTGCAAACGGAACTTCTTCTTTCATCAATGGCTTTCTTCTTGTCACTCTTCCATACTTCCAAGTTCAGATTTGTGGAGTGCATGCCTAAAAGTTATCCTGTGGACAGATTCTGCCACCTGAGCTGTGGATCTCTGTAGCTCCTCCAGAGTTACCATGGGTCTGTTCAATGCTTCTCTGATTAATGCTCTCCTGGCCCGTCCTGTCAGGGTAGGTGGACAGCCATGTCTTGGTAGGTTTACATAAGGAAATGATTCCAGATGACTGCACTTCCAAAAATCCTTTTATTGAAGCTTCATATGACAAGTGGTTGACAGATGGAGCAGGGGACAAAAAGGTAGACATGTTTCATGCAAATGTTAGCACTTAGTCATTACCTGGTACATGTAGGTAATTACCTGTTAATGACTAAGTGCTAACATTTGCGCAAAATGCATCTACTTTTTTGTCCCCTGCTCCATCTGTCAACCACTTGTTATATGAAGCTTCAATAAAAGGATTTTTGGAAGTGCAGCCGTCTGGAATCATTTCCTTATATTACACAGCATGCGAGATGGGCTAGCATCTGACTATTGTGTGTGTGGGGATTAACCAGAGACTCACTAACCTGGAGAGGCTTTTCTTGTTTCATTGGTAGGTTTGCAGTTGTGCCATATTCCCATTTTTGGATGATGGATGGAACAGTGTTCTGTGAGATGTTAGCTTGGGATATTTTTTTCTAACCTAACCCTGCTTTAAACTTCCACAACTATCCACAACTATCCCTGACCTCTCTGGTGTGTTCCTTGGCCTTTATGATGCTGTTTGTTCACTATGGTTCTCTAAAAAACCTCTGAAGGCTTCACAGAACAGCTGTATTTAAGTCCAGAATACACAGGCCGAATGTCAAGAGACATTAGCCGGTTCAAGAAAAGCCGGCTGACATTCGGGCCATCTGTATATCAGTCTGTCTGACAGAAGCCGGTGGTTTCCCGGGCTTCTGTCGGACGAGCATGCTGGAAAACCAGCAGCCGACCGTCTTCTGATCAACGCTCTCAGCCAATGGAAGAAAACGCTGACCGTGGTGTCCTGGTGGTGGGGGGGGGGGGCTCGCTGTACTAACTTTGCATGGTGAGCACAACGGCTCTGACCGGAGCTGACAGCCCGCTGGGTTAAACGGAAGAAAAATTGTAGTGTGTACCAGAATTTATACTGAGATTAAATTACACACAGGGGACTCTATATACTAATTAGGTGACTTCTGAAGGCTAATGGTTATACTAGATTTTAGTTAGGGGTATCAGAGTAAAGGGGGCTGAATACAAATGAACGCCACACTTTTCAGAGGTTTTTTTCAAAATTGACGCTTTTTTGTTTATAGCGCAAAAAATAAATACCACCAAAAGAAAGCTCTATTTGTGGGAAAAAAAGGACATCAACTTTATTTGGGAGCCACGTCGCACGACCACACAATTGTCAGTTAAAGCGACACAGTGTCGAATCGCAAAAAGTGCTCTGGTCTTAAGCCAGCAAAATGGTCCGGTCTGAAAGTGGTTTAAAAAAAAAAAATGAAAGGGACATTGTTAAAAAAAAAAAAAAAAAAAAGGTCAAACACCCCATTCCTCCGAGCTTGCATGCAGAAGCGAACGCATATGTAAACAGTGTTCAAAACACGGGTATGCACAATTGTCACAGCAAGGGCAATAATTCTACTACTAGAATTCTACTACTATTCTCTGTAACTCTAAACAGGTAACCTGTAAAAATGTATATCGCCTATGGAGATTTTTAAGTACTGTAGTTTGTCGCCATTCCACAAGAGTGCACAATTTTAAAGCATGAAATGTTAGGTATCTATTTACTCGGCGTAGCATCATCTTTCACATCATACAAAAAAAATTGGGCTAACTATTGATTTTTTTTTTTTTTATTTGTTAAAGTGTATTTTTCCCATAAAATTTGTGTTTGAAAGACCGCTGCGCAAATACAATGTGACATAAAATATTGCAACAACTGCCATTTTATTCTCTAGGGTAAAAAGTAATTTATAGCAAAAAATAAAGATTTTAACTTGTAAGCAACAAAAGTCAGAAAAAGGCCTGGTCTTAAAGTGGTTAAAAAGTGTATTTTTTTTCAAGGAAATGTTCCCCAACATCCAGTGCCTTGCAAAAGTATTCACCCCCTTGGCATTTTTCGTGTTTTGTTGCCTTACAACCTGGAATTAACATGGATTGTTTGAGGATTTGCATAATTTAATTTACAGAACATGCCCACAACTTTGAAGATTTTTTTTTTATTATTATTGTGAAGCAAACAACAAATAGGACAAAATAACAGAAAAAGTCAATGTGCATAACTGTTCACCCCCCTAAATCAATACTTTGTAGAGCCACCTTTTGCTGCTATCACAGCTCCAAATCACTTTGGATAAGTCTTTAAATAAGCTTGCCACATCTTACCCCTGGGATTTTCCCCATTACTCCCTGCAAAACTGCTCCGGCTCCTTCAAGTTGGAAGGTTTGCACTTGTGAACAGCAATCTTTAAGTCTGACCACAGATTTTATATTGGATTGAGGTCTGGGCTTTGACTAGGCCATTCCAACACATTTACATGTTTCCCCTTAAACCACTCAAGTGTTGCTTTAGCAGTGTGTTTGGGGTCATTGTCCTGATGGAAGGTGAACCTCCATCCTAGCCTCAAATCACACACAGAGTGGTACAGGTTTTGCTCAAGAATATCCCTGTATTTAGCACCATCCATCTTTCCCTCAACTCTGACCAGTTTCCCAGTCCCGGCTGCTGGAAAACATCCCCATAGCATGATGCTGCCACCACCATGTTTTGCTGTGGGGATGGTGTTCTTTGGTTGATGTGATGTGTTGGGTTTGCGCCAGACATAGTGTTTTCTTTGATGGCCAAAAAGTACAATTTTAGTCTTATCAGACCAGAGCACCTTCCTCTATACATTTGGGGAGTCTCCCACATTTTTTTTGCAAACTCAAAACTTGCCATTTTGTTTTTTGCTGAAAGTAATGGCTTTCTACTGGCCACTCTGCCATAAAACCCAACTCTATGAAGTGTACGGCTTATTGTCATCCTATGTACAGATACTCCAGTCTCTGCTTTGGAACTCTGCAGCTCCTCCAGGGTTACCTTAGGTCTCTGTGCTGCCTCTCTGATTAATTCCCTCCTTGCCCGGTACGTGAGTTTTGGTGTGCGGCTGTCTCTTGGCAGGTTTGCTGTTGTGCCATGTTCTTTCCATTTGGTTATGATAGATTTTATGGTGCTCCTAGGGATCATCAAATATTTGGATATTTTTTTATAACCTAACCCTGATTGTACTTCACAACAACATTGTCCCTTACTTGTTTGGAGAGTTCCTTGGTCTTCATGGCAGTGTTTGGTTAGTGGTGCCTCTTGCTTAGTTGTTGCAGCCTCTGGGGCCTTTCAAAAAGATTTCACTAATTATGTGACTTCTGAGGGTAATTGGTTGCACCAGAGCTTTTTATGGGCTTCATAACAAAGGGGGTGAATACATACACACATGCCAATTATCAGATTTTTTATTTCTGAAAAATAATTTGTATATATTTTTCTAATTTTACTTCAGCAACTTAGACTATTGTGTTCTGATCCATCACATATAATTCAGATTAAAAAAACATTGAACCAAAGGCTGCGATGTAACAAAATAGGTAAAAAGCCGGGGGGGGGGGGGGTACTTTTGCAAGGCGCTGTAATTTAAAACAATTGTATGCAATTAAGGTGATGAAGCACCAAACTGGTTCAGAAAGCAATGTACAGAGCTGAGATTTTACAGAACAAACAGTACAAAACAAATGTGGAAACAAGCCCTGAACAACATTCTTTCTATATTGGTGATTTCTAAAGTGCAACCTTGAACTCAGTAGTACTTAGTGTTTTGTGCTCTATTTATCAGTAAAAGTAATTTTTTTTTTTTTTTTATAGCAACAAAACTTGACAAAAATGAGACATGAGACTGGTCTGTCAATATCTGTTGTAATGGCATGGTAAAAACTTCAGTTTTTGTGTGCAAAAACAATGATCCATGGAAACCAATGACACTTGAGATTTTTCCATATGACTCCAGTAAACTGAAAACGTATTAGCTGCCACGGGTTATTGCACCTTATAAATAGTCTTTTAATTCTGTATTGCTTTATTAAAGCCAAACCCCAATCAAAAAGCTACATTGAAAAAATAAATACACATAGATAAACTATCAACTATATCTCTATCATTTCTGTAATGTACACATATGGATGGGCACATATGCATTAAATAAACAACATAATGCACATATGTTAAAAAGGATTTTCAACATATGCACCAAAAATCAACAAATCACAGAAAAATAAATTTCGCAGTGCAGGGCACTCTACCATGTTTAATTTATAAGGACAATACTAGCCAGTCTTGTGTTCCAGACACCTTTCAGCAGATAGAACAACCAGGTCTGTGATCTTACTTTTCTCTACTGTATTTACAGTAAGCAATTCAGCTTGGTCCAAAACTTGTGTCTTCCACCTCCTTCAACCAGTGTATTGGTACCATGCAGAGGATTACAGAAAAATAAAGCTAACTCTATATTAAGTTACATTTGCTTGTTCTATTTAAAAAGTATATTTTATAGGGTGTAAACAAAAACCTCTTGGTTACACTCAATGAGACAGTACGAAAAGATTTTGACATTAAGCGACACACGACCGCACACGTACATTGTACACTCTACCACCCCTTTGTTCACACACTGCAGCAAGTATTCAAAAACCCTGCATTTCAGAACAAAACCCTCCCATTCTTTACAGTCAAGTCTTATGCCCCATACACATGATCAGAATTCTGCCAGCAAACGTCAGATGTGAGCTTTTGGTCAGAAATTCCGACCTTGTGTATGCTCCATCTGACTTTTGCTGGCAGAATTCCAGCCAGCAAAAGATTGAAAGCAGGTTCTGTATTTTTCGGTCGGAAAAAGTTCCTATCCGAAAATGCGTTTGTCGGTATGCAATTCGGACATGCAAAAAAATCACGCATGCTCAAAAACAGAAGAAAATGTAAAAACATTGCGTTTGTCCTGTTGATTTATGGCAATTGTAATGAGTAGCTGCTGGGCCCTGTGTACTATTGTAATTTTTTGTCCCTATGGTACTAGAATATGAGGAGACGAGTTACTAGCCACAGTGCATATTAGGTGCATGTCTTCGGGTGGAACTGAGGTGTTAGGTACATACTACAGGGCTAGTACACATTAACAGTAAACATAAACATGTTTGTGTGTATCTGGTAATTTTTTAATAATAGTAGGTGAGATTGAATAAAGACAGTAATCCATCTACTTCTACCTGTGTAGGTGTACTAGTGTCAGTATCGTTATTCATTTCCCATATCCCTGTAAGTTGTGTTCACTAAGATGCATGTCCAAGAGTCTTTTAAAAGTATCAATACTCCTTGCTGACACCACCAATTGTGGAAGAGAGTTCCACATCTTTATTGCCCCGACAGTGAAACCCCCCCTACTCCGCTTAAGGTTAAACTGCTTATCCTCCAATCTCATTGTGTGGCCCCGTGCCCTCTTACACTGCCTGGGACTGACAAGCTTTCTTCCTACACTAGGATCATGATTGAGGTATTTGTATATTGCTCTCATATCTCCTCTCAAGTGCCTCTTCTCCAGGGAGAATAAATTTAGTGCTTGTAGTCATTCCTCATAATTGAAGTCCTCCAGTCCCCTTTTGAATTTTGTTGCCCTCCTCTGGACTCTCTCCAGCTCCAGCACATCCTTCCTGAGGACTGGTGACCACAACTGGACAGAATACTCAGAAGTGGCCTGACCAGAATTTTATAAAGTGGCAGGATTATAGTTGTATCTCTGGAGTAAATTTTATTTTTTTTATGCATGCTAATAGTCTGCTGGCTTTGCTTGCTGCAGCTTGACATTGCATGCTTTTGCTCTGTCTGTTTTCTACCAGGATCCCCAGAAATTTTACCGTCCCTGATTCCCCCCAGAGGATCTCCCCCCTAGTGAATAGTTTGCATTTATTTTTTTAGCCCAAGCGCATCGCTTTACATTTCTCAACATTAAACCTCATTTTCCATGTAGTTATCCACTCCATTATTTTATTCAATTCCTGTAAAATTTATATATCCTGATGTAAAGTTTTTTTGGCTGCCTTTTTTGTGTCGTCCGCAAAAACTGAGATTGAGTTATATATACCAACCTCGATATAATTTATCAATAAATTAAACAGAATTGGGGTACCCCACTTACCATTTCAGACCAGTCTAAGTACATGTTATATAACACCACCCTTTGGACACACCCCTGTAACCAGTTTTCTATCCAAGAACAAACCCTATGGTCCAAGCCTACAGACCTCAGTTTGTAGTTTAAGCGTTTATGGGGAACTGTATTGAATGTTTTGGAAAACCCAGATATGCCACATCCACAGGCCTTCCCCTATCCAGATGGCAGCTCACTTCTTCGTAGAGTCCAGGTTCAAAATGGTCTTTGGGAATGAAACCGCGCGAGTTCAGTTGAACACACACACACAATTTTACTCCCTCATGTCAGTCCCGATTTTAGTGGCAATTTCACAGACATCTGTGTGGGTTTCTGCACAGATGTCAATGGAAATTGCAAGCTGAAATCGCAAAAAGTAGTAGAGAAACTACTTTTGCGGCATCACACTGAATAGGAAGATGCTATTACTGGCAATTACCACCAATTTGACATGCGATTTGACATGTCAAGTCACATGTTAAGTCGCACCAGTGTGAACCAGGGCAGAATGTTAACAGATTGGTCTGGCAGGGAACAACCCTTTGTAAACCCATGCTGATCAGTGATTACTGCTAACAATACTGTTTTCATCAGCAAATTCCTGGCTGTAGTCCCTTTTAATCTTCTCCAATAGTTTACATACTATTGATTTTAGGCGACTAGTTTCCAGGTATAAGTTTCTGCCCTTTTTTTAAACAT
Organism: Lithobates pipiens; assembly: GCF_037356315.1. Lineage (NCBI taxonomy): Eukaryota > Metazoa > Chordata > Amphibia > Anura > Ranidae > Lithobates > Lithobates pipiens. Next base: position 573,727,188 of record NW_027507748.1, read on the forward strand.
TGGTACCTCATGGGCTTTTCTCCATTCAGCTAGTTCCATTCCTGTCAATATACTGTCCTTAAAGTTTAGGAGTAATGGTCTAGCTATAACCTGACTGACTTCTGTGAGGGCTCTCAGGTGTAAGCCATCTGGTCCCAAATTGAAAAAAAAACTTTATGTCCACTAGCATGTTGGTTGTCTAATGAGTGTAGAGTTGACACTTATTGTGGAAAAGGTTGCTGAATAAAGCTGTACACCAAGAAAATATGTTATATAACTTTGTATCAATTGCTTAAAGGGGTGTTCCAGTGGAAACATTTTTTTTTAAAAAGTCAGCAGCTACAAACACAGTAGCTGCTGACTTTTAATAAGGACACTTACCTGTCCAGGCCCCCACATCTCCCCCCCCCCCCCCCCCCCCGAGGCCGATAGGTCCCTCGTATCCTGTCTCGGTGTCCAAGTGGAGCCTTGCGGCTGTTTTACTGCCCGTTTCCTACAGCGCATACGAGAGCCGCGCGATGCTTTGTGAATGGGGCACGCTGTGTTCTGGGACACATACAGTTCCCAGAACACAGCACGCCCCATTCCCCAGAATACAATGCGAGGAGTAGAAGGCTGAAGATCACTGCAGAGTAGGAAGAGGCAGATTAGGAAGATCTGCCTAGCAACAGGGGTTTCTGGTAAGTAAAAAAAAATTTTTTTTCAAATGTTTTTTTTTTTTAATTTTAAGAATATTAATGCTATTTTTTTTTTTTTTTTTTTCTTTTTTTTTTTTTAGAGTGGCCCTCCACTTTAAAGTGAACATGTACCCAGACTCTCCTACCTGACATCAGTTAAAGTAGGTAAAAGTAGCCAGAAACTAAGGATTTTACTGTGCTGCACTGAGAAGCCTGTCCCTCTCTCTGTTCACTTGAGAAGCCTGGTTATCTGCAGGCTTACACATTCCTTACAGCCTCATTTCTTTTGGACATGTGTTGCTCTATGAAGCCCAATGGTATGCAGCCTAGGTAATTGTTCAACCTAACTGATTTATGAAAACTGAGGCAAATAAGTAGAGCTGTTGCTTATATCAAACATTAGGGCACCTGGTTCATTTCTCCTTTTTTCAATTTGTTCAACACAATATAATGCCTGACATCATGCTATGGGTAACTGCTTTATTTTCCTCTATATAGTGTTTTGTAAAGGCTTTCTAATGAACAGTTATACTACATGGCATGATAATAGTATAATCACCTGTAAAGTGAAACTGTAGTCAGGCAGCTAAATACACAATGCCCTTCAAATAAACCGAGCTGTAGGTAGGATTTTCTGTGCAATAATGTAATATTTAGCTCAAAGGCCTAACATCTTATAAACCTACTAGGATCCTAGAAAAAATATATATTTATGGCGGAGAGTTTGTGCACCAAACAACCAACTTCTGGGCAATGTAAATAGCATGTTTATGTGGGCTGATTTGAGGTCTGAAGGTGCAGAAATTGTGGCTGATCTGAGGTCTGAAGGTGCAGGAATTAGGGCTGATCTGAGAATTGGAGGAGCAGAAACTGGGAGTTATCTGAGGTCTGAAGGTGCAGAAGATGGAACTGATCTAAGGTCTGAAGGTGCAAAAACTGAGGCTGATCGAGGTCTTAAAGAGGAAGTAAAACAGGCGTCCATATGGGGTACACCGAATCACCTCCACTCCCCTCCCCTAATCTATTCCCTGTCCCTCCTTCCCTTATCCACCTCTTTCCTAAATCCCCCCCCCCCTCTCTCCTCACTGCTTCTCTATCCTATTCCACTCCCCTTCCTACATCTCTCACCCCCCCCTCTTTCGCTTGTTTGTGCGCTCACTTCCTACCTCTTCTTATGATTACGACCTATTGCCTGCTCACAACGGCCTTGACCTTTGTTTGCGGGCCTGGACCTTGGGATATTAACTGGACTTGGTATATCTTTGGCCCTTCTACCGGAACCGGCCGAGGGAGTGATCTTTGTGGGGTCGACTCACTATTCACAGTGTAATGCAAGGCTGGCAGTCGTACTTCCTGTTACTGTGATGCACATTCGGGAGGCTGCGACCTTCACTGTCTATGTTGTACTTTCTTGTTTGGGGGCTCTTCCCTATGTGTGTGAAAATTCAGAATAAAAATTATATTTGCAAAAAAAAAGAGGAAGTAAACCCTGATGGGTTTACTTCCTCTTTCATTCCCTGCAAAGGCAAAGCATAATGGACTACTATGTATCGCATAGTAGTCCATTATGTGTCACTTACCTGACACAGGAGCCAGCGAAGTCACCGCTGTCCCCTGTAGTCCGGCGCATCCATCTTCTTGGTGGGGTCTCGCAGCCCTGCCGCTGTCATTCGGCAAAGCCGCGATGACGTCACTCCCGTGCATGCGCACGGGAGCCGACACGCGCAGCATCTTCGTCATTGACGGCGCCGTAGACAGCGCCGTAGACATGCGCAGTAGACAGCGGTGCCTGTCTTCGGGCAAATATCTCCTAAACCGTATAGGTTTAGGAGATATTTCTTGGACCTACAGGTAAGCGTTAATCTAGGCTTACCTGTAAGTCAAAGTGGTTTGTAAGGGTTTACAACCACTTTAACGTGGAAGTTCAGTCAAACACTAACTTTACTTAAATCTACACCCATCCCCTTTCAAAGTCTATTCTATCTATCCTGTGAAAGGAAAGATGTGTATACTTACCTATTTTGAGGGTGCTTCGGTCTGGTCACATGATAGGGTCTCACAGTGGCTTCAGTGTGAAGGAGGGACAGTGAACAACGGATGCCCCATAGTAAGCCTATCAGTGATGTCAAAGCCCATGCTATCCTCTTCACTGAAGCCAGCTGCTGGGAAGATGACAAGACTGGACCAGAAAGCCCTCGGCATAGATAAGTATTTTATTATACAGCAAAGAAAGGACAATAAAAAGAGAAAAGGGATTATTGGGACTTTAAATGAGGAATAATGGGGCCATTCTAGTCCCCTCCTCCATCCTGGTTCAATATATTCGATAAAGAGAGCACAAATGACAAGACTTTCCATGAAGCACACGGGAGCAATAGAATAAATTTAAATAAAATAAGTTTCAATTTATTCAGATTGTCATAAAGTATTCATATTCAATTGTTCTATGCATTCTGCTATATATTGATATTTTTACAATTATACAATTCATTAGAACTAAATATTGCACATTAGTTGACATTCCAACAAGGAGTTAATACATATATTATGGGATACATGAGATAATTAAGACATGATTGTATAAATTGAGATTAATGACTGTATAAACAAAAACATCACTAAAAAAGAAAATGAAAAAATAATGAAAAAGAAACAAATAAAAAAGGAACGGCCATCAGAAGGATTCATAAATGTGTACACTCGGTTGTTGTTAGCTCTACGTGTTTCAAGGCCTTATAGCCTATCATCGGGAGTCTTAATTATCTCGCGTATCCCATAATATATGTATTAAGGGCCGGTTCACACTGCAGGCACGGCGAGGCGTCTCCGACTTGCCTCGCCGCGACCTGCGGCGACCTCAGCGGCGACTTGCAGAGGACTTCTGTATAGAAGTCAATGCAAGTCGCCCCCGAAGTCGCCCAGAAGTAGTACAGGAACCTTTTTTCTGAGTCGGAGCGACTCGAGTCGCTCCTCTCAGAACGGTTCCATTGTACAGAACGGGGGCGACTTGCGGGAGCGAGGCGAGGCGAGTCGTGTCGCCTCGCATCGCCCGCTGTGTGAACCGGCCCTAACTCCTTGTTGGAATGTCAACTAATGTGCAATATTTAGTTCTAATGAATTGTATAATTGTACAAATATCAATATATAGCAGAATGCATAAAACAATTGAATATGAATACTTTATGACAATCTGAATAAATTGAAACGTATTTTTATTTAATTTATTCTATTGCTCCTGTGTGCTTCATGGAAAGTCCCGTCATTTGTGCTTTCTTTATTGAATATATTTTATTATACAGGTTTTATATAGCGCCAACAGTTTGCACAGTGCTTAACAAAATAAAGGCAGACATTACATTACAATTTGGTACAAGAGGAATCAGAGGGCCCTGCTCATTAGAGCTTACAATCTAAAAAGGGAGGGTCAATTGATACAAAAGGTAATAGCTGTGAGGGATGAGCTGATGGAGAAAGTAAAAAGCCCCCATACACACTATCAGATTTTCTGCTGATTTCTTTTTTCAGATTTACCAAAACCATATAATATGAGGTCAAACCTTAGGAGTTTCAATTTGTATGTAATCAGGCAGACCCTTGCACTACATGGTTTTGGTAAATCTGAAGACAAAAATCTGCAGAAAATCTGATAGTGTGCATGGGGCTAAACAGTGTTAGTTAGAAGCAGGAAAGGCTTCTTTAAAGAGAAGGGTTTTCAGGGATCGTCTAAAGATGGGTAGATTAGGGGACAGTCAGACAGATTGGGGTAGGGAGTTCCAAAGGATGGGAGAAGCTCTGGAGAAATCCTGGAGGCGAGCATGGGAGGAGGTGACAAGGGAGCTAGAGAGCAGGAGGTCTTGGGAGGACTGAAGAGAGTGGCGTGGTTGGTATTTTGGGACTAAGTTAGTGATGTAGCTGGGTTCAGAGTAATGGATGGCTTTGTAAATTATTGTTAGTACTTTGAATTTTATTCATTGGGTGAGCGGAAGTCAGTGGAGGGATTGGCAGAGAGGGGTGGAGGACACTGAATGGTTGGTAAGGTGAATGAGTCTTGCAGCATTCATTATAGACTGAAGGGAGGATAGTCTATGTAAAGGTAATCCAATGAGGAGGGAGTTGCAGTAGTTGAGGCGAGAGATAACCAGGGAGTGAATTACAAGCTTGATGGTGTCATTAGTTAAAAAGGGGTGTATTCTGGAAATGTTGCGGAGGCTAAGGTGGCATGATTTGGACAGGGATTGGATGTTGGCCTGAAAGGGCAGTTCAGAGTCTAAGGTTATCCCTAGCACCCTGGCATGTGGGGAAGGACTGATGGATGTGCCATCGATCTTTATAGAGAAATCACGGAAAGGGGCATGTGGGAGAGGAACTATTAAGAGCTCAGTTTTAGATTCAGTTTGAGGAAGTGGTTTGACATCCAGGCTGATATGTCTGTTAGTAAATCAGTAATGCGTGAGGAGATTGATGGGGTGAGCTGAGGAGCAGAGAGATAGATTTGGGTGTCATCAGCATATAAATGGTAGTGAAAGCCATGGGAGACCATCAGCTGACCCAGGGAGGATGTGTAAATCGAGAATAGTAGGACAGAACCTTAGGGGGGACCCCAGCGTTAAGAGGAGTTGGAGAAGTGGAAGTGGAGTTGTATGCGACACTGAAGGTGCAATGAGATAGGTAAGATTCAAACCAATGGAGAGTGCAGCCATGGAGACCAAGCAAATTTCGTTTTTTGAGGAGGAGGGGGTGGTCAACTACATCAAAGGCAGCAGAAAGGTCCAAGAGTAAGAGTGCGGAATAATGACCATTGGTTTTGGCTGTTAGCAAGTCGTTTGTGAGTTTTAGGAGGGCAGTTTCTGTGGAGAGCTATTGGCGAAATCCAGACTGAAGAGGATCAAGAAGGTTATTCTCAATGAGGTGGTCGCTCAGTTGGTTGTAGACTAAACGTTCAAGGAGTTTGGAGGCAAAAGGAAGTAAAGAGATGCGTCTTAGGTTATTAAGATTGGTGGGGTCTAGTGAGGCCTTTTTTGCTATGGGAGTGACTAGTGCATGTTTTAGAAAAGGGTCCAGGGGGCAGAAGGTTAAGTGGGCGTTAGAAAAAAGTTTAGTGACCTCCTCTATAGTAGCTGAGTTAAAAGAGGGAAGTATTGATTGTGCAGGAGGACACTGAGTATAAGATAGATATCTGTAGAGTGGAGATCTCAAGACAAATTGTCTCAATCTTATTTTTGAAGTGATTAGCTGGGCAGTGAGTAAGTTAGTGGGTGGAGGTAATGGAGGACGAAGTAGAGTGGTAAAAGAAAGATTTCCTCAAAGATGAGACTTTAAAGGACTATGAACACTCAGAGAAAATGTGTTTATAAAAATATTGACAGTTTATTACAACAAATAATTTACATCATATATCAAAAGGCTAAGACACATAATGACTGAGATGATTAGTACATGGGATTGACACAACAAAAATGGAAGAGGCCTAAACCAACTGTCAAACAGACAAGTGAAATCCAAAGCATTTTGACATGTAGGATGAGGGTCTTCTTCAGGGTAAAGGCTGAGAAACTCCCATATAGCTACGAGCAATCTATAAGATTGATACAGAAATCATGATTATGCATACAATACTATACATTTAAACAAAATGCAGTGACTAAATCTAAACAAATATATATGTGTTGATACTGACCTCATGTGTTAAACGCTTAAAGCACCAAAGATCATATACTCAAAGCAAGAGAAAAAGAACAGGAAAAGCACGACAGCAAGGATAAAGGATATGGCTGAGAAACACCCTGACAGTTAGTGTGCCACCTTGGGTCAAGGTATAAACATTTATGATAAAAAAAAGAGGAAAAAAATATAATAAATAAATTAGATGGCCGATGGGAACAGTAAGCTAAAAGGAAAAAATCGACATACATACACATGTACACACATACAGACACATACATACACATACATACAGACACATGCACACACATACAGACACATGCACACACATACAGACACATGCATACAGACATACATACAGACACATGCACACAAATACATACACATACATACACATGCGCGCACATGCATACCCATACATGGCCCAAACTCATTTGGAACCCCCCCAACCGCTACGTCAGCTGATAGCAATCCTCTATCTGCTGACTTTGGCAACCCATACACACTATACCTACCTCTTTTGTGGTCAGATTTATGGATGAATTCATGGATGACTCCACAGTTTCCTTCAACGCCACAAGAATGGTATAATGGCAGACTGTGGCCCCCCACTTTGCCACACGTTGGGACTTTCCCAACTGTGGAGGGGCAATTGATGAGAAGCATGTCCACATAGTCCTACCCCCCAACTTGGGGTCATACTATTATAATTACAAGGGGTTTAATAGTATTGTGATGTTGGCGGTGGTGTTGGCTACTTACGAGTTCGTCTATGTATACGTGGGGGAAAATGGCCGCATGTCGGAAGGTGGAGTCATCGCCCAGATCGAGTTTTACTGACAGCTCCAGAATGGCAGCTTGGGCTTGCCACCTCCAGAAGACAATGTGGAAGAACTCCCGTTCGTCTTCGTCGTGGAAGAAGCATTTGCGCTAGGGGACCATCTAATGCGGCCATTCCCTATGAGGACCCTCACCCCAGACCAGAGGGTTTTAAATTACCACCGGCTGGCCAGAGCCAGAAGAGTGGTAGAGAAAGCTTTTGGGATAATGGCCAGCCGGTTCCGCTCATTTATGACACCAATCCACATGGCGGAATATAAACTGAACCATATTGTGCTTGCCTGCTGCATTCTGCACAATTTTCTTAGAAAAAATGCTACAAACTATGTGGCCTCAGTTGGGCCTGAGACCAACTTTCCAAATCCTTCAACCCTGACGGCACTTGAGGCTGGCCGTCCCGGCTTGCCCCCCCAAATCGCCCGCAAGGTCAGAAGAAAATACATGGAATAATTTGTGGGTAGTGGGGCCATTGATATGCCAGACAATGTCTGAGACTTTTTTTAATAAATGTATTTTTGAAACTGGACTAATATTATTTATCTTTTGTTTTATTTTTTGGGGCTTTTTTCTTAAACAGTGCAAACCAAATTTATTTGAAACATGAGGCGACAATCTCTTCTACGGCTAATATTATTATGTTGTGGGTCTGCTACACACACACACCTTGTTTTGGTTGTTAATGTATGTAATGCATTACTGACAAAAATATTCATAATTTTCAGCACCATGACAGAAATTTGGGGAGTCATGAAAATGGCGTGATTGGGGCAAATTTAAAAGCACTGTGGGTGTTATTTACTAAAGGCAAATCCACTTTGCACTACAAGTTAACTTGAAATTACACTTGTAGTGCAAAGTGGATTTACCTTTAGTAAATAACCCCCATTGTCACTGAAAACACCAACTTTACTACAAAAACTGCTTTTGAACATTGAAAGAAGAAGCCACACATTGTTGATGATGAAACTTTTTTACTTAAAGCACATTCACATGTGGGTTTATAAAAGGGTTTTTCAACAAACCAACATCTTTGGTGTATAACATTATTTGTTGTCACATTAATATAACTAGCCTTTTTTGTTAAAACAGGCATGTTTCAAAGCATAACATACACAACTCAGGAACTTACAAATTTCAACTTTGAAAAGTGAAGGCTATATCAGACATTAGTATGTCAAAACTGTGTTGATATTGCCTTCATCAGATTGGGTCACCCCTTTAAAAGCCACATTTTGAAGATGCACACAAACTAGGATTCAAACTAGGGATTTCCCTCCTGATCCCATGCCTAATGTCAACATGTGCTAGCTCCCATCATGGGGGACCAATGGACGTGTTTTGGGGGTGCAACCCCTTCATCTCTTTAGTAGCGAGGAAGGGATTGCACCCACAAAATGTGTACATTGATCTCCCGTGATGGCAGATAGCACATAGATTAAGGCACTGTTAGATTGGGACAGATGCAATTACAAATCACATAATTGATTTTGAATTATTGATTTTTAATAAAGGTAGTCATATAAGTAAATTTACAAAAGCCAATACTTGGTATATATAGACAAAATATATTTATAACAGTTCTACTTCTATGACTACCTTTATTAAAAATCAATTATGTGATTTGGAAATGCATCTGTGTCTCCCTGTTTTTAGGTGATACATTGTTACCCAATATCCATCTTTTTTACCTTGTTTTACATCAGCTAGATCGTTTCTGCCACTATGGGGTGTTTTGTTGCGCAATTCTCCCCAATACCTTTTTGGGTGACCAAATGGACACCCTGGGTGTTCCTGCGTACATACAGGACACCCGATCTACTGTGTGGCCTGTGCGGGTTTTACTGACAATTCTCAGAACCCTCGTTTGTCATGGACATGTGAGGAGTTCCTCTCCAGTCCATTGGCATGAGCCCGGGGTTTACCACTCTCGTGCGGGCCTTAGGACCCGACGGCAGGGAGTGTGCCTTTAGAGCGGCAGGCGCTCGAGCATGTGCGGCACAGTCATTAAGTCCACATCCAGTCATCTGACCGGATGGATGGTGTATAAAGCTGCTGTATGCAGCGAAATGACACTGTGGGGACCGAGGGACACAAGTATGCTGTTATATCTCTTCCAGGTAATTGCTAAGATTTCTTGAGCTTTTAGAAATGTATTTTTATACTCCCCCAGCGGCAAGTGCAATTGCAAATATATATATGTGTGTGTAAGCTCTAACGAGCAGGGCCCTCTGATCCCTCCTGTATTGATTTGTATTGTAAGTGTACTGTCTACCCTCATATTGTAAAGCGCTGCACAAACTGTTGGCGCTATATAAATCCTGAATTATATATATATATATATATATATATATATATATATATATATATATATATATATATATTCTGCCTCTCTGCCAATCTATTCGGGCAAGTTATAACTATTACTGATTATCCACTAGATAGCTTCAAAGTAAACCTCAGCAGAAGAAGGTGTGTGGCCCTTGGTATCAAGTCAGCTGCAAAACCCAATCACGTAAGTTGAGGTTTCTTAACTCCCTGCCTTTGTTTGCTGGGAAGAATAATCCATCATCCCACCCAGCATCCATGGGACAATCATTATCTTTTTTCTTTTTTAGCTGGCCACTATTTGCCATCTGTGGCCACCTTTGGCGATGGGTTTTCTTTTGACGTGGCTGAACATTGCATCATCCCGGCAGTTTTTGGACCTTTCTAGGAAATAGTGGTAAGCAGTGTCTGCCTGATAGGGGAGACGCATGTGCATAACTACAAACAGTAGATGTAAAATTGTATATATTTATATATATGTTTTTTGAGTCAATATAACATATTCTATTGTTTTTCATTAGAAGGCATTGTACTGTACAAATGGACAGCATCCCCTGAGGAAGCCCGATATAGGGGTGAAACATGTTTGGATGTATCACCTTGCTGCATCGTTAAAAACTTACTATTAACAGTACTAGCCATCATGAATTTCCTTCTTTTCTGTATATTTTAATGAACCAATTCTTTTTTTTTTTTTTTATACAATATATTTGATTTATGATGTTGCACCTTTAAAGTTCCAATCTACCAGTGCCTTAATCTATCAAAATCTGGGATGTGGTGCTAAAAAACGATTGGATGAGCCCATGTTCATATAATATCATGGCAGATGGCGCATGTTGACACACTGTGTGCATCTTCAAAATTTGGCTTTTAAAAAACTTTTAAACTTGTTTTTAAAAACACAAATCGATGCTAGGTATTTTTGTGTGTTTTTAGATTCTCCCTAAAACATCAATTCAATTTTTTGTTAAAAAACATTGATGTTTTTCTTTAGATTGCACTTGTCACGTACCTAATGGTTTTGAGCCCAAATTGCAAAGGGAGGCCTCCCTTACGGCTCCCACTCCCAGTTCCCTGGTAAGGTAACAAGAGACACAGGAGTAAGGAGGGGCACAGGTGCCTGGCAGGATCAACAGACCGGAAAGGATGAACAGACTGGGTCAGCTCAGCAGACTGGAACAGCTTGGCAGACAGGATCAATTCAGCAGACTGGAACAGCTTAGCAGGTAGGATTAGCTCAGCAAACTAGATCAGCTCAGCAGACTGGAACAGCTTGGCAGGTAGGATCAGCTCAGCAAACTGGATCAGCTCAGCAGACTGGATCGTCAAACAGGCCGTGTAAGGTATCAGGCTGGCAGCAAGGTACAAGGGAGCAGGCAGGAGAAAAGTCCCAGACAGGCCAAGGTCAGGTATCAGGCTAGCAGCAAAGGTACAAGGGAGCAGGCAGGCAAGTAGTCACAGACAGGCCGGAGTCGGGTGCAGGCAGATAACGGGTAGGTCACAGACAAGCCGGGTCTTTATCACAGGTAAGTATTTCAGATCAAGTTCCTGGGCACACAACACTGTAGAGCAGACAGCGGGGACCGTCTGTGACAGACAGGCTTAAATAGCCCATCTGGCGCCAACAGGGGGGCGAGCACGAGTGTTCCCACCCACGGATGTGTGCCAGAGAGCCTGGGGTGCAGATTTCTGGCAGGATCTTCATGACAGCACCCCATTATCTCCCCGATGAGAATCTGGGCACTGTCACTTGTGAAATGTGATTCTTCCTCCACAACATCCACATCACCTAAAAATAAACAAAAAAACACATCATGTATTATAAAAATGCAAGCATATATCTTTTACCTGAAGCTGTGGTCTCAAATACTCACCTGTTGTGGTGACAATTTCGCCAATTTCAAAACCCTCTCCTTCCTCCTCCTCCTCTGCTTGTGGTTTTGGGATGTCCCTTTCTTTCGGAGTTGTGTGGTTACTGGTGTACTTAGACGTCCCAAGTCTTTTCTCCCCTATGAGAATTTAAAAAAGGAATACTTAGCACACTGATAATTGCGGGCAGAAATAGGAATATGAAACATTGCTTGGAAGTGTCGTACAATTGTATTTTTTGAGTTCCAAGCTGAAAACATTATTTTTTACACTTTCTAAAGCTGGAATACTTACCTGTTTGTGCAAGTTTAACAGATGGAGACACCCCTATAGTACCACTGGAGCACTTGTGTGGGACACCCTAATAAAAAGGGTGTTCTGGTGTCCCACACTAGTGCTCTTGAGTCCAGATGTGGAAACAGCTGTCGCGTGTCCTCTCTTTTACACTGAATCAAGTTTGCATTTCATTCTAGTTACAAACCCATCTAGACAAAAAACTTATTTTAATAGAAATAGGCCTGAACAAATGTAGTTAACTGCAACTTCCCAAAACATCATATTTTAGTGGGCAAATTAACAATGTTTCCTACAACCGATTGAACCCATGAACATGAAAATTGCCATTTTAAACTGTATAACAGTAAAGAAAAGCACATGGAGCAGTATGCAAGTAATAATAATAATAATATGAACACAGGACAAATACTTTATTTTTTGAACAACTTGCTTGATCTTTCTGTACTGATCGTGCTCCCTCAATTTCAGGTCTGACCAGCGTTTCCTCAATTGATCCTTGGATCGTCGTACCCCAAAATTCTTCTGCAGACTCTTCACAACTTTAGCCATGATCTTGGCCTTTCTCACATTTGGGTTTGGGTAAGGTCCATACTTCCCATCATAGATGGTCCTCTTCAAGATGTCCACTATCTCCACCATCTCTACAAAGGACATATTTGAGGCCTTAAATCTCCGGGCTTTCTGGATTGGGACATTTCTGGCTTTCCTTGTCCTCCTCGTTGCTGAAATTATCATGCACCTGCTGTTTCTCTGCAATGTGCTCTCCCCACTGCGCCGAAAGAGAAGGGGTGGGGAAAAGACTAGAAAGAACGTCGGGGCGGGCAGTGTTTCACGCATGTGCAGTGTATATAAAATGTATCACACGTGCGTCGTATGTACGATCTGTGGGCGGAGGATTGGGGTATCGGAAGCAACTATCATTATAACGAAGGTACAATTTAAACTTGGATCACTGGCCTATACTGCTTATAGATTGAGGCCTATATTGGGGCAACGTTAGGAGAGTTTAGCCTGGCATTAGAGTTTGTCTTGTGTTGTGTCTTGCAAAGAAAATGGATGGGTTCAAAGACCACAGCTTTCTCCCAATTTTCATAGACAACTACAGAGAGCTGCCCTGTCTGTGGCAGGTGAAACATCCACATTATAATAACAAATTAAAGAGGCATGCAGCGCTGGAGAAACTGCTGGAGTTGGTAAGCCGTTGGTCCCCACAGCAAACATCCCCTATTTAAAAGCCAAAATTGGTGGTCTGAGGAGCATATATCTTAGGGAACGCAAGAAGGTCCAGGATTCCATGAGATCAGGAGCTGCAGCAGATGACATTTATGTCCCTAGGATGTGGTACTGTGACAGACTGCATTTTCTGTTAGACCAGACTGAAGTCAGGGAATCCCTCTCAAACCTTCCTTCCACGCTTCCTTCCACCCCAGCTGAGGCTTCTAACGCCCACCCTGGGCCTTCCAGCCAGGAAGAAGTGGAGGAGCCCAGCTTGAGCGAGGTATAGTATTCTACTTTTTTTTTTTTTTTTGGTAAAAATGAATGATGTTAACTAGATGTGATTATTAATCACTAATTTCAGATTTAATAAAATGTTTTACATATCAATAGACAGTAGTATCCAAAAACAATTGTGACAAGAATGAAAAATGCTGGGGTCCGAATGATAGTCTTTTCTATTTGGTAACATTCAATTTGCAACAGTCATGAGCTGAAAATTGTGTGTGATTGATGAACCAAAAACTAAAAGTATGTCCCTTTTTCATACACAGGTAGACCTCAGCCAGGAGGAGGCCATGGAATGTGGCAGTGAGGAGGTGGCTGTGGAATGTGGCAGCCAGGAGGAGGCAGGGGTTAGTGTCAACCAGGGGGTGGGCAAGCCTAGGAGCCTCACAGAATCCCAGGGCCCTCCCCTCCACCTTCCAACCAAAAGGCCCAGGAAGGGGAGGATGTGGAGGAGTCAGCGCTCAGGTTGATTGGGGAGGTTTCTGTGGCCCTCAGAACCACCCCCACTCATCAAGAGGCCTTTGTTTCCATGGCTGCATGCAAACTGCAGGACATGGAGGAGGGGCAACGCCTCATGTGGGAGGAAATCATGTACCACACACTAAATAAGGTGTTGAGGGGCGAAATCACCAAAAAAAAAAACACCTGTGAGTTGGACCATCCTCCTTCTCCTCCTGCCTCATCTCCAACACCACAGCCACAGCATGGAAGGAAGACAAGATAGTGATGGCCTGGGTTCAGTCTGGTCTGACAAAAGATCCAGGCTCTTGTATGACAACAGCCTGGGGACATATATGTCATCTGCTGCTGTTCCTGATCTCTTGGTCTTCTGGACCAGATTGTACTCCCTTATATATGGACTCCTCAGGCCACTAATTTTGACTTAAGAGTCGATGTGTGCCCTGGGGACTGTAATGGAAATTTGTAGGTTCTGTATATAATTGTATTCTATTTTATATGTATTGCACAATGCCCTTACTGTGCACACGGCACTAACAATGTTTTCAGTACATGTTTTGCATTCTTTCGAGTTCTGATTAGAATAAGCCTGCCTATGTAACGCCCCTTGTTACCATAAACGTACAATTGTAATATTAATGTGATACCTACGTAATCATGTGTATAAAAGCCTTCAAATGTGTCATAATAAGGGAGAACGGTTATTTGGAAAGATGCTGAGCGTATCTTTTGTGTCTGTTCCCTACTGCAGTAGTTATTAATTTGGAACCACTAATCAATATGAGGATAGGAGTTGCCTATCATCAAAATATCCATTTCAGGACCAAAGGCTTTGACAATTTCAGCTGTTTCTCCAGTGTTGTCATCCTCTTTATTTTGGTTATGACCTCTAATAAAGTTTTTTTTTGTTAAAGAAATACTTGCCTATGTGTTTTACTTCAAAAAAGTTTATTTGTGAGTAGGCAGGTACATTTCAAAAATACTAAGTCAAATTAATAAGGGACACCAACACCTCCCCGAGATTAAAAAATAAAAATGAATAAGACAATAATGGCGTTGTGGTAACTTGAAACACAAAACACACAAAAAAATGATGAAGATCACAAAAAAACCAGGAGATCTTGATTTAAAAAAAGCACAAAATAATTAAAAATATTAAAACATAAAAGTAAAAAAATTATTTGGGAGATCTGTCGAATAAAAATATTATATTCATGAAATCACGAGAAATAATTAAGAAAGAAGTTTGTTAGAACTCTGTGTGAATATGAACAGCAAAACCACTTCATTCTTCTAGCATTATAAAGAAAAAGAGAATGCGCTACATTAAACAATTTTAAACATTGCAGCGTGATGAATGTGCTATATCCATTAGGAACGCTAGTTTTACCAGACCGAGCACTTCCATCTAATAATTTATTCTTAGCATGTGTGGCACTTTGTGTGTCGGAATTGTCTACACATGATCAGAATTTACACGATCGGATTTTGTTGTTTAGATCCAGCTCTCAAACTTTGTGTGTCGTAAATTCGGATGGAAAAAGTCTGATGGAGCCTACACATGGTTGGAATTTCTGACACCAAGCTCTGATCGCAGTGTACGTGACATAAGCCTGTCCTGACATCCCCTAAATCAAGTGGCAGGGACTAGTGGGTAAATTCTATGCAACCTGTCAGGGGTGTAGTACCAGTGGGTGTGTAGTTTAACTACCGTCTCTTTAATGGAGACTGAGCGTGTGCATTTATGCATGTTAGAGACCATATCCTGCCAGTCCTCTGCTGAAAACTCCTGGGCTGTCTCTGTCTCCCAGCCTAACATAGCTGCAGATTTGGTTGTGGTGTCATGGTCATTAAGGTACTGGTATAAGGTCGAGATAGTCCCCCTATCTCTGGAGACCTCTCCACAAAGGTTCTCAAATGGTGACTTGGCCAGTTCCACGCCTTGCATTAGGGAGTTAGAAAAAAAGTGACATATTTGAAAATATTTATAAAATTTGCATCCATGGAGGGCAAAATTTTTCTGTAGCTGTTCAAATGAGCAGAAGGATGTGTCTTGCAGCAGGGTTTCTAAGGTTACAAGCCCCTGTGCAATCCAGCTGTGGAATAATAGGCCCATGTTGAATGCAGGAGGGAACTGGGGTTCTCCTAGGAAAGAGGCCAGGGCTGGTGGATTGGAGAGCAATTTAAACTTCTCCCTGTAGAGAGACCAGAGATAAAGGGACTGACCCACAACACCATTACACGGAGCATCATCCCTTGGGGAAACCAGGTGTGACCAGAGGAGACCTGGGAGGTAGTAAGGGGTAACCAAAATCTGCTCAAATTGTAGCAACGGTATTGATGCAGGGGAGGAGTGCCATTGTGCCATTTGGATGAGGCGAGATGTCAGGAAGTATATCAATAGATCCGGGCACCCCAAACCACCTCAAGATTGGGCTCTGTACATCAGCAAATGGCTCATTTGAGGCTTTTTGTTTTGCCATATGAATTTAAGCAGCTCTGTCTGAATAGTCATTATCATGGAATGGGGTACATACAGAAGTAATGATCTAAAAAAGAATAGGAGTTTGGGGAGGATAGACAGGGGTGTACTCATTTTTGATGCCATCGGTTTAGACATTAATGGTCGTGTGTGTTATTTTGAGGGGACTCAAATTTACACTGTTATAGAAGCTGTACACTCACTACTTTACATTGTAGTAAAGTGAAATTTCTTCAGTGTTGTCACATGAAAAGATTTAATAAATAATTTACAAAAATGTGAGGGGTGTACTCAATTTTGTGAGATACTGTATATTTGTATAGATTTCGTCACTGCATTTTGTATAAATGTATAGTATTGTATGTATGATCATGATTTCTGTATCAATCTTATAGATTGTTCGTAGCTATATGGAAGTTTCCCAGCCCTTTCCCTTTTTTT
Source organism: Lithobates pipiens (assembly GCF_037356315.1). Lineage (NCBI taxonomy): Eukaryota > Metazoa > Chordata > Amphibia > Anura > Ranidae > Lithobates > Lithobates pipiens. The sequence continues at coordinate 573,743,724 of NW_027507748.1, forward strand.
CCTGAAGACCCTCATCCTACATGTTGAAACGCGTTGTGTTTCATCAGTCTGTTTGACAATTGGTTTGGACCTCTTCTATTTTTCATGTTTCAATCCCATGTACTAATTATCTCAGTGTTATTATGTGTCTGAGCCTTTTGATATATGATGTAAATAATTTGTTGTAATAAACTTTCAATATTTTTATAAACTCATTTTCTTTTTGAGTGTTCATGGTCCTTTAAAGTCCCATCTTTGACAAAATCTTTCTTTTACATATTGTACAAGGGATGTGGACCTGAATCTCTCTTTTCTCATCAAAATAGTCTTAACCATTTTTGTCCAAGTAGAGTGGTAAAGGTAGAAAAGAGTTGATGGGGATTGCGGAAGATGGTGTTAATGAGAGTGATAAAGTAGGTCTGTTTGGCAGTGTGGAGGCAGGAATGGTATTTTTGGAGGGCAGATTTATGTTGGCTGAAATCTTGCTGCGACTTAGTCCTACGCCACAGACGCTTAAGAGTGTGGCTACATTTTTTGAGGCTTCTGGTATTGTCTGTCTGCCAGGGTTGTACCGGTCGGGCCTGATTCTGTGTGTAGTGTGGGGGGCGAAGATTTCCAGGGTGGATGACAGTGAACTGTTGTAGACAGAAGTGGCCAAGTTGGGGTAGGACAAGGATGAGATTTTGTCATAGAAAAAAGCAGAAAAAAGAGAAGGGTTAAGATGGCGAAGGTTTCTAAGGGTAATAGTTTGGTAATTGGGAGGCAAAGAGGAGGCAGACAAGGAGAGTGTGAAACTAATAAGGTGGTAATCAGACAGAGGAAAAGGAATATTGGAGCGGTTGTGCGGAGTTCATAGGTTGGAGAATATGAGGTCAGGGCAGTTGCCAACAGAGTGAGTAGAAGCGTGTGTCCATTGTTTTAGGTCAAAAGAGGAGGTTAGGCTCAGCAGCTTAGAAGTAGCGTGAGTGTTAAGGATAACAGGGATGTTGAAGTCACCAAGAATGATTGTTGGAATTTCAGAAGAGAGAAAGTAGGGTAGCCAGACAGAGAAGTCACTACGGAAGCTTGATACTGGTCCAAGAGGCCGATAGATTACAGTAATTTTCAATGAAACTGGCGAATACAGTGAGCTTCAAATGTTGAAATGAGAGGGATGGGGGGGGGGGGGAGATGCATTAAGAACCTGAAAAGTGCTTTGAGGGGATAAGAGGATTCCAACACCTCCTCCTTTCTGTCAACTAGGGTTGGGAGAGTGAGTCCACAGGAGGCCACCATAGGAGAGAGCAGCAGGAGAAGGAAGGTCAGATTCTTGAATCCATGTCTCAGTAATTGCAAGTAGGTTCCGGGAGTTTGTAATAAAAAGGTAATGGACAGTGGTGAGTTTGTTACAAACAGAGCAGGCATTCCAAAGGGCACAGGAGAAGGGGGGGCTGGTTCTAGGCCAAAGAGGAATATAAATGAGATTGTGTGGATTGCGGCTGCTATCAGAGGATGGGGAGGTGCTGGGTATGTTAGCTGAAGGTAAATGATGGTGGTCCAGGATTTGGGGAAATATCTCCAGAAGTTAGGAGAAGCAGAAGAGTGAGAGATGTGATATGGGAGTGTGACTTATGTGGGGGGACATGTCCCAGTGTCCTGCAGGTTTTATTGGTATATGGGTTCAGAATTATCAGGAGCTGATACGTGTGGTATTAAGGTGAAGACAGGAGTGAGAGTGATATATATAAGCTGTGTGGTGGAGAAAATGGGTGAAGGAGAGAGAATTTAAGGAGAGTGGATGCAACTGTGAGAAGGAAAAGTAGGGAGTGCATGATACAGAGTGTTGAGATTGAGAGGAAGCCTGGATGAGAGATGAAAGTTTGATGGAGAATCAGGTAACCTGTAGTCTGTTTAGTGTTCTGCCAAGATTTAGGTATAGTTGTTGTTTGACTAAACTTCCCCTTTAGTGTGCTGGAACTAGTGCTGATCTGAGGTCTGAAGGTGCAAGGATTGGGGCTGATCTGGGATCTGGGGGTGCATACATTCAGAGAAAAATGTATATTTAAAGTTTACAACAGAAAAACTGAAATCTTAGTAATTGCCCTTTTACGTTCTGCTGCACCAGAGTTTACAGCCCTCTAATGGAAACAAGCAGAAGGTATTTCTAACCTTTCAGGGCCATATGTGCACCAGCCATGTAGCCCAGTCCAATCCTGGCCTTATGTGTTCAGGGACGTATGCCTGGAATGCAAGTATTCTGCATTCTGGACATACATCTCTGAACGCATATAGCCCTAAACCGCATTCGGCCCTATCTTGCTCTAATGTATTTTAGCCTGCCATAGACTTTCACCCCAAAAATGACAGGACCATTTTTTTTTTCCTTTTGGGACAAATGTTTTACATAAATAAATAAAAGCTGATCAACCACCCCTGTTAGTTTTAAATGGCTGATCTGTAAAAGTTGAAAAATAACCGACTTACTGGCTGGATTACCAGGTCGAAAGAAAAATAGAAAAAAAACTAAAAAATATTAATGTAGGCACCACACTGGAAGGATGCAGAATAATGTTTTTGTTTTGGGGTTTAATGCCTTCAGATCCGCGCTATAGCCGAATGACAGCTAAAGTGCGGATCTGCTTTGCCAGGAGGGCATCAATAGACGTCCTCCCCTTAGTAAGCTGGCCGCGCCTTCCTGCAGGGTACACCCTGTGATCACCAGAGTAAATGAGACTCAGGTGATCACGGATCAGAGTAAGGGGGCGATCCGACCCCAATCAGTGCCCACAAGTACATCAGTGCCACCTATCAATGCCCAAGAGTGCCACCTATTGCCCACGAGTGCCTATCAATGCCCACCAGTGGTGCCTCATCAGTGCCACCTAGAAATGCTGCCTATCAGTGTCGCCTACCAGTGCCGATCAGTGCCCATCACTGCCACCCATCAGTGCCTATCAGTGCCACCTATCAATGCCCTTCAGTGCCGTCCATCAGTGCCGCCTATTAATGCCCACCAGTGCTGCCTATTAGTGCCCATCAGTGCCACCTTATCAGTGCCCATATGTGTCACCTTATCAATGCCCATCAGTGTAGCTTCATCAAGGTAAATCAATGAAGGAGAAAAAATAACCTGTTTGCAAAATTTATTAACAAAATATAAAACGTTTTTGTTTTGTTTTTTTTATTTGGTCTTTTTTTTATAAAAAAAAACAAACAACCCAGAGGTGATCAAATACCACCAAAAGAAAGCTCTATTTGTGGGAAAAAATGATAAAAAATGTAATTTGGGTACACTGTTGTGTGACCAGGCAATTGTCATTCAAAGAGTGACAGCGCTAAAACCTGAAAATTTTTCTGGGCAGGAGGGGGGTTTAGGTGCCCAGTAAGCAAGTGGTTAAGTTAATACCACTTTAAAGAATACATAACTGCTCTGATTTAATGTATACCAGTATTATGTGAGCAAATGATCTACTGGAAAGTATTATAGAGAAGGGCTGCCTTTGTTTATAGTTCTAAGGGTTTAAGGTTTTGTGGAAGGATTCTGTTTAGTATGCCAGCTAAACACCTCTTTCCTTGTGCAAGTGATGACAATAAAGGATAGGTTATTGAAGAATTTGATGTAACAGCAAGAGCAAATGTGTGTGAAGTGGCTCTTTCAAAGGAAACAATGAATCATTAATAAAGTTCTCCTAGCATCAAATCTAACCAAAAGGATTGGCCTGGTGGCTGGGCATAATTGTTTTTTAAATACAGTAAATTTTGCTAAGACACAAATTTCTCACTGAAAAATAGGAAGTCCAGATATGTAGTGAATGGCAGCAATTGAGAACAAAGTCGAAAAAAATATCTAAAATATATATATATATATATATATATATATATATATATATATAAATAAATATATAAATATGCATGTGTGTTAACACACATTCATATAGATTCCCACGCTTATGGTGTATAACGTATAAATAAATAAAGTGCTTATATGGTTTGCTGCTCTAAAAGGTGCTGTGCCTTTAAATAGAGAAAAAAAATATATAAAAAGTGCTACCCTGTGACAAAACCCTATAGGAGGGGCAAAACAAAGCAGTTGACCGTGGGTGGTGGTGGTGACGTAATTTCTGATCGTTGTGACGCGCATTGCTCTGGATTCCCACGCTTATGGTGTATAACGTATAAATAAATAAAGTGCTTATATGGTTTGCTGCTCTAAAAGGTGCTGTGCCTTTAAATAGTGAAAAAAATATATAAAAAGTGCTACCCTGTGACAACACCCTATAGGAGGGGCAAAACAAAGCAGTTGACCGTGGGTGGTGGTGGTGACGTAATTTCTGATCGTTGTGACGCGCATTGCTCTGGACTTTTCAGTTTAATGCTTATTTTTTCCCTACTGTATACAATGTGAGTGGATATGTATTAATATATTTTTGGTTTTATAATAAACAAAATAACGCTATGTGGATTTTTTCTGCCATTTATTTATACTATGTACGAGCATCCCATTGCCCAATAACTAAGGCGCGACGAATGAGAACTACAAAGCTCAGCACATCCAGGATATTCACACAAGGGCATATAACTCCTGTCACTGGGAGTTCATAGCAGCTGGTGAATAAGTGGGCACAAAAGAGGGGGGGCATGATTTGCACTGCATTTGAGTTTACAGCACTTGGCACTTTTGCACGATGGAATTGTACATCACAATTAGGAAGATTTGAGATGAACTTCCATGTGAACTTTGATATATTGGATTTGATGTATTTGTATTAATTATTCACTATTGATTGCTAGCAATTATTTTATTTTATTATTTATTTATTTATTTATTTTGTTTATATTCAAACACGAGCTTAGCAATCGAAAATTGATGCATTACATCCACAAACATTGAGAAAACTAGCTGAAAATGGCAGTAAACAAATAACTAAATATGTCTCTATGTTTATCGGTGCACTTTGAATGTTGCATGCATTTTATAAATGAGCACTAGTTTACTGCTGCTACCTGCTATGCTGTATCATGTAGGCCATTTTGCCCTTTTGATGTACCTTGTTCATGCGTTTTATTTTATTTATTTTTTTATTTTTCAAGAGGTCAGTTGCATTTGTACATTTGTGAGTGTGGTAGAAATTATTTTGTGTTAATTACTGCACAAATTGCTCCTAAATTTTGATCTTAGCTTTGTAGTCATTAAAAAAACTAAACAAAGTTTATTGATAAAAACATTATGTAACCTCCTAAAGAAGAAGCATCTTAAAAAAGGTAGTTTCAGTAAGATATTCTAATCTAAAGTTGTTCTGATAAATGTAGCTGTTGGGTTGACCTTAGCTTTTTTTGGTTACCTGTTCTTCCCGAGTTATTGGGACTTTAATAACAATTATCTTTTCCACTCTGCAGCTGCTAGCAGGGGACAGGCTTTACTATTTAAGCTGGCCATACACATACAGAATATACACAGCAGGTGGACAAATCTCCCACTGCAGCTATTGGTTTTTGACAGCTATCCACGCTGCTTGTCTGATTGGATTCAGGCAGGCAGTGTTCAGGTGGCAATTTTCTGCCCGACTCTTTTGATTTTTTGAAAGGGTGACCCATCAAGGGAATTTCAGCCAATTCATTAGGAACGAGAAAAAAATTTGCTCTGTATTTAGAAAATATACGCTAAGACTATACATACACATATATACAATATATGTTTTCATGCACCTGGAATATATTTATTCTTAATGAACTGAAGGTTCAATTGTGGTTTGATAGCAATTGTAATTATAAATTTAGGGTCCCATCCAAACTTTCAAATTGGACTGTTTTTGATTACCCACATGAGACTCAGTAGGGTTCCCTGAAATTAGTTGGGGGTGGGAAGCCATACTCAAAGTAATAGGAGGCTGACAGCAGCCACAGCTATTTGAAGACATTCACATGCAATTGTTCATGCAACAATTACCTGTGGATGATCAGCCCTGGAGGCAGATAGTCTGCCTTCAGGGCTGATTAGCTACAGGTAATCGCTTCATGAACAGCAACATGTGAACAGCCGTAAATAGCTGCTGGTGCTGTCAGCCTCCTATTACTTTGAATGGGGCTTCCCGCCAGCAACTAATCACAGGGAACTCATCTTAGCCCACGTACACACGGTCAGAGATTTTGCCAACCAAATCCGTCGGATTTTGCCCGTCGGATTTAGTCCGACGGATTGTGTCCGAAACTGTTGCATACACATGGTCGGGCCAAGTTGGCGAAAAATCCGATCTTTCAGAGCGTGATGACGTAATTTCGTTACGATGGGACTACATTCAGGCTAGTAGCCAATAGCTTTAATGTAGGAATTTGATCTAAGCATGCGTGGCACTTGGTCCGATCAAAATGCTGTACACATGATCGGATTAGGTCCGTCCGGCCCAGTTGGTCGGGAAATCTTTCCAACATGTTGGAAATTTGTATCGGACGGACATTCGGATGGAATCAGTCCGATTCATACCACACACAGTCGGATTATCTGACGACGCGGTCCGATAAGACTCATTCCGACAGATTCTCCGACTGTGTGTATAAGGGCTTAGTCTCCCACAGGTAATTGCAGATGGCCCCATTCACAACTGTGAATAGGGCCCTAAAGAGTGTTGTACATTGAAGGTAAAATCACCACAGTAGCAATTTTCTGCAGAAAGATGAGACAAAGTTAAACTTTGTATTAAGTGTGCATATTGTTACAGTTGTAAAAAAACAACTAAATCAGACATCAAAATCTCATCTCTATTGTGAAACTTTTTGGAATAAACATGCTAGAGGGGAGTTGCTTTGCTGTCTTAGGGTCTACTGTACATGACTTGCTGTCACTAAGTAATAGGGATGAGCCGAACACCCCCCGGTTCGGTTCGCACCAGAACTTTCGAACGGACCCCAAATTCGTACAAACTTTAGAACCCCATTGAAGTCTATGGGACTCGAACGTTCGAAATTAAAAGTGCTAATTTTAACGGCTAATATGCAAGATACTGTCCTAAAAAGGGTTCGGGGACCTGGCTCCTGCCCCAGGGGACATGGGTCAATGCCTAAAATGTTTTTAAAAATGGCAGTTTTGGCGGGAGCACTGATTTTAATGACGATTAAAGTGAAAAAAAAGTGAAATATTCCTTTAAATATTGTGCCTGGGGGGTGTCTATAGAATGCCTGTGAAGTGCCACGTGTTTCCCGTGTTTAGAACAGTCCCTGCACAAAATGACATTAAATGGAAATAACATCATTTAAAACTGCTTGCGGTTTTAATGTTATATCTGGTTCCTGCAATATGGTTGAAAATCATTGAGAAAAATGGCATGGGTAGCCCTCCCTGCCCATTACCAGCCCCTTTGGGTCTTGTACGCATATTAAGGGGAACCCCGCACCCATAATAAAAAAAGGAAATGTGTGTGGCCCCCAGGCCCTATATACTCAGAACAGCAGTATACAGGCGGTGCAAACAAGACAGGGACTGTGTAGGTTTGTTGTGTTAAGTTGAATCTGTTTGTAATTTTCAACTGGTACATTTTTAAAGTGTAGCTCCAGTCAAAAAAACTATTTTTAAGCTTTTTGGAAAACATAGGGAAGGGTTATCACCTCTGTATAATTTGTTTTGTCGTCCATCTTTTTTCATCTCACTTGCTGCTGTCTCCTTCCGTTTGCAAGTAGGAGATGTTTGTAAGTTGGATGTTTGAAAGTAGGGGCCTGCCCTATATGCTCTGCAGAGATGGCGGAACAAGGTGTTGGTTTTGCCACAACATTGTAAGCCCTCAAAGTGACTCTTGGTGGGCGCTGGAGCGCCCTGCTGTGAACGATTATATCAAGAATTGTAATTACATGCCATCGTTGAACTGTGGTAGAAAAATTTACCTTTGGTGGTTCTGGTGCTGGTGCCACAACATTATAAGTCCTCACAGTTACTCTGGGTGGGCACAGGAACGGGCCTTCCTGTGAAATATTATATCAAGAATTGTAATTACATGTCCCTGTTAAACAGGGGCAGAAAAATTTGGCCTTAGGCACTGGTGCTGGTGCCACCACACTGCAACCTCTCCCATATACTCTAGTTTTATTGCAGGAATTAGCCCTGCTGCAAAGCATTGCATCAAAAATTGTAATTAAACACCCCTGTTAAACAGGGGCAGAAAAATTGGGCCTTAGGCACTGGTGCTGGTGCCACCACACTGCAACCTCTCCCATATACTCTAGTTTTATTGCAGAAATTAGCCCTGCTGCAAAGCATTGCATCAAAAATTGTAATTAAACGCCCCTGTTAAACAGGGGAAGAAAAATTGGGCCTTAGGCACTGGTGCTGGTACCACCACACTGCAACCTCTCCCATATACTCTAGTTTTATTGCAGGAACTAGCCCTGCTGCAAAGCATTGCATCAAAAATTGTAATTAAACGCCCCTGTTAAACAGGGGCAGAAAAATTGGGCCTTAGGCACTGGTGCCACCAAACTGCAACCTCTCCCATATACTCTAGTTTTATTGCAGGAATTAGCCCTGCTGCAAAGCATTGCATCAAAAATTGTAATTAAACGCCCCTGTTAAACAGGGGCAGAAAAATTGGGCTGATGGCATCACCCAGAACCAGAAATGTTCTTCCAACATATTAGCGGAGGAGGAAGAGGATAGACAATCAACATAACAGGACAGTCACTCAGCATCAGCATAGGCAGTCTTGAAGGGATGTGATATTTAAAAAAAAATTAGCTGTGGGTGATCCAAGACTGATTCCTCTTGATGAAGGTCAGTCGATCAACTGATTCGGTGGACAGGCGCACCCTGTGATCGGTAACAAAGCCACCAGCAGCACTGAAGGTGCGTTCCGAAAGAACGCTGGATGCAGGACAGGCCAGTAGCTCAATTGCATACTGTGCAAGCTCTGGCCAGTGATCCATCCTCAAGACCCAGTAAGCCAGAGGATTTTCGGTGGGAAAGGTGTCCAAGTCTGACCTTGCCCCTAGGTATTCCTGCACCATGTAAATCAGACGCTGGCGATGGGTGCTGGAACCGATCATACCTTGGGGCTGCGGACTAAAAAATTGTCTGAAAGCATCAGTCAGACGGCCACCTTCTCCACCGCTCCTTCTGACCGATGCCTCAGCAACACGTTGTCCAGGACCAGGAGTTTGTAACCTCCCAGTCTCTGGGAACGTGTTGCACAGTCCTTTCTGCAAGGCCTCCCGGAGATGTCTCATCCTCTGCTCCCTCTGCGATGGCAAGATAAGGTCGGCAACCTTACCCTTGTACCGTGGATCAAGGAGAGTGGCCAGCCAGTAATGGTCCCTCTCCTTGATCCGAAGAATACGAGGATCCTTCCGCAGGCTTTGCAGGATCAAGGAGGCCATGCAGCGTAGGTTAACTGAGGCATTCGGTCCGGAGTCCTCTGGGTCACTAAGGACAACATGATCCGCAGCTACCTCCTCCCAGCCACGTACAAGTCCACGTGTTTCTTGGGACTGTAAATCATCCCTACAAGACTGCTGCTGCTGCTGATGCTGAGTGCCAGCCTCCACCTCCATGCTGACACAATCATCCTCCTCCTCCTCTTTCTCCTCCTCATCCTCTTCCTGTGTGATGGGTGGCACAGCAGGAACACTGTCTGGATAAAGGGGGCCTTGAGAGGCAAGGAAGTCCTCCTCTTCCTGCCTCTGTTCTGCCTCAAGTGCCCTGTCCATTATTCCACGCAGCGTATGCTCCAAGAGGTGGACAAGAGGTACAGTGTCACTGATGCATGCACTGTCAGTGCTCACCATCCTTGTGGCCTCCTCAAACGGTGACAGGACAGTGCATGCATCCCTGATCATGCCCCACTGGCGTGGTGAGAAAAAAACGAGCTCCCCTGACCCTGTCCTGGTGCCGTAGTCGCACAGGTACTCATTGATGGCCCTCTGCTGCGTGTGCAGCCGCTGCAGCATGGCCAACGTTGAGTTCCACCTGGTGGGCATGTCACATATAACGCGGTTCTTGGGCAGGTTCAACTCCTTTTGGAGCTCAGCCAGCCGAGCACAGGCATTAAATGATCGGCGGAAATGCACACAGACTTTCCTGGCCTGCTTCAGGACATCCTGTAAGCCCGGGTACCTGCCCAAGAACCGCTGCACAACCAGGTTAAGGACGTGAGCTACACAGGGCACATGGGTCAGTTGTCCCTGTCGGAGGGCGGAGAGGAGGTTGGTGCCATTGTCGCAAACCACCATTCCTGGCTTAAGCTGGCATGGCGTCAACCACCTCTCGGCCTGCCCCTGCAGAGCTGACAAAACATCCGCCCCAGTGTGGCTCCTGTCCCCCAAACAAACCAGCGCAAGCACGGCATGGCATCGTTTTGCCTGCGTACTTGCGTAGCCCCTGGAACGCCTACGGAGCACCGCTGGTTCTGAGGACAGAGCACTGGAAGAGGCCATGGAGGAAGAAGAAGAGGAGGGGGTGGAGGAGAGAGGTGTGTCACAACCAATAGTAGCATTTTGGAGGCGTGGTGGCGGAACAACCTCCAACACTACTGCACCTTGTCCTACATCCTTCCCAGCTGCCAGAAGAGTGACCCAATGGGCCGTGAAAGACAGGTAACGTCCCTTTCCATACCTGCTGGACCATGAGTCAGTGGTAATATGCACCTTACCGCTGACCGCCCTGTCCAGCGAGGCAAGGACATTGCCTTCCACATGCCGGTAGAGAGCCGGAATCGCCTTCCGTGAGAAAAAGTGGCATTTGGGGACCTGCCACTGAGGAACCGCACATTGTACAAACTCACAGAAGGGGGCCAAGTCTACCAACTGAAAAGGCAGCAGTTGAAGTGCTAGCAATTTAGCCAAGCTAGCATTCAACCGCTGGGCATGTGGATGACTGGGAGTGAACTTCTTTCGCCGGTCCAGCAGCTGGGGCAGGGACATTTGCCTGCTATAATCGGACGTGGGTGTACTGCTAGCAGAGTGCCCGGAAGCACTTGGCTGTGACACACCTAATTCTACACCTTCATTCCTCTCAGAGCAGGTTTCAGAGAGGACTGAAGGTCTAGTGGGGTTGGAGATGCCAGCTGATGAGGAGCAAGGAGAGGTCCGCTTTGTTCTTTGGTGTGGGTCTTTGAGGTACGGTTGTCAACGAGCTGCATGGCAGGTCAACATATGTCTGGTCAAGCATGTGGTGCCCAAGCGGCTGATGTTTTGGCCACGCGAGATACGCTTGAGACATATGTTGCAAATAGCAGCGGTGCGATCTGATGCACTCGTCTCAAAAAAGGCCCACACTAAAGAACTTTTAGAATAACGCGCAGAGGCAGCGCCCTGCACAGGCGGAGCTCTGCGGTGTGATTCAGTCGGTGTGCTGCCCCTAAGCTGGCCCCCGGAGGGCATCCTGCCTCGTTGGACACGTGCTTCCTCCTCCTCCTCCTCTCTCCTACCAGGCACCCATGTGGAGTCAGTGCCCTCATCATCCCCTCCCTCTTCATCGCTGTAGCAAACCTGGCAGTATGCTGCAGCTTGTGGAATATGACTGCCAGATTGCTGTCCTTCTTGAGCATCCCCTCTCTCTGCATTCACGCTACTGTCATCATCAGAGCCTACAAAACACTGGGCATCCTCCTGGAGCATGTACCCAACACTGTGCTCAAAGAGTTCAGGAGACTCCTCAGGAGGACGTGGTGGGTCTAGGGAAGGAGTCACTGATGATGACATTGAGACAAGGGAAGATGATGCGTTGGCAGCTGCTTTGCTAGTACCCTGAGACTGGGTGAGAGAGGATGAGGAGGATGAAGAGGGCTTGGTCATCCACTCTACCAAGTCATTGGCATGTTGCGGCTCAACATGTCCAGCTGCCGAAAAGAAGGACAAGTGTGTCCCATGGCCACGTGCTGATGACAATGCACCGCGTCCACGACCAGCACTGTTGTCTCTAGACACAGAGCCTGCTTGCCCTCTTTTATCGGCTCGCGCCTGTCTGCCTCTCCTTGCTGGCCTTCCAGACATGGTAATGGCCTGAAGGGAGTTGGGTAAAACAGCAGTTGGGTAGTGTATATTGTGCTGGAGGCACACAACACCCACTAACTCCTGCAGATGCCTTTATTATAGAACACCAGCAATAAAGGGTAGATACAGGTGTATATTGTGCTGGAGGCTCACAACACCCACTAAGCCCTGCAGATGGCTCTATTAGAGAACAGCAATAAAGGGTAGATACAGGTGTATATTGTGCTGGAGGCACACAACACCCACTAACTCCTGCAGATGCCTTTATTATAGAACACCAGAGATAAAGGGGTATACTGTACTGGAGGCACACAACACCCACTAAGCCCTGCAGATGGCTCTATTAGAGAACAGCAATAAAGGGTAGATACAGGTGTATATTGTGCTGGAGGCACACAACACCCACTAACTCCTGCAGATGCCTTTATTATAGAACACCAGAGATAAAAAAGGGTATACTGTACTGGAGGCACACAACACCCACTAAGCCCTGCAGATGGCTCTATTAGAGAACAGCAATAAAGGGTAGATACAGGTCTATATTGTGCTGGAGGCACACAACACTCACTAACTCCTGCAGATGCCTTTATTATAGAACACCAGCAATAAAGGGTAAATACAGATGTATACTGTGCTGTGCTGGAGGCACACACAACTTCCAATAACTCCTGCAGATGGCAGATGGCTCAAATAGAGAAGAGCTATGTAAGTGGATATAGCGGTGTGTACTGGGTACAGAGCACGCAGACAGCACGCACAAGCTCCTAACACTGACTGCAAGCTCTATTATAAAAGATAGATATATCGCTAGCTATATAGGTGAGGTGAATATAGCGGTGTATACTGCGGTCAGGGCACGCAGACAACAACCACTACAGAAGAGCAAGATCGAAAAATCGGCTGATAACGATCGGTGTATACTGTGTTGAAGGTACACAGAACACCCACTAACTGCTTCAGACGCCAACACACTACACAAGGCCGCCTCGCTGGCGGCCTTATATAGTGTGGGGCGTGTACTACACAGCCCGAGCTATGATTGGCCACAGGCATCCTGCCTGTGGCCAATCATGGCTCTCCTCGCTGCCGGCGCTGTGATTGGCCAAGCATGCGGGGTCACAGAGAATGCTTGGCCAATCATGAGCCAGCAATGCACTGCACCATCGCAGTGCATTGAGGGCCGTGAGCGCCACCCGAATTTGGCGCGAACGGCCCATAATGTTCGGAATTCGCCGGACGGGCGAACAGCCGATGTTCGAGTCGAACGTATGTTCGACTCGAACACGAAGCTCATCCCTACTAAGTAAGCAGTGTTTTTCAAAATGTATCAAAAAATTCAGCAGAATATCAATAACTTCATTTAACCACTTACTGACTTGCCACTTGTACAGTATATACTGTATACATAATTCTGCAATCCTGGGTTTTGGGCATGCCGCTAACTCGCTCCCGCTATGATTTTACACAGTGGGGGCTGATCCTACGGACCCGATTTCCGCAAGCACATGCAGATTGTTCGTTACACTGACAGAATGGCAGTTATGTAAAGAAGTCAGACTGCCATTCTGTCAGTACAGAAGACATGGATTCATGATTTTTAGCACTGGTTGCTGTATAATGAATAATATAATGAATATGAATAATATCACTGGTCTCCAAAAAAGTGTCAGTGTCAGTTAGATGTCTGATTTGCCCACTGCAAAATTGCAGTTCCGCTTTAAGTCGCTAATCGCCACCATCAGCAGTAAAAATCTCATTGTTTCGCTATAACTTTTGCGTTAACCAATCAATATACGCTTATTGGGATTTCTTTAGCAAAAATAAGTAGCAGAATACATATTGGCCTAAATTGATGACGAGATTCGATTTTTTTTTCATAATTGTCAGTCGTTCTTTGTTTATAGAGCAAAAAAATGAAAAAACACAAAGATGATCAAATACCACCAAAATAAATCTCTATTTGTGGGGAAAAAAGACATGCATTTTATTTGGGTACAGTGTCGCAGAATTTTTAGTAACATAGTGCCATAACCAAAAAAATGGCTTGGTCAGGAAGGGGGGGGGGGGGTAGATCTTCAGCAGGTGTGGTGGTTAAGTGTGTATAGTCACAGCCTTTAGAAAGAAAATCAGGTCACCTGGCCAGCCCTGCTGTTGCTGAATACCTGCATCCAGTATCCTTTACAAAATGTTTGCTCTTGGGTTTAATATTGCTAGAATAAACCAGAAGTCTGTAGGCAGTACAAAACCCAGGTCTCTGCCAATAGATAAATGACAAAAAATTCTGAATTATTTAAAACTCTGTGACTGCAAACACAAACTTCTCTACTGTACGGAACACTAAATATACAGTATACACTACTATTAACCAGCTTTCTATTGCAAGAGTGATTAAACAGATCAAGGCGAGATATGATGAACTCTTTTGTGATTTTTTTTCTCTATCCAAAGAATGTCATACTATTAACATAGAAGTGACCATGTTCTCCCTCTCCAGTTGCATGTAAACAGGTAATTTAAATCTCCCACTGAACAAACGTACCTATGAGCTTCAAGATAAGCCACAAAATGTGGTAATATTTGGGGACCCTGGATTAATTTTACTCATACACTCTCTTCAACCAAATCTGCTGTTTCCATGACCTAGTAGTGTCTAATAATATACATACAGTAGTTATTGCTATAAGTCTAACAGGTTGCTTTGTACTTGTCATTGAATTGCCATGTTTACCTGAGCTCACATTCCAAAGAAAGGCACAGGGAGGACCTTGTATGGCGTTATGGAGTGTATATAGTTACTATTGTATTGTACATGAAAAGCAATGAACTCATATGTTAAAAAACAAACAGATGCAACCACGGCCACCTACCACAAACAGTTTTGATTGTTTCCACAGTTTCTCTAGAAACCATGATCATAGGTTGCCTTGATCTACAGTTAGTTCCATATATATTTGGACACAGGGACAATTTTCATATTTTTGGCTCTGTATGCCACCAGAATAAAATTAAAATTAAACAATCCAAATGAATTTGAAGTGCAGACTTTCAGCTTTAGTTCAAGGGGTTTAACAAATATCAAGTACAAATTTTAGGAACTGCGACCATTTTTATACAGTCACCCCCCCCCCCCCCCATTTTCAGGGGTTCAAATGTAACTGGACAAATGAATATAATCATCAATTAAAATGTTAATTTGTAATATTTTGTTGAGAATCCTTTACTGCCAATGACTGCCTGGAGTCTGGAATCCATGGACATTACCAAAGACTGGGTTTCCTCTTTTCTGATGCTTTTCCAGGCTCTAACTGCAGCTGTCTTCAGTTGTTCTTTGTGGGTCTTTCTGCCTTAGTTTTCCCTTCAGAAAGTGAAATGCATGCTCAGTTGGGTTGAGATCAGGTGATTGGCTCGGCCATTGCAGAATATTCCACTTCTTTTCCTTCCAAAGCTCTTGGGCTGCTTGTGCAGTGTGTTTTGAAACACTGTCCATCTGTACTGTGAAGTTCTGTCCAATCAACTTTACTGCATTTGGCTGAATCTGGGCTGACATATCTATAAACACTGCAGAATTCATCCGGTTGCTTCTGTCTTCTGTCACATTATCAATAAACACCAATAACCTAGTGCCATAAGAAGCCATGCATTCCCATGCCAGAACACTGCAAGCTCCACCATGTTTTACAAATAACGTTGTGTGCTTTGGATCATGAGGTGTCCCAAGCCTTCTGCACACTTTTTTCTTCCCTTTATTCTAGTAAAGATTAATATTTTATCCATCCAATGAATGCTTTTCCAGAGTTGGTCTGGCTTTTTAGATGTTTTTTTGGCAAAATCTAATCTAGCTTTTCTATTCTTCAGGCTCAGGAATGGTTTGCACCTTGTGGTGAACCCTCTGTATTTGCTCTCGTGAAGTCTTTCAGTGTCCTTCACTTGTCTGGATGTTGTGAATGGGTTTTTCTTTACCATAGAGAGAATCCTACAATCATCCACCACTGTTGTCTTCTGTGGACTTCCAGGCCTTTTTATGTTGTTGAGCTCACTGGTGCTTTCTTCTTTCCTCACAATGTACCAAACTGTAAATTTGGCCACTCCTAATGTTGCTGCTGTCACTCTGATGGATTTGTTTTTATATTTGAAGCCTTACAATGGCCTGTTTCACTTGCATGGACAGCTCCTTTGAACGCATGATGTTAGGTTCACAGCAATAGATTTCAAATGCAAATACCACACCTAGCCCTGGTTAACATTGAGGACGGGTTTGAAATCCTGCGAGTTCAGCTAAACTTGCACAGTTTCAAACTGACATGGCAGTCCGACTTTGCGGGCGATTTGACAGACATCTGTGCGGGTTCATGCACAGATGCCTATTCAAATCGCCCCCGAAGTCGCCAAAAGTAGTACAGGAAATACTTTTGGGAACCGGCAACTTTGCAGCACCACACCAATTCAGACGGTGTTGTCGCCGGCAATACCAAGTGATTAGACATGTCAAATCGCATGTCAAAATGGCCCAATGTCAACATAGGCTACAAATCAACTCCAGACCTTTTACCTGCTTAATTGATGAAGAAATAATGAAGGACTGAACAAAAAAACTGACAGCTCGCTGCTCATGGGACAGTAGGCAGAACACATGCATCATATTTAAATGATAACACTTTACCCAGAATTTTGTGGATTCAATAGACCACAACCCATTACTATACATTTTATTAACAATATACACTGTAATACCAGTCTTAAAATTTTACCAACATATTTAGCTCAGCTATTGCAGCTCAAGCTAACAAAACATTACAATTTAAAGTCCCCTTTCTTAAGAAACAGACAAAACCTCATAACTTGAGCCATGGCATTTTTCTTCTTTTATAGGTACCAGCTCCTGCCAGGACTGTTGAACACAGCATGTGACTTTCAAAACACCAATCGCAGGTAAGTACAAAAACTGACAGTTTAAGTTAGGCTAGTTTACACTTGCTTCAAAACATGGCTTCTAACACGCTTTGTTAAAGCTCCTGTCACTAAATAAAATGTTAGCTTGGGGCTCATTTACACTTGCTTTTCTTCAACACACATTAACGGCTAGTTTATACTTTAAAACAAGGCTTCGGACAGGCTTTGTTAAAGCTCTCTGAAGGCTAGTCAAAGCCCCTGTCACTAAATAAAATGGTTAGCTTACAGTCCTGTTTACACCTTGCTTTTGCTTTTCTGTGCTTCAGCTTTGCTTCAAAAATTCTACCCCATGTAGCTTTAGTGGTGCTTCAAAGCTTCTTCAAAGCCTCCATAGAAATCTATGGCAAAGCTTGCTTGAAGCCCCACTGAAGCTCCACGAAGCCTCACTGGAGCCCCATCAAAGGCTCATGACTCAGGGGCTTTGACTAGCATTCAAAGAGCTTTAACAAAGCATATGTAGCCTTCGCGTTACCACAAAAATGTTAATAGTGACTCTGTACAGAAAAGAAGTGTAAAAATACAAATGAAATAAAAGAATAAGTGCTAGTGAAATCAACCTGCTGCAAAACCTAATAGTGCTCACACAACACAAGAAAAAAAGGCGGACTACAAGACACAGGCTGAATTAATCGGAGCAAGGTTCAAAACTAAGGGATATAACGATACCTGGATCGAGAAGCAGGTACAACATGTTCAAGACATGGATAGAAGAGACATGTTGCAGAATAAACCTAAGGAAATGTATACACAAGAAGTTCCTTGCTTGATACTAGACTATAATGTCCAACATAAAGAGGTGGAGAGATTGATTCAATGGCATTGGCATATTTTGAAGAAAGATAGAGATTTGGGAATGATTTTGGCAGATAAACCTAACATCATTTATAAAAGGGTGCCCACTTCAAGGGACATTATTGTCAGTGGTTGAACCCCCCCCCCCCCCAAAAAAAAAATGGCTACACATTTTTTACTGGGAAAGGATTTTTTCCATGTAAAAATTGTTATGCATGTCGACACGCTAAAAAAAATTCAAAGTAAAAAACAGGAATTTGTAGCCACAACGACTGGACAGTCTTATGAGATTAATGATTTCATCTGCTGTCATACAGAGGGAGTGGTTTATGTTCTCCAATGTAGTTGTAATTTACAATTTGTTGGAAAGACAAAAAGAGCATTGAAAATTAGGGTGCAAGAACATGTGCATAATATTATCAGTGGTTTTCCGAAACACAGTGTATCAAGACATTTTGCAGCTTTACACAATAAGGATCCAAAAGAGTTACCATTTTGGGATATTGAAAAATATAATCATGGAGAGGTAGCCATAAGATTAGAACCATTAGTCAAAAAGAGTCAAGATGGATACACACTATGAGGACCCTCACGCCTAAATGTAGAATTTGATTTAAACAGTTTTTTAAGCAATTTTTAATGATCTGTTCATTAATAAGAATACTACATATATATTTTTGGAATATAGATTTTTATCATATTATATATGTATTTCTGTTGATGCCATCTGTTATTTAATTTCCGGTATGCGATTAATTAATTATTGATTTTATATATATCCATTATCCTTCAGGTTATTGATAGGATAATTTATAATTTTTTTATTTTTATAGATCATTTTGGTATATATTTTTTACGAGTTTGATTATTCATTTATTATAATATCACCCTATTGATCAAGTTTATAAAAAAAAAAAATTTTTGGTGACATTGCCCTTTGGGACCCTTTATTTGTGGAAGGATTGTCACATTTACCTATGGAGCCGGCTTTGACATGGCGGGCGGTGGTTATCAAATTTGGGTGTACCAAAATGGCTGCCATTGTTACATATTTATGAGTGACAGTTTAAATCCTGGTCCCTCTTTTATGGCCAGAATAGGGTTTTAGTCTATACAATTTATCTATCTAATAGTAGATTTTATCGTTTTTTATCTAGATCTTTCGTCGCTATTTTATTGATTGGTTATAATACATTTTTTATCCGCAGAACATTAGGTTCAGTATGGCGCTATTATCTGTATAATAAATTCATTTTTTGAATTTTTTTTTATATATTTTTTGTGTGGCATGTCTGTATGAAGCCCGTTTAAGAATTGTGTATTTGCACTAACCATTTTTTGGTGTACTAAAATGGCCACTAAGCACCTTATGTAGATATTTACCATCATTTAACAGAAGTGTCATTGCTTTAATCACAGACTACGACAAAATGGGCGCATTCGTTTCCGGTTATACCGCAATATCAACCAACCATTGAAATCCAAAGATATGAACAGCTTTTTTGTATTTAGAGTTCAGTGCAGCACATCAACCTTAAATAATAAAAAAGCTATGCAGTATTTAGGTAGATGCCATTACCCCATGTAACAGTGCTATTATGCTGACAGTGGGCCACGACAAAATGGCTGCTGGAACACTTCCGTTCTGACGATGTAAAAGGAAGTTCACAATAGCCAATCCGGTTCCTCTGATGAAGTCACATGATGACGTAACGCGCAGGGAGTGTCTGGAAGTGGACGTAGACCAGATACCCGGATAGTGAAGTGAGAAGCGCTCAGAATGCCATTGTTGTTGCATTTTTCATGTTGTTTACCATGTAAGAGTCCAATTGTTTTTAATTTCATAAATTAATTTGCTATTAAATATACTACACCATTGGAGGTTATCCTTTTTCTGCCCCTTCCTCCTGTGGCGACTGTGGTCTCCATTTTGAGTTTTCAGGGCTGGATATGGTTTTCTCCCTATTGAAATCCACCTGGTGTATTGTTCTCGGATGATGACGCCATATTGAGGGATGAATGAATAGAAAGACATAAGCCTGGTGTTAATGCTGATTATCTACAGAATTGAGGTGAGAGCTCAGTTCCCATTGGTATTCAGCATAGAAGGAAGTTGGGGTTTGTCATTTGACTACTGTGAAGTGGACTTTATATGAGCATTATTATATGGACTCATACAAACTTAACATTAATCAGTGATACCCATCTTATCCTGTCCCTTGACAATGTTATATGTTACCTTAATTTGATATTATCACTGTATCACCAATGTGCAAGATCATTTCTTTTTATTATCGTTTTTAACAAAGTCTGTCCGAAGCCTTGTTTTGAAGCAATTGAAAACTAGCCGTTAATGTGTGTTGAGGCCGAAGCAAGTCTAAATGAGCGCTAAACATTTTGTTATGTCTGCCACTGTCCCATATGTGGGGGGCGGGGACATTTTAAGCCCCTCACCCACCCAATTTCCAGGAGGAGCCGCTGTACTAACTATGCAATATTAGTACAGTGATCTCCCCTGCTGTGCTAATGTGTTCTGACAGGGGAACCCCCCCGCCAAATGGCCAGCTTCTGTTGGACTGGCTGCAGTACACATGGACCGAATCTCAGCCGGTTTCTATTGACCCAGCCGTCACGTGCATGCGGGCCCCCGCAGCTTCCCACCTCATGCCCTATCACTGTCTGTAAAATCAGCAGGAAGAAATCAGCATCCCCAAACTATAGTAATGGCAGCCACATGACAAGAAAGAGTTAACAGCAGGAGCTGATCCACCTCTTGCTGCTTACTGAGCCAATGGGCGCTGTTATAACCTGCCCCTTTCTCAAGCCACCTCCTTTGATTAAGAAGAACAGAACATTGAATCTATTGCTGGAGCCTGGAGAAAGAACCGAGCTGCCATTGAGACTGGGGAGGGGGTGAAGAAGGAGTAGAACTGAGCAGGAGAAGCATCCATTTAGGTGAAGGAAATTTCAAGAATGTGTACCAGAAGCGATATTTACTGCAAGGGATCTATGAACTTTCCAAATGTGGATTTATGCTTTGACATACTAAAAACAGCACTGCAGCACAATCTGTTTTAGTAGCACTGAGCTGGCATGAGGAATACAGTAACACCCTGATCCACACATCACTGATCTATAAACTATCCAACGATGTCTCTATAATGGGATTACAGGTATATTGAAAACTTCATATGGTGAAAGTGCACAGACCATATTCCCAGCCTATCTTTAGTAGCTCCTCGAGATAGTAAATTCTCTGGAAGGACATTACATTTATTCCTGAGGACTATGGTATACTCTATACAATGTCTTGCAAAAGTATTCACCCCCTTGGCTTTTTACCTATTTTGTTACATTACAGAATTTAGTTCAATGTTTTTTTAATCTGAATTATATGTGATGGATCAGAACACAATAGTCTAAATTGGTGAAGTAAAATTAGAAAATGGCATGTGAAAGACTTCCAAAATGTATGGAGGAAGGTGCTCTGGTCTGATGAGACTAAATTTTAACTTTTTGGTCATCAAAGAAAACGCTATGTCTGGCGCAAACCCATCACATCACTCAAAGGACAACATGTTTTTTAGCAGTCGGGACTGGGAAACTGGTCAGAGTTGAGGGAAAGATGGATGGTGCTAAATACAGGGATATTCTTGAGCAAAACCTTTACCACTCTGTGTGTGATTTGGGGTAGGACAGAGGTTTACCTTCCAGCAGGACAATGACCCCAAACACACTGCTAAAGCAACACTTGAGTGTTCACTTTGTCTTTTAAAGATGGTGATGGATGTAAGGTTTATATTTTGCATTTTTGATGGTAACTGCTACTCTGGGATACTTTTGTCCACCCACTATAACCCCTTCTTTTTCATAGATTTCCAGAGTACCCCCCCCCCCCCCTTACATCACATGTCAAAAGCTCCCCCACCATCAGAATCCAAGAGTCCCCCAACCTCCCTTACATCACAGTGCACCCCTTTTACGCTGCTGGAGTCTGAGAGAGGGCCAGCAGAGGGCTGGAGACAGTTGCTGGAGGCTGCTAAATACTGAAACCAGGGAAGGCGGAAACATGGGGATGCAGCGGCTGCACAGAGAGGCACAGGATCTGTAGGAGTTGTGTCCTCCTCTCTGCTGCTGACTACTGAGACAGGAATGGGACAGACAAGCCTCTTTGTGGCTGCATGGAGAAAGCAGCATCTGGCAGAGGAGTTCTGTCCTGTTTGCTGCCAAATGCTGAGACAAGGTAAGGGTGGAGATGAGGGGGGTGCTGAAACAGCAGGAGAGGTGTGAGGGCCACATGAAATGGCTTTGGATTTGGCGAACTGGCCTTGAAATTGACACATGTGTGTTAAAAGGTTTACTACAACTAAAAATCTAAAATATTTTAAACATAAATTATGTTTTAATTGATGTAAAAAACATCTGTCAAAAGACAATGAGAAAGAACTTGTTCTAATAAAAAAAAAAAAAAAAGAGAGAGAAATGGTAGATGGAAGCAGAAAAGAGAAAAAAATAGTGTGGGTGGGGGAGGGTTATGTGTATAATTTACATTGTACAAAAGACATGCTGGGACTTGTAGTCTTCTAGTGTATAATACACAGTGATTACAGGCAGGGCTGGGACAAGGGATGGGCAGGAGGGATGTCTGCCCTGGGCGCTGTAGTATGATGTGAGGTATGGGTGCTAGTATGATAGCAACCCAGCTTAGGCAAAATGACTGAATTTAGAACAATATGGAGGTGAAAAGAACAAAATAATTTATTCTAATGAACAGGCTGTTTACTTGTATCAGTTTTGAAGTGTTTCTGAAACGAAATCCCCCCCGCACTTCTTGGCTTTGAAGATGTATGTTTCTGATAGGCAGCCTGCTAGCTGATGTGTTATGCAGATAAAGCAAACCATAAGGCAACGTGCTGAACTGTTAGGAAAATCTTAAAAGTTCAAATGCTGTGCAAATGGAAACTGCAAGTATAACTGAATATAGCAAGATGCTGAATATGACATTTTTTTTATGTTTTAAAGATGTGTTAAGATGCTTTAAGCCCTTGTACACACGGTCGGAGATTCCGACAACCAAATCCGTCGGATTTTGTCTGACGGATTTTGTCTGAAACTGTTGCATACACACGGTTGGACAAAGTTGTCGGAAAATCCGACGTGATGACGTTATTTCGTTACGACGGGACTACGTTTACGCTAGTAGCCAATAGCTTTGGTGTAGGAATTTGATTTGAGCATGCGTGGCACTTTGTCCGATCGGAATTCTCTACACATGATCGGAGTATGTCCGATCGGAGTATTTTGTCAGAAAATTTTACCAACAAGTTGGAAAACTTGGTCCGTCGGATACTCTGATGGAAACAGTCCGATGTAGACCACACACAGTCGGAATATCCGACAAAACGGTCCGACCGGACACATTACATCGGAATCTTCGACCGTGTGTACAAGGGCAAAGAGTTAATTTATGTAAAAGGAAATGTACTGATAATGCAACTGTTAATATATATTCTGAGAATGCCATATAGTCAGGGCTCATTCTTTGGTACGCTAGTTCAATGAGCCTTTCGCTAGCGGAATAAAAGTTTGTTTCCCTAAAGTCTGTTGTCCTGGAGTTGTTCCTGGTTATCTCCCACTTTATCTGGTGCATTGGCAGGGAAAACCAGGTGTGCCTTGTCGTGTGACAAGGTGCCATTCCACCAACCCATAGGGATTGGACTGGAGTCGGCGTCTTGGATTACTGTGCCGTCTCAGGCGCGAATGGGCAATATTTGTCTGGGACACTGTGCTAGATCTCGGATGCCTGCTCCAAGACCACCCTCTGTGTCTTAAAAATCCAGACTTAGGAACCAAAAAGTTCGAGCCCCAACTTTAAGAAAAGGTAAAGCCTCTGCTTTTTGATTTGGAATATCAGTCAGTTGGCCTCTCGACATACTGTATTCGAGGGAAGGGGAGCCTGATCATCTCCCTGGAGGAAAACCCAAACGGATGATAGAGCACCCCTGGTAAACCTCGTTCAGTCAGTAATTTTTGTGTGGCAGAGTTTGGTGTGAATTGTGTTTGTGTGAGATGCTACAAAGCAGTAAAGCGAGTGTGGATTCTGTGTGGGTGCATTTTTCAGGCGCGGGCATAGACAGAAGTGTCGAGATATCGAGAGCTATGTAGTTTGTGGAGAACTTAAAGACCTAGGAAAGGTAAAGGATCCAGAAAATCAGAGGTCTCCTTATTTCCTTGCCTAATATTTGTATATAGAATATAATGTTAAAGTGCTAAATACTTATTTTATACATGTAAATTGAACTGTTAAGTAGCATTATGATAAGTCTCTTGAGGTTTTGAAAACGCAAACTGTTTAAAACCAGTGGGGAGCCAGAAGAGACAGCTCAGTGTGTTATTTGTGTGTTGTACTTTAAGTAGCACGATGAAAGATGAAAGACTCCCGAGGTGGGGAGTTTCCAGATGAGGAAAGTACTTTAGCGTTACTGTTTCAGCCCCAACCCACAGCACCACAGCAGTGCATCCTAAAAACAAACGTTTAGGAACAAGTTTTTATATTCAGTATATGAAGGGGGGGTTGGGACTTTAAATGAGGCGCATATAATGCGCCTCCATCCCGGGTTCAATAAGACAAAGAGAAGGAAATTGGGACTTTAAATGAAGTGGTTGGCTCATGTAGATCAATGCAGTCGAAGTTTATTGTAAAAGTAAAGGTTTGTCAATAGGGATGGCCTCGCGGTTCACCCGGCGGTCGGTTCACGGCAAATTTTGCGTGTTCGCGATTCGCCAGACCGGTGGATTATTGGTGCTGTTCGCCTGGCGGACATATGTGTTTACATTGTGAAAGAACTTTGACCCATGATGACACATCCATCATGGGGTACAGGACAGCCAATTGAGACATTTCAGCACATGGACAATTGGACATCCCCCCTACCTTATAAATAGACCTGATCTGGCGGCCATTTTACATTCTGTCTCATGTCAATGTAGGGACAGGACGCTATGTGGAGCAGGGAGAGACTGTAGTGACACAAATCACTAGCTATTAGGTCCACAAAAGTCCTTTTAAGGACTGGTATAGGTGTAGTATGGTATATAGGGTTCAGTGCACTGCTGTGCTGGTGATTGCAGCTGACTTTTGTCAGTGTAGGGACAGGACGCTGTGTGGAGCAGGGACGGTCAGTTTAATCACTAGCTAGCTATTACTATTAGGTCCACAAAGGTCCTTTTAAGGACTGGTATAGGTGTACAATATATAGGGCGCTGGTGCATTGCTGTGCTGCAGATTACTGCTCGTTTCTGCAGCTGTCTTTTATCAGTGTAGGGACTGAGGGACAGTCTGCAAATCGCTAGCTACTAGGTCCACAAAGGTCCTTTAAGGACTGGTATAGGTGTACTATTAGGTGTGCAGTATATAGGTGTGTAATACACGTATAAAATACTTGCACATATAGAAAGCATAGTATAGTACATTTCCACTGTGCGGCATTGTGACTGCTGAGTGTTTCTGCAGCGATATTACAAAGAGTGACAAACGCAATAAAAAAAAAAGTATTATAACTGGTGTGATAGACCAGTGGCCCCCCAAAACGACAAATTGAAACGGGGTGTTATATACCTTCTTCCACATACATACTGCACTTCTCTAGAGACTTGTGTCATTTCGACTGCATTGATCTACATGAGCCAACCACTTTATTTAAAGTCCCAATTTCCTTCTCTTTGTCAAGTTTTTATATTCTTACTGATTGCAAGAGCATAAAACAACTAAACAGTTCATAAAGAGAATGTAGTTTCAGGAAGCATTCAAGGTAACAGTATAATAATGTATAAGAATAGGGAAAAACCCTTTATTTCAGCATGCAGAATGTCTTTAAATATTCAACCCCATTGCATTTATAAATGTAACTCCTTATTAACCACTTGAGACCCGCGCTATAGCCGAATGACGGCTACAGCGCGGATCTCCTTTGCCGGGACTACGTCTATTGACGTAGTCCCGTGAGACTCGCCTGATCACCGATCCAAGCAAGGGGTCGATCCCGACCCCTTATCACATGATCAGCTGTCAGCCAATGACAGCTGATCATGTGATATAACAGAGCCGGTAATCGGCTAGTATTCCCCCTCGCGCTGACAGCGCGAGGAGAAAAAAAAAGAGCCGATCACCGGTGGCCGTGATCGGGACATCAGTCCCGATCACGGCCAGCCCTGCCAGTGCCCACCTGCCCCCTGACAGTGCCTACCTGCCCCCTCATCACTGAACATAATAAAAAAATAAGTGCCCCCCGTCAGTGCCACCCAGCAGTGCCCACAGTGCCACCCAGCAGTGCCCACAGTGCCACCCAGCAGTGCCACCCAGCAGTGCCCACAGTGCCACTCAGCAGTGCCCACAATCTGCCTCAACAAAGGTGCTGCACCCCAGTGCCACATATCCGTGCCCATCAGTGTCATCTACCAGTGCCCATCAGTGCCCAGCAGTGCCGCCCATCAGTGCCCAGCAGTGCCACCTATCAGAGCCACCTATCAGTGCCCATCAGTCCCATCTATCAGTGGTACCTATCAGTGCCCCTTAGTGCCACCCATCCGTGCCACCCATCTGTGCCACCCATCCGTGCCATCTTATCTGTGCCCATCTTTGCCCATCAGTGCCGCCTTATCTGTGCCTATTAGTGCCGCCTTAACTATGCCTATCAGTGCCCACCAGTGCAGCCTATCAGTGCCCACCAATGCAGCCTATCAGTGCCCACCAATGCAGCCTATTAGTGCCCACCAGTGCAGCCTATCAGTGCCGCCTCATCAGCGCACTTCAATGAAGGAGAAAAATGACCTGTTTGCAAAATTTTATAACAAACTATTAAACATGATTTTTTTTTTTGCATCGTTTTTTGTTTGTTTAACAAAAAATAAAACTCCTAGCTGTAATTAAATACCACCAAAAGAAAGCTATATTTGTGGGAAAAAAATAATAAAAATTTCATTTGGGTACAGTGTTGTATGCCCGCGCAATTGTCATTCAAAGTGCACCAGCGCTGAAAGCTGAAAATTGGTCTGGGACTGAGGGGGGTTTAAGTGCCCAATAAGCAAGTGGTTAAATGTATATGGCTGTGAGTTAGGGAATACTGCATATTTGCTTCTTTAGTTGAGAATATCAAACTGTTTAAGATAATAATACCCTACTTTAGTAGAATGTCATCTCCAAATGTCAGTGCTTCAGAGTATCATGGAACAATTGGTGCCACACCTCAAGGTTCTATGTTCTTTGATAAAATGGCACACCCTGAATCCCAAACCTTTGTGGATTTGGCTTACATGCATGTACAAGAGAAGACCCTGTAAGGAAGAGGCAGGCCCTTCCGCAGGGGTGGTAGGGGTAGGGCAGGAGCGACAGGCTTGAGCCAAAGTGGCAAATTGCAGAAGGTGTATGCGATTACGTCAAAGGACGCACCAGACTTGGTTGAGTGGCTCACTCAGCCTTACTCTTCTGCACCCTCCGCTCAGTGCTCTCTATCTCAGTGCTGGTGTCAGGGCTCTCTATCTCGGTGCTGGTGTCAGGGCTCTATAACACGGTGCTGGTGTCAGGGCTCTATATCACGGTGCTGGTGTCAGTGCTCTCTATCACTGTGCTGGTGTCAGTGCTCTATAGCACGGTGCTGGTGTCAGTGCTCTCTATCACGGTGCTGGTGTCAGTGCTCTCTATCACGGTGCTGGTGTCAGTGCTCTCTATCACGGTGCTGGTGTCAGTGCTCTATATCACAGTGCTGGTGTCAGTGCTCTCTATCACCGTGCTGGTGTCAGTGCTCTATATCACGGTGCTGGTGTCAGTGCTCTCTATCACGGTGCTGGTGTCAGTGCTCTCTATCACGGTGCTGGTGATCATCTCCTGCACCCTCTTCATAGCCTACCCTAACCTTTCCTCTCCTCCATTGCCTTCATGCGCTCCTGAGTCCTGAATTGTCAAAATTTCACAGATAAAAAAAGAATGCTTGTCGTTGTCGATCCCAGATTCACTTCATACTTTTGTTATGTCAGTGGCCATGTGGTGGGGCTATGTGTGCACAGCTAGTAAGTATTTTATGACTGAAAATATGACCTGTAGGTTTTTAAGGTTCGCCTGCCATTGAAGTCAATTGGGCCACCGCAAACTTTGCGGTTCGCGAACTTTTGGCTGCGTTCGCGTTTCGTGTTCGCGAAACGTCCCGCCAGAAGTTCGTCCATCTCTATTTGTCAATACATAATGATAATAAGTTTCATATAGGAAAGTCCATGATTAAAGAGGAGGGCCGGTTTAAAAAAAAAAGTCAGCAGCTGCAAACACTGTAGCTGCTGACTTTTAATAAGCACACTTACCTGTCCAGGGCGCCCGCGATGTCGGCCGCCCGATGCTGACCCGTCCTTCGGTCCCGGGTCCCGGCGCCACCATTTTGGCTAAGGGAAACAGGCAGTGGAGCCTTGCGGCTTCACTGCCCGTTTCCTACTGCGCATGTGCGAGTCGCGCAGCGCTTTGTGAATGGGGAGCGCTGTGTTCTGGGACACACAGTTCCCAGAACACAGTGTGAACCCATTACCCAGAAGACGCCGCACGGAGGAGAGAAGACCAGAAGATCTCCGCGGAGGAGGAAGAGGCAGATTAGGATGATGTGCCTAGCAACAGGCATTTCTGGTAAGTTAAAAAAAAAATAATCCATTTTTTTTTCAGATTTTTTTCTAATTTTTAATGTATTTTTTTTTTCAGGGTGGCCCTCCACTTTAACTGTTGCCATATATGTACATATACATGATATAATATCATCAATAATAATACATTTCATATAAAAAAAGAGGTTTATAAATGAATGTTATATCTATACATAAGTATAAGACTATTGTCATCATGTTCACAAATATATGCATTTCGAGCTCTTACTATATACCATCGCTATTCACTGGCACGTAAGTACTCAGGGTGGATGGCATTGTTATGTCCTGTCCTGTTGTACCTACCTCAACATTAGAATTAATTCTTACGCAATATGTTTTCTATAGATACTCTCTACACATCCGCAGCTGAAGAAGTGTTCCTACACAGAAATGCGTCGGTCTATAATGGAGGTAGATATGTGCCCTACTAGGAATATCTGGATATGTCATATTTTTTATCTTTTGAATTACTAATTAGGCTGCCATCGCTTATGTGAATTGATTATGTTCTACGATTGCCATGTGCTTACCATGCATATATTTGTGAACATGATGACAATAGTCTTATACTTATGTATAGATATGATAACATTAATTTATAAACCTCTTTTTTTTATATGAAATTTATTAATATTGATGATATTATATCATGTATATGTACAGATATGACAACAGTTAATCATGGACTTTCCTATATGAAATTTATTATCATTATGTATTGACAAATCTTTACTTTTACAATAAATTTCGACTGCATTGATCTACATGAGCCAACCACTTTATTTAAAGTCCCAATTTCCTTCTCTTTGTCAAGTTTTTATATTCTTAGTGATTGCAAGAGCATAAAACAACTAAACAGTTCATAAAGAGAATGTAGATTTAGGAAGCATTCAAGGTAACGGTATAATAATGTATAAGAATAGGGAAAACCCCTTATTTCAGCATGCAGAATGCCTTTATATTTTCAACCCCATTGCATTTATGAATCTTACACCTTATTAAATGTATATGGCTGTAAGTTAGGGAATACTGCAAATTTGCTTCTTTAGTTGAGAATATCAAACTGTTTAAGATAATAATACCCTACTTTAGTAGAATGTCATCACCAAATGTCAGTGCTTCAGAGTATCATGGAACAATTGGTGCCACACCTCAAGGTTCTATGTTCTTTGATAAAATGGCACACCCTGAATCCCAAATCTTTGTGGATTTGGCTTACATACATGTACAGGTACTGTTCTCCTTCCGAGAATAAACTAATATAATATAATCACAGGTTTAAGCGTGCCCATTAAATCCTTGTCTCCAAGAATAAATTTGACAAATATGGCTGAACTGGAGCTCCTGGAGAGTTTATGGGCAACAGGGAATTTTTGTGAAGCAGGGCAGCATCTCTTAATCTTTAACCACTTCAGCCCCGGAAAGATTTTACCCCCTTCCTGACCAGAGCACTGAGTCACTTTAACTGACAATCTCACGGACATGCAATGCTGTACTCAAACAAAATTTGTGTTCTTTTTTTTCCCACAAATATAGCTTTCTTTTGGTGGTATGTGATCACCTCTGTGGTTTTTATTTTTAGTGCTATAAACAAAAAAGCGACAATTTTGAAAAAAACACAATTTTTTTTCGTTTTTACTATAATAAATATCCCCCAAATATATATATTTTTTTAAACAAATTTCTTCATCAGTTTAGACCAATATATATTCTTCTACATATTTTTGGTAAAAAAAATCACAATAACCGTATATTGATTGGTTTGCATAAATGTTATAGTGTCTATAAACTATGGGAAAGATTTATGGCATTGTTATAATTTTTTTTACTAGTAATGGCAGTGATCTGCGATTTTTAGCAGTACTGAGACATTTTGACAGACAAATATGAGACTTTTGACTCTTTTTTGGGACCATTGGCATTTATATAGCGATCAGTGCTATAAAAATGCACTGATTACTGTGTAAATATCACTGTTCAGGGAAGGGATTAACACTAGGGGCGAACAAGGGGTTAATTGTGTGTTCCCTCAGTGTGTTCTAACTGTGGGGGGAGGATAGGATTGACTAGGAGAGGAGACATATCGTTTTTCCAACTTAGTAGGAACAAACAATATGGCTCCTCTTCCCTGACAGCACAGGGATTTGTGTGTTACACACACAAATCCCTGTGCTGGCTCTTGTGCACGCAATTATGCGTGAACGGCCTTTTACAGGAACTGTTGTAAGCATTTCTGATACACAAAGTAGGACCTAAGTATCAAAATGATCACTCAGCCCCACAGATCACCACAGCTGCACTTCCCACATGTTTCCTTTGCAGTAGTCGAGGCACAGCTTCTCCTTTATATGCTCACCCACGCACCAAAAGCAGTGCATGTAGTGGTTAGGGATGGTCCGATGATCGAATCGAATGTAAGTTCGACTAAAACATTGGGTGTTCATTTGTTGGCAAACGAACCAAACATATGGGGCATTCACGGCAAATTGGAGAACCGTGGAGTGCCCCATAATGCACTGCGAGATCCCAGTGCCTTGACGCCTGCTGATTGGCCAAAGCATGCACCTGACCTGCATTCTTTGGCCAGTTACAGTATGATCTGCTGCGAGAGCCATGATTGGCCAAAAGCAGGCCTTTGGCCAATCATGGCTCAGGGGGCTAAGTCCACACCCCACACTATATTAGGCTGCTTACAGCCTAATGTAGTGTGTAGTCTTATGTAGTATGATACGTGGAGGGGATTGAGCGAAGTTGAGCTTGATTAGGCAGGTTAGTTAGTGGCGTGTAGTCAGTGTAGACTATATACACTATATCTACAGTGCAAAGTGAGTGAGTACACCCCTCACATATTTGTAAATATTTTATTAGATATTTTCGTGTGACAACAAGAAATTATACTTTGCTACAATGTAAAGTAGTGAGCGTACAGCTTGTATGACAGTGTAAATTTGCTGTACCCTCAAAATAGCTCAACACACAGCTATTAATAGATATATACACCACCTCTCAAAGGCAAGTCCTGGGAACTCAGAGATAATACCTCCAGGTGAAGGGATCCGGGTGCGAGCCACAACATGCAGATAATGTGGATAATGACATAACTCTGGACCGCCGCACTCCAAAGCTAAAACGATGCTTTATTCAAATAATATTTAGGACACAGCAAATGACATCACAGCAAAAGATGCTAACAGTTGACATGTTTCGCACTAAGGCTAGTGCTTACTCATAGCTGGTGAATAAGCACTAGCCTTAGTGCGAAATGCGTTCGCTGTTAGCATCTTTTGCTGTGATGTAATTTTCTGTGTCCTAAATATTATTTGAATAAAGCATTGTTTTAGCTTTGGAGTGTGGCCGTCCAGAGTTCTGTCATTATCCACACAGCTATTAATGTTTAAAGCACTGGCAACAAAAGTGAGTACACCCCTAAGTGAAAATGTCCAAATTGGGCCAAAAGTGTCAATCTTTTGTGTGGTCACCATTATATTCCAGCACTGCCTTAACCCTCTTGGGAATGGAGTTCACCAGAGCTTCACAGGTTGCCACTGGAGTCCTCTTCCCCTCCTCCTGAGCACTGACAGGCTGACCCCCCCCCCCCCCACCCCTCCAACCTCTCCTCCTTAGTCAAGTGGATACCCCATCTCATTTAACCAAGGTCTCCATATTTTCTCAAACCAACTGAGGTTTCCCCTTTCTCCTTCCACAATAATTCGCTAGTCATTTGAGTCCATTCACTCAATAAGGGGGCTTTCTCAGATTGCCATCTCTGTGCTATTAATTTTCGTGCTTGGAACAGACAATGTATAACTGCCAATGTGGTGTTCCTCCGTTCTCCCGGGGTCCTCCTATATCCCAGTATACAAAATTTAGGGTCTAAGTCCAGTTTTGTCCCAAAGATCTTATTTATGGTTTTGACAACTCCCTCCCAGTAACGGAACAGCTTTGGGCACCTCCATACCATATGTATAAGGTCTCCATAGCCTTGGCACCTAGGACAGTTAGCGTCTACTCTCCTTCCAAACAAAAACAACCTCTTAGGGGTATAATAAGCCCTATGTACCAGCATCAGATGTGACACTTTTTGTGACGGGGAGACTGATATCAATGACCCCAGCTCTATTATCCTCCTCCACTGTTCCTCTGATATTTCCCCTATATCCTCCTCCCATCTTCTCTTCTTTTTAGAAGAGTCGGGGTCTATATAAGAGCCATTACATAATTGGTCATACATATTAGATATGAAACCCCTGGCCTTGTCAGTTTTAGTTATCTTTTGGGGTAAAGGGGTTTTATCCCACTCGGGTATCTGAGTACCAGACTGGGCTGCCAGAGCATGCCGGATCTGTAGGTATCTATAAAATGTCTGTTGTGGTATATTATATTCTTTTAAATAAATCTGAAAATGTCTTCAGAGTTCTATCATCATATAGTTGAATCAATCTAGTTATACCCTCTCTCCCATGTCTTAATTTTCCCAATTAGTAATACTTCTTGTAAGTTTTTATTATCCCACAAAGGTGTATATCCTAATATCCCTGTACATCCCATCAGTACTTTTGCTAGTCTCCATACCTTACTCATCATATTTGTTATAGGGTTCTTATACTGAAAGGACTGCCTCTAGCGCCTCCACCAGCGATCCGTGGGGTGTTCCTGTTAGCATTATTCTCCCACTTGGGTTACCCCCCCCCCCCTCGGGGTCACAATCCACCAGATGCTGCAGCTGCGCCGCCAGGTAATAATTCCTAGGGTGGGGTACCGCCAATTCCCCTCTTTCTTTTGGTAGCTGTAACGTCTGGAGCTGGATCCTCGCCTGGCCCTTTTTCCAAATCAGTTCCCGAAAGAGAGTTTCACATTTTTTGAACCACTTTTTACATATCCAGACCGGGGCATTATGCAAGGCATATAACAATTGTGGCATCCATATCATCTTGATCAAACTACACCGGCCTGCCACCCATAAGGGAAGCCGGCTCCAGACATCACAGCTCCTTTTAAACGTATTCAATAATGGAATTATATTTTTATTGATGTACTGCTTAAGATCTGTTGTTAAGTATATACCAAGATATTTCATTGCATCTACCACCTCCATTTGTGGCATCCCCAGTGCAGTCACAGCATCTGGAGGGTCAACCCAAAGCAACTGTCACGTACCTGGTGGAAGGAGCCCGGAGTGCAGGGAGCGGCCTCTCGTAAGCCTCTGGCCCGAGATCCCCTGAGAGTGGGAACAGGGACTCTAGAGGTCAGAGGGCACAAGTGCCAAGTCAGTGATGGTGGGTATGGCCCTGGAGCTGACGTCAGACAGCGGTGGGTGCAGGCAGGTGGTTCTGGAACAGCTGGTGAGCAGTCAGCGGCTGGCAGCAGGTGCAGGAGATAGTACAGGAACGGCTGGCAGGCGGGCAACAGGCAGCAGCGGTCACAGAAGGCAGACTGGAGCGACTGGCAGGCGGCAACTGACGACAGTGGTCACAGATGGCAGACTGGATCAGCTGGCAAACAGCAGGGTCAAACACAGGCCGGGTTGTCAACGGGCAAGCAGCAGAAGTACCGAAGGAGAAGGCAGAAGCGTGGTCAGGAAGTCCGAGGGTCAAGGCTGGCAGCAAGCAGGAGTAATCAGGAACAGGCCGGGTAGATCAGAGGCAGGAACAATCAGGTTAGCAGAGGTAACTCACAGGAACGCTGTAGACAGAACAGCACCGGGCCACTAGAACGGATTCCTTAAAAAGCCCTCTGGGCGCCAAGAACGGTCGCACGGCGTGCCCGCGCGCGCCCACGTGAAACCGCGCAACCGTTCGTGACCCCGCGCACCCGCGTGCACACGTTCGCAACCTCGCGCACCCGCGTGCGCCCGTTCGTACCTGCTCGCACCCGCGTGCGTCCGTTCGCGCTAACGCGCGCCCAGGAAGACCTATTAGCGCTCAACGGACCAATTCTGTGGATAGGTCTTCCATGGGCCGCTGGATCTCGGGAACGACCATGACATTGCCCCCCCCCCAAGGGGTTGAGTTCAAGTTCCCCCCTTCTCCTCCTGTCAAAGACTTCTTTATTATATCTTTGGGTCTTTGCCATGGTCTCCTGCAGCAGTCTGTTATTGGAGCTGAAAAAGTCAATACTCTCCTGGACCGCTGGTACCGGGCTTTCAGGCAGGTCTTGGGACAGAAATGAGGGATGGAAGCCGTAGTTAGCGAAGAACGGGGACTGACTTGTGGCAGAGTGGATGGAGTTATTGTAAGCAAATTCTGCTAACGGGAGCAAAGGAGCCCAGTCGTCCTGAGAAAAAGACGAGAAGCAGCGCAGGTACTGCTCCAGCGTCTGGTTCGTCCGTTCTGTTTGCCCATTGGTCTGTGGGTGGTAAGCAGATGAGAGACAAAGATCAATCTTCAGGGCCTGCAGAGTGCTCTCCAGAATTTAGACGTGAACTGCACTCCCCGATCAGAAGTAATATTTGCGGGAACGCCATGTAGCCTCACAATTTCTTTAATAAATACCTCGGCTGTTTCCGCAGCGGAGGGGGTGCCCTTCATCGGCAAGAAGTGGGCCATCTTGGTTAGCCTGTCCACTACCACAAAGATTGTGGAATAGCCTTCTGATGGTGGAAGCTCTACGATAAAGTCCATTGATATCATCCGCCAAGGCCTCTCTGGAACGGGTAATGGTTTCATCAGACCCCAGGCCCTGGACTTGTTGCTTTTGTTCCGGATGCAGATGACACATGCCTCCACGTACTTCTTAAAGTCAGACTTCAACTGGGGCCACCAAAAGGTGCGCTGAACCAATTCGGTGGTCTTGAGGGCTCCGAAATGGCCGGCCAGCAGGTGATCATGGCATGCACTGAGGACTGGCACCCGAGTCTCCTGGGGAACAAAAATTTTGCCTTCATACCAGAGAAGTTCGTCTTTGGCCAGAAGTGTGACGTTAGGTGGAGGAGTGGCACCAGCGGAAGCTTGCTTGATCAGAGACAGCAGATCTCTTTGAAGGAGAAGAAAGTTCCCTGAGGTCAGGATGGTATCTGGATGTGGAGAAGTCTCGTTGAACATTCGGGACAGGGCGTCCGGTTTGGTATTCTTGGACCCCGGGCGATAAGTTATATGAAATGAAAACCGGGAAAAGAAAAGAGCCCATCTGGCCTGACGTGGCCTCAACCTCTTGGCGGACTTCAAATACTCCAGATTTTTATGATCTGTGTAAATAAGGATTGGATGTGTGGCCCCCTCCAGTAGGTAGCGCCATTCTTCGAGGGCCACTTTAATGGCTAATAGCTCCCGATCTCCGACGTCGTAATTCGCCTCTGCTTCGGATAGCTTACGGGAAAAGAATGCGACTGGGTGCAAACGGGACCTAAGCCCATGTCTCTGGGATAGAATCGCCCCAACCGCAATTTCAGAGGCATCGACCTCTAGAATATAAGGCCGGGTCGGGTCAGGATGCTTGAGAATAGAGGCCGACACAAACAGGTTCTTCAGAGTAGAGAAGGCTTCCTGAGCCTCTGGGGACCATTGAAACTTCAGACCCTGCCTGGTCAGTCTTGTGATGGGGGCTATAATAGTGGAAAATCCTCTAATAAATTTCCTATAGAAATTCGCAAATCCAACGAATCACTGGACCCCTTTTCTGTCAGTGGGAGCGGGCCAATCACGGATAGCGGAGATCTTCTGAGGGTCCATCTCGATGCCATCTACAGAAATTACCAGCCCCAGAAATTGAATGGTTTGTTGTTCGAAGGTACATTTCTCCGGTTTGGCATGTAGCCCGTGAAGTCGGAGTCGGAATAGTACTTTCCTGACATGTTCCCGGTGTTCTGCCAGGGAGGAGGAGAAGATCAAGATGTCGTCCAGATAGGTAATGACGAACAGGTCTAGGTAATCTCTGAAGATGTCGTTGATGAAGTGCTGGAATGTGGCGGGAGCGTTACATAAACCGAAGGGCATGACCAGGTACTCAAAATGCCCGAAGCGAGTACGGAAGGCAGTCTTCCACTCGTCGCCATCACGGATCCGGACCAGATTGTAGGCCCCCCGGAGATCCAGCTTCGAAAATACTGCTGCTGACCCCAGTCTTTGGAAGAGTTCCGGCACAAGTGGTAGAGGATAACGATTCTTAATAGTTATCTTGTTAAGGGCCCGGTAGTCAACGCAGGGGCGCAGGGTCTGGTCCTTCTTTTCCACAAAAGATTCCCGCTCCCGCCGGTGAAGTAGAGGGACGTATAAATACCTTCCTTAGATTATCATCCAGGTAGGTCTTCAAGGCCACCAACTCAGTCTCTGATAGTGGGAAAATTCTCCCAAAGGGGATTTCTGCCCCTGGAAGTAATTCAATAGGACAGTCATATGGCCTGTGAGGGGGTAAGGTCTCCGCACCCTTTTTACTAAACACATCCAGGTAATCATGGTAGGCAGGTGGTACAGCTTGGCGGGTTTCTGCGTCAACTTCCAGGCAGAGCAACGAAGAGGAGGTCTGGTTGGTTCCCGACAAGCAGTGCTGGAGACAGTAAGGTGAGAGGAATCTTAATTCCCCGGTGGACCAGTCAATAAGGGGGTTATGTGCCTTTAGCCAGGGCATGCCGAGAATGATAGGGAAGAGGGGGGAAGTAATAACATCCAGACAGAGCAACTCTTGGTGGATCCCGGCAATAGAGGTTAATAAGGGCTGAGTCTCCTGGGTTACAGGACCGGACTTGAGAGTAGAACCATCGGCCAGATGTATAGAAAGTCCCCTTGCCCTGGGCCGGAGAGGGATGTTATGTCTTGTGGCGAAAGATAAGTCCATAAAGCCACTGCAAGCTCCCGAATCAATAATGGCGTTGGTCTGGACGTTCCCTCCTGGTAGCTGCAAGGAAATGGACACAGTCAAATGGGAGGTAGTACTAGGACAGTCTAACGTAAGGGCAGGAGATACGGAGAGGCACTTACGGAGCTTGGCAGGGCAACTACGCACAAAGTGTCCAGACCCTCCACAGTATAAGCAGAGATTTCCCTCCCGACGGCGTTGGCGTTCTTCTGGCGTTAAGGAGGGCCTAAGTAGGCCCAGCTGCATGGGCTCGGGGAGATCCTGATTCGTCGTGGTGACAGCGGGAGAGGCAGGATGAGGAGAGCTGGGGACCCGAGGAAGCATCCACACCGGACGAGGAATTGTTGAGGACCGCTCCAGACGGCGTTTCCTCAGCCGCCTATCTATTTGGATAGCTAGTTCCACCAATGCTTCTAAAGTCTCTGGAATGCCCACTCGGGCGAGCTCGTCCTTTAAGGGTTCCGATAGGCCCATACGGAACTGATAGCGTAATGCTGCATTGTTCCAATCTGTGTCGGAACTCCAGCGTCGGAATCCCGACACATAGTCCTCTACAGGTCGGCGGCCTTGCTGTAGTGAGTGCAGGGCTGCTTCAGCGGTGGCGGTTAATTGTGGGTCTTCATATAACCGCGACATGGCCCGAAAGAAGATGTCTAGGGTTTCAAGGGAAGGATCCTTCTTCTCTAGCAAGCGGTGGGCCCAGGACTGAGGTTCGCCAGTTAGTAGAGAGATGACATAACCCACCTTGGTGGCCTCGAGGGAAAAGGTCCTAGGCTGGAGAGCGAAGAAAAGTTCACACGAATTGCGAAAGGTCCGGAATTTTCCACGATCTCCAGAGAATCTCTCGGGTGTGGGCACCCTGGGTTCGGGGGACAGCATCACTACAGAAGGAGTAGCAGAAGTCCCGGAAGCAGCTGGGGAGGCAGTAGACAGGGCCTGGACCCGTTCCTCCAGCTGACTATAGCCCTCCTGTAAATTCTTCACCGCTTGGGTGAGTCCTGCGAGGTGGCGGCAAAGTTCGTCCATAGGAGAGGCTCCCTGCGTGGGCTCGGACATGGCTGTTCTGTACTGTCACGTACCTGGTGGAAGGAGCCCGGAGTGCAGGGAGCGGCCTCTCATAAGCCTCTGGCTCGAGATCCCCTGAGAGTGGGAACAGGGACTCTAGAGGTCAGAGGGCACAAGTGCCAAGTCAGTGATGGTGGGTATGGCCCTGGAGCTGACGTCAGACAGCGGCGGGTGCAGGCAGGTGGTTCTGGAACAGCTGGTGAGCCGTCAGCGGCTGGCAGCAGGTGCAGGAGATAGTACAGGAACGGCTGTCAGGCGGGCAACAGGCAGCAGCGGTCACAGAAGGCAGACTGGAGCGACTGGCAGGCGGCAACTGACGACAGTGGTCACAGATGGCAGACTGGATCAGCTGGCAAACAGCAGGGTCAAACACAGGCCGGGTCGTCAACGGGCAGGCAGCAGAAGTACCGAAGGAGAAGGCAGAAGCGTGGTCAGGAAGTCCGAGGGTCAAGGCTGGCAGCAAGCAGGAGTAATCAGGAACAGGCCGGGTAGATCAGAGGCAGGAACAATCAGGTTAGCAGAGGTAACTCACAGGAACGCTGTAGACAGAACAGCACCGGGCCACTAGAACGGATTCCTTAAAAAGCCCTCTGGGCGCCAAGAACGGTCGCACGGCGTGCCCGCGCGCGCCCACGTGAAACCGTGCAACCGTTCGTGACCCCGCGCACCCGCGTGCGCACGTTCGCAACCTCGCGCACCCGTGTGCGCCCGTTCGTACCTGCTCGCACCCGCGTGCGTCCGTTCGCGCTAACGCGCGCCCAGGAAGACCTATTAGCGCTCAACGGACCAATTCTGTGGATAGGTCTTCCATGGGCCGCTGGATCTCGGGAACGACCATGACAGCAACGCTGACTTCTCCCAATTTATTACTAGACCTGTAAATCTACCAAAATTTTCCACTAATTTTATTGCCTTTCTAAGAGATTGACCAGTGTCTCCTAAAAAAAGGAGAACATCGTCCGCATATAGTGCGATTCTTTCCTCCCCGCCCCCTTTCCTTTGAAACCCTGTTATCTCAGGGTCTGACCTGATTGCGGCTGCCAACAGCTCCATTGCACGTGCAAAGAGTAGGGGAGAGAGTGGGCATCCCTGCCTTGTCCCTCTGCTCAGTTCTATTTTTTCAGAGTATTCCTTATTAATTCTTACTTTTGCACTAGGGGCTTTATACATCAGTATGATCCAACCAATAAAAAAAGGTCCAAAACCATATTTTCCCAAAACTGCCCATAAGTACTCCCACTCTAAGCTGTCAAAGGCCTTAGCCATATCTAGGGATAAGATAGCTCTTGGTCCCCTATTTACCACCGGCATCTGGATATTTAGGAATGCTCTTCTAATATTCATACTAGTAGATCGTCCCTCAATAAATCCTGTCTGATCTGGGTGTATGAGTTTTTTAACAATTTTATTTAACCTATTTGATAGTACCTTAGCTAGAATTTTGACATCTGTGCAAAGGAGTGATATCGGCCTATACGAGGCTACATCCAAAGGGTTTTTTCCTTCTTTTGGTATCACAATAATAGTCGCCTCCATCATAGAGGCTGCCAGCGCCCCCTCAAGCATTGCCTCCCTCAGGGTCCTGAGCAGCTCTGGGAGTAGGATTTCACTGTATTGTTTATATGTCTCCACCGGAAGACCATCTGGTCCTGGGGATTTTTGCGCGGCCATCCCAGCCACAGCCTGCTGTAGCTCATATAGGGTTATGGGGGTCTCCAGGTCCTCCCTCTTCTCTTGAGTGAGGACTGGAAGCTTCACACTCTCCAAGAAGGCACACATATCCCCCTCCGCTCCCTGTCCTCATGACTTATATAATTCCCTGTAGAAGGCTCCAAAAATTTCCACTATCTCCTTCCCACTTGAAGAAACCATACCTTTTGTATTCCTAATCATTGGGATATAAGATGGAGGTGAATTGGTTTTCACCAATTGAGCTAACATTCTTCCTACTCCCTTTCCTCTCTCTCCACATGTTCAGTAATCCCACTTCCTTCAAAAAATGACTTAGCCTTGTTGCTCCCGTTTCCCCGGACTGGATTCTAGAGGGAAATCTATCAGGTCCGGTATCCAGTACTTCATTAAAATCTCCCATTATTATAATCGGCACCTCTTCCTTGTCTGCCATGAAATCCATAAATCTATACACCACCTCCATTTTAAATGGGGGCGGTATATAGATATTTGCTAACACGTAGTGCCTACCCTCCAGAACACAATACAGAAAAACGTAACGACCCAATTCATCGATGCTGGCCTGTCTGCACTAGAAACTCACTCCCTTTCCTATCATCACGCTCACCCCCCTAGAATAGGATGTATAAGTAGAATGATACTGGTTTTGATACCTCCTATTCTTAAGTTGGGGCACAGTCGATTTTCTCAAGTGTGTCTCCTTCTGGCAGGCCAGCCCAATCCCATGTCTCTCCAGCAAAGAAAAGACTGTCGCTCTTTTAACCACTTAACAACCGGCCCATAGCTGAATGACGGCTACAGGGCGGTTGTTTAACTCTGGGAGGCCGTCATATGACGTCCTCCCAGAATTCCGCTCTTGCGTGCCCCCTGGGGCGTACACTCAAGAGCATCACGGATCACGGTAAACGGCCGTTTACCACGTGATAGCTCCGTCAAATGATGGAGTGATCACTTGTAAACAAACCGGCGTCATGTTATGACACCGGTTCCTCCCTCCCCCTCTCTGTACCGATCGGTACAGTGGAGGGGGAAGAGATCGGTGTCAGCAGCGCTGTGGGCTGCATCTGCAGTGCCCACATCGCTGCTCACTGAAATTTAACCCCTCAATTCCCTGCCAATACTCTGCAATACTCTGCAATACCCTGCAACACTCTGCAATGCTCTGCAACACTCTGCAATTCTCTGCAACACCCGCCAATACCCTGCAACACTCTGCAATGCTCTGCAACACCCGCCAATACCCTGCAACACCCGCCAATACCCTGCAACACTCTGCAATGCTCTGCAACACCCGCCAATACCCTGCAACACTCTGCAATGCTCTGCAACACCTGCCAATACCCTGCAACACTCTGCAATGCTCTGCAACACCCGCCAATACCCTGCAACACTCTACAATGATCTGCAACACCCGCCAATACCCTGCAATGCTCTGCAACGCAATGCTCTGCAACACCCGCCAATACCCTGCAATGCTCTGCAACACAATACTCTGCAACACCCGCCAATACCCTGCAATGCTCTCCAACGCAATACTCTGCAACGCCATACTCTGAGATACCCAGCCATACCTGCAATACCCAGCCATAGACATCCCCCCCTCCCGCCACCCTCCGGTGCTTCTACAGACTCGCCAATACGATCAAAGCCAGAATCTTTTTTTTTTTTTCAGGCTTCCCAGCTTATTGACCCCATATCTCACTGTAAAGAGGACCTGTCATGCCATATTCCTATTACAAGGGATGTTTACAATGTTAATAGGAATAAAAGTGATCAAAAAATTTATTTTTGGGGAAAAAAATGTCAAACTAAAATAAATAAAGTAAAATGAACAATAAAAATTTTTTTTTTTTTAAAGCGCCCCTGTCCCCATGTGCTCGCATGCAGAAGCGAATGCATACGTAAGTCCCACCCACATATGAAAACGGTGTTCAAACCACACATGTGAGGTATCGCTGCGAATGTTAGAGCGAGAGCAATAATTCTAGCCCTAGAACTCCTCTGTAACTCAAAACATATAACCAGTAAAAAAAATTTAAATCGTCGCCTATGGGGATTTTTAAGTAGCGACGTTTGGCGCCATTCCACGAGCGTGTGCAATTTTGAAGAGTGACATGTTAGGTATCTATTTACTCAGCGCAACTTCATCTTTCACATTATGCAAAAATTGGGCTAACTTTACTGTATTTTTTTTTTTTAAGCACAAAACTGTTTTTTTTCCAAAAAAAGCATTTGAAAACTTGCTGCGCAAATACCGTGCGAGATAAAAAGTTGCAACGACCACCGTTGTATTTTCCAGGGTGTTTGCTAAAAAAGCATATATAATATTTTGGAATTCTATGTAATTTTCTAGCAAATAAATGATGATTTTTACATGTAGGAGAGAAATGTCAGAATTGTCCTGGGTGCTCCAGAACGCCTGATGGCGCTCCCTGCATGCTGGGCCTCTGTATGTGACCACACTGTGTAAAAGTCTCACACATGTGGTATCACCGTACTCGGGAGTAATAGCAGAATGTGTTTTGGGGTGTAATTTGTGGTATGCATATGCTGTGTGTGAGAAATAAACAGATAATGTGACAATTTTGTGGAAAAAAAGTAACAAAAATCTTGATTTTGCAAAGAATTGTGGGTAAAATGACAACTTCAAAAAACTCATCATGCCTCTTACTAAATATATTGGAATGTCTTCTTTCCAAAAAGGGGTCATTTTGGGGGATATTTGTACTTTTCTGGCATGTTAGGGTCTCAAGCATTGAAATAGGCCGTCAGTACTTCAGGTGTGATCAATTTTCAGATATTGGCACCATAGCTTCTGGACTCTATAACTTTCACAAAGACCAAATAATATCCACCAATTTGTACTTATTTTTACCAAAGATATGTAATAGTATAAATTTTGGCCAAAATTTATGAAGAAAAAATTACTAATCTGCTAAATTTTATAACAGAAACAAAGAAAAATTCATTTTTTTACAGAATTTTCTGTATTTTTTCTTTTATAGCACAAAAAATAAAAAAAACGAGCGGTGATTAAATACCACCAAAAGAAAGCTCTATTTGTGTGAAAAAAAGGACAAAAATTTCATATAGGTCCAGTGTTGCATGACTGAGTAATTGTCATTCAAAATGTGAGAGCACCGAAAGCTGAAAATTGGTC
This sequence comes from Lithobates pipiens, assembly GCF_037356315.1. Taxonomy (NCBI): domain Eukaryota; kingdom Metazoa; phylum Chordata; class Amphibia; order Anura; family Ranidae; genus Lithobates; species Lithobates pipiens. The sequence goes on from NW_027507748.1 coordinate 573,786,781, forward strand.
TGGTTATTAATGGTGTTTAAGTGCCCAGTGGTCAAGTGGTTAATCGGGTTACCCAAGCCTCTTACGTTCCAAGAGGCAATGTTAAGTATTTTATCCTGCATTATCTAGATGTAAAAGAATTGAAATAATATAAGTAGTGAGGGCAGTAAGAAAGGCAACCTTATAGTGCACTATTACACCCACGTTCAACCCACTTCCTCTTAATTTACCAATGATTCTGTTTATTTGTGCATTATACTTTAACCTCCATATTCATATTACCATTTTAGTGTTATCTACCTTCTGAACTATTTTTTTTTTTGTGAAACCATATCGTCTTTAACCTTAATCAACTCAAATCAAATGAAAATTTGCATAAACTATTTCTTTATCCCCTTTACCCTCCCTCTCCACCCACCAGGTTCTACCACCCCCACCCCTCCTTTCTCTCCCAACCCTCCATCTGCCTAGGTGTTCCTTAAGGGGATTTAACGTGGCCATCTCACACACTTCTCTTCCACCTCTCCTTTCACCCAAATTTCCAATCTCATTCCATCCTGTCCCAAAAAAAGAAAAAAACAGACAATAATAAAAGTAAAGTGAAAAAACCCACTCTTTTTCCTCACCTTCGTGTCGATCATATTTTCATTCTTCTTTTATACCTCTCTCAACTAACTCCCTGTGTTTCTAAATACTTTAAGCCCCTTCTCCCCTCTCTCCTCTTTCCTTCCCCTCTAACCTCCTTCTGCCACCTTTCTTCCCTTTCTATCTCCATAATGCATTGATAGTAACCCCTTATTAGCTTCCAGCCATGTTGTTGCATCAGCCAGAGAGTCAAACATCTGAGTCCCACCCAGCGCTGCTACACGCAGCCGTGCGGGGTATAAAAGTGCATATGTGACCTTATATAACCGTAAAGTCCGTTTGATTTCCAAGAACTCGGCTCTATATCTCTGCAAATCAGGCGAATAATCCGGATACAGAGAGATCTTTGTGCCATCATAAATGATGTTGTCCATCTCTCTTGCTTTACGCATCAAGGTCTCCTCATCATTATAGTTAAAGAATTTCAACAGCAATGGTCTGGGCTCTAAAAAGCACTCGGTGAGCTTGTTCTATTGAGAAAAAAGATGAGAAGCTGTCCTTCCAAATAATTCTATAAGCCACGTCTCCAAGAATTTAATAGGGTTGGGACCTTCACTTTTCTCAGGTAACCCCATCATCCTGACATTGTCCCTTCGAATTCTATTTTGTCCATCTTGGAAGTTTGATAGGTCAATTGTTTTCTCATACTTTTAACCTCTTGGTGCAGTGGGTGTAAATCATCTTCTACCTGGCTTATCCTTGTCTCTAATGCTGCTGTTATTTCCGCTGCTCTCTGCATATCCTGTCTTATCAATAGTAGCTCCCCCTTCATCTCTTTAAATTGATCACATAGTTCTCCTAATAAAGATTTACTTCTTTTTTCAGCTTGGAGAACCTCTCTCAGTGTTGGATCCTCCTCAGCTAGAGAACTACTTTTGGAGATAGCTTCAGGCTCACTTTGGGTTCCCCCCTGGCATTTATTACTAGCGCTCTTTTGGCCAGGTGCCACCGCAGCGTTTGAAGATGTATAGCCATGACTTTTTCTGTTTGCTAACCCCCCCTGTTGTGTTTTTACTTGTACCGCTTGAGCTTGTTGTATCAGCTGCTCTCCCTTTGTTGGAGACTGAACTGGGGTACGAACATAACGCTCTAATTTCGTTGCAGCTGCTTGCGCCAACTGGGCATTCTTTTCTTTTGAGGAGCAAAGTTGTTGTGCCCCTCCATTCTCCTGTGACGTCTGTTCCTCCTCACGCCGTCTTGACATCTCTGCTCTAGATTACTATAAAAGCACAATCCCAGACAGTCCCCAAATGCAGGGGGTCAAACACAGCAGGGCGACAAATTACAAATGGAGGAAAAAGCAGAATAGCAGCACACGCAAGATTTTTTTCTTTTCTTTTCCCCTCCACTAATATAGGGAGGAGGAGCACAAAAAAAAAGGAGAAAAAGGAAAAAAAAACTTTATGCTGGGTTCACTGTAGATAACTGTAGACTGTAGATAACTGCCAGTACCTCGGCTAGTCTCTGTGGCTGTGCGTGTCTCCACGTCTTCTGCACTCACCACCCGATCAATATTAATTTGCAAACACCAGCATTATCACAGGGAGAGAGCTCAGCAGCATTCACTCACATCTCCTCCTCCTCCCACACACTCTCAGCTGCTCCATTCACATCTGGCCACTCTCCCCTACTCTATTTTTTCTACCCAGAATTTGAATTTCAGAAGATGGTTATATTTGTTTTATTCTCTTGCTTTCTGTTTTTTTTTTCTATACTACTCTGTTATTTTCAATTCTATTCTTTTCTATTCCATTCAAATTTCAAATTGATTATTTTTAAATTTTGGGAAAGGGTTATATTTATTATATTCTATTCTAATCTAGTCTATTCTTTTTTTTTTTTAAATGATATTATTTTTTGAAAACTATTCAAATTAATTAAAATTTTGTCCCAATTTTTTTTTTCGTTTTATTATTTCGCATTTGTTTAAATTTGATGCTATTGTAATTTGAAAATTTGGATGCATCCGAATTCGGATACATCCGATACATCCTATCTTCCAGTAGGGTAGGAAAAGGAGGGACACAACTCAGCCATAAAACCCATGTTCAATATTTTAAAAATCGCCCTGGGTTTTGGGGTTACTGGGGTGCTCTGAACATAATCTGGACATGATGTTGGAACAATCAGGTGTTGGAAATGCTTTACAACATAAGTTTACTTTAAACAAGGCCAAAAAAATCTTATGGTACAGAGAATTGTTTATATTAAAAGTCTTAGACAAAAACTGTTACGGCAAGCCAACTACTCTGGGATATGGTTGACAACGTGGCTCTTTTATGGTTTTAGCATACTGTATGTATGCACTGTGTCCTAATGTGGTCAGAAGATAAAAATATAGGTCAGGGTTAGGAATGTTAGGTTTGAGACTATGCCAGTGCAACTCAAACATCTACCAAACATGCTATAAGCTTGACAAGGATAGACAGGACAACTCATGCTTTGCTTAATGTGAATTTTCTGAATGAATTGCACTCTGTAACAACCTTGCGGCTTTTTAACATATTGTCTGCAGTATGCAACAAGTTTAGCAATATAATAATATGCATGAAGGTCAGTTTAATAAATGAATTATTTGTGAAATTAAAATTTGGAAGTAAAATATAATTTAATCATAATAAGCAAAACATCCGACAGTCATTAATCTTTCAGTTCTACCTGATATAGTGACCACATTTTTAGTGCATGTTTGGTTTTAGTTACCAGGATGGAAATTAATAGTTGGTGTTTAGTGATATAATTATAAGCTGTCAACTTCTTAAGCCTCTTGCACATGGGGCCATCTATCTGCAGTACATCCTTCCTGGTGCTTTACTGCACCTTGAAGGTACAGGTGCAGTGCCCAGCCCTGCTGCAGGCAGCCTGTCAGTCTATGGCAGGTTGCAGCTGGATGGGGCTGAACACAAAACACTTCTTTTTGACCACACAGGACTGGCATTAATGACTGCTACCCAGCCAGTGCCAGAGCTAGAAACTGATGAGACTTCCTTTGAAGAGTTGGAGAGCTACAGTTTAAAGGATAATTCCCCCATTGGACCATGTTATATCTGTGTTTAGGGTGTAACATGGTGCAAATTGAACCTTGACCCCAAACTGTCCCTTCACCTTCCCCATGACATGCATGCAAGGGGTTCTTCTCAATGCAGGGCCGCAGAATTCACTTACCAAGATCTGTGAATAAAGGAACTACAAGTCCTGCCTTCCACTGAGGCATATAGGACTTGTAGATCCCAGTGGAACAGAAGTGTGGGAATACCGCACTCAAAGTCTATTGACACTTCCTCCCACTCTCTAACTGAAAGTCCATAGGTACGGGCAGAGAGCTAGAGGAAAAGTCAGCAGGAGACTGACATTGCACTGGTGTTGTAGGCTCATTTAAAAAAAATTCTAAATGCACATCATTATTTGCTGCAAATATATGTAATTGTATTTTCCTGACACAAGCATGACAGTATATACGTATGGGTATAGGCTCTGCCCCTTGCCCAATCAGGATTGGTTATACTATATATATAAATGGGCCGCCTTCCCCCAGGTGGCATTTACTTTTTTCTTCCTCAAATGCTCACAATAACTATGGAAAGAAGATTTTTATTTTTGCCCTCACCTTGCCAGATTCATCTGACCAGCTGCACAGGTTCAGCCTCCCCTGTGACGATGCTCTCTCTGGGTGTAAACTGCCTACACAAGGGAGCCCCCCCAGGGACTGGGGTGCAGGATACTGGTCTTTCATTAGCTATAGCAAGTGTTTCTTCTAATGTAAATATGTGGTTGACTGTACACGCCCACTCTCTAATTGTTGGGGTTGTTGTTAGTTTCCAGTATCCAGGAATCAGGGATTTTGCAGCAATAAGGAGGTGTTTGTCAGAGATCTTTTATATCTTCCAAGGGGAAAGTTGGATATATGTAGAAGACAGCAAGCTGGGTGAGTTTAATTTTGGTCTTCGGGATGTGTAAGATTAGGTCGCAGATCTTTCCCCAGAAAGTGGATATCTGGGGGCAATTCCACCAAATATGCAGCATGTCCCCTTTAGCCTCCCCACATCTCCAGCACAGGTCTGAGGTCGATGGGTACAATTTCTTCACTTTAACCAGTGTGGCGTACCATTGTGAGAGTAATTTATAAGAATTTTCCTGCAGCCTCGTGCTGATGGAGCATTTATGAGCCAAAATACATGCATACATGCATTCTGCCACTGCGCATCAGTGAAGTGTGTCTGAAGTGCTGTTTCTCATTGGTCCCTGAACCTGTCTGAATCTGCTGTTGGAGACACGCATACATAAATGAGGTTCTTTTCTCAATGGGTTTGTTATTGGAACATACTAATTCAAAGGAGGTAAGGTCCCTCGTCACCTCCTTCTTTCTTATGGGGGCGAGCAGGTAGTGACAAGATTGTCTATAGTTCCAGAAGGGTAATGCAGAAGGTGAGAGGCCATCCAGCAATTGATCATCTGAGAGGATTTGTCCTGTATGTACAAAATGTGAGGCTAAAAGAGGTGAGTCATCTTCTAAGGAGAAAACGTTTGTGTCCATACCTGGAGGAAAATCTGGATTGGTAAATAAAGGGGTTAGAGGCACAGGTGCGGTGGTGATCTGTTAAAGTGAGGCGGGTCCTTATGGAAAACCTTAATGGTAGTGCTGATGAGTGGATGTTGTGTAAGTTCTGGAAGTCATTTTGCCCATGGGATCCATGGTGCATATTTTAATGGGGTCTTTGATACACTCTCCTCCAGGAATACCCAGTCCTTATTTCCAGCATGGCAATACCAATCAATGATTCTGGCCAGATGTGTAGCATAATAATAAAGCTTGAAATTTGGGAAACCCATACCGCCTGCTGCCTTCGGCTTCATTAGCAGGCATAGACTTATGCGCGGCTTTTTGTGGGCCCATAAGAATTTCCATAAAATAGATTGTAACTGCTTAAAAAAGCTGGCTGGAATATTGACAGGCAATGTGTGAAAAAGGTAGAGAAGTCTTGAGAGTATAACCATTTTAATTATAGCGGCTCTTCCAAACCAGGAAAAGAATTTGAGGGACCACTTAGATAAATTTGATTCAATCTGGTGTAGCATAGATCTAAAGTTCTGCAAGAAAATATTGCTAAGCAGGGGAGTGAGCCCGATTCCTAGGTATTTAAGTGTTCCTGATACCCATTTAAAGGGGTTGTTTAGTTGTGCCTGTGTCGACACATCTGTGGGGAGGCTGAGGTTCATACCCTCTGACTTGGTGTAATTGATCTTAAGATGTGAAATATATCCATATGTGGAGAAAGCATGTAGTAAATTGGGAATGGACGTGTGTGGATGTGTTAAGAAAAATAGTAGATCGTCCGCATAGGCAGCCGTTTTATATGTTTTAGATCCCACTTTAAACCCATGATTGAGGGAGTTTTATTCACTGAGCGGATAAATGGTTCCAGGGATAGTATAAATAGGTTGGGAGACAGAGGGCAGCCCTGTCAAGTGCCATTCTTAATAAGAACTGGCTTAGACAGAGTTCCATTAATTAGACGATTCGCCACTATTTTAGCAAATAATTTCAGATCTAAATTGAGTAGGGAGATAGGCCTGTAGTTGGCGCATTCCGTAGGGTCCTTGCCCGGTTTGGGAAGAACCGTAACATGTGCCATCAAGAACTTATTTGGGATTTGGCGGGGTTCCATCAGGAAATTAAGCGTGCTTAGAAGTGGAGTCTCTAATATGTTGGAGAATGTCTTATAATAATGGGCCATAAAAACCGTCCGGGCCAGGACTTTTTCGAGGTTTCAGGTTTTTAATTGCAGCTAACAGTTCCTCTGAAGAGATCGGACTCTCTAGAGACTCTGCGGCTTCTGGGGAAAGTATGGGCATACCGCTTTGTGTCAAGTAATCCTGAATAATTTGTTCTCTGTCCCCTTGGAGCTCTGCCTTGGAGCTCTGCGGGTTTATGTGGATGCAGGATGTCATAAAGTTTGGAATAGCATTGTTGGAAACTCGCAGCTATTTTATCTGTATGATTGTTCAGGGAACCTTCCTCTGTTTTTATCGCCAGGAGGTTATTGGTTAAGAAGCCTCTCTCAGAGCTCTAGCCAAAAACTTTTCCCCCTTGTCCCGTGCCTAGTAAATTTTCTTTTTTAGGAAAAGGATGCGTCTGCTTTTTATGTCGAGCAAGTCTTGAAGCTCTTGTCGTGTCGCTATGAGTTCCTGCGCCATCTGTCTATCTAAGGACATCTTATGTGAAAAGCCCCCATTCTGATGAGTTCTCCTCGCTTTATGCATTTGTGTGCTTCCCATATTGTTAGGGGTGAGAGATCATCTGTGCTGTTATCTATGAAGTAGTTATGCAATGCATCAGTTATCTTGGGGAGTAATTCAATGTAGGTTAGCAAGGGGGAGTTCAGCCTCCACATGCAGGGTTTAGGGCTCAAATCAGAATGTTCAATAGTGAGTGAAATGGGTGCGTGGTCAGAAAAAGTTTGTATGCCTATATGTGCTTCTTGTAAGTCTGAAAGGTCTTTCTGTGAGATAAAAACATAGTCAATATGTGCGTATTTGTTATGGGGGGCTGAGTAACAGGTAAAATCGTTACCCGTCGGGTGTAATGTATGTACGCCACAAGTCTATCAGGGTCATGGAGTGGAGAAGAGTTTTAATACGTTTTAAAGTGTTATAGCCCAAGCTAGATTTAGGTTTTTTCACTTACATGTGTTTCTGGTTTCCTCTGTGCAGTCCACACAGTCTGGTCTACTAATTCTCTGACAGATAGTGTCCAGAGGAGATGAGACTTCAGTTTCTGTGAACATGCGGGATAACGCATCAGGTATACTGTTTTTGGATCCTGGTCTGTCAGTTATATGGAAATTAAAACGAGAAAAGAAAAGGGCCCATCTTGCCTGCCAGGGCCTGAGACGTTTGGCCATTCTGAGGTACTCCAAATTTTTATGATCTGTGTAGATCAATATTGGGTGTGTTGCCCCTTCCAGGAGGTACCGCCATTCTTCTAAGGCTGATTTTATTGCCAAAAGTTCCCTATCCCCCACATCATAGTTCCTTTCCGATGCACCTAGTTTTTTGGAAAAGAAAGCTACAGGGTGCTTTAAGGACTGAGGCCCTTAGCGTTGGGACAGAATGGCTCTTACAGCATTTTCTGATGCATCCACTTCCAGGGTATAAGGCAGAGCAGGGTCAGGATGTTTTAGTATTGGGGCAGATGTGAACAGCCCTTTTCGTTTATCAAAAGCAGCTTGAGCTGCAGCAGTCCATTGAAACCGATTTGTTTTCTTGTGAGCTCTGTGATAGGTGCTATAATACTGGAGAAATTCTTGATAAATTTTCTATAGAAATTAGAAAACCCAATGAAATGTTGTACCCCTTTCTTATCGGTTGGAGGTGGCCTGGATAAAATGTCTGAAACCTTCTGAGGATCCATTTCCACACCCTCAATTGATATCACCAGGCCGAGAAAGTGAATGGTCTGGCGCTCAAACTCACATTTCTTGGCTTTAGCATAGAGTCTGTTTTGCCTCAGTCTGAGAAGAACTTGTTTTACATGGTCACGATGTGTTTCTAGAGAGTCTGAAAATATCAAAATATCGTACAAATAAACGATCACGAACAAATCCAAAAAGTCCCTAAAAAAATCATTAACGAAATGCTGGAAAGTAGCTGGTGCGTTGCAGAGTCCGAATGGCATGACCAGGTACTCAAAGTGGCCAAAGCGTGTCCGTAAAGCCGTTTTCCACTCATCCCCTTCACGGATTCTGATCAAATTATAGGCCCCTCGCAAATCCAGTTTTGTAAATATTCTTGCCGACTGAAGTCTCTGGAATAATTCCGGGATCAATGGAAGGGGATAGTGATTTTTAATCGTTACCTTGCTCAAATCCCTGTAGTCCACACATGGGCGGAGGGAATGATCTTTTTTCTCAACAAAGAATATTCCAGCACCGGCTGGAGAAGAGGAATGTCGGATGAACCCCTTCTTGAGATTTTCGTCGATATATTCTTTGAGGACCAGAAGTTCAGGTTCCGATAAGGGAAATATCCTTCCGAAGGGAATTTCAGCTCCTGGCAATAATTCAATTGGGCAATCGTAAACCCGATGTGGAGGAAGAGTGTCAGCCTTTTGTTTGTCAAAAACGTCTAGGAAACTGGGATATGTAGCTGGGACCAGTCTTTGGGCCTCAGATGTTGGCTCTGAACAGGCAAGAACTGGGACCAAGTGGTGGGAGATCTTGAGGCAGTTCCTGATGGTCGGGTAGTATGTTGGCGGTTAATGGTTGAGTCTCATGGGTGATGGGGCCAGATCTAACGTTTGATCCATCCGCTAACCGTATGGAGAGTTGACGTTGCTTGGGTATCAATGGTATATTATGTTGAAGAACAAGAGCATGATCAATGAAGCAGCTACAGGCGCCAGAGTCAACTATAACTTGGACCTGGAGTGTTCCTTCTGGAAGCTGTAAGGAAATGGAAACAGCGATGTGAATAGATTTTGTCAAAGGCAACGCATTGGGTTCAAGAGGTGAAGGATTGAACTTACGGGTCTTGTTTGGGCACATATTTGCATAATGACCAGCTTCTCTACAATAGAGACAGAGATTGTTCTGACGACGGCGCTGCTTTTCTCCCGTAGATAACGGTGAACGAAGCAAGCCTATTTGCATTGGCTCTGGAGCTTCAGAAGTGGTAGCAGGTGTATGAGATGAAGGAATGGGAGGATGATTCGGGACTTTAGGCAACATCCATGTGGGACGAATTTGGCTGATTCTCTCAAATCTCAGTTCCCTGAGACGACGATCAATTTGAATTGACACTTGTATTAGGTCCTCCAAAGAACTGGGAACTCCGACACGGGCCAACTCATCTTTTAGAGCCTCGGACAGTCCAATGCGGAACTGGTAACGGAGGGCGGCGTCGTTCTACTGATTAGTAGAACTCCACCGCCTGAAGTCCGTTACGTAGTCCTCTACAGGTCTGCGACCCTGCTGAAGGGCATGGAGACTGGCCTCTGCAGTTGTGGCACACTGAGGGTCATCATACAACTTAGCCATCTCATTCAAAAAAGAGTCCATGGTATCAAGCAGAGGGCTGGCCTGTTCCAATAAGCGGTGAGCCCAGGTTTGGGGTTCGCCCTGAAGTAAGGAAACAATGAATCCCACCTTTGTGCTTTCTAGGGAAAAAGTACGAGGCTGTAGCAAAAAATATAACTGGCAAGCATTCCTGAAGGCATGAAATTTGATGTGATCTCTCTGGGGTAGGAACTCGAGGTTCTGGGGGTGGCACCACTACTGCATGTGCAGATGCTGAAGTTGCCGGAATGGAGGATGGGGATGCTGTGGCCCCTTGGGAAGCAGCGGTGCTTGGTGTCAATGACTCCACTCTCTGCTCAAGTTGGTGATATCCATCTTGCAGGCCCTGGACTGCTTGGGTAAGGGTGGAAATTTGTTGGCACAAGGCTTCCAAAGGTAAGGTCCCCCTGTCGGACTCCATTCTGGCTGGATCGTACTGTCACGTACCTTACAACGGAGTCAGACTGCTGGGGGTGGCCTCTAGCACGGTTCCGGTCTCCACACCCCTGGAAGTGGGAACAGGGAGTGTGGAGGCAGCGAAAGGGTGCAGGTGCCTGCGGCTTGGAGATAAAGGCCTGAAGATACTGGGTCCTCCCGGATGAAGAGGCGTAGGCCGGTCACTGGTGGAATACAGCGGGAGCCAAGCAGGTGTGAGGAAGACACTGCACATCAGGAACAGGCTAGGTTGGCAACTGGCTGGCAACGAGGTACAGAAACGAAAGGCAGGTGCATAGTCAGGGACGAGCAAGGGGTCTGGTAACGTGCTGGCAGTGAGGTACAAAATCAGGAAGCAAGCCGAAGTAGGAAATCCAAGCCGAGGTCAGAAATAGTCCAGGAAACAGTAAACAGGGATGATCCGAAAGAATAGTCGAGCAAGCTGGTAGTCAGGAACAAGGTCACAGGTATAAGAACGATCAGGTAATCCAGGGACAAGCTGAAGACGATCCAGCATTGGTAGCAAGTCAGAATCCTGTTTATATAGGGCGAGATGTGCCTGGATTGGTGGACGTGGCCGTGCGTGCATGAGTACGTGCATACGTTCGGTTGGCGCGAGTGCGTCCACGTGTTTGTATTGGCGTGCGTCCGTTCGTAACGGAACTCGCACGCCTCTGGCGGGGACACCGCGCATGGCCCTTGGGACGAAAGTGAACCCCTGCTACACGGGGACAGACATTCACATGGTGAGTTCTCTGACAATGGGTCCTTTGTCCAACCAAGCCTGGAGTCGAGGGCTTCAATTTTGAGGTGAAACCCCTTATATGACCAGGTATGAGTAATGCCTGCAGTTAGCGAGCCCCGTCCACATCTCCATTCGGAGTGGCTTCAAGTTTTTTGTAAAACTGTCAGCTGCATTCAGATCCATATTCAAAGAGGGTGCAGGGGATAGGGAATGGGTAGCAGGGACTATAGTTGCCCCAGAGGTTTCGTGAGTCAACAACAGATGCAACAAACAGTTTGCAATGAACCGAATCCCCAAATAAAGTTCGGCATTAAAGGTGCAATGTCTGGAATAAAATCTGAGAGGTATAACAACCCAATGTGGTAATAAATCTACCAAAACCGTAACCATTAGGGAGTCAAGTAGCTCCTAGGGGAAAAACAGGTCCCGCCGTGCTGGACTATGATACTCCTTCAGGTTTGGTCACGGTACCTTGGTTGCCTGGTGGCGTGTGGTGAGCAGCCCATGTTGCTTGGGTTTCCTTGTTTGCCAACTTTGCTTTTCTTCAACGGGGGTTTAGTCGGGGATGATTGAGGTGTATTCATAGGGCTACGATCCGGCAGGGGGATTCTGAACTCCGCGTACCAGTCTGGTGAATCTGTACATGGTATGCGCAAGTTTGCACAGAAATCAGGGAGTTCATCTGGCATCCGCAAAATAAATTGTTTCCCGTTAAGTGTAGTCTGCAACGCGAAGGGAAAGCGCTATTTGTAGACAAATCCCTTTTCTCTAAGCACCTCCAGCAGAGGGCGCATCGCCCTTCTATTTTCCAAGGTGATAGGAGATAGATCCTGGAATAGAGTGAGCATGCTTTCATTAAAACATTTTTTATTGTTCTGTGCTTGGTTTAAAATCTCTTCCTTTAACTGAAATTTCTCGAGACAGCAGATGATGTCTCTGGGTGGAGCGGAATCAGAGGGTTTCACTCTCAGAGCCCTGTGAGCTTGCACAAACTCAATAGGGGTATCTGCTGGGTTTTCCAAGATGTTATTGAAAATCGATCATAAGGCAGAAGGTATTTGATCAGGGCTGACTGTCTCCGGGACTCCCCTCACTCTGATATTATTCCTTCTGCCTCTATTATCGTGGTCTTCTAAATGTCTATTGATCTCAATCAGATGTGCTGAGTGAGAAGCAGCCGTAGTTTCCAATCTGTGTATGGCTCTGTCTCTCCTATTCTCAGGCCTTTCTAAGGTGGCCATCTTTTCAGTCAGGGTTAGGAGGTCTTATTTCAAGTCTGTTATGGCTGTGAAAAAGGTGTTCTTGATGTCTTTGGCTATGGATGTCATGTCTCCCAGCGTAAGGGGATGGTTAAGGTTTCCCAAGCCGCTTACCTGATCCTCAGCCGGGGACTGGGAGGCGTCGTTAAGCTCTTCCTCCTCTCCTCGTGCCTGCGCCATTTTGAGCGGAGTGCTGCAGCCTGAGCATGTCTTGTTGGAGAAGATATCCTGGATGCTTTCGGGTGTGGGAAGAGGCTGACAATAGGCGTGCTCGCGTCCCGGTGTTGTGTCTCACCAGCCTGCTCATTTTTAAGCATGTGATGTGCCAGAGAAAAGGCTGTCGGGCAGCGGGTCTCCGGGAGCTCTGTGATCAGGCAGTCATTCCCTTCACGTGCCAAGCCATGCCCCCTACTTACCATAATTTTATTTTCCTGCTGCCTATCCATGGCAGCATACCTGTGACAAGCTCTGCCTTGGCTCCTCCCTCAGGACCAGTAAATATTATAAAAGAAAAGGATTAGTGCACTCCCAGCATTTTAAGTAATATAGCATACCAAGGGTGAGATTGAATGCTGCCATGGATAGGCACCATGTTTTTCTGGTGTCTCCGTGGCAGCATGCCTGTGACAAATAACTAGCTGAAATGGGTGGGGTGATGCATAGTAAAAGACTTATCTGAAAAATAATTTAAAATAGGCAAATGCCAGCCTGATAGCCTGTCTGCCAGTTTCTACAAATGAGAAAGCTGCCAGATCTACTCTGTAATGTCACGTGAACGCATGTTGGGATGACCATGATGCTACCCTTTAGACTGTTTTGATGGATATGTCTGCTCTGGCCATCTAAGAAGAAAAAAACAACCGGGTGTCATACAGCCCAACTGAAGAGGAGTTTCCAGTCCCCTATAACTGTACACCTTCTTAACCAACTTGATTATCCATGAAACTATTGTATTAGAGCAGGGATCTGCAAACTATGGCTCCCCAGCTGCTGCAGAACCACATGTCCCATGAGGTATTGTAAAGCTCTGCTATTCAGACATGACTAGGCATGATGGATACTGCAGTTCCGGAATGGCCTGAGAGCCCCAGATGATGCTTCTTTGCCCCTGTCTTTTTGGAGTATTATACTAAATGTGATTGTAGCCATATTAGTGCAATTGTGACAGAGAAAATTGAGTACTGTCCGTGATACTTTTTTTATTTGCATTATTTGGAGTATTAGAAATAGGTTAGATGAAAGTCTGAAGGGAGTTGTGGCTTGAAGATAGTGTCTTAGTACTGAAGTACACTGATAGACAGCACTGCTAGGTGGCACTGTTTGGCACCACTGGTGGGTAGTGATGGCCGAACGGTTCGCCCGGCGGTCGTTTCGCGGCGAATTTCCGACTTTCGCCGTCCGCGGGTTCGAACGCCTTTTTCCGTCGTTCGCCCCGGCGGACTTACGTGTTTAATGTATACAAGAACTTTAACCTTTCGTGACACGTTTATCATGTGTTACAGGACAACCAATTGAGACATGACAGCTCATGGACACTTGGACATTCCCCCTAACCTATAAATACACCCGATCCGGTGGCCATTTTACATTCTTTCTTCTGTCACTGTAGGGAAAGGATCCTGTGTGGAGTAGGGACAGAGAAAACGCTAGCTATTTGGTACACAAAAGTTCTTTTCAGGACTGGTATAGGTGTTAGGTCAGCAGCCTGAGTTTCTTTTGTCAGTTTAGATAAAGGGACAGAGCGCTGTATGCTGCTATTTTAGGGACAGCTCAGCCAGATTAGTCTTTCTTCATCATCATCATCATCATCATCATTAGCTGTTACTATCAGGTCCACAAAAGAGCTGTTCCAGCTAATCGTTCCAGCCTACTCTTTTTTGCCAATTTGTATAGGGACAGGCAGGAAGCAGTGTTGTCAGGCAGTGAGGATAATTTTAAAGACTTGCTGTTACTATTAGTTCCACAAAGGTTCTTTTCAGGACTGGTATCAGTGGTACGGTAATAGGCTTGTACACGTATAATATTCTTTCTTCCAAATATAGAAAGAATATTATACTTGACTGCTGCCCTTCTGCTGCAGTCTGCTAATCATTCACAACTCACTTGTTCCACAAAAGTTCTTATAAGGACTGGTAACTTGGTCTGTCTAGGGTGCTACGGTACATAGGCTTGGGTGCGGTACAGTCTGCTGTTCTGTAAGGACCGCTATCGGTCCACAATAGATAGGGTTGCCGTGCACTACTGCTGACCGCTGCCCTATACTGCAGCAGTCCTTCAGCGGCATAGGGACTGACGCACAGTCTGCTAAACACTAATACACAACCTGCTTGGTCCACAAAAGTTCTTATAAGGACTGGTAACTTGGTATAGGGTGCTACGGTACATAGGCCTGAGTGCGTTACAGTCTGCTGTTCTGTAAGGACCGCTATCGGTCCACAATACATAGGGTTGCCGTGCACTACTGCTGGCCGCTGCCCTATACTGCAGCAGTCCTTCAGCGGTATAGGGACTGACGCACAGTCTGCTAAACACTAACACACAACCTGCTTGGTCCACAAAAGTTCTTATAAGGACTGGTAACTTGGTATAGGGTGCTACGGTACATAGGCCTGAGTTCAGTACAGTCTGCTGTTCTGTAAGGACCGCTATCGGTCCACAATACATAGGGTTGCCGTGCACTACTGCTGACCGCTGCCCTATACTGCAGCAGTCCTTCAGCGGTATAGGGACTGACGCACAGTCTGCTAAACACTAACACACAACCTGCTTGGTCCACAAAAGTTCTTATAAGGACTGGTAACTTGGTATAGGGTGCTACGGTACATAGGCCTGAGTGCGTTACAGTCTGCTGTTCTGTAAGGACCGCTATCGGTCCACAATACATAGGGTTGACGTGCACTACTGCTGACCGCTGCCCTATACTGCAGCAGTCCTTCAGCGGTATAGGGACTGACGCACAGTCTGCTAAACACTAACACACAACCTGCTTGGTCCACAAAAGTTCTTATAAGGACTGGTAACTTGGTATAGGGTGCTACGGTACATAGGCCTGAGTGCGTTACAGTCTGCTGTTCTGTAAGGACCGCTATCGGTCCACAATACATAGGGTTGCCGTGCACTACTGCTGACCGCTGCCCTATACTGCAGCAGTCCTTCATTGGTATAGGGACTGACGTACAGTCTGCTAATCACTAACACACAACCTGCTTGGTCCACAAAAGTTCTTATAAGGACTGGTAACTTGGTATAGGGTGCTACGGTACATAGGCCTGAGTGCGTTACAGTCTGCTGTTCTGTAAGGACCGCTATCGGTCCACAATACATAGGGTTGCCGTGCACTACTGCTGACCGCTGCCCTATACTGCAGCAGTCCTTCATTGGTATAGGGACTGACGTACAGTCTGCTAATCACTAACACACAACCTGCTTGGTCCACAAAAGTTCTTATAAGGACTGGTAACTTGGTATAGGGTGCTACGGTACATAGGCCTGAGTGCGTTACAGTCTGCTGTTCTGTAAGGACCGCTATCGGTCCACAATACATAGGGTTGCCGTGCACTACTGCTGACCGCTGCCCTATACTGCAGCAGTCCTTCAGCGGTATAGGGACTGACGCACAGTCTGCTAAACACTAACACACAACCTGCTTGGTCCACAAAAGTTCTTATAAGGACTGGTAACTTGGTATAGGGTGCTACGGTACATAGGCCTGAGTGCAGTACAGTCTGCTGTTCTGTAAGGACCGCTATCGGTCCACAATACATAGGGTTGCCGTGCACTACTGCTGACCGCTGCCCTATACTGCAGCAGTCCTTCAGCGGTATAGGGACTGACGCACAGTCTGCTAAACACTAACACACAACCTGCTTGGTCCACAAAAGTTCTTATAAGGACTGGTAACTTGGTATAGGGTGCTACGGTACATAGGCCTGAGTGCGTTACAGTCTGCTGTTCTGTAAGGACCGCTATCGGTCCACAATACATAGGGTTGACGTGCACTACTGCTGACCGCTGCCCTATACTGCAGCAGTCCTTCAGCGGTATAGGGACTGACGCACAGTCTGCTAAACACTAACACACAACCTGCTTGGTCCACAAAAGTTCTTATAAGGACTGGTAACTTGGTATAGGGTGCTACGGTACATAGGCCTGAGTGCAGTACAGTCTGCTGTTCTGTAAGGACCGCTATCGGTCCACAATACATAGGGTTGCCGTGCACTACTGCTGACCGCTGCCCTATACTGCAGCAGTCCTTCAGCGGTATAGGGACTGACGTACAGTCTGCTAATCACTAACACACAACCTGCTTGGTCCACAAAAGTTCTTATAAGGACTGGTAACTTGGTATAGGGTGCTACGGTACATAGGCCTGAGTGCGTTACAGTCTGCTGTTCTGTAAGGACCGCTATCGGTCCACAATACATAGGGTTGCCGTGCACTACTGCTGACCGCTGCCCTATACTGCAGCAGTCCTTCAGCGGTATAGGGACTGACGCACAGTCTGCTAAACACTAACACACAACCTGCTTGGTCCACAAAAGTTCTTATAAGGACTGGTAACTTGGTATAGGGTGCTACGGTACATAGGCCTGAGTGCAGTACAGTCTGCTGTTCTGTAAGGACCGCTATCGGTCCACAATACATAGGGTTGCCGTGCACTACTGCTGACCGCTGCCCTATACTGCAGCAGTCCTTCAGCGGTATAGGGACTGACGCACAGTCTGCTAAACACTAACACACAACCTGCTTGGTCCACAAAAGTTCTTATAAGGACTGGTAACTTGGTATAGGGTGCTACGGTACATAGGCCTGAGTGCGTTACAGTCTGCTGTTCTGTAAGGACCGCTATCGGTCCACAATACATAGGGTTGCCGTGCACTACTGCTGACCGCTGCCCTATACTGCAGCAGTCCTTCATTGGTATAGGGACTGACGTACAGTCTGCTAATCACTAACACACAACCTGCTTGGTCCACAAAAGTTTTTATAAGGACTGGTAACTTGGTATAGGGTGCTACGGTACATAGGCCTGAGTGCAGTACAGTCTGCTGTTCTGTAAGGACCGCTATCGGTCCACAATACATAGGGTTGACGTGCACTACTGCTGACCGCTGCCCTATACTGCAGCAGTCCTTCATTGGTATAGGGACTGACGTACAGTCTGCTAATCACTAACACACAACCTGCTTGGTCCACAAAAGTTCTTATAAGGACTGGTAACTTGGTATAGGGTGCTACGGTACATAGGCCTGAGTGCAGTACAGTCTGCTGTTCTGTAAGGACCGCTATCGGTCCACAATACATAGGGTTGCCGTGCACTACTGCTGACCGCTGCCCTATACTGCAGCAGTCCTTCATTGGTATAGGGACTGACGTACAGTCTGCTAATCACTAACACACAACCTGCTTGGTCCACAAAAGTTTTTATAAGGACTGGTAACTTGGTATAGGGTGCTACGGTACATAGGCCTGAGTGCAGTACAGTCTGCTGTTCTGTAAGGACCGCTATCGGTCCACAATACATAGGGTTGACGTGCACTACTGCTGACCGCTGCCCTATACTGCAGCAGTCCTTCATTGGTATAGGGACTGACGTACAGTCTGCTAATCACTAACACACAACCTGCTTGGTCCACAAAAGTTCTTATAAGGACTGGTAACTTGGTATAGGGTGCTACGGTACATAGGCCTGAGTGCAGTACAGTCTGCTGTTCTGTAAGGACCGCTATCGGTCCACAATACATAGGGTTGACGTGCACTACTGCTGACCGCTGCCCTATACTGCAGCAGTCCTTCAGCGGTATAGGGACTAAGAGTTTTGTCACAGGGTGATTTAAAAAATGACAGGCAGAGGAAGAGGCAGGCCCTTCCGCAGGGGTGGTAGGGGTAGGGCAGGAGCAACAGCCTTGAGCCAAAGTGGGAAGTTGCAGAAGGTGCGTTCAATTACTTTAAAGGACGCACCAGACTTGGTTGAGTGGCTCACTCAGCCTTATTCTTCTGCACCCTCCTCATCCTCTCGATCTGCACCCTCTTCTTCACTCTCTGCTATGTGCACCCCCAAAGACACTACCACCAACAACACCACCACCACCACATACCTTCCGCTTGAGTGCAAATGGGGGCCTTCATGCTCCAGTGTTTTAATAGGGACCCCCGTATAAAAAGCATGAGGGTCAAGGACCAGTACTGGGTGGCAACGTACTTAGATCCCCGGTACAAACACAAAATGGCGGAAATGTTACCGCCGTCGCAGAGGGCTGTCAGAATGCAGCACTTCCAGGCCTTGCTTCGAGAAATGCTGCATTCTGCTTTTGC
This sequence comes from Lithobates pipiens, assembly GCF_037356315.1. Classification (NCBI taxonomy): domain Eukaryota; kingdom Metazoa; phylum Chordata; class Amphibia; order Anura; family Ranidae; genus Lithobates; species Lithobates pipiens. The sequence goes on from NW_027507748.1 coordinate 573,805,212, forward strand.
GTGCGCTGGCAGAGGAGCAATTCCCACTCCCAGAGAAGGATTTGCGGGTACCAATCCAACAGCGCCTGCAAGAAGAGGCCGGTTTGAAGATGTGTTGGTGACTTCGGATATGAGGTCATTCTTTCAGCCGACCCATCGACAGGTGTCATCCGGATCCAGCATCAGGGAACGCCTAGACCGTCAGGTGTCCGACTACATTGGGTTAACGGCCGATGTGGACGCTCTGAGGAGTGATGAACCCCTAGACTACTGGGTGGGCAGGCTTGACCTCTGGCCAGAGCTTGCCCAATTTGCAATCGAACTGTTGGCTTGCCCCTCATCCAGTGTCCTGTCCGAAAGGACGTTCAGCGCAGCAGGGGGGATTGTGACCGATAAGCGTACTCGCCTAGCTCACGACAGTGTTAACTACCTCACATTTCTAAAAATGAATGAGGCATGGATCTCGGAGGAATTCAACACATGTGATCAGTAGACCATGTATATGTCTATAAACAATTTTTGGAATCAAGCACACAGACCTTCTTAATTCATTTGGCTCACTTCCCTGACCCAAAAAAGCACACCGTACTATATGCCCCTACCCTCCTCTTTGAAGAGGTTGAGCGGTGTCATATTTCTACTGGGGCTGCTTATTATGAGGGGTTCCCACCATCCCTGTGCTGTGCTGACTTCCTCCTGGGTGTTCTTATTATGAGGGGCTCCCACCATCCCTGTGCTGTGCTGACTTCCTCCTGGGGGTTCTTATTATGAGGGGCTCCCACCATCCCTGTGCTGTGCTGACTTCCTCCTGGGGGTTCTTATTATGAGGGGATCACACCATCCCTGTGCTGTGCTGACTTCCTCCTGGGGCTGCTTACGGTGCTGCTGTCAGCGCTGTATGTCACGGAGCTGCTGTCAGCGCTGTATGTCACGGAGCTGCTGTCAGCGCTGTATGTCACGGAGCTGCTGTCAGCGCTGTATGTCACGGAGCTGCTGTCAGCGCTGTATGTCACGGAGCTGCTGTCAGCGCTGTATGTCACGGAGCTGCTGTCAGCGCTGTATGTCACGGAGCTGCTGTCAGCGCTGTATGTCACGGAGCTGCTGTCAGCGCTGTATGTCACGGTGCTGCTGTCAGCGCTGTATGTCACGGAGCTGCTGTCAGCGCTGTATGTCACGGAGCTGCTGTCAGTGCTGTATGTCACGGAGCTGCTGTCAGCGCTGTATGTCACGGAGCTGCTGTCAGCGCTGTATGTCACGGAGCTGCTGTCAGCGCTGTATGTCACGGTGCTGCTGTCAGCGCTGTATGTCACGGAGCTGCTGTCAGCGCTGTATGTCACGGAGCTGCTGTCAGCGCTGTATGTCACGGAGCTGCTGTCAGCGCTGTATGTCACGGAGCTGCTGTCAGCGCTGTATGTCACGGAGCTGCTGTCAGCGCTGTATGTCACGGAGCTGCTGTCAGCGCTGTATGTCACGGAGCTGCTGTCAGCGCTGTATGTCACGGTGCTGCTGTCAGCGCTGTATGTCACGGAGCTGCTGTCAGCGCTGTATGTCACGGAGCTGCTGTCAGTGCTGTATGTCACGGAGCTGCTGTCAGCGCTGTATGTCACGGAGCTGCTGTCAGCGCTGTATGTCACGGAGCTGCTGTCAGCGCTGTATGTCACGGTGCTGCTGTCAGCGCTGTATGTCACGGAGCTGCTGTCAGCGCTGTATGTCACGGAGCTGCTGTCAGTGCTGTATGTCACGGAGCTGCTGTCAGCGCTGTATGTCACGGAGCTGCTGTCAGCGCTGTATGTCACGGAGCTGCTGTCAGCGCTGTATGTCACGGTGCTGCTGTCAGCGCTGTATGTCACGGAGCTGCTGTCAGCGCTGTATGTCACGGAGCTGCTGTCAGCGCTGTATGTCACGGAGCTGCTGTCAGCGCTGTATGTCACGGAGCTGCTGTCAGCGCTGTATGTCACGGAGCTGCTGTCAGCGCTGTATGTCACGGTGCTGATGTCAGTGCTCTGTATTACGGTGCTGCTGTCAGTGCTCTGTATCTCCTGCACCCTCTTGTTTGCCTACCCTGGTCCCTGACCTTCCCTCTCCTCCATTGCCTTCATTAGCTCCATAGTCCTGAATTGTCAGAACAATTTCCCAAATAAAAAAAAAATGCTTGTAGTTATCGATCCCAAATTCACCTCATACATGTATTATGCTATTGTCCAGGTGGTGGGACTACGTGCTACCCCCTAATAATTACCCCGTGGCCGCAAATTCGACCTAAAGGTTTGCGAAATTCGCCTCCCATTGAAGTCAATGGAGCCCGCGGCGAACGGTCGTTTTCGCGAACGTTTGTGCCCGTTCGCGTTTCGCGTTCGCGAAACGTCCCGTCGGAAGTTCGTCCATCACTACTGGTGGGCATTGATAGGTGGCACTTGTGGGCATTGATAGGTAGCACACATGAGCATTGATAGGCAGCACTGGTGGGCACTGTGGGCACTGGCAGGTGACAATGACAGGTGGCACTGGCAGGGGGTACTGAATGGCACAGAGGAGGCATCCTTGCCTCCTTCCTCTTCGGGGCCGATGTCCCTTTAACATAAGCTGGGGTTTGGCTTTTTGCTTCCGACAGCGTGAGGAGAAAAAAAAACAATCACCGAGCTTTTGTTTACATCATGTGATCAGCTGTCATTGGCTGACAGCTGGCTGACAGCTGATCACATGGTATGGGGCCGGGATCATCCCCTTACTAGGATCAGGATCAGTGATCAGCCGAGTCTCTGTGACTAGATGATCACAGTGGAGCGCGTGCACAGGCGAGGACGTCCTATGACGGCCTCCCGGAAATTGAGGTCCATGCTGTAGCCGTCATTCGGCTATGGGCCGGACTTCAACTGGTTAAATTTGCTTAATCCTAATCCTAAAGCAAGGTCTGCTTGCAGGAAGTCAAGGAGTTGGGAGGAAGAGGGGACATCAGGATTGAAGTTTTGCCATTAGTGAAAGACTTATTCTAAGCCATGTCACACGTATTGCTCATTGAAGGCTCCTGTGCTTGGAGTAGAGTTGAAACAACTCTGGAGGAACATCCTAATGATTAAAGCCTCTGTTTAAACAATCTAATGTGAACGTTCAATCTGTGAGGATTCTGATGGGTGTGATGCCTTGAGCCAGAAGAAAGGGTATCAGAGGAATATTTACTGGAGGCTGGACACTAAGAAATATTGCCCTAGGGAATCATGGGTCTCCCTGCAAAAATGGCAGGACTATTATCACCGTTTATTGTTGATATTGCAAGTCTTGAGAGATGTTTTTGAGGTAGGAGGTCAGAGGAGGCCTAAATTAGATTGCATGCCCAAGGACTTGACAGGTAGATGTGAAATAAACCTATGTAGCTTGATATTGCTTGCTGTAGCAAAAGGATGCAGTTCAGGAAAGGTGCACTGGCCCACAATCCAACTGAATAACTTTGGCTGTAGGAACCATTTGTTGGGATCCAGGAATCCTTGGGATAGATGATCGGCATCTGTGTTTAAGTGGGCTGGAAGATAGACTACCCTTAGGTCCTTCAGATTCCCCGCTGCCCAAATGAAGATGGGTTCCACTTTCCTTAGAAAGGAACTGTTGTTGGTTCCGCCTTGGTGATATATGCATGATATTGCAGCTCTATTGTCTATCCGAATCAGAACTGATTTGTCCTTGATCTGAGAGAGCAAATGCTGTTTATGCGAGATAAGCCGCCTGGATTTCTAGGATATTTTCAATGATGTCTGCCACATTGAATGCCCATCTCTCTTGAACCAACATCTGGTTACATTGTGCCTCCTAGCCTATTGCATTGGTGTCTGTGGTAACTGTGGTCCAGAAGACATGCCTTAATGGATGTGGCTTTACAGGCATCTCCCTCTTTGTCCACTATTGCAGGGATATAGAAGGAATTTGCTCCATTGCTTCAGGAATTCTAGCTAAAAGGTGCCTGGGGTAACCATGTGTCCATGGGACCATCTGGATACAAAAAGATAAAAATCCCTATTAAGTTGAGTGAGCTTTAGGCTGCTATGTAGGACCATGTCCTCACTCTCCTTACTTTCTGAATGATTGCCCACACTTTCTGGCATTTGCGGTGTTGAATAAGTCACCTAAACTGAAGAAAAGGGGGGCAATGGCCGAGTGCATGGAGCGGTAAGACGTGCCTCTGTGGAGCTCCCGCACACGCCGGACGGACACCAGCTCACACACTCGCTCAGACGCCATAAGAAGGTTGGTAATGGGGAGGAGAGGTGGAGGAGAAGGTCGCCGTTCCCCGATCTACAAGCTGAGGGGGAAACAGACAGTTTCTTCACCCGTTTAGGGCAAAATCAGCACGGCCCCGCCGTCCAAGATGGCGCCGGCCAGGACCTCAGGCACAGACTCAGCCTCACAGGAAGCTGCGTCCCAGCGCTCCACACCCCACATGAGAACCAGGCAACGTGCCAGGTCCCCTGCAGACTCAGAAATCGGCTCAGCCCCCTCTGCCTGCTATTCTCCTGACTCTCACAGATCCTATGGTGGATGGGACATGGAAGCCTATATCAAAGCCCTCCCTACCAAACATGATTTTGAGGCCTGTGTACAGAGACTTGAGCGCTCTTACAAACAAGAAATCACAGAGCTGCGCAGGGATGTTACAAACAGGTTAGAAGTGGAGCACAATGCAGAGGAAACTGCGTCCACACTGCAAGCTCATGAGGCTGCTTTATATGAGCACACTTTTCAAATCTAACAACTGATGTACCATCAGGATGACCAGGAAAATAGGGCCAGACGTAATAATACACGCATACGCGGTCTACCTGAATCTGTAGAAACCAAAGATCTGGCCCCTGCAGTCATCGCCATGTTTAATGACCTGCTGCACAAAGAGAAGGATGCCCCTTTAGAACTTGACCGCGTCCACCGAGCCCTTGGGCCCAGGAACCCTAACCTGGAACACCCTAGGGACATTATCTGCAGAGTGCATTTTTATGCGATTAAGGATGCCATTATGCAAGCCGCACGTACTCAAGACGCCATATATTTCAACGGCTCTCCAGTGACTTTACTCCCTGACATTTCCAAGCTGACTCTGGACATGCGGCGAGCCCTGAAACCTCTTACAGGGGCCCTCCAAGCAAAGCAAATTAAATATCGGTGGGGATTTCCATTTATCCTCTCTGCATCCCATGAAGGGAAGACTGCCACATTCCACACTCTGGGGAACCTCCCAAGGTTTCTAGGAACTTTTGAACTGCCACAGATTCCCATTCCAGACTGGCCACTCCATGCGGCCACCCCAGGATTCCAGGTCACCACAGGATGGCAAAAGCAATCCAAAAAGAAGACCAAACGTTCCAGACCGGAAGCCTCCAAAGCGTCCGATGGATGACCCCCTGATGCAGCTACCGTGACTAACTTTTCTTTTCTTCACAGGCTTTTAACCAGTGAAGACGCACCTGCCTACACTGTTGTTGGGACAATTTGTCAACCTGCCTAACCCTTTATTTTTTTTCCTCATTGTATATGAAGGTATTATCACTTTGCCTCAGGGTACATGCCCCCCCCCCCCCGATAGGAGGGCCGTTTATGTTACTGCCTGATGTCCCCTGCCCACCTTAGGCTTGTCCAACTGATGGCAGCACAAGCCTCATTGAAAATCTCCTCTCTTAACTGCAGAGGCCTCAACACCCCAGAGAAAAGGAGGCAAATTCTATATCATTTCCACAAATTGGGTACTCAAGTCTTGCTCTTACAGGAGACCCATTTTAGATCAGATGCTATCCCACAAATGCTGCATAAATACTACCCTACCTGGTACCACAGCACCAATCCCTCAGCAAAATCCAAGGGCGTCTCTATCGCATTTCATGCCTCTTTCTCCCAAGATGTCCTTGATACCTACATTGATCCTCTGGGCGGATATGTCTTTATCAAACTGTCACATTTGAACAGGATTTATACTGTGGTTAACATATACTCTCCCAACCGGGAGCAGCAGCATTTCCTCACCAAAGTGATCTCATGCCTTAAACGGTTTGGCACGACCAACGTGATTCTAGGAGGGGACCTCAACGCCACCTTGATACCACGCCTTGATGCCTCCACTGGTCATCGCTCTCCCCAGCCTCTCTGACCAAAATGCGCACACTCTTATCTGACATATCCCTAGTAGACGTTTGGAGACTGCTACACCCTACCATTAAAGATTACACCTATTTCTCCCTGGTCCACTCTTCTTACAGCCGACTTGATTACTTTTTCGTCTCTCAATCCCTACTAGATTATTCTCCCTCCGCTTCTATAGGCCTTACCCTATGGTCTGATCATGCCCCTATTCATATGTGCCTGGGAAGAATACCCCCCAACATAAAAGATCTTCCTGGAGGCTTAAGGACAACTTGTTATCCGACCTAGTTTGCACACAGGATATCATACAAACTATTAAACACTTTGCATCAGACCACGCCCATGATACCACCAACCCACTTACGAAGTGGGAAGCGCTTAAATGCGTAGTTCGGGGTAAACTTATCCAACATGGTTCCTGTCTCAAGCGTGCACGTACTGAAGATATCACACGTCTCCTCACTACTATAGCCACTTTAGAGGACTCACATAAGAAATCTCCGGCCACCAAAAAGCTGCTAGAGCTTACTAATGCCAGAAGAGACCTGCTGCAAATCTTTTCCCAACGCGCGGCAGTGGCAAGGGATAAGGGGCGCTTTGCCCATTATTCGCATGCCAACAAATGCGGTAGCCACCTAGCGCATACATTGCAGCCCTGACAGGCCAGAAAGCCCATCCCATTTATTAACTCCCCGACAAAAGGTAAAGTGCTAAATAGCACGGCCATAACGGAGGAATTCCGCCAATACTACTTCAACCTGCATAACCTTACCCCGTCTTCATCTTCCCTATCTCACCTACAAGACCTATCCACATATGTCCAGGACACTGCACTCCCCTCTATTCCAGCCTCTGATATAGAGGATTTAGAATCTGCTTTCACTGATGCTGACTTTCAGGTGGCCATAAAGCACCTTAAAAATGGCAAGAGCCCTGGCCCGGATGGGTTTTCCTCACGATTCTATAAGACCTTTGCACCCCAACTCATCCCCTTTTTAGTTAAAGCTTTCAATGCCATTGACGGAAATCTTATCCCCTCTCCTGCCCTCCTTCAAGCTCAAATAGTGGTCATTCCAAAACCGGGCAAAGACCCATCTCTATGCCCCAACTACAGACCTATTTCTCTCTTAAATATTGACTTGAAACTGTATGCAAAATTCTTGCTAGCCGCATATCCCCTTTACTCCCTGAAACAATCCATACAGACCAGGTTGGCTTTGTCCCTGGCCGCGAAGCCAGGGACAATACCACCAAAACTGTTCCCCTAATACATTATGCACAACGCCACCAATTACCGACCTGCCTTCTCTCCTGTGACGCAGAGAAGGCCTTCGATAGGGTTAGTTGGCCCTTTCTTCATGCCACCCTATCCCAACTAGGCCTAGGCCCTATTATGATCTCCAGCATCATGTTCCTATACTCCAAACCCACAGCCACGATCCTGGTAAACGGCTCCCACTCACACACATTCACAATTGCAAAAGGCACCAGGCAGGGTTGCCCCCTTCCCCCACTTTTATTTGCAATAGTGATTGAACATTTGGCCCAGGCGATTAGAGCTAACACTAACATACATGGCATCCAGACCCCCTCTGCCCACTATAAACTCTCCTTATACGTGGATGATCTCCTCCTCTATGTAACTCAACCTCACATCAGCATACCCTCCATACTGGCGGAGATAGACCGATTTAGACGTCACAGTAATTATAAACTGAACATCTCTAAAACGGAGGCACTAAACGTAACATTGACACATAACGCCCTCACTTCCCTCAAGACTAATTTTTCTTTTCAGTGGCAAGCACACTCTATCTCCTATCTAGGAACAGCCATCCCAAGACATATCCCAGACATATATTCCCTGAACTTCAGCCCTCGCTAACGAAACTTAGACGCCTTAATGAAAGCTGTATGGACTTTCCACTGTCCTGGTTTGGCCGCATGCATGCCCTAAAGATGGACATATTCCCCAAACTTCTATATTTCTATCAAGCTCTCCCCATTGCCCTCCCTACAGCGTTCTTCCGCACCCTCCGTTCGATGGCTATTCGATTTGTTTGGCAGGGGAACCACCCTAGATTGAAACACAAACTCCTATGTTCCCCCATTGCTAAAGGGGGAACCGGCTTACCGGACTTTGAGCTCTATCACATCTCAACTGTGCTTTCCCACATCCTGGAGTGGTTCCTCCGCCCCCTGGTTAAAGCCTCCACCTTTGTGGAACAAGACCTATCCTCTACCGATCTTTGCGCGCTCCTATAGGAAAACGACCGAATACATAATTCCCTCACGGGCCTACCCCCCCCCCCCCCCTTACTAAAGACGCACTGATGATTTGGTACCGCAGACGAGAGACCTACTCATTATCTTCCGAACCGAGCCCTCTTACCCCCCTGTTTGACAACCCGGCCTTCCCAGAAGGCATCTCCACCCAGACCTTAGATGACTATGATAGGTCCTCCTGGCCCACGGCACAACAATTTGTTAACGACTCGCTAGGCACCTTTGTAACTAATCAAATCGACGCTCCCTCCAAGATTACCTGGCTAATGCAACTACATCTGACGTCCTTTTGCAAAACACTCCATGACTCTAACCAAGATCATAGACCCCTGTTGGGATATGAACAATTATGCACGCTCCCAGAGACACCTCGTCATACCCTTTCTCTTCTTTACAAAATGATCCTGACCCACTCACATGGGTCACTACCTAAGTACGCTAAAGCCTGGTCAGAGGAACTTGGGAGAGACATAACCGATGCTGAGTGGAGTAAGGCCTTTCTCTTTACCCACAAGTCAACGATCTCGAGCTATGCACAAGAGAAAAACTACAAACTGTTATCGAGGTGGTATCGGGTCCCAACCAGTCTCAAAAGTATGTTCCCCTCTAGTTCTGACATCTGTTGGAGATGCAACTCCGCAAAGGGTACGTACATTCACGTTTGGTGGGAGTGTGCTGTGCTTCTCCCATTCTGGACACAAATCTTCCAGATCTACACAGAAATCTATGAGAAACCGCTTACGCCCTCCCCCTCCATCGCCCTTCTGTCTCTTCTACCGGGCTCTATCAAATCACAGAAAAATAACTTACTAAAATTTTTCCTCTGTGCAGGGCGACAACTCATCCCTAGACATTGGAAAATTACTACCCCCCCCATCCTTATTGGAATGGGTGGATGAAATTAATAACCTAATGCTGATGGAGGAAATGCAAGCCAAGGAACTGGATAAGCAGGCAAACTTCTCCTTCATCTGGAGTATATGGAGGCATTACTCTACTTCAGACAAATTAAAACATAGAATCTCAGCACTTAAAACAACCTGAGAAAATGAAAAAATCTCACTTGAAGACCCTGGGTCTTGGATAATGAAACTCTCAGTTCGTATGAGGCTCACTGTCTCTTTGCCCTGCCCCTCTCCCCCTCCCATCCTTTCTCTTCCCCCCCTTCTATTTTTCTCCCCTCTCCTTTCCCCCACCTCCTCTTCTCTATCCTATCCTATCAGGCCTCTCTTGGCCTCCCTACATACTTACAGCTATCCTGTTTTACCAATTTTACAACCCCTGAATATTAAAGGTTCCGGATGGACCTTGACTTATTGGTCAGGTTCGCCGTCACAGATTTAGCTCTAACGTCTGTTCTCCCCTGGTACTGGACGCAGCAGGTTCCCACAGGGGCGCCCAGTCCGGGGAGAAGGTTACCCGTAATGTATTTACTACATGCTCTATACTGTGAATATAGATGGGACCTCCAGTGTGTTACATGACCAAAACAGAATGCTTTATTCTTACTTGTAAAATGTATAATGTGTTTAACATTGTTGGACCAGCTAGCCCATGGTTGGACTCTTGGCCCTGTTCCTTTTTTGAATTTACAGTCTATAATTGCTTATACTTTGATAAAAAAAATGATTAATAAAGATTTATTGAACCTAAACTGAAGAAAAGGTGACTCGATTGATGATGTACCATCCAAAAATATCTTGATAGTGTAAGCTACAGCATCCACCTGTATTCCACTAGCTGGACTGTATCTTTTGATAAAAGGAGGATATCATCTGGTTAGTTATAAGAGCTGAGACCCAGTTCTCATAAAGAAGCTTGGATAGCGAGCGTGAGGGCTCTGAGGGGAAGTGCAGGGTCCGAAGGGGAGACTCTGGAATTGTAGATGGGCCTGGTCGAAAATCTCAGATACTTCTGTAACAGTTGTAATATGGGTGTGTGCAAGTAAGCATCCCTGAATCCCCAGGTACATTTAATTTTGCAGTTCTGGGGAATCAAGTCTGACTTTCCTCCTGTGACATGGAAAATGGCTTTCTGTAACCCTCTGCAAAGAGTGATTTACTATCAAAAAAAGTGTATTTATACTTATTTTGTTTTCACACAGTAGTGTCAGCTACCTGTAGTTCTGACCACAATACCCATATGGCTGTTTATTACAAGTAGTGACATTGATCTTGCGAAGTAATGCATTGTATCCATCGCCATCTCCGGTGAAGTCTGCTGAGAGCCATAATTCGTCCAAAGCCTTGACTATATTTTCCCTAGGAATATTTTGATGAATCACTGTTTCCATGGTTTTGGTCCATGCCCACAGGGCTTTAGATACAGATAAGGCAATTGCTGACTTCCAGGCATTTACCTGCCATTTGGTAAGCTCCTTTAAGTTGTAGTCTATTCATCTATCTAAAAGATCCTAAATTGAGGCTGAATTATTGAATGATGAGATGAAATTCTTTGGTATACGAACCACTGCCACGTCTACCTCCAGTGGACCTTCTGGCATTGCAGAATCTTGTTACGATTGGATAAAGTTTTCCTAGGCAATTGAGAGGAAAAAACATTTTTTTTTCCTTTCCTATTCAACAATGTCTCTGATACCATCCATCAGAGTAACCCTATGTTTCCACTATTGCGACCTGAAAGTCACACGGTTTTGCCACAGTTTTGATGCAACTTGAAACAATGCCTGTGTATTCTTGAGGTCTATGGACCTCAAGTCGCATCAAAGTGGGGCCAATGTAGTGCAGGGAGTACTCATTGGAAATCATGGGGTACGACTTGCCATGCGACTTTGCAGTCCCAAGTCACATGACAAGTCGCACTAGTGGAAACCGAGCCAAAAGAAGTAAACCTGCTTCTTTAGAAGTGGGAAGTACATCTTTTGACTACTCAGATGTAGTGCCAGCTTTCTCCCAGCCAATATCTGGCTTTACAGCCTGGACATAGGGCTGAAGTAGGAAAAAGTTGAAGCCCGAGGGCCGAGCTCTTCTGAGGTATCCTCAGATGGCCCACCATCATCCAGATGTCTAGGAGGGATACTTGCTGTGTGGTGAGAGGATTCTCTCGAGGATGGGCAAGGAAGAGTTAACTCCTCTGGAGGTGATTAAGCTAATTGCTGCAATTGAACAGCTATTGCTCATTCCGCTGTGTATCCCCTGCCCATCTTTGAGTAGGACAGCTTACCTGTTAACCTTCTGACTCTTTGCTCTCTTTCCCCTTTACCGATCGATCTGTTCAGGTCCGCCTGTCAGTTTTTTAGGTGGACCTGAACGGATGCTCCATAGAGGTCTATGGAGCATAGGATGTCCGCGGTGACATGTGCGCTGACATCCGACCCGCTCCGATCCGAAAAAGTGTGACGGAGGAAAAACCTACTTTTTCATCCGTCTGCAGATCGGGTGACGGTGGACTCTGCAGGCCGTCATCATCCGATCTCCCATAGGGGAGAGCAGCGCTCTGACAGGTCCGTCCCTGCACAGTGTGCAGAGGCGGACCTGTCATCTTCCTGCTCAGTGGGGATCGCTCCGCAAGGGGATGTCCAGGGGACGGATCATCATGGATCTGTCCCATGTGAAAGAGCCCTGAAAGTCTGCTGCATAGACTCTAAAACAGCTTTTTCAGACCAATTGGCTGGTAATGGGATGACCCCGCATGCTTTGCATTTAGGGATTTGAGAGTTGGTGAATGTGAAGAACTATCTCTTTTCACAGATGAACCCTTGCCACTTGCCTGGTATCCTCATCTGGTTGGGGCCATCATAGGTTTGTTTATGTCCCCTTGATGTCCGCTTGGACTTCTTTTGGCATACAAGGCATACATAAATGTACCAGCATAAGTGCTCCCTTTTTTTTTTTTTTTTTTTTTTATTCACCAGGACGACGTTCCCTACCTTCAATGATGGAGAGGGTCTTCTTCGGCTGGCGTACTGCTTATTTTAAGCAACAGACAGAAAAAGCAGCTAGAGAAAGATAAAGGAGTTAGCGACTAGTATTTCAGCTGGAGCAAGGAAACAGTATTTCTGAGTAAAGAAAAAAAAAGGAATAAAAATTTACCGTTGGCAAAAACCTGGGTCCCCTCCAGGAGCTCCCTGCATAGGCAACCTCCTCAGAAGACAACAGGCTCCCATGCTGAAAGCCCCCAGTAATAAACAATAGAGAGGGGAGGGACATTTGTGGAAGATATAACCCTCTAAAAAAAATGATTTTAACAAACAAGGGCAAAAAATTTAAAATGTGCCCCTATTCAAGATGGCCACCACGACCTCAGGCCAGACCGATCATGGTGGCACTAGGACCTATGTGGCCCGTCCGACTCAGAGTGGCCTACCGAGCTGGCTCCTGACGTCCGTACCTGCGCAGAGCTGGCAGGAAAAAACTGAGGTGCTCGCCACCCAGTATAGTAACCAGGAATGAAGGGACAATATCACAAGAAGGGGAAGGTGGTGGGGTTGGAAGAAAGCAAAAAAGAGACAGAGGAATGCAAGAAAAGGAAAGCGAGAGAGAATGGATGACAGAAGGGAGAAATGGAAAGCTAAGGCTGAGTGAAAAAATAGATATAGCTGCTTTCTCTGCTGCAGGCTTGAGTAAATGCCAGTATATAAATGCAGATAGGAGTTCTTAATTAAAGCGGTTGTATACTCAAATATTCAAGTTTTCAATTAAAATATGTCTCCTAACACCCCCACTCTATTGCCATTCATTATTTTTTTCCTACCTGCTTCCTTCTGGTATTATCGCTATATTTCCAACTAGTGACGTGATACACGAATACGCCGTATCATCGCTAAAATCCGGCCACCCGAGACCCTGCCGGGAAACATTCTTGTGTATGTCGGGGCTGCGTAATTTCCTGTTGTAGACGTCAACCCCAACATCCCGTGATGGTTCCTCAGCTTTTTTGTCCCCAAGAGGATCATGGTTACCTTGTGACTCTTACTTCACAGGGTGAACAGAGAGCAGCCTGCCAAACGAGAGATACATCATAGCTGCATACAGATTGAAAAGTAATTCATAGCATGTTAATTTATGTAAAATGTAAATGCTTCTTTTTTTTTTTTTACCATGTAATTTTTTAAATTTTGTATTCCTTGTATCTTGTGTCAATTATTTAAATATAATAAAGTTGATATATATATATATATATATATATATATATATATATAGATATAGATATAGATATATAGAGATATATATATATATATATATATATATAGAAATAGATAGTGATATAGATATATATTTCATAATTAAATTATTCTAGATTTTTTATATTTTTAATTATTTATTACAATTTTTTATTAAAGGTGGATGCTGCAGAAACCTTTGGAGATTGAAATTATTTTCAAGTAATATTAATATAAATTGTATTATTATTATTTTATTAATAAGTAACATATATTTTTTATTACTAAGAAACACACATATATAATATTAAATGTGTATTTATATAGATATTTAATATATATATATATATATATATATATATATATATATATATATATATATATATATATATATAAAAATAATAATTATATATATATTTTAATTATAGGAGACTTCTGCAGAAGGGCAAATAGACCTGGTAATGCATTTATATCCATAATAGAAATTATATTATTAAAGATTTAAAATGATATTATTCTAAGGCCGCGTACACACGTGGCGGACTGTCTGGCCAACTTAGTCCGTCAGACAATCCGACGGACAGTCCGTCATACTTTCGAATGAATGGACTTGCCCACACACGGCACTTTTTGAGCGGACTAATACGGCAGACTAAGTCCGTCATACTATCCGCCCTACTTTTGAAATGAACGGACTCGCCCACACACGCGGAGGAAAGTCCGCTCATTTCGAGCGCGTCTCCAGGTAGGCGGGGCCCGCGACGGAGACGTCGCTGGCCCCGCCGCCTGGTATGGACTTAAAGGGGAACCCCAACGCCGAAAAAAATCGACGTGGGGGTCCCCCCCAAGTCCACAACAGACCCTTGTCCGAGCATGCTACCCGGCCGGCCAGGAAAGGGGGGCGAGCGAGCGCCCCCCCTCCTGAGCCGTACCAGGCCGCGTGCCCTCAACATGGGGGGGTGCCTTGGGGAAGGGGGGGCCGCACGGCCCCCCCACCCCAAAGCACCTTGTCCCCATGTTGATGAGGACAAGGGCCTCTTCCCGACAACCCTGGCCGTTGGTTGTCGGGGTCTGCGGGCGGGGGGCTTATCGGAATCCGGGAGCCCCCTTTAATAAGGGGGCCCCTGGATGCCGGCCCCCCACCCTATGTGAATGAGTATGGGGTACAATGTACCCCTACCCATTCACCTGTAAAATAAAAGTACCAAAAAAAAACACAACCCACGAGATAAAATATTTTATTGCACAGCTCCGGGGGTCTTCCGTCTTCGGGGGTCTTCTCGCCGGACTCCTCCGCTATCTTCTTGTAGCTCTTTTGCTAGCGGAGGTGTCCGGCTTTCTTCCCCGCCGCCGGCCTCTTCTCCCGACTTCGGGGGTCTTGTCCCCCTCTTCGGTTCTTCTGCCGGGCCACCGCGCCTTCTTATAGCTCTTTTACAGGCGGTGGCCCAGTCTTCTGTCGCCGCCATCGCTCCCAAGTTCCCAAGGCACCCCCCATGTTGAGGGCACATGGCCTGGTACGGCTCAGGAGGGGGGGGCGCTCGTCCCCCCCTTTCCTGGCCGGCTGGGTAGCGTGCTCAGACAAGGGTCTGATGTGGACCTGGGGGGAACCCCCACGCTGATTTGTTCGGTTTTGGGGTTCCCCTTTAAGTCCATACCAGGTGGCGGGGCCAGCGATGTCTCCTTCGTGGGCCCCCGCTACCTGGAGACCCGCTCGAAATGAGCGGACTTTTCTCCGGGCAGGAAAAGTCCGTTCATTTCAAAAGTACGGCAGACTGGCATACCCACGGCCGGATTGTCCATCGAAATGCGAGTCCGGCGGGAAGATTGGAGTGCAAAACTACTTTCTAAGTCCGCCGTACTTTTGGGTAAAAAAAGTATGCCGGAGGCTACACACGGGGGGATTGTCCGGCGGACTTGAGTTTGCCGGACTTTTTTTTGGAAATAGCTCTCCAATAGACATTTGGATATAGAAAGAAAGGATAAAAAAGAGAAAGAGAAAGAAAAATGGGACATGAGAACATATATAGCCTCCTTACCCACCAGGGCAGATATGGATCATTATGTCCAAAGGTTAGAAAAAACATACAAAACAGAAATTCAAGAAATAAAAGAAATCACTTTAGAGACACAGGAAAATATGGAAAACATGGATATAAGAATGAAAAATTTGGAAAAGGAAAAGAAAAAATGCAAGAGCAAGATAATAAGTTAAAGCAAGCAGTAAACATCATGGATGAGCAGGAAAATAGGAGCAGAAGGAATAATATAAGAATAAGAGGATTAAAGGAAAGTGTGACCACAGAAAAATTACCAGAAGTAATACAGAAGATAATAAAATATATAATACAGGATCCATCTACACCAGAAATAGTTTGATAGAGTGCACAGAGTTATGGGGCCAAGAAAAGCAGATCTAAGTAAACCTAGAGATGTAATTTGTAAATGATACTACGCTCAAACCAAGGAAAAAATTATGTCTGCAATCCAGAAAAGTAATCATATAGAGTATGAAGGATCAAGATTATTATTTTTTCAGATCTAAACTCACATTGGACAGAAGAAGAGCACTAAAGCCCCTAGTGGAACAATTAATAAAGAAGAATATACAATATAGATGGAAATTTCCTTTTCAATTACAGGTTCAGAATGAAGGTCATACTGTAATTCTTAGGGATCTGGACGATCTAGCGGACTTTCAGAAAACCCTGCAGCTCTCAGAAGTAAATATACCAGAATGGCCTAAAGAATTTAAAAGAAGTTATAAAAAATCTTAAAGAAGGGAAGAAAATGGATTGGGGTGTGGGGGATGGGGGGGTGGTGGGGAGGAGTAAGAGGTGGTAATGTGGGGTGGGGGATGATGTGGGAAGGGGGGAGGGGGAAGGGGATGGTACAGAAGAAGGGGTAAAAGAGGAGGTAAAATATTTACACACATCACAAGATGACTTATGGAATAAAAAAATCTGTAGTTAATTTTCACGGAATGTAATAAGGAATGGTATTATTAATAACTTAACACATAAAGGGATAACATTATTTTATGATATTGATTGTATATAGCACAGGATATGTTATAAATTATGAGAGAAGAGGACACTATAAAAGATTAATATGGGGAGATTCACCTTTATTATTATTGGATAAATAAAATTATTAACTTTTCAATCTTAATAGATCACTAATCATAGGAATGTATATAATGTAGATAGATATATGTGCACTCTTCTCTCCCCCTCTTCCCCCCCCCCCCCCGCCCCCCACTCCCCTTCCTCCCTTCTTTTTTTTTTTTATTTAATTAATTTAATTTTTAATTTAATTTTTAATTAATTAATTTTCTCCCTCCTCTCCCCATACCCAAAACCTTCCCTCTCCCTCTCTCCCTTTCTTTATTTATCTTGGGTGAAAGATTAGTTGGATTTAATTAAATACTGAAAATAAATTTAAATGGTAAAAGCAAATAGATGGCTGGGGGGGATGTGGAGAGAGGGAGAAAGGGGAGAATGAAGAAGAATTAGAAAAAGAGGAAAAACAGCATGAGAAAGCTGAGTAGTAGGGGATTTGTATTGGTAGCTCCGGTTCCCCCCTCAATAGGGATCTTACTTTTAGTAAGTTTGACTATTGTAGTCAATACTAGGGTATAAGAGGTGTGAAAAGGGTAGGGTATAAATAGTGTGGAAGAGATAGAGAGAGTGGTGTGGGTGGGGGGGGGGGGGGGGGGGGGGGAGTAGATTGGTAAGGGTTTTTTTTCTTCTTCTTATTCTATGGGAATTGTAAAATTTTGTTCCTTTAATGTAAGAGCTCCCCATCTACAAGAAATCAAATACTACATTTTCTTCATAAGCAAAAAGTAGGTATTGCTTTATTTCAAGAAATTCACTTTCGCTCAGATCACATACCCAAAATAAATATTAGAAACTATAGTACATGGATACATGACACATTCTTATATTCTAAATCAAAAGGAGTATCGATTGCGTTCCATAGGGATCTACCAGGCCAAATAATACAAGAATACAAGGGTAAGGATGGAAGATCTTTAATAAAAAAGTGATGCTCTATGGTAAAAAATGTACAATAATTAACCTTTACCTACCTAACTATGGGCAAAGAGAGGCTGGAATGAAAGCACTATTTGACGCAATGGAGAAAGCGGAGGGAACAGTAGTTGTGGGTGGAGATCTAAACTTTTTAATGGATATAAAAAAAAGATACAACTAACACTCAAACTCAAAGGAAAAATAATTTTAAAATAAAGGAATTTAAAAATGTATTGAAAAAATGTAAATTAATTTATATATGGAGGGAACAGCATCAAACGGAAAAAAATGATACATATTATTCAAATATTCATAAATCTTATCACAGATTGGATTATTTATTTGTGAATCAGCATGGTCTGATGATACAAGAGAGATTGGGGGGGGTTTATGGTCGGACCATGCGCCAATATTTGTAGAACTTAAAATAAATGAAATAAAGAAAAGGAATGGAGTATGGAGGTTAAATGATAATCTAATTAAAGAAAAAAAAACGTGAAATGGAGATTCAACAAAATATAAAGGAGTTCTTAACAATCCATGAAGGAGATGAAACCTCACCCCCAATTCAATGGGAAGCATTAAAATGTGTTCTGGGAGGAATATTCGTCAAGCACGGATCAAGAATAAAGAAATAAAAGGCACAAAGAAAACTTCAGCTAGAATTAGAGATTGAAAAACTAATAAAGATACATAAACAAAGCATGATTTCAGCTGATAGAATAAAATTAAAGGAAAAACAACTGGAGATGCAATCAGTGCTTGACGAAGAATCCATTCAGATAAGAGATAAAAATAGAGCACAATGGTATAAATTTGGAAATAAATCTGGAAAAATCTTAGCTAGAACATTAAAAAAACAGCTGCCTCTGAGTCATATAGAAAAAATATTAAAATCAAATGGGGAAATGACATATGACCCAGTAGAGATATCTGAAACTTTTCATGCTTATTATTCCAAATTATACAATATAAAAGAGCAGCAGGAATATAAGGAAAAAGGGGATAAGGGAGAAGAAATATGAAAATATGTAAAGGAAACAGCCATACCTAAATTATCAAAAGAAAGTATAGAAGATCTGGAGGAGGAAATCTCAACGGAAGAGATACAAAAAGCAATTACAGAGTTAGCTCTAAGGAAAAGCCCAGGCCCAGACGGGTATACCGCTAGATTTTATAAATCATTTAAGAACTTAATTATACCTATACTTAAAAAAACTTCGGAAATGCAGCCATTTGCGGTACAAAGTCTGGAAGCCCACATTGTATTAATACCAAAACCTGAAAAAGACAACTCATTATGTTATGACGACACCTAGATCTCTCTCTCCCCTCCTCAACTCACCCCCTCAATCTCCTCACAGATCTCCAACTTACTGAATGACATATCAGTATGGATGTCACACCACTTCCTTAAACTCAATCTTTCTAAAACTGAGTTTGTTATATTTCCTCCTTCACGATCCCCCCCTGTGACTTCACCATTAATATCAACAACACAACCATTGGTCCCTCCACTCATGCCAGAGTCCTGGGTGTAATCCTTGACTCTGACCTCTCCTTCAGCCCCCATATCCAATCACTGGCTAAATCCTGCCGCCTTCACCTCCGCAACATCTCCAGAATTCGACCCTTCCTGACTAATGACACCACAAAGCAACTCGTTCACTCCTTGATTATTTCCCCCCTTGACTACTGCACTTCTCTCCTTAATGGCCTACCCTTAAGCAGGCTATCCCCCCTTCAGTCTATTATGAATGGTGCTGCGAGACTAATACACCTCACTAATCGTTCCGTGACTGCTGCCCCTCTCTGCCATTCCCTTCACTGGCTTCCCCTATCCCACTGTGTAAAATTCAAAATGCTAACCATAACATACAAAGCAATCCACAACCTCGCCCCCACCTACATCACCAACCTCATCTGCAGATATCGCCCAAATCGTCCCCTCCGCTCCTCCGACGACCTCCTGCTTTCTAGCTCCCTTGTTACCTCCTCTCATGCTCGTCTTCAAGACTTCTCCAGAGCCTCTCCCATCCTCTGGAACTCCCTGCCCCAGTCTGTCCGCTCAGCCCCTACCCTGTCCACCTTTAAGAGTTCCCTGAAAACTCATTTATTCAGGGTAGCCTATCCCACACCCACCTAACTGTCCCTGAGCCGCCCCCATCAAATCATTCTCTGCAGCTATTACCTTTTGTATCACCACCCCCTCCCTTTAGAATGTAAGCTCTATGAGCAGGGCCCTCCTGTACCTTTTGTATTGTACTGTAATTGTGTTGTCTCCCCTATACATTGTAAAGCGCTGCGTAAACTGTTGGCGCTATATAAATCGATAATGATAATAATAATTATGTAAGAACTATAGACCTATATCTCTGACAAATATAGATATGAGAATATCCTCAAAATTTTTATCTAAACGAATAACAGCGATCATATCAGAGCATATAAACCTGGAACAGACAGGATTTATGAAAGGGAGAGAAACAAGGGATAATATCATTAAAACATGCATGCTGATGGAATACGCTCAGAGAACTGCCGTCCCAGCATGCCTTTTGGCTATAGATGCTGAGAAGGCATTTGATAGGGTGGGATGGCAGTTCTTAGAGGAAGTATCAAAGCAAACAGGAATGGGGCCAAAAATGTTAGGAAGGATTGTAGCATTATATAAAAACTCAAGAGCTAAAGTGAGAACAAACGGAATACTATCGGAGTATATAAAAATCTCAAATGGGACCCGACAAGGCTGCACCCTATCCCCCCTACTGTATGTATTAATAATGCAGCATCTTATGGAAGCTATAAGAAAAAATAAGGATATTAAAGGGATAAAGGTTAAGGGTAAGGAATATAAAATGTCTGCATATGCAGACGATCTTCTATTATATGTAACTAACCCTATAATAACTATACCAAATTTAATAAAAGAACTGGATAGATTTGGGAAATTTAGCAACTTTAAAGTAAATTATGATAAATCTGAATTGATGAGTATTACATTAGAAAGAAAAAATACAAAAAACTTTACAAAAGGATTTCCCATTTAAATGGAAACAAGATGCAATTAAATATTTGGGAATTTATATTCCAAACGATTTAAAGCATCTACAGGATTTGAATCACAATGTGGCAGTACAAAAAAATCTTAGAAAAATATGATAAAATAACATATTCATGGTTAGGGAAAAGAATTATTGTAAAGATGGAGATATTGCCAATTATGTTGTATATTTTTCAAACAGTACCTAGTATACCATCAAATAAGCTAATGAGGGAATTGAGAAGAATAGTGGAAAGTTTTATATGGGCCTATAAGGTTCCTAGAGTAAGTAGAGAAATATTAATTAGAACAAAAAAAAGGAGGATTAGCATTACCTGATTTCTTTAAATACCTACAAGCAGCCTCATTAAGGAGAATAATTGACTGGCAGCTTAAAGTGAAAAATAAAAAATGGGTTAAGTTGGAGGAGGATATGATAGGGGTGAAACTAAAATATCTACCATGAATAAAACCCAGCTTAAGACCAGAAGAGAAGGAGTTACCTATCTTTTTAAAAAATACATTAAAAATCTGTGATGGTTTAATAAAAAAAGGAAACCTATCTTCTATGATAGGTCCTATGACTCCACTATTTGCTAACCCCCGATTTTGAGCCAGCTCTGAAAGTTACAAATTATTTAAAATGGAATAGGAATGAGCATGAACGGATAATACAAATTTTAGTAGATGGGAAAATACCAATGTTCCAGGAATTGGGACATGAGTATAAAAAGAAATGGCTACAATATTGTCAGTTGAGAACATTTATCGATCCAATTGTAATGATAATTAATAGGCAAATAACCGAATTTGAACAAATAGTAATATGCAAGGATAAAGCGAATAAAAAAATATCAAAGATCTATAAATTATTACTCCCTTCTGGAAATATTAAGGAAATAATAGTAGTAAAAAAATGTGAGCAAGAAACCGGGAAAAAACTCCTGGAGAAAGAATGGGAAGAAATATTCGGAAGAATACATAAATTGTCGATAGCAACCAAACATCAAGAAAAGAATTATAAGATTGCAATAAGGTGGTATAAGAGCCCAGTGGTAATGAATATAATAAATAAAGGGAACTCTGAAAACTGCTGGACATGTAAGGTAGAAAGGGGAACATTAGAACATATATGGTATGGCTGTAGTAAGATAAGAGGATTCTGGGATAAGATAATGGAAATCTACCAGAAGATGACAAGATTAGAGTTAAAACCAGATACAAATATGGTGTTGTTCTCCCTGTTGTTCGCTCCAAAAACATTAAAACAGAAGGAGATAGAATTTTTACATGAGATGACCACAGCAGCAAAGGTAGTAATAGCACGTAAATGGAAAAAAATAAATGGTCCAACAGTAATGGAATGGGTATGGGAGATGAGCGAAATATACTATATGGAGAAAAAAATAAGAGAAGAGAAAATCAGATTTCAAAATTTTGGAAAAGATGGGAGGAGTTATGTACCTCAGGGAATTTGAATGAATATATGTAAGAGGCAGGGGGAGGAAGGGGAACAATTATAAATCCCTTTTTTTTGTGTGAGATATATGTTGGTATGTTGTGTGATTTATTAGTGGATAAATGTTAATGTATGTTTTTTTAAAAAATATAAATAAAAAGACATTTGAAACAAAAAATCTACTCCTTCAAAAATCCATACTAAAAATGGAATTTCAGAATTAGAAATCACCCCAGTTAAGTCTGCTGTTACACAGTCAGATGGTGATTTTACAGAATCTGCGACTAGTGCTACACAAATATTTTTATCCATTGAACAAAGTGTTGTTCGACTGACAATTTCTAATGTCACTGAAACACTTAGTTCAGAATCAGCAGCTAACACTATTATTTCTGGAATTGATGTTCCAAATTTGGAAGAAGAAGATCCCATTGAGAGTATGGATACAAATGATCCAATGAATACCTCATTAGATCAAAATACTACACTCAATGAAAATTATGCCCCCGAGTTTTCTGAACTTTCTCAAACCGATATTTCAAGAGATGAAAGTAGCTTTAACACGGATACTATCACTGTTACACTTCCCAATGAATGTTTATGGGTCGAAGAAAGAAAATTCACTGTTTTTGAATCTAGTCTGGATAAATTATTTGAGCATATACATTGCCCCAATGAGCAATGTTTTCAAAAAAATTATTAATTTAGATAAAGTAATGGTTGGCAGCTTACTCAAAGTTTATGGAACATGCAATGAAAAGCACCAAATTCTGCTTTGGGAATGTCAACCAAAAATTGCTAATTTTGCGGCTGGCAATGTAATCCTTGCATCGCCCATTACTTGCAGTGGATCTTCATTTAAAATGGTCAAGGAAATGATGGATATATAAAATACCTATTTTTTCTAAGGCAACATATCACAAATATTTGACAAGATTCATCTATGATGGAATTGATCATACTTGGGTTGAAGAAAAAAAAAAAAAAAAAAAAGTTGCAAAGAGATTCAGTTTTTTTAGTCGGCGACAGACAATGTGATAGCCCAGGGTTTTCTGCCAAATACTGCACATATACAATGATGGAACTGGAGTCTGAAATTATAATTGATTTTGAAACACTGCAGGTGACTCAAACCACCTCGTCTGTTGCCATGGAAAAAATGGCATTTCAAAATTGCCTGGACCGCATTATAGAAGAAAACTATGATGTTCAAGTTCTTCGAACTGATAGACATGTGGGCATAAAAAAAAAAAAATGCGAGAAGAATATTGCCAGATTTCACATCAATATGACCTGTGGAACTAAGTCAAATCTTTAAAAAATAATAATTAATAGAGGCCAACAAGAAAGCTAGTTGTAAAGAGTTGCAATTTTGGCTAGCTGCAGTTATAAACCATTTTTACTGGTGCAGTAGGCACTGTAAAGGAGATACTGAATTACTGGGACTGAGATACTGGACATCCCTACTGTACCATGTACGCAACAAACATGAGTGGGAGGAGGCTGGTGAAAAAATGTACTGTCAGCATACTCCAATATGTGACTCTGATGTCCATGTAGAATGGTTGATAACACCCAGTGCAGCATTCAAGGCACTTGAGGATTTAGTACTGTCAACACAGTTGAAAAATGATGTCCCTCATTTGGTGCTGTACTGTCGCACTGGTGCTATCGAAACATTCCATTCCAGTGTTCTTAAATATCTTAGCAAACGGTTACATTATAGGATGAACTCCATGAAGGCACGAACAAAGCTGGCCGTTCTATCACACAACAATAATGTTGGCCGTTCACAAGCCATAGTTCGTAGACCGATAAAGAAAAGTGAAGAGCTGGTCACAAAAAGAACGTCTTTAGAGCATCCACGCTCTAGGAAGAAATGGATAGTGCATAAAATCTATGATCCTATAAGCCATGATCATTTAAAAAAAATAATGAAGACAATTGTCAGTGTTGCTGCCAGAAAAATAACACCGACGTGGAAATCTAAAGAGGATCTTATGCCTGTAAATATAGCATCTTCAGAAAGACCAGAAACAAAAATATGCTGTGTCCATGCATAAGTCACAATTTCCCTTGCATACCGAGGAAGATTCGATGGCATGAACGTATCTGTTAAAAACTAAAAGTCATTTTTTTTCTTATATACTTTATCTAAAATATTTAATATAAATATTTATGTTGATTATTTTTTTTCTAGATATTCATACATTATTACGGTATCTTATTTGTTTCAGGTTAATATTACATTACATTCCCCTTCCCCTCAACTTAGTAAAAAACTAGTGATTGTCAAGGTTTGGCCACGATATTTCCTCATCTTCCCTACCGAGGAATGGCAACTCTTAAGATGGTACGGCCCAGGGTTCCCCCTATTGGCGAGGGGGTGCAGCGCCGCGGGGGACCTCTCCGGGATGGCCGGACGGGGTCCTGTCTCGGAGCGGGACTCAGACGTCAATATACCGCTGGGCAGCCAGCTGGATGGGAAAGCCAGTGTCGTAGCTGTAGGTTACTCACAGTGATAATGCTATCACATACTATTTTACTAATTGATCTGTTTACTGTAATATGTGTATTAATCGGTACCAAGGAAAGAGGAGTAACATGTTTTGATCAGTATGTTTCTGTATTACCTGCAATCCGTAAATAAAGAATTAAAAAAATATATATATATTACATTACATAAAATGTATATTTTATTTAATGAAAGTTATAATCTATATAACATATCCAAATAATCTCTTTATCATTTTAGGTTGGAATTTTGAAAAATATTTTCTTCAAGTAATGGTTTAATATGTAAATTAAAAAATGTTTGGACAACAGAAATGACTTTCAATAACTTTATTTTAATGCTCTAAATAATAAAAAAAGGTGAGTTAATCCAAGAAAATGTGTTTTCTTTTTTTAACTTAAATATATTGCTGTAAAAATAACAATCTACAACAGTTTTTCTTCAAAGACTCATTTACATTGTTATCCAATAAATTATTTTCATATAACAAATTATTGATTATTATTCATATACCATTTAATTATATTATATATATATATACAACAATTCATGTTAATTAATAACTAGAAAAAATACAATAAAGAATATAAAAAAAACACATAAATTCAGATTTAAACTTTTTATTCAAGCACATGTCGAGTAACATTGCACAGATAAATTTTTAAATATAATAATGTAGGATTTTTTTACAATTTAGTTTAAGTATTTTTTTAAAGCTAAAATTCCAATGCCATGCCTCCAGCGTCATAATCATTCGAATATTTAAATCCAACGTATTGACCATCTGGGTCTGGAAAAGCTGATCTAACTGCATGAACTGCACATGAAGGTATGGGCCTTCGATTCCCTTTGCCCAGATATCCATGTATCCATGCTGTAAAAGACTTGTATGCAGTTTTACGTAAGTTTCTGTAAAATATAATATAAGTCATGTGCAACATTAATTATAAAAAAATTTAATATTTTTATATATTTTGTAGTGATAAAAAACATTTCATTAAAATGAAAAATCAAAAAATTACTTAGAGTGGAGTTCCCATTAGGAAAAAAAAATGAAAACTCAGCAGCTACAAATACTGCAGCTGCTGACCTTTAATAAACTTACCTGTCCAGGGTCCAGCAATGTGGGGGATTGAAGCCACGCTCGTCTCCCCCTACGCTCGGCGGCGCCACCATTTTAACTGTGGGCGCTCGGCAGTGGCTTCCCAGCCGGGCACCCACTGCGCATGCGTGAGTCGCGCCGCGCAACATTACTGCCCGCACAATCATCTGGGACCTGTCACGTGTCCCAGATGATTGACTAGAGGGAGGGAAGGTGGTGATCTCCCTTTCTGAGCCTAGGGAATGTGACGTCAGGAGCTCAGGCGCTGAAGGAGGCAGACTATGAGGGGCCCCCTAGCAACAGGCATTTAGAGGTGAGTAAAATTTTTTTTTTATCAAAATGTTTTTTTTTAAGCACATGAATATAAAAAAAATTTTCGGGGGGGTGGGGTGGGGGGTGGAACACCACTTTAAAAACAAAATCTTCAAGTTCTTAAATCTTAATATGTATGTATATAAAAATAATCTATGAAATTGTAAATAAAATTCTATACCTATTATCATCTGCATTTGGTGCATGTGAAGTTCCTTGGTGTATAATAGTCAAGATAATTGTAGTATTGAGCCTGTCAACAACCATATTTTTAAAAATGGTTGAATCCGTTATACACAATGAACCTTGATCAATATTTTCCTTAACATTTGATATGTCATGACAGCAAACTGACTCTCTGGCCGTAGGCATTGCAAGACAATTTCCGCATTCACACCAATAATTTTTTCTGATTTTTGTTTGCAGTCTGTGTTCTTCAGCTGTTTCTGAGTTTGAATGCAATGGTTGCAAAGGTTGAGGTGAATTGAACGGAAAACTTGGGTCCTCATCAGCTGTTGAAAACTTAGACCACATTTTAGCTAAAAGATTTTTTCTCTACTTACAGTGAAAATTGAATAATAAATTAGTAGTCTAATGTTGAAGTTTATAGTTATATCCTGTTTTGGATTAAAATGTACCCTTTCCTCTGCAGATCTCATGCTTGGTGCCTGATTATCTTCAATTGTCCCCATACTTTCTTGTGATTCTTCTGTTGTCTTCAATATCAATAAAAATATTTAAAACATTTTTTTGGAGTAGAGTTTTTTTCAGGTGGTTGGTTATTGTTAAATAATTAAAAACTAAATGCATTTATTGTAATTTTCAAGTTTTTCTTTTCTTTTTTTTTTTACATAAGAAAAATGTAAATAATAATAAACAAAAAAATGAATTGTATTTATATATTTATAAAGTAAAATAATTTCTAAAGATTTGTAATTGTAAAATTGTTATTTAATTTAATAAAGTATACAGTTCAATAATTATATTTTTTGGACAATGACTTTTTTTTATAAATAGTTTAATATAAAAAAAAATAGAGATCTATATTTCTGTATGGAGATATAAACAAAGTTTGAGAGCAGGATATAAAATTTTCGGACAACATGATCTGATCGGACTTTGTCCGATCGTTTGTAGAGAATTCCGATCGGACAAAGTGCCACGTATGCTCAGATCAAATTACGAGACCAAAGCTATTGGCTACTAGCCTGAACGTAGTCCCGTCGTAAAGAAAGAGCGTCATCACGTTCCGAACGATCTGATTTTCCGACAACTTTGTCCGACCGTGTGTATGCAACACCAGTTTCAGACAAAATCCGTCAGAAAAAATCCGTCGGATTTTGTGGTCGGAATTTCCGACTGTGTGTACAAGGGCTAAGACTTGAAAGATGCTTATTTACATGTCCCAGTATATCAGCAGTGTCACAAATATTTATGCTTTGCGATAATGGAATACCATTTTTAATGTGTCTGCTTGCCATTCGGCCTGTTAACATCCCCAAGGACATTCTCCAAAGTCCTACTCCCAGTCATAGCCATGCTGCGCAAGCAGGGCCTGCAAGTGTTCCACTACGTGGACGATGTCCTCCTAGTAGCCTCAAATTCTAACGGAACACTGGGAGCTGCCTCCAGAGAAAGCAACAACTGTGGCCTCTCAGGTGGAAAAAAAATCAACACTTTCATATCTCGCAGCCTCTCAATGCCTCAAGCTGTGGTCACTAGTAGCAACAAGACCTATGGTGAAGTGGGTTCATTGGCGGATGAGGACTTTTCAAGTGGAATTCCTGAAAGAATGAAAGAGCCGCTCCCCGCGGCAACAGATCAGACTATCACCAACAATGCAACGTTCTCTCAATTGGTGTCAGAAACCAGCCAATTTGTTGAATTCTCACCAACTCAATCCACTGATTCCAATGGTGGTTACTTTGGATGCATCAGCAGTAGGCTGGGGAGCACACTGCAATGGATTTCTAGCCAAGGGCCGAGGGGAGAACAGACGAAAAGAGGTCTTCAATATAATAGAGCTGAACGCAGCCTTCCAGGCTCTAAAGACGTTCCAGAACTAAATAATAGGGGCCAGTGTAATGCTTCAGATGGGCAACAAGGCGGCAGTCGCTTATGCACGAGCCAAGGAGAAACGTGGAGTCGAGCACTCCTGGCCGAGGTCTCGCCAATTATGGACTGGGCCCAATGGAATTTGGCGAGTCTATCAGCTGCGTACATTTCAGCCCCACAGAATTACTTGCACTGAAGCGCAAAACATTAGACAACAACAAATGGGCCCTGAACCACTCAGTTTTACAGTGGATTTGCAATCAGTGGGGTCACCCGGACCTCGACTTAATGGCATCCCCAGCCAACAACATCCTTGAGGCATTCATATAGACGACGGCCTCTTTCAGAAGGGCAGAAAACTTGTTCATCCTTCCAGGCAAAATAGGAAAAAGGCCGGCAGCAGCCACAAGGACATTGGCATTGTGGATGATTAGGACCATTAGGAGAGCTTATAAAGCAAGAAACCTGGAACCTCCATCAAACGTGAGCGGTCACTCAACAAGGAGCCTGGCGGCATCATGGGCAGAGTTCAGGGGTGTATCCCCAGAAATAATATGCAGAGCCACAACCAGTGGTGTAACTAGTGTTGGTGTCACGCCCCTCCAGTCTATCCTGCCCAGCATCCTGCAGGTAGAGCATGGTCATGGGGCGCACTCCTAAACGGCCCCTGTAAATAAGAATATAGGGTGGTATAGTGCAGTCTGGGGTGGTATAGGGCAGGTTGGGGTGACATAGGTCAGTTTGGGGTGGTAAAGGGTATAGGGCATGTTGGGGTGGTATAGTGCCAGGTGGGGGTGGTATAGGGCATGTTGGAGTGGCATAGGACAGGTTGGGGTGGTATAGGACAGGTTGTGGTGGTATAGTGCCAGGTTGGGGTGGCATATGGCAGGTTAGGACTGTGCAGAGATAGTTTGCACTGTACAGTAACTTACAGCATCATGCCTGGAGATGAAGACCTGGGCAGAGCTGCTGAGTCCTCGCCTCTATCTCCTTCAGCTGCGGGATCAGCCATAGTGAAGGAGTATGTGGGAGGAGTGGAGGAGGCAGTCACACCCCCCAGCTCTGCCCAACAACTCCGGCCTCAGGAGATATTGGAGATCACTGAGGGACCGAGTGACAGCGTAACCTGACGGGGGAGTGTTCTAGGCAGCCCCTCTCCCCCACACAGCGTGTGTAGCAGCGGACGGCGGCCCCGATGTCAACCCTCTGGTGGGTGTCACCCTGGGTGTCCCGCACCCCCATAGCAATGCCATTAGCTACAACTTGGTCTAAGTACAGCACATTTCTGATGATGAAATAGATCCAGCAGCCTTAACTACTATAGAGTTTGTTCATTCTGTACTGGCCGGAGTTGATCATTAATAAAATACAGCATGCCCTCCCTTGTGGTTTTGTGGGCGTGCTGCATCCCATACATATATGCTGTCATGCTTGTGTCAGGAAAACTGAAAATGTTATACTTACCTGATGGTAGTTTTCATTTTCTGATGCATAAGCATGACAGCATACAGGTTCCTCCCTTTTGGGCTTTGCATTTGAGTATAATTACGAGAATGCCACCTGGGAGGAGGCGACTCATTTATATATAGTATAACTAGGGATGAGCTTCGTGTTCCAGTCGAACATACGTTAGACTCGAACATTGGCTGTTCGTCCGTTCGGCGAAGTCCGAACATTTTGGTCCGTTCGCGCCAAATTCGTGTGGCGCTCACGGCCCACAATGCACTGCGATGGCGCAGTGCATTGCTGGCTCATGATTGGCCAAGCATGCACTGTGACCCCGCATGCTTGGCCAAACGCAGCGCCAGCAGCGAGGAGAGCCATGATTGGCCACAGGCAGGATGCCTGTGGCCAATCATAGCTCAGGCTGTGTAGTGCACGCCCCACACTATATAAGGCCGCCAGAGCGGCGGCCTTGTGTAGTGTGTTGGTGTCTGAAGCAGTGGGTGTTCTGTGTACCTTCAACACAGTACACACCGATCGTTTTCGGCCGATTTTCGATCTTGCTGTTGTGTAGTGGTTATTGTCTGCGTGCCCTGACCGCAGTATACACCGCTATATTCACCTCACCTATATAGCTAGTGATCTATCTTTTATAATAGAGCTTGCAGTCAGTAGTGTTAGGAGATAGTGCGTGCTGTCTGCGTGCTCTGTACCCAGTACATACCGCTATATCCACCTACATAGCTGTTCTCTATTTGAGCCCACTTGCCATCTGCAACAGTTATTGGAAGTTGTGTGTGCCTCCAGCACAGCACAGTATACATCTGTATATACCCCTTTATCTCTGGTGTTCTATAATAAAGGCATCTGCAGGAGTTAGTGGGTGTTCTGTGTACCTTCAACACAGTACACACCGATCGTTTTCGGACGATTTTCGATCTTGCTGTTGTGTAGTGGTTGTTGTCTGCGTGCCCTGACCGCAGTATACACCGCTATATTCACCTCACCTATATAGCTAGTGATCTATCTTTTATAATAGAGCTTGCAGTCAGTAGTGTTAGGAGATAGTGCGTGCTGTCTGCGTGCTCTGTACCCAGTACATACCGCTATATCCACCTACATAGCTCTTCTCTATTTGAGACCACTTGCCATCTGCAGGAGTTATTGGAAGTTGTGTGTGCCTCCAGCACAGCACAGCATACATCTGTATATAGCCCTTTATCTCTGGTGTTCTATAATAAAGGCATCTGCAGGAGTTAGTGGGTGTTGTGTGCCTCTAGCACAATATACACTACCCAACTGCTTTTTTACCCAACTCCCTTCAGGCCATTACCATGTCTGGAAGGCCAGCAAGGAGAGGCAGACAGGCGCGAGCCGATAAAAGAGGGCAAGCAGGCTCTGTGTCTAGAGACAACAGTGCTGGTCGTGGACGCGGTGCATTGTCATCAGCACGTGGCCATGGGACACGCTTGTCTTTCTTTTCGGCAGCTGGACATGTTGAACCGCAACATGCCAACGACTTGGTAGAGTGGATGACCAAGCCCTCTTCATCCTCCTCATCCTCTCTCACCCAGTCTCAGGGTACTAGCAAAGCAGCTGCCAACGCATCGTCTTCCCTCCTCTCAATGTCATCATCAGTGACTCCTTCCCTAGACCCACCACGTCCTCCTGAGGAGTCTCCTGAACTCTTTGAGCACAGTGTTGGGTACATGCTCCAGGAGGATGCCCAGTGTTTTGTGGGCTCTGATGATGACACTCAGCTAGAGGAAGGCAGTAGCGTGAGCGCAGAGAGAGGGGATGCTCAAGAAGGACAGCAATCTGGCAGTAATGTTCCACAAGCTGCAGCATACTGCCAGGTTTGCTACAGCGATGAAGAGGGAGGGGATGATGAGGGCACTGACTCCACGTGGGTGCCTGGAAGGAGAGAGGAGGAGGAGGAGGAGGCACATGTCCAACGAGGCAGGATGCCCTCCGGGGGCCAGCTTAGGGGCAGCACACCCACTGAATCACACCGCAGAGCTCCGCCTGTGCAGAGCGCTGCCTCTGCGCGTTATTCTAAAAGTTCTTTGGTGTGGGCCTTTTTTGAGACGAGTGCATCAGATCGCACCGCTGCTATTTGCAACATGTGTCTCAAGCGTATCTCACGTGGCCAAAACATCAGCCGCTTGGGCACCACATGCTTGACCAGACATATGTTGACCTGCCATGCAGCTCGTTGGCAAGCGTACCTCAAAGACCCACACCAAAGAACAAAGCGGACCTCTCCTTGCTCCTCATCAGCTGGCATCTCCAACCCCACTAGACCTTCAGTCCTCTCTGAAACCTGCTCTGAGAGGAATGAAGGTGTAGAATTAGGTGTGTCACAGCCAAGTGCTTCCGGGAACTCTGCTAGCGGTACACCCACGTCTGATTATAGCAGGCAAATGTCCCTGCCCCAGCTGCTGGACCGGCGAAAGAAGTTCACTCCCAGCCATCCACATGCCCAGCGGTTTAATGCTAGCTTGGCTAAATTGCTAGCACTTCAACTGCTGCCTTTTCAGTTGGTAGACTCGGCCCCCTTCCGTGAGTTTGTACAATGTGCGGTTCCTCAGTGGCAGGTCCCCAAACGCCACTTTTTCTCACGGAAGGCGATTCCGGCTCTCTACCGGCATGTGGAAGGCAATGTCCTTGCCTCGCTGGACAGGGCGGTCAGCAGTAAGGTGCATATTACCGCTGACTCATGGTCCAGCAGGCATGGACAGGGACGTTACCTGTCTTTCACGGCCCATTGGGTCACTCTTCTGGCAGCTGGGAAGGATGCAGGACAAGGTGCAGTAGTGTTGGAGGTTGTTCCGCCACCACGCCTCCAAAATGCTACTATTGGTTGTGACACACCTCTCTCCTCCACCCCTCCTCTTCTTCTTCCTCCATGGCCTCTTCCAGTGCTCTGTCCTCAGAACCAGCGGTGCTCCGTAGGCGTTCCAGGGGCTACGCAAGTACGCAGGCAAAACGATGCCATGCCGTGCTTGCGCTGGTTTGTTTGGGGGACAGGAGCCACACTGGGGCGGATGTTTTGTCAGCTCTGCAGGGGCAGGCCGAGAGGTGGTTGACGCCACGCCAGCTTAAGCCAGGAATGGTGGTTTGCGACAATGGCACCAACCTCCTCTCCGCCCTCCGACAGGGACAACTGACCCATGTGCCCTGTGTAGCTCACGTTCTTAACCTGGTGGTGCAGCGGTTCTTGGGCAGGTACCCCGGCTTACAGGATGTCCTGAAGCAGGCCAGGAAAGTCTGTGTGCATTTCCGCCGATCATTTAATGCCTGTGCTCGGCTGGCTGAGCTCCAAAAGGAGTTGAACCTGCCCAAGAACCGCCTTATATGTGACATGCCCACCAGATGGAACTCAACATTGGCCATGCTGCAGCGGCTGCACACGCAGCAGAGGGCCATCAATGAGTACCTGTGCGACTAGGACAGGGTCAGGGGAGCTCGGTTTTTTCTCACCACGCCAGTGGGGCATGATCAGGGATGCATGCTCTGTCCTGTCACCGTTTGAGGAGGCCACAAGGATGGTGAGCAGTGACAGTGCATGCATCAGTGACACTGTACCTCTTGTCCACCTCTTGGAGCATACGCTGCGTGGAATAATGGACAGGGCACTTGAGGCAGAACAGAGGCAGGAAGAGGAGGACTTCCTTGCCTCTCAAGGCCCCCTTTATCCAGACAGTGTTCCTGCTGTGCCACCCATCACACAGGAAGAGGAGGAGGAAGAGGAGGAGGAGGATGATTGTGTCAGCATGGAGGTGGAGGCTGGCACTCAGCATCAGCATCAGCAGCAGCAGTCTTGTAGGGATGATTTACAGTCCCAAGAAACACGTGGACTTGTACGTGGCTGGGAGGAGGTAGCTGCGGATCATGTTGTCCTTAGTGACCCAGAGGACTCCGGACCGAATGCCTCAGCTAACCTACGCTGCATGGCCTCCCTGATCCTGCAAAGCCTGCGGAAGGATCCTCGTATTCTTCGGATCAAGGAGAGGGACGATTACTGGCTGGCCACTCTCCTTGATCCACGGTACAAGGGTAAGGTTGCCGACCTTATCTTGCCATCGCAGAGGGAGCAGAGGATGAGACATCTCCGGGAGGCCTTGCAGAAAGGTCTGTGCAACGCGTTCCCAGAGACTGGGAGGTTACAAACTCCTGGTCCTGGACAACGTGTTGCTGAGGCATCGGTCAGAAGGAGCGGTGGAGAAGGTGGCCGTCTGACTGATGCTTTCAGACAATTTTTTAGTCCGCAGCCCCAAAGTATGATCGGTTCCAGCACCCATCGCCAGCGTCTGATTTACATGGTGCAGGAATACCTAGGGGCAAGGTCAGACTTGGACACCTTTCCCACCGAAAATCCTCTGGCTTACTGGGTCTTGAGGATGGATCACTGGCCAGAGCTTGCACAGTATGCAATTGAGCTACTGGCCTGTCCTGCATCCAGCGTTCTTACGGAACGCACCTTCAGTGCTGCTGGTGGCTTTGTTACCGATCACAGGGTGCGCCTGTCCACCGAATCAGTTGATCGACTGACCTTCATCAAGATGAATCAGTCTTGGATCACCCACAGCTACCAAGTACCTGAAGCTGATGTAACAGAATAATTTTTAGAGGCGCATGCGCGGGATCTCGGACGCAGACGTGCTCTGAGAGAGCTCCGCACGATCCGGCCCAAATTCAGCTATTTTCAGCGCAGCCAGCTGGACAGCAGGAACGATAACGGCAGAGGGAAGCTCCGGAGAGGGTGATGAACAGACAGGCTCGGGGCCAGCCGAAAAAAGGACAGCGTAAAGCCCTACTATTCACCGGGGGGTCCGGGTCCTCTCCTGAGCGCAGGCCGCAATCCAAGATGGCGCCGGGACGCCGAGACACACGAGGCCCGGCCGGAGCTGCAGCCTTCCTGCGGGATGGAGCCAGCAGAACTCCCCTGAAACTCCCCAGGGATCCGTTTTCCTCACAATCTTCCGGGGACATGGAGGAAGAGCAGCAGGGTGAGTCCCGTTCGCATCCCCCTTCCCCGGCCATAGATGAAGACGCACAGGAACTGGTGGGCTCCCCTGGATCCTCTATGGATAAAAATATGGCTGAACTGGCAGAGGCCATGTCTAGTCAACTTAGTTCTGCTTCCATAGCACCCCAGCCAGCTTATTACTCCGGGGACACAGTGTTACTAGCTCGGTTCTCCACGATGCTACAACAGGAGCTTTCTAAGGCCTGCACTCTGATTACCACTGATCTAAAGAGGGACATTCACAGTATTGGTGAGAGATTTGACATTGTTGAAGCTAAAGTTGAAGGAACTGTTAAAAGGGTTAACCAGAATACTCATATGCTCACAGACCTCCAGGACAGGCTGGAGGATGCCCTTACAAAAATTGAGGACTTGGAAAATCGCTCTCGTAGATACAATGTGCGTATTCGCGGCCTGCCCGAAACGCATACCGATTTGGAAGGGGCAATGCAGGAGTTAATGAAGGACTTGGTCCCAGACATAGCACTGCATCACATGGAAATTGACCGCATCCATAGGGCCCTTACTGCCCCTAGATCTGATGGCCTGCCTCGTGATGTTATTGTTAAACCACATTACTACCAGATCAAGGAGAAGTTGATGTTTGCTGCCCGCAGTCGACAGGACTTGACTCTCTGTGGGTCGTCTATTCAGTTGTTTACTGACCTTGCTCCTTCTACGGTACAAAAGCGTAGAAATTTGAAACCCCTGCTACAACATCTTATCAACCAACAGATCAGATATCGGTGGGCCTTCCCCTTTAGATTATCTTTCACCTATAATGGGAAATCCTACTCATTTTCCACGTTGCCGGAGGGAGAAGAATTGCTACTTAGTTTGGGCATCATCTCGAGAGACTCATCAGCCTCCTCTCCTCCGATTCCAGCACGCCGCTCACTCTCCCCACTTTGGACGGAGCGTAAACGGAACCCACCTAGAGGAGCCCCCCGGAAGACCAGGAATCCCGAGAATACACTTTTATGCCCTCCTTGAAATCCTGGACTTGCCACTTGCAGCTGAAGGGATAATACTATTTTTTGCCTGAGGGATACACCTGAGTCCGTCTGTGCCTGCGCGACTGCGTAGTCACCCTGTTAGCACAACCATAGTGCAGTTTCCTATTTTTTGGATTTATTCCACCCGAAACGGTTCTTCCAAGACTGACTTAAAGTTGATGTGCTTTTTTCTTTATGGTTTTTATTTTTATTATTATTCACTCTTTTTGGACATGTTTTACAGCGTCCTCATGGTTTGATGTTTGAACTCTGTTTCTGTATAGCATGGGGGCATGGGGTCTGTCCTAAGGTGGGGCCCGTGGGGCCTCCCCCGGGGGGGGTGCTGGGGCGGGGGGGGGCATTAGGTGCCTGCTTGCCCTGGGGCCGTTACTCTCGGGGTGGGACGACTCACGAAGCTAGTGCAACTTATTGTCCGACAGTATGCGAGACCTGAATCCGCACTGCTGGCATGCTATGGAGCAAGGGCCCTTTGGGCCGGATCGGGAATCCATGCTGCTCCTTTGCAAGATTACCTTCTCTCTTTGGAGAGGAGGTACCCTTGCCACTACCGGAAAGGCACTCTATCCGGCAGGGATTATTTCCCACATTGTTCTACGGTTTACACAAGTCTACTGGTATAAGTTTCTGGGCCTACGGCCCTTGTCTTTTATGTTAAATAATTCTCTGTTTTTTCTCTTTTTTCTCTTTTTCCTCTCTCTTTCTACCTCCTATCTTCCCCGAGCTGTAGTCCTGACTCTAACCTACGTACGCTGGTACTGGAGGCCTGCGGAATGTGAATCCCATGTATTGAAGGCTATGCCCGACCTTCTGGTGCTACAAGGTAAGAGTGCTCTGCTCTACCACGATGGCTAAGTCGTATTCGTCCGCCTTTTCGGTGATCACACATAATGTCCATGGCTTTAATTCCCCAATTAAAAGGACTAAAGCCTTTCAATTTTATAACAAACAGAAAGTAGATATTTTACTACTACAAGAAACGCATTTTTCTAAGACGTCAGCTCCACGTTACCTTAATGTTAAGTACCCGCAGTTTTACCTGGCTAATGGACCAGATAAAAAGGAGGGGGTAGCTATAGCTTTTTCTAGACGTACCCCTTTTACGCCCATAACCATAATTAAGGATAAGGGTGGCAGATACATCATGGCCGTGGGACGTATACATGACCAACTTGTATCCTTCGTTTCTTATTATGCTCCAAACTCAGGACAGGTGGACTTTTTCAGCAAGATGTTACGGACATTGATGCCCAAGGTCCAGGGACAGGTGATTTTGGGGGGAGACAGTAATATCCCGCTGGACAGAATTATGGATAAATCCAACCCTGATAAACCCACTCTCAAGAGACCGCCGACTGGGAGTAATAGGGTGGCTAGGCTCTTACATCTCTATGATTTAATTGACGCTTGGAGGGAGTCCAATCCCACGACTAGAGATTATACGCATTTTTCGCAGGTACACCATACATATTCCAGGATAGACCATATCCTGGTCCGCACGCCTCTGCTCCCGTATCTAACGTCAGCATCGATACTATCCACCCCCTAGTCGGATCATTCTCCGATCAAGATATCATTGACTGGGTTGTGGTCCAAAGCTTCCCCGGCCCCGTGGCGTTTGAATTCTAGTCTGTTAAAAGACCCCGTTTTGTGCGCTGAAATAGACAAAGCATTGCAGCAGTTTTTTGCGGGTAATAAATCCTCAGATACATCACCCGCGATTAATTGGGCAGCTCACAAGGCCACGATTAGGGGCATTTTGATACAAATAGGCTCTAGGCAAAAACGAGCACGTGACCATGCGATTCGGCAATTAGAAACCAAATTGGACCAGCTACTGCGGGAACAACATGCTCACCCGCTCTGCGACATTAGACATACGATTGACGATGTTAGACTGGAATTGAACTTAGCTCTGACGACTCAGGCTGAAAAACATATTGGCTGGACTAAACATAGGTACTATACAATGGGTGACAAACCGAATACTATGTTGGCCAGGAAACTGGTTCCCCGACCACATACGCCTACGTTACCTAAACTGAGGCTTTCTACGGGTCGCTCCACACAAAACCCTGAACTTATTCTGCAGGAATTTTACAAGTTCTATTCCAAGCTTTATGGCTCACAGACTGTGTACGATTCTCGATGTTCCGCTGCCTCAATTGACGTGAACTCACGCGGATCTGATGGAGGCGGAATTCACGGAATTAGAGATTAAAATGGCGATTAAGTCACTCCACCCCTCGAAGGCCCCGGGACCAGATGGCTTTCCAGGCCAATATTATAGGAAATTCCAGGATGTCCTGATTCCTCACCTGTGCTCTTATTTTAATGGGCTTCGGAGGGGAAGCAAGATACCCTTACATGAAAATGTGGCTTATCTTAGTGTCATTCCTAAGCCGGGCAAGGATCACGGGGACTGTGCGAATTACCGACCGATCTCCCTGATCAATACCGATCTAAAGATTTTAACGAAAGTCTTAGCATTTAGACTTAACACTTTTCTGCCAAACTATATCCACCCTGACCAGGCCGGCTTTGTCCCGCTTAGGCAGGCATCGGATCAGACCCGTAGGCTAATTAATCTTATATCAGCAGTGCAGTCAGACTGGGATGGTGGAGGCTCTAGACGGGGAATGCTGTTATCGTTGGATATTCAGAAAGCGTTTGATTCCCTTTCTTGGGAATATTTATTTGCGGTCCTACGCAGATATGGTTTTGGTGAGCGCTTTTTGACTCTCCTCGGAACGCTTTATGACACACCATCGGCATCGTTGATGCTGCGGGGATATTCCTCTGAGCCTCTACCGATTAGACGGGGTACGAGGCAGGGCTGCCCACTGTCCCCGCTCCTGTTTGTTCTTGCAATAGAGCCACTGGCCATTAGGATTAGGGAATGTCAGGATGTTCAGGGGATTAGGTGTGGAAACAGAGATCATAAATGCCTACTGTTTGCTGACGATCTCTTGCTCACGCTGACGTCACCAATTACTTCTCTCCCTAACCTATATGCGATTCTTCAACCCTTCTCCGAAATCTCGGGGGTTAAGAGTTAATCAGTCCAAATCTAAAGCGCTCAATCTTTCCCTGTCGGAGGCCGCCACAGAAAGCTATAGAGAGCACATACCAATTTAAGTGGGAGTCGGAGGCACTGC
The DNA here is from genome assembly GCF_037356315.1 of Lithobates pipiens. Classification (NCBI taxonomy): domain Eukaryota; kingdom Metazoa; phylum Chordata; class Amphibia; order Anura; family Ranidae; genus Lithobates; species Lithobates pipiens. The sequence goes on from NW_027507748.1 coordinate 573,843,882, forward strand.
CATATCTTGGTGTTAATCTGACCCCAACTATCCAGAAGTTATACAGGCAGAATTACCCTCCACTCTGCAAGACACTGGCAGCGGACCTAGCTAAATGGCAACTACACCCTCCATCGTGGTTCGGCAGACTGCACTCTATTAAAATGAATGTGTTACCTAGAATACTGTATCTGTTCCGTACCCTACCGGTGGCTATTCTGCGTAGGGATCTACAAATGTTGCAAAATGACATTCTTAGGTTTATTTGGGGACACAAGAGGCCCAGGGTGAACAGGAGTACAATGTACACCCTAAGGAAGCAGGGGGGACTGGGCCTGCCGGATCTGCAGAAATATTATCATGCGGCTCAGCTGGCCCACCTTACCAGGTACCACTCACGCCACACACATGCTATTTGGATGGATATGGAATCTTATTCCTGTCGTCCCTCACAGGTTTCACAGCTATTATGGCTTCCAATGAAGGATAGACCGCTGATATTATGTCCTACCCTGTCACAGGCTCTGGCTATATGGGACAGGCTGTCCAAAATATACAAATTCAGATCGCCCCACAACCCGCTGGCGCCATTACTTAATAACAAAGAGTTCACCCCGGGCCTCTCTCCTCAACTGTTTAGTTGGTGGACAAATAAAGGGCTATTGCGCATTGCTGACCTATGTGACCATAGGGGTATACTTTCTGAACAAGCTCTAACTGACAAATTTGATATGCCGTCCTCGGAGAAGTTTCGATGTGCCCAATTAAGGCATTTCGTGCAGAGTATGGTCCGTAGGGGAGACCTGGGTTCCCTGACTCCCATGGAGCAGTTGAGTATGCAATATGACAAAATAAGAGGCCATTTATCTGCCATCTACGCATTACTTAGGGGTCCAGGGAAGAAGTTGAGTTATATGGTCCAGTGGGAGCGGGACATTCAGGAATCTTTTGACTTAGATGACTGGTGCACGCTCTCTGAGACGGCATATCGCTCTCTCGCCAACACATTGGCCGCTTTTGTTCCGGGAGCTCCGTCCCATTGTTTTAGAGGATGCGGCCAGGTGGGGACCACCTACCATATTTGGTGGTCATGCCCGAAGGTCAGAAGGTTTTGGATTAGAGTGTCTATACTATCACAGGATTAAACCTGAGGAAATCACCTAAGCTGGCCCTCTTAGGGGGCAAGGCGGCAGAGGCTTCCAGGCCTCAGCAGCGGCTCCTTACCTTTATATTTATTTCAGCTAAGATCACCATAGCTCGTAAGTGGAGATCAGCCACACTACCGATAGCCCAGCTTAAACATAAAATGTCATGGCTAATGCTAAACGAACGGTTATCCGCACTGTCACAAGACAGGATGAAAATGTTTTATAGAATTTGGGATCCATGGATTGTCTATCTAACTAATGGTTCCGGGACACATGCTGTATAACGTTGTCACGGTAACATGAGTTTGAGAATCCAGGACTACGGCTCCCCCCCCCCTCCCACCCAGTTCTCCCCCTTTCCTTCTTTTTTCCACCTTTTTCTACTCGCTACTCTTTTCTCTTTCCCTGCTATAGGGTCTTTCCTCTTTTCTTTACTGTTCTCTGTTGAATTCTTTATATCTCTCATTTAGCGGTGCTAGCTAAATGATTGGATATTTATATCACTCAAGAGGTATAAGCTCCGGCAGCTGGGATCCTATGTGGTCCGGGGTTATTGGATAAGGCACCTATTTCGCTGCCGCCAGCATGTTTATGGAACGGACCGATGTGTTAGCCCATTATGCATTGTTCTTGATGTAACACGTTGCCGCATTAATGAGACTATTGTTTGTATTGTACTGAAAACCTTTAATAAAAAATATTGAAACACAGAATAATTTTTTTTGAAATATCACATCCATTCAAGACTGCCTATGCTGATGCTGAGTGACTGTCCTGTTATGTTGATTGTCTATCCTCTTCCTCCTCCGCTGATATGTTGGAAGAACATTTCTGGTTCTGGTTGATGCCATCAGCCCAATTTTTCTGCCCCTGTTTAACAGGGGCGTTTAAGTACAATTTTTGATGCAATGCTTTGCAGCAGGGCTAATTCCTGCAATCAAACAAGAGTATATGGGAGAGGTTGCAGTGTGGTGGCACCAGCACCAGTGCCTAAGGCTCAATTTTTCTGCCCCTGTTTAACAGGGGCGTTTAATTACAATTTTTGATGCAATGCTTTGCAGCAGGGCTAATTCCTGCAATAAAACTAGAGTATATGGCAGAGGTTGCAGTGTGGTGGCACCAGCACCAGTGCCTAAGGCCCAATTTTTCTGCCCCTGTTTAACAGGGGCGTTTAAGTACAATTTTTGATGCAATGCTTTGCAGCAGGGCTAATTCCTGCAATAAAACTAGAGTATATGGAAGAGGTTGCAGTGTGGTGGCACCAGCAGCAGTGCCTAAGGCCAAATTTTTCTGCCCCTGTTTAACAGGGACATGTAATTACAATTCTTGATATAATATTTCACAGGAGGGCCCCTTCCTGTGCCCACCCAGAGTAACGGTGAGGACTTATAGTGTTGTGGCACCAGCACCACAACCACCAAAGGTCAATTTTTCTACCACTGTTCAACAATGGTATGTAATTACAATTCTTGATCTAATCGTTCACAGCAGGGCGCTCCAGCGCCCACCAAGAGTCACTTTCAGGGCTTACAATGTTGTGGCAAAACCAACACCTTGTTCCGCCATTTCTGCAGAGCATATAGGACAGGCCCCTACTTTCAAACATCCATTTTACAAACATCTCCTACTTGCAAACGGAAGGAGACAACAGCAAGTGAGATGAAAAAAGATGGACGACAAAACAAATTATACAGGGGTGATAACCCTTCCCTATGTTTTCCAAAAAGCTTAAAAATTGTTTTTTTGACTGGAGCTACACTTTAAAAATGTACCAGTTGAAAATTACAAACAGATTCAACTTAACACAACAAACCTACACAGTCCCTGTCTTGTTTGCACCGCCTGTATACTGCTGTTCTGAGTATATAGGGCCTGGGGGCCACACGCATTTCCTTTTTTTAATATGGGTACAGGGTTCCCCTTAATATGCGTACAAGACCCAAATAGGCTGGTAATGGGCAGGGAGGGCTACCCATGCCATTTTTCTCAATGATTTTTAACCATATTGCAGGAACCAGATATAACATTAAAACCGCAAGCAGTTTTAAATGGTGTTATTTCCGTTTAATGTCATTTTGTGCAGGGACTGTTCTAAACACGGGAAACACGTGGCACTTCACAGGCATACTACAGACACCCCCCAGGCACCATATTTAAAGGAATATTTCACTTTTTTTTTCACTTTAATCGTCGTTAAAATCAGTGCTCCCGCCAAAACGGCCATTTTTAAAAACATTTTAGGCATTGACCCATGTCCCCTGGGGCAGGAGCCAGGTCCCCAAACCCTTTTTAGGACAGTATCTTGCATATTAGCCGTTAAAATTAGCACTTTTCATTTCGAACGTTCGAGTCCCATAGACTTCAATGGGGTTCTAAAGTTCGTTCGAATTTGGGGTCCGTTCGAAAGTTCTGGTGCGAACCGAACCGGGGGGTGTTCGGCTCATCCCTAAGTATAACCAATCCTGATTGGGTGAGAGTTGGAGCCTATGCTCATACGTGTATGCTGTCATGATTAGGCATCAGGAAATGAAAATTACCATCAGGGAATTATAACATTTTGTGTTTTTTTTTTTAAATGCCTGTTAGGAAGCTAAGGGCTAAGTTCTCTGCCTGACTTCTATAGAGAAGTGTTCCCATGGCGAACTGTGACTGCATTTCCACTTATTAGTAACGTGCTAACCTGGTAATTGCACAGTTAACCTTCATGTTGTCACTTCTTGAAAGTTATGACTAATATGTACAAGTACTAAAAAAACAAAAACTAAAATGCACTGAATGGCACACCAAAATAAAAATGAAGATGCACTTAAAAAACACAGCATAGCAATTAGCAGTCCATTTAGCAAATCCATTCCCTCTAGAATGTCAACAGAAGGTTGAAATATTGTTCTACCCCAAACATATGGTACATACTATAAAGCTCCATGCTATACTTCTACACCTAAATATATATAAATTGCTAAATAAATAAGAAGGTGAATATAGCTCTGCCCATCCAAATAACCATAGATATCACCTTGTAGCACTAAATTAGTGTAAAAATAATCACATTAAAGTTACCCCTCAAACAAAAATTTGTGTTTCTCACGAAAGCATATCTCAAACCAAATATAAGAAAATATATATATTTGTGAAAAACTCAATGTGATAATCTTAAAGAAATAATATGCAAGTGTTCATATCCTTTAAAACAAAAACAATAGTCCATAGGGAAAATTAAATCCTTTTCATGTGCAAATCTTATCAGTGTCCATATAATAAATCCCATTGAATCCCATGAGTAAGTCCTATGACGAAACATGTCGGGGGCGTGGCTATCTGGCAACTATCTTTGATACACTGAGCACTGCAACCAAGGCGGAAGGAGGTGTCTAACACGAGGAAAAGAACTGGGAGAGTGTGGCGCTGTGTTTAAACTGTGAGCTCCGCTGTGAGGTACCAAACAGCAGAAGGAAGGGTGAGAGACAGTATTTGTGCTACTAATCTAACCAGTATCCACTGTGACCACCAATGCCTTGGAGTAGAGTGCGCTGTTACTGAGGAGTGGAGTGATTTTGAAGTGCTTTCGTTCAAGCTGTTTCCATGTGAGTGCATCAATGAGTGGATTTTAATTTTGGAATTAAAGAGTTTTTACAGTGTTGCACTATGGGAAGTCTTTGTTTTTCTTTCTGAGGTGCTTTGAGGGGTAGCTCTATTGAAGCCTTAAAGGAGAATATACATTGAGTGCTGAATATCTGCTGTCATCGTTTGAGTGATCTAAACGCACATCTAGCCTGGCACGAGAGTGCTGGGCGCCGCAGCTGGTGAGTGCTCCAACGAGGGGGGTCACGGACACTGATGATGTATGGTGAAGGCTATACCATTATTATATGGACACTGATAAGATTTGCAAATGAAAAGGATTTAATTTTTCCTATGGACTATTGTTTTTGTTTTAAAGGATATGAACACTTGCATATTATTTCTTTAATATTATCACATTGAGTTTTTCACAAATATATATATTTTCTTATATTTGGTTTGAGATATGCTTTCGTGAGAAACACAAATTTTTGTTTGAGGGGTAACTTTAATGTGATTATTTTTACACTAATTTAGCGCTACAAGGTGATATCTATGGTTATTTGGATGGGCAGAGCTATATTCACCTTCTTATTTATTTATTCTTATATTTAAGTAGCAGCTGGGGGAGGGGTTTTGTTGGCGCGGTGATGATACACTGAGGTGGCGATTTTTGAGGTGTGTATCGAGTTTTATATATATAAATTGCTACCACGTTCACTATAAATATATTTATCATGTTGCACATGCATTGTTGTTTTCCTTTAAATAAGTTTGTCCTTTCCTCACTTCTTAGCTTGGGGATGTTCCTTCTTCTTTATGCTTCCATACATCACCTGCAGTATTCTGCTGGAGCTAAACACAATATATATTTTTTTTTACATATTTGATGTTCATCTGTGAAGATCTACACTAGTTTTTAATTAAAGGATATTTATGGTGGAACATGTAACATGTTTCAGCAGCTGCATTCTCTCCCCCCTTCCTGTGACAGAGAGTAGGGTTATCTTCTCCCCCAGCCCGCTGTCACTTATTTGAAAAGGACATGATCGTTCGGAGCTCCATCCACATGTCCACACTGCAAAAATATGTGCATTTATAATTTTTTTCCTAAAAGGTGAACTTACCGTATTTGCCGGCGTATAAGACGACTGGGCGTATAAGACGACCCCCCTATTTTTCAAGGGAAAACATAGGTTTTAGGCAATACTCGTGGTATAAGACTACCCCCCTTCTGAGGCAACACCATTTAAAAAAAACATTAGAACGATTAAAAAATACAAAGCAAGAATGCCAACTACTCATCCGCCATGCTGTGTTATGTCATAAAGTAAATCAAACAATAATAACACAAACAGAGATCTATTGAATGCCACAACTCTGGAAAGTACAATTTTTCACTAACCAAACCTATACCACTTTTGGGTTACATTCTATGGGAATTGTCCACCAAAATGCATTTAATAACCCCCCTGTCATATGTCCCAGATTTACCTGTCCCTCTTGGGTGCCTGAGACCTCAAAGGCAAATAGCAGGATGTATAGTAGTAGGAGATCAGTGAATGGATTTACCCAGGGAAGTATGGTGAGCGGTGTATTATTTTAATGAATACAACGCCTGCTTGGTTTGGCAGAGGCTGTAGCATCATCAGCCCTTGCCTCTCTCTCTCTCTCTCTCTCTCAAAGCCAATCCGAGCAGGCTACTCTATGTAGCCTGCTCGGATTGGCAGTGGTTGTTACTCCAATCCAAGCAGGCTCTGTATTCATTAATAGAATACATCGCTCGCCAGGATTGGCTCAACGGCGTATACTGTTTGTTGCTGAAGCCACATACAGTATTAGCAGACATTTGGGGGCTGACATCCATCGGGCAGCATTGTATACCTGTATACCCGGCGTATAAGACGACCCCCAATTTTTGGGCATTTTTTTTAAGTGTAAAAGGTAGTCTTATACGCCAGCAAATACAGTATGTTTTAAAGCTTTCTATCATCTCTGCAGGATGTCATTTGGATCAAGTCGCTGTCTGCTAATTCTACTAAGACTGTAAACTACAGCTATCTTGCCACAACTGGGTCATTTTAAAGATTACACTTGCAGTACTTAGAATTGGAGAGGCAGAACAGTCAAAAAAAAAATCTTATTTCGCTCCAGCAAAAAATCATGTAGCTTCAGTAAAAAATCGTCTATAGTTCTGGAATACACAGTGAAATTTTATATCATTCAGGATATACTGCAGCTTAGGTTAGTGCAACTATAGTCATAAAAGCTTAAAAATACCTGCAAGCGAATCACAACAGCCTACAACCTACAAGAGAGCAATAATCCAGTGTTTTTTTTTACATTACTACCTGCCATTCTATTTTCAGCTTATAAAGCCCCGTACACACGAGCGGACTTTTCAACATCCAAAGTCTGACGGAATGATTCCGGCAGACTATTCGATTGTGTGTGGGCTGCAACGGACTTTTGATTCGCAAAAGTCTGACAGACTTTAGAAAATGGAACATGCTTCAAATTTTTCCGACGGAACTCCGCCGGACCCAGTTCCTACCGAAAAATTCGCTCGTGTGTATGCTATTCCAACGGTCTAAAACCGACGCTAGGGCAGCTATTGGCTACTGGCTATGAACTTCCTTATTCGAGTCCAGTCGTACGTCATCACGTTCGAATCCGTCGGAGTTTGGTGTCATTGTGTGTGGCCAAGTCCGCTCATTCGGAAAGTCCGTCAGAACTCTGTCAGAACTCCAGCAGAACTCCGGCAGAACTCCTTCGGAAGTCTGTCGGACATAAGTCTGGTCGTGTGTACGCGGCATAATACCTTCTCAAACAAGTGGAACAGAAAGCTGCCTGTGTTTCACAAAACCTTCAAATACAGAGCACAGCAACTGATACATTTCTCAGACACTGCCAGTTAACTCTTGCATTGTCAGAGCAAGACATTTTTTGTGGAGACTGAAACGCGGCAAGAGCCAGAGTTTTTTTCCAGATCAGGAAGTAAGCATACAAGCTCATCTCTTGGTTAAACCAACTTGGAAGGTTCAACAGAATTAGGAATCTGATAAAGAAGAGCTGTTGATTAGTGTCAAATATTTACAGATTAAATACAGATTAAATATGTTGATTGCATGCCAGACATCTCAAGTCTTCCACAAATCACGGGAGACTCTCGCATTTGGATGCCAGCTCACGGACACCCGCAAGCGCTGGGCGATCTCCCAGCTGAGCCTTTCACTCATAAAGGCAGAGCAGCCCGAGTGGTGGTATCTTACTGAGCTGGCACGCTGCCGCTTCCCTTCAGACAGCACCCCTGGCTTCCCTCTAAACATGCACTTCTCCCTTCCTGCCATTGGGTGCTGCTTGTGTAGGTGAATTGGAATGTGATTTTAGATCATCCCCAGTTTGCTCTACCCGAGGCTGACTTTTCTTCATGTCCTACACCTAAGGTATGCCACTGTTTGCTAATGTATATTGCAAATAGAAGTTTTCAGTAGATTATGCCAAAAGTCTTTATAATATTCGATGTTACAATGGCAGTCCTAGCGGATTCCTCTGTGAAGAGCTGATTGCTGGGGATATGGCAGGAGAACTTGCCATAATATGACATTATATATTTTATTGCAAATTTAACTTGAAGTTTCCATATTCCAGCACTTACAGTTTTGTACTCTCCCTTCTCTCTGACGCAGACAGTACTCATTCATAAAACATTTAGTGTGCTTTCACACTGAGGTGTTGGGGACATCGGCGATAAAGCATCGCTATTGTTAGCCACGCTTTACCATCCTTTTAGCAGCGCTATTCGGCCACTAACGGGGTGCTTTTAGCCCCCGCTAGCGGGCGGAAAAGGGTTAAAACCGCCCACAAAGTGCCGCTGCAGCAACACTTTGCCGGTGGTTTGGCGGCGCTTTGCCGGTGCCACCCATTGATTTTAATGGGCAGGGGCGTTTTAGGATCGGTGTATACACTGCTCCCACAGCGCTGTAAAGATGCTGCTTGCAGGACTTTTTTTTACCGTCCTGCAAGCGCACAGCTCCACTATTTTTGTAAAGCACCTCAGTGTGAAAGCAGCATTATTAGTAAAAAAGAAAATTAAGAGACACAGAATGCCTATGTCAAAAACTGAAAACTTTAATTGGTACTGATCAGGCTGCATTTAATTGGGGGTGGGGGGGGGGGGGCGGCGGCACGTCACCTCACTGAAATTAGTTTTTGCAGGTTGGGATGTCTGGCATGCCTTTCCCTTCTCAGCCCTCTCATGAGGTACTGCAGCTAGAAGGCACTTTCAAATAACTCATTGAAACCTATGAGAGTTCCAACCTCTTAAAGCAGTACAACACTGAATAGGCACAGGGAGAATTAAAAGGATTTGATGAGTGAACTTAATCTAGAGAGACAGTTTAGTATTACAAACAAAGTCCAAAGTAAGAATTACACAACTTCATGAATACAAATCTCATTGTTCTACAAGACACTCCTCCAGATTCACCAAGTCTCTAAAATCGAGATACTCCACTCTTAGTTAACAACTAGAAAGCAGAAGCCACAGAAACTTCATGCATGAAAGCAGAGAAGGAGGCAGGAACTGCACGGATGGAAGCAGAGGTAATATCAGAATCAAGAGCAGAGATGGAAGCTTTGGAGAAACAATAAAAGCACGCCACAGCCAAACCTAGGTTAAAGGTTTTAGAACAAGCTAATAGCGAAAGTTAACGATGTACTTTAACAGGAGCAGGCAATCAACAGCATTGTATGCACCATATTCCACACACTGAAGACAGAAGTTTTTTTTGCCTTAATGCATTTTCTGAATTAAGGTAAAAAACACTTCTGTGCACAGAATCCCCCCCCCCCTCCCATACTTGCCCAAGTCTGAACTCAATACAGCGTTGTACATGATGAGAGCAGTGGCTTTCTCTGCTCTCTCCCTCCTCACAGAACAGAGAGGCGGCAGTGGGAGCCATTGGCTCCTGCTGCTGTCAATCAAATCCATTGTCAAGGAAGCAGGGACGGGGCCAAGTCACACTGTCTGTGTCCATACACACAAGAAGCAATGCTTTGGATCAAGCCTGGACAAGTGCCCCCATAAGAAGGAGAAGAGCTAGGGCCAGGCACTCAGTGGAAGAAGGTGAGCCAAGAGCACTGACGGGGGACCCTAGAAGAGGAGGTTTACAATCACTTTCAGCTCCCAGCCACCGTGTTGTATCCCTCAATCAAGATCAGTATCCTGCGCCTACCACCTCTCAAGACAATCTGCCTACTCATTCCTCAGTACACCAGGCTTTTGCACAGCAGCAAACACGGCTATGCAGATAATAGACAATACATCTTACCATGAGGCTAGTAAACTACCTCCTACCAAGTTTACTGCTCCACAGCCACAACCCAACACGGCAATCAACTCTGAGCCAGTGTCAGGTATGAATGTCTTTGCACCCCCATTCTTCCCAAAGTCGCTCAAAATCTCAGCACACCAGCCAATGTAACTGCTTTTTTTCCACATGAAACCGTGCATACAAAGTCCGAAAACAGACATTTCACAGTCCAATAAATACTTGTTTTGCAAAGAGCTCACTAAGTCTTGTTGTTTGATGACAAATATGAAAACAGCAGAGGCTAAAAATCCATCTTGAAAACCACCATCAATGGACTACAGAAAAACGAGATCTGCTTATCGGGTGGCTAGGTCCTCAATCTGCTGAATGTATCAAAAGACGCAAAGCTATTCACATTGACAACCCTGTCACAAGTCTTAACACTGCTTGGGACAGACTTGAGCATAGTTTTAGCAGAGATTGGGAGGGACATTCTAAAGTTTCTAGAGCTCAGAAGCCTTCTCTTGAAGCTTCAACTCCTTAAAACTGATACACACTTACCCAGCCTCAGTTACTTGGATACTGCGTGAGGTATAAAAACCAATAGTCTCCAGGTTACCTTATGGTATACAGAAAAAATGGACGTCACTTGGATCAGGGTACAAGGAAAAAAATAAAGTTTCCTTTCCTCCCTTTTCCTATTTCTGTAAGTTCATTAGCAGAATTACAGAAACTAAGAATTATTCAAGTTTCTCCTTTGGTGAGTCATTTAACATATAGACTGTACTGTTATAGATATAGACTGTTTCTGTGACAAGGACTGATATTCTACCAGTCCTTGAAAATACTGATCAGAACAAGAAAAACAGAGCCAGAATCATCCACGTCCCATACATAACAAGCTACATCTGCCTAGGAAAGGTATTGACTTAAGAAAGAAACCCTTACAATAACGCAAAAAGCTTTTAAAGAAATTTGGGGTTTGTTTCATAGTTACATAGTTTCATAGAAGGTGAGGTTGAAAAAGACACAAGTCCATCAAGTCCAACCTATGTATGTAATTATATGTCAGTATTACATTGTATATCCCTGTATGTTGCAGTCGTTCAGGTGCTTACCTAATAGTTTCTTGAAACTATCAATTCCCCCCGCTGAGACCACCACCTGTAGAAGGAAATTCCACATCCTTGCCGCTCTTACAGTAAAGAACCCTCTACGTAGTTTAAGATTAAACCTCTTTTCTTCCAATTTTAATGAGTGGCCACGAGTTTTGTTAAACTGCTTTCTGCAAAAAAGTTTTATCCCTATTGTGGGGTCACCAGTACGGTATTTGTAAATTGAAATCATATCCCCTCTCAAAAGTTTCTTCTCCAGAGAGAATAAGTTCAGTGCTCGCAACCTTTCCTCATAACTAATATCTTCCAGACCCTTTATTAGCTTTGTTGCCCTTCTTTGTACTCAATTTCCAGTACATCCTTCCTGAGGACTGGTGCCCAGAACTGGACAGCATACTCTAGGTGCGCCCGGACCATAGTCTTGTATATATGTGCGGGAGAGTTATCGTTTTATCTCCGGAGTTGATCCCCTTTTTAATGCATGCCAATATTCTGTTTGCTTTGTTAGCAGCAGCTTGACATTGCATGCCATTGCTGAGCCTATCATCTACTAGGACCCCCAGGTCCTTTTCCATCCTAGATTCCCCCAGAGGTTCTCCCCCTAGTGTATAGATTGCATTCATATTTTTGCCACCCAAATGCCTTGTTTTACATTTTTCTACATTGAACCACATTTGCCATGTAGTTGCCCACCCCATTCATTTGTTCAGATCTTTTTGCAAGATTTACACATTCTGCAGAGAAGTTATTGCCCTGCTTAGCTTAGTATCGTCCGCAAATACAGAGATTGAGCTGTTTACCCCATCCTCCAGGTCGTTTATGAACAAATTAAATAGGATTGGTCACAGCACAGAACCCTGGGGGACCCACTACCCACCCCTGACCATTCAGAGTACTCCCCATTTATCACCACCCTCTGAACTCGCCCTTGTATCCAGTTTTCAATCCATGTACTCACCCTATGGTCCATGCCAACTGACCTTATTTTGTACAGTAAACGTTTATGGGGAACTGTGTCAAATGCTTTTGCAAAATCCAGATACACCATGTCTACGGGCCTTCCTTTATCTATATGGCAACTCACCTACTCTTAGAAGGTTAATAGATTGGTTTGGCAAGAATGATTCCTTATGAATCCATGCTGATTACTGCTTATGATACCGTACTCATTACTAAAATCTTGTATATAGTCCCTTATCCTCCCCTCCAAGAGTTTACATACTATTGATGTTAGGCTAACTGGATTGTAATTCCCAGGGATGTATTTTGGCCCCTTTTTAAATATTGGTGCTACATTGGCTTTTCTCCAGTCCGCTGGTACCATTCCAGTCAGTAGACTGTCAGTAAATATTAGGAACAATGGTCTGCTAATTACTTGACTGAGATCCCTAAGTACCCTCAGGTACAAGCCATCTGGTCCCAGTGATTTATTAGTGTTAAGTTTCCCACGTCTAATTTTAATTCTGTCCTCTGTTAACCATGGAGGTGCTTCCTATGATGTGTCATGAGGATAAACACTGCAGTTTTGGTTACTAAAACTCCAGATTCCCTCGTAAAAACTGAGGAGAAGAATAAATTCAATACCTTCGGCATCTCCCCATCTTTTGTAAGCAATGTCCTTCCTCATCCTTTATGGGGCCAATATGGTCTGTCCTCCCTTTTTTAGAATTTCTTGGGATTTTTTTTTTTGTTCTCCTCCGCTATGTGTCTTTCATGTTCTATCTTAACTGTTCTTATTGCACCCTTACATTTCTTGTTGCATTCTTTATAAAGTCTGAATGCTGATCATGATCCCTCAACCTTGTATTTTTTGAAGGCCTTCTCCTTTGCTTTTTTTTATGCATTTCTACACTTGAGTTAAGCCATTCAGGACTTTTGTTCGCTCTTTTAAATGTATTACCCAATGGGATGCATTGGCTAATGCTCTTATTTAATATGCTCCTAAAGCAAACCTATCTCTCATCCATGTTCTTTGTTCCTAAGATTTTATCCCAATTTATGCCTAGCAAGGTTTGTAGTTTAGGGAAGTTGGCTCTTTTGAAATTCAGTGTCTTTTTATTCCCCTTATGTTTCCTATTTGTGTGATTTATACTGAAGTCAATTGACCTGTGATCGCTGTTACCTAAATTGCCCCGTATTTCCACATCCATGATCAGGTCTGTATTGTTGGTAATAAGTAGATCCAGTAACGCTTTATTTCTAGTTGGTGCATCTACGATCTGACCCATAAAATTGTCCTGCAAGACATTTAGTAACTGGCGAGCCTTAGGTGAATGTGCAGCTCCCTCCGCCCAATCTATGTCTGGATAGTTAAAATCTCCCATTATGGTAACACTTCCCATCCTTGCTACTAATCCAAATTGTGATAAGAGATCTGTCTCCCCTTCCTCCTTCAGGTTACTCCCAGTATTATTTCCCCCTTAGCTTCATCCCTTTGGAGCTCTACCCATAAGGATTCCGCCTCCTCCCTAGATCCCTTAGTGATGTAATCTCTTACATTCACTTGTACATTATTCTTGAAATATAAGCATACCCCGCTCCCTTTTTTACCCTCTCTATCCTTGCGATAAAGGGTATATCCTTAAATGTTTGCCAGGGAATCATGAGAGCTGTTGAACCAGGTCCCTGAAATTCCCACAAAATCCAAATCCTCCTCTTACAACAGTATCTCTATGTAGCGCTGGCTCCTGAAGAGCAGGCGCTATTGTTTTTGTAAAGTTAAGTTGCCTGAAGCCATAGTTGGGCTTCGGGATTATTTCTCTAAATTTCTGGTTTCAGTACCAGTCCAGCTGGGTTGCACTGGGTTCAACTTGACCGCAGGTGTCACTGTCACCGCCGGCAAGAGTAGAAATGCAGTCTAGCTGGATGCATTGAATGCCACTTATCTCTCGGAACCAACCCAGTGGGAGTGTTTTCTTGCTGTGCATTCTGGGGGGTGATATTTAAGGTACCGACGTCATGTTGGCAAGAGATTACTTTCTGTCTGTTTGGTTCTGGTGGTCCTCCTGACCCAGCCCCATGGCCCTCCTGGCTTGGGGTACGGAACTATGCCTCCTGTGTCTCGGGACTGGCTGGCCCGAGGCAACGCAACTGAAGGGATAGGCCAGATCAAATTTCGGGGGCCTACTGATCCAGGGATGGTCTGGTCTCGTCTCATCAGAAGGGAGAGGCCCAGCAACTGCAGCACCCCAGGGGAGGACTCTTTCAGGAGAAGACCTGCGCAAGGCTGGTTTCTCTAAAGGAGCCTGGAGACTTAGTTGAAGAACGCAACCTGGATCAACACTCATATGGTATTGCCGGATTGGCTGAGAGAAACTAGTACCATATGTCAGTTCTTTAAATTTATCCACATCCCTCAGTAACGCTCAAGTGTATCTCACAAGTCTGTGGCAGAGACTTTACCGAGCATCCGCCGGCTGCTAGGCCTAGGGAGAGAGGTCTATCCGGAGGTTGTTGAGTCCAGTTGTGGAACAGTTTTATTCTCTGGATCCTCTTAATACTTTCACCTTGCAATTTAAGTGCCTGAAATCACCCCTAACCCTCTTCCCTCCATTAAGAGACTTTGTTTTTTCTAAATAAATAACCCAAAAGAGGATTCGGTGTCAGTTTCAACATTCTTTAGGCCATTTACCACGGGATCCCCAAGACGGAGAAGCAAGCAGGTAAGGTAACGGTAAGCCCAAATCAAACCAGCAGCTCCTTCGGGGGTCAGTGCTACATCTAGTTCACCCATCTTGTCTGCTTCCACAGAACACACTGCTAAAGACTGTACTATTAAGTGCATAGAATACGACAGTGATGATTACATCCAAGCACTTCATCCATTTTAAGACAGTCCCACTCTGTCTACAGGTAATCCTCCTGAGGCAAAGGATGGAGGGGAGAGCACACACCAAACAGTGCCTCATACTCCACTTTTTTCAACATGTATAGATGTCTCTGATCAGAATAATAGGCCTCTTGCAAGAGCAAAGCCTTTTGACCTGTTAAACATAACAGGAGATGCCTTACTATACACCTTGTGTACCTGTACTAGTGTCACAGAAGTTTCAGGCAGGACCTGTATTAGCTTCCATGAATGTAAGCATAGAAATAATATTGTACACTCTCATCAAGTGCAACCAGATTACAACTAATGAGGCAATCCCTATTCCTGAAGCTGCCTCTCACCACTTATTTGAGAGGCATAGCTGACCATATACCAGCTCTTGCCAGAAATGCTGATATTCTCCTACTTCTTGGCAGCCTGAGCTGGCAGCCATCATAAAAGACTATGCGTTCCTAAAAACTATGAGTTCTGAAATTTTTCTTTTTTTTCCCTTGCATATATGATCCATACAACATAATAATAATATACACATCTACAAATATTAACTGTATATACACAAACATACAAAAACTAACCAACACACAAAAAAATAAAAATTTAAAATAAATGAAAAAAAGGCATATAAATCGAGCGACTAATCCGATCCTTGGCTAATATACTAAGCTGTATGTTTAAGCCCTTGTACACACGGTCGGAGATTCTGACAACCAAATCCGTCGGATTTTGTCCAAAACTGTTGCATACACACGGTCGGACAAAGTTGTCGGAAAATCCGACGTGATTACGTTATTTCGTTACGACGGGACTACGTTCACGCTAGTAGCCAATAGCTTTGGTGTAGGAATTTGATCTGAGCATGTGTGGCACTTTGTCCGATTGGAATTCTCTACACATGATCGGAGTATGTCCGATCGGAGCATTTTGTCGGAAAATTTTACCAGCAAGTTGGAAAAGTTGGTCCATCGGATACTCCGTCGGAAACAGTCCGATGCAGACCACACACAGTCGGAATATCTGACAAAACGGTCTGATTGGACACATTCCGTCAGAATCTCCGACCGTGTGTACAAGGGCTAAGTCTATAAAATATAAAAGAGAATATTCCTGCGCCTAATCAAAGAGTAATCTAATTGTTGCACCGCTGCACAAACTGAAATGGGGTACTTGAACCCCAATTGGAGAAGACAAAAGGTAAAAAGGTAGTGGTGCGCGGTACTATGGTGAAGAATCTAGTTATAACAGGTTTAATATATTCAATAGGTACTCAAAAGATTAGAAGATAAATGTAATATCGTCTCCACTACAGGTAATAAATGGAACGTAGAAAAAGAAAAGACAATATATGTATATAAAAAATATAAAAAATATATATATATATGTATATATAGTGAGGGACCCTCACTCCTATGCGTAGTAGTATTTTGAGTGGTAGACAAATGGATAAGAAAAACAATTAATGATAAATAAGACTGGTGGTCCCAATGCGATTTTTTAGGTAGCAGAGTTGCATAAAGTGGCAGTGCTGAATATAAAGAAGGTCCGTGAAAATAACTACTACTGTATTTGTTTCAGTGACTAAAGTACTATACATAAAATAGTGGACGAAATAAAAAATATATAAAGTGAATCACCATGTGATTTGTTAAAAATGACGAAAAACGCATACAAAGTGCTAGTGCTGAACAATAAATAGATCTGAAAAGAAAATCTGCTAAGTCAAAGTATATGTGTAACAGTGTGCAAAAGTAATCATTAGCTAGATAAGGCAAAAGATGTAAGTAATGCTTGCCTTGTGACTAAAGAAATCGCATATGGTGTTAAAGCCAAGGGAGGGTTAAGCAAAGTGACTCTGTGCGGGTGTCTTTATACCATAGACTTAAATATCGGTGCAGTGCACTAAATTGAATCATACAATCAAAGAAAATAAATCAAATTGTTGAATCAAAACAAAAACGCATAAACGATCCAAGTGTTGGTGAGAGGGAAACAACCCTCTGGGAATAATCCAAAACAGAAGGAAAAAGGTGCACAGTGTTTGAAGCTATAAAAAATATAAAAAAACAACAATGGAACAGTAATCCTAGTTAAAATTGTCCATTCAGCTGGTGCAACAACAAGTGGCGATTAGCCCAAAATCG
The DNA here is from genome assembly GCF_037356315.1 of Lithobates pipiens. Taxonomy (NCBI): domain Eukaryota; kingdom Metazoa; phylum Chordata; class Amphibia; order Anura; family Ranidae; genus Lithobates; species Lithobates pipiens. Next base: position 573,860,967 of record NW_027507748.1, read on the forward strand.
CATGTAACAAGACAGTCGCCTGCAATGCTGGTGCTTAAAATATATGTGCACTATAAGGTAGAGATTTAAACAGTGATAATGGTGATGGTGGATATCTCCCACGTGGTCCTGTGTAATCAGAATATGGGTGTCCCCTTACCTTACAGCTGTAAGGTAACAGCATATGGTATATGTATCCTCAGGGTTCCTGGTGGTCCTTATCCCTCGAGGTCCTATTCACGTGTCCCCGGGTCCTGGCGTCTCCTGCCTACTGTGCCGTATTGGGCTCTGTAAGTGGTCCCTCAGCGGTACTTCAGCGTGGGGGGGGGAATTGGTGGTATACCTCGGCGGTTTTATGCAAGGGGTTAAACAGATAAGGAGGAAGGGAGCCCCATAGTATAGTATTTTTCAACAGTATTGAAATTTATTTATAAAAACAGCTTTGGTACTCACAAACAGACAGAGTTTTTGTATGGTGTATAAACGAGCCTCGAGCTCGAGGCTCGTTTATACACCATACAAAAACTCTGTCTGTTTGTGAGTACCAAAGCTGTTTTTATAAATACATTTCAATACTGTTGAAAAATACTATACTATGGGGCTCCCTTCCTCCTTATCTGTTTAACCCCTTGCATAAAACCGCCGAGGTATACCACCAATTCCCCCCCCCACGCTGAAGTACCGCTGAGGGACCACTTACAGAGCCCAATACGGCACAGTAGGCAGGAGACGCCAGGACCCGGGGACACGTGAATAGGACCTCGAGGGATAAGGACCACCAGGAACCCTGAGGATACATATACCATATGCTGTTACCTTACAGCTGTAAGGTAAGGGGACACCCATATTCTGATTACACAGGACCACGTGGGAGATATCCACCATCACCATTATCACTGTTTAAATCTCTACCTTATAGTGCACATATATTTTAAGCACCAGCATTGCAGGCGACTGTCTTGTTACATGCGATTTTGGGCTAATCGCCACTTGTTGTTGCACCAGCTGAATGGACAATTTTAACTAGGATTACTGTTCCATTGTTGTTTTTTTATATTTTTTATAGCTTCAAACACTGTGCACCTTTTTCCTTCTGTTTTGGATTATTCCCAGAGGGTTGTTTCCCTCTCACCAACACTTGGATCGTTTATGCGTTTTTGTTTTGATTCAACAATTTGATTTATTTTCTTTGATTGTATGATTCAATTTAGTGCACTGCACCGATATTTAAGTCTATGGTATAAAGACACCCGCACAGAGTCACTTTGCTTAACCCTCCCTTGGCTTTAACACCATATGCGATTTCTTTAGTCACAAGGCAAGCATTACTTACATCTTTTGCCTTATCTAGCTAATGATTACTTTTGCACACTGTTACACATATACTTTGACTTAGCAGATTTTCTTTTCAGATCTATTTATTGTTCAGCACTAGCACTTTGTATGCGTTTTTCGTCATTTTTAACAAATCACATGGTGATTCACTTTATATATTTTTTATTTCGTCCACTATTTTATGTATAGTACTTTAGTCACTGAAACAAATACAGTAGTAGTTATTTTCACGGACCTTCTTTATATTCAGCACTGCCACTTTATGCAACTCTGCTACCTAAAAAATCGCATTGGGACCACCAGTCTTATTTATCATTAATTGTTTTTCTTATCCATTTGTCTACCACTCAAAATACTACTACGCATAGGAGTGAGGGTCCCTCACTATATATACATATATATATATATTTTTTATATTTTTTATATACATATATTGTCTTTTCTTTTTCTACGTTCCATTTATTACCTGTAGTGGAGACGATATTACATTTATCTTCTAATCTTTTGAGTACCTATTGAATATATTAAACCTGTTTTAACTAGATTCTTCACCATAGTACCGCGCACCACTACCTTTTTACCTTAAGTCTATAAAATAAATTACCACTGCTGGTGGGTTTTTACAGTACCTTCCTTTCTGTCCGCTGGTATGGCCCTCCATCCCCATTTTCCTTCTGATACCCTACTTACTATCACAGGCTATCTTTGACCTCCCTACAAGGGAACAAAAAGAGCCAATGAAGATGGGGCCAGTCGTGGGGATAATATCCATGGTTTCCACAGTTTAATTAAATTATTAGGTATTCCCCTATTACAATAGATTTGTTGTTCCTTTAGAAGGTTGTCATTTACTTGAAGGCGCCATTCCTCAAATGAGGGTACACTTGGAGATATCCACTTTAGGGCAATTAGCTTTCGTGCTATGAACAATAATCTACTAACTGATATAAATATCTCAATGGGCGAAAACTCTTCATCGAAATAGCCCAGTAAGCACGACTTAGGATCCACATTGATATGTGTGTTAAAAGTCTCATTAATTGTAAACACCACCTCTCGCCAGTAACAAACCAATTTAGGACATTTCCACATCATATGTATTAAATCAGCGAGGGGATTTTAGGCATCTTGAACAATCATGCCTTCCCCACTTAAATAACTTTACCGGTTTTCTATATACCCTGTATATTATAAATAATTGCGTCAAACATTGTGCCGGTGATAATGAGACTAAAGGTACCCTTCCTAAAATTGTTTGCCAGGTATTGTCTGAAATATGCCCTAGATCTAACTCCCACCCTCTTCTACCCAGGCTGACACCGTTGTCTTGATATAGCCTCTGGAGTTGGCCATATAGCAATGAAATTATGCCTTTTTTATCAGTCGCCACTGCTAATGAGGTTAAGAGTGGCATTGGTTTTTCCACAATTTTTTCCCCGTTAAACTGAAATTGTACCATACATTGTAACAGAAAAATGTCAGAACTTGCCTTGGACTGACCATATATATGGTTTTAGAAATAAGGAATTTGTGTGTTAGTTTAATAAGGAGATAAGTATTAGCTTTATCAACAAGATTGTATTTTGGTCTGTAATTGATGAAATTCTATAATAAAGAATAAAGAAATATAATGGAAAAACAAAAATTATGAGTTAGGAGTTTTATCAAGACAATTCCAACAGCTGGGTGGCACTACCATTTTTGTGTGTCAAGAAAGAAACTACCAAATAATGTTCAGCATGCAGAAGCATGATTGAATTCTTTACAATACACCCTGAACAGAAAACCCAAGATGAAAAAAAACTTTGTCGACTTTTTGCAGATGATGCTTGCGAGAGATCGTGCTGAGCCTTCACCACCTCTCAAGGAAGGAGATGAATATTGGTACCTCTAAAGCTGTGGCATTAGAGTTGCCACCCACATGGGATTCACCTGGACAGGCCAGTACATGGGGTGTGCCTGCTACCCATGTCCCTGTCCCTCATGCCCGTAGTGCTGCTGGCTTCCCTCCTCACCTTTCCCATCGGCTGTCCATCACTCACAGTGTTCATTCATAAATGCTCAGCACAGAGCACTATACCCAATCATTCACTGTCTCGTGAGACATCAGGGGGTCTATTTATACACTTGATATTTCACCTAAGCTCCAACAGGGCTTCAAAAATATAGTAAAAAAAATAAAAATGTAAAAAATAAAAAAAATGACAAAGAAAATAAAAAACTACTGACACCATCCACTGCCCTATTGGTACCAATCTCTGCCCTACTGACACCATCAACTGTTCGACTGACACATATATACACACACATTAGGCTGTGCACACCTATGTTCTGGATTGTGGCACCCCAGGTAACCAAGTACCACAACTGCCGAGTGCATTGGCCTTGGCACACCCTAATCACTGCCGAGTGCATTGGCCTGGGCACACCCTAATCACAGGGATGCTAACTGTCTGGAGGGTTGGCTGCAGTTGTGCAAGTCAAATGTCTTTGACACTCTCTCTAAGGTAAGGGGGACTCAGATGTAAGGAGTTCTCTGTGAATTCTCATGTAAGGAGGGCTTTGGGAACCCCAATTTAAAGGGGGCTTTGGGAACCCTGATTTAAGGGAGAATGCCAGGAACTCTGATGTAAGTGGTGGCTTTGGTGAGCAGAAACCTCCTTACATCAGAGTTCCCCTTTACACCAGAGTTCACAGCATATCCCCATTTTAAAAAAAAATTGCCATATCCCGCTAAATGTTCCAGATTGGCTTGAAGTAAAAGTGGTAGCCCTATTTGGCATGTATCATCTTTGTAAGCCATTTTAGATCAGAGTGGTCTTTGACTTAAGTGTTCGATATGTAGGTGTTTTCCTTAACATTGTCCTTCTCACCGGGCCTATTCGGAATCGGAACAACAAACTTATAGGAGTTTTGCTCTGCTTCTGACAAGAACCAGTGGCTGACATTCAGCAAATATTCCACTTTCTCATCATTTGACAAAAAAAACAAAAACTTCATCAGACTCTGATGGTATTGCAACAATGTCAGTGATGAAGTCTAAAGCCTCATACACATGGTACAAAAATCAGAAGGGGATTGTCGTTTGACAGGCTGTTGTCCCAAATTCTTATCGTTAATATGCTCCTTTCTACAATTATTTTCCAATTTTCGGACAACAAATGTTGGATGACAGGTTAGTAAATATTTGGCAAATGATGGCTCCACGTCTGATTTTCGGATGGTCAGTATACAAATCCGTTGCACAAAAGTCGAAAGTACAAACACGCATGATCGGAACGAAGGAACAAGCCGGAAGTGGTCGGTCTTGTAAACTAGCGGTAGTAATGGAGAATTAACATTCGTGACAGAGGCAAATCATTTTTTGCTGGTGATACTGATGTAGTTATGCCAAACATATTTTAACCACTTGCCGACCGCCTCACGCCGATGTACGTCGGCAGAATGGCACGGGCAGGCATAAGCACGTAGATGTACGTGATTTGCCTCCCGCGGGTCGGGGGCCCGATCGGGCCCCCGCCCGGTGCCTGCGGCGGTCGGTTTTCGTTCGGGAGCGATCCCGGACGAGGGGACGGCCATTCATTCATGGCCACCCCCTCGCGATCGCTCCCGACGAATGGAAATCCCCGGTGACATCACTTCCTCTCCTGTAATGTAAACACAGGAGAGGAAGTGATGTATTCTCTCCTCCGTGTCGGTATTTTTCGTTCCGACACGGAGGAGAGCGGATCAGTGAGTTGCACCAACACATCCCACACACAGTAGAACATGCCAGGCACACTCACACCCCCCCTTTACCCCCCGATCACCCCCCCAATTACCCCTGCCCCCCAGTCACAGTGACACCAATGTCATTTTTTTTTTTTTTTTTTTTTTTTTTGCATTGGTGTCATTTGTGACTGTAATAACTGTTAGGGCAGTTAGGGTTAGCCCCCTTTAGTTCTAATGTACCCCCCTAACCCCCCCAATAAAGGTTTAACCCCGTGATCACCCCCCGTCGCCAGTGTCACTAAGGCTGGGTTCACATTGCAGCGGTTTATGAGAACGAATGTGATTCGCACCGCACTGCAGTGCAAATCACATCCGATCTCTGTGCGATTCGAGTTCAGCCATTCGCCGCACCCGCCGCACCCGCCACACCCGCCGCACCCGCCGCAAATTCGCACGGGACCCTTTTTTTGGCCCGCAGCAGAATCGGATCGCATGGGTGTTCACACCATGCGATCCGAGTTTGCAGATCGCACTGCGATATGCGAACTGATCTGGGGGTGTCAGTAACATTTCACTGACACTCCCAGCAGTTCGCATAGGGCAGTGTGAACTGCCGCCGGGAGGCATGCGATGCGGGAACCCGCCGCGGATTCGCGGCGTTTCCGCATCGCTCCAGTGTGAACCCAGCCTAATAAGCGATCATTTTTCTGATCGCCGTATTAGTGTCACAGGTGACGCTAGTTAGGCAGGTAGGTATTTAGGTTCGCCGCAGCTTTTTATAGCGCTAGGGACCCCCATATACTACCGCATAAAGCCCCCTGATTGCCCCCTAGTTAACCCTTTCACCAGTGATCACCATATAACTGTTACAGGTGACGCTGGTTGGTTAGTTATTTTTTTATAGTTTCAGGGCACCCGCCATTTATTACCTAATAAAGGTTTAACCCCCTGATCACCCGGCAGGTGTCATTTGTGACTAATAACTGTTAGGGCAGTTAGGGTTAGCCCCCTTTAGTTCTAAGGTACCCCCCTAACCCCCCCAATAAAGGTTTAACCCCGTGATCACCCCCCGTCGCCAGTGTCACTAAGGCTGGGTTCACATTGCAGCGGTTTATGAGAACGGATGTGATTCGCACCGCACTGCAGTGCAAATCACATCCGATCTCTGTGCGATTCGAGTTCAGCTATACAGATAGTATGGCTGAATTCGTGTCGCACCCGCCGCACCCGCCGCAAACTCGCACGGGACCCTTTTTTTGGTCCGCAGCAGAATCGGATCGCATGGGTGTTCACACCATGCGATCCAAGTTTGCAGATCGCACTGCGATATGCGAACTGATCTGGGGGTGTCATTAACATTTCACTGACACTCCCAGCAGTTCGCATAGGGCAGTGTGAACTGCCGCCGGGAGGCATGCGATGCGGGAACCCGCCGCGCATTCGTGGCGTTCCCGCATCGCTCCAGTGTGAACCCAGCCTAATAAGCGATCGTTTTTCTGATCGCTGTATTAGTGTCACAGGTGACGCTAGTTAGGCAGGTAGGTATTTAGGTTCGCCGCAGCTTTTTATAGCGCCAGGGACCCCCATATACTACCGCATAAAGCCCCCTGATTGCCCCCTAGTTAACCCTTTCACCAGTGATCACCATATAACTGTTACAGGTGACGCTGGTTGGTTAGTTATTTTTTTATAGTTTCAGGGCACCCGCCATTTATTACCTAGTCTCACTAGTGTACCCCTAAATTTAGGGGTGTCTACTTTCTAAAATGGGGTCATTTGGGGGGGGGGGTTTGTGCCATCTTGGCATTTTATGGCCTTCAAAACTGTAACGCCCTTAGAAAGCCTGAAGGCGGTGCTTGGTTTTTGGGGCCCCGTACGCGGCTAGGCTCCCAAAAAGTCCCACATATGTGGTATCCCCGTACTCAGGAGAAGCAGCAGAATTTATTTTGGGGTGTCATTTCACATATGCCCATGGCATGCGTGAGCAATATATCATTTAGTGACAACTTTGTGAAAAAAAAAAAAAGTTTGTAATTTTCCCGCAACTTGTGGCAAAATATAAAATATTCCATGGACTCAACATGCCTCTCAGCAAATAGCTTGGGGTGTCTACTTTCTAAAATGGGGTCATTTGTGGGGGTTTTGTGCCATCTTGGCATTTTATGGCCTTCAAAACTGTAATAGGTAGTGAGAAGTGAACTCAAAAAATTACGCCCTTAGAAAGCCTGAAGGCGGTGCTTGGTTTTCGGGGCCCCGTACGCGGCTAGGCTCCCAAAAAGTCCCACATATGTGGTATCCCCGTACTCAGGAGAAGCAGCAGAATTTATTTTGGGGTGTCATTTCACATATGCCCATGGCATGCATGAGCAATATATCATTTAGTGACAACTTTGTGAAAAAAAAAAAAAAAAAAAAAAAGTTTGTAATTTTCCCGCAACTTGTGGCAAAATATAAAATATTCCATGGACTCAACATGCCTCTCAGCAAATAGCTTGGGGTGTCTACTTTCTAAAATGGGGTCATTTGTGGGGGTTTTGTGCCATCTTGGCATTTTATGGCCTTCAAAACTGTAATAGGTAGTGAGGCGTGAAATCAAAAATTTACGCCCTTAGAAAGCCTGAAGGCGGTGCTTGGTTTTCGGGGCCCTGTACGCGGCTAGGCTCCCAAAAAGTCCCACATATGTGGTATCCCCGTACTCAGGAGAAGCAGCAGAATTTATTTTGGGGTGTCATTTCACATACGCCCATAGCATGTGTGAGCAATATATCATTTAGTGACAACTTTGTGTAAAAAAAAAAAAAAAATTTTTTTTTTGTCATTATTCAATCGCTTGAGGCAAAAAAATAAAATATTCAATGGGCTCAACATGCCTCTTATCAATTTCCTTAGGGGGTCTACTTTCCAAAATGGGGTCATTTGGGGGGGTTTTGTACTGCCCTGTCATTTTAGCACCTCAAGAAATGAGATAGGCAGTCGTAAACTAAAAGCTGCGTAAATTCCAGAAAACGTACCTTAGTTTGTAGATGTGACAACTTTTGCGCAAACCAATAAATATACAATTATTGACTTTTTTTTTACCAAAGACATGTGGCTGAATACATTTTGTCCTAAATGTATGACTAAAATTGAGTTTATTGGATTTTTCTAATAACAAAAAGTAGAAAATATCATTTTTTTTCAAAATTTGCGGTCTTTTTACGTTTATATCGCAAAAAATAAAAATCGCAGAGGCAATCAAATACCATCAAAAGAAAGCTCTATTTGTGGGAAGAAAAGGACGCAAATTTTGTTTGGGTACAACATTGCATGACCGCGCAATTACCAGTTAAAGCAGCGCAGTGCCAAAGTGTAAAAAGACCTCTGGTCATTTACCAGCAAAATGGTCCGGTCTGAAAGTGGTTAAAAGGCATTTGTTTTGTACGATCTGAAAATCATGAATCAACGTTTACCACAATTCTACTAACTTCTACTAACACAAAATTGGCATAAGGGGACCAAAGGGTGGCACTTGATAAATTAACTTAATCTTTATACTCTCATAGTATGTCACTACGTTTGTGTTTGTCAAACGACAATGGGATAAAAATCTTACGCTCGGTCGTCCAACAATTAGACCGTGTGTACAGAGCTATAGACTACCGAATGCAAGTACATGTTTTCAGTAATAGCCCTTTTCCTGCTGTAGCAATTTATGGGTTGAGAAGAACAGCTCAAAAAAGGTGAAAAAGAGTTCAAATCTGATGCATGCGAATTTGTGTAAAAGAATTTCTGCGTAGATGACGGGCTCTATAAAAGAAGAAGCAATTGGTCTTCTCAAGAGAACTCAGGCTTCACAAAATTGTTTTCTAACAATGACAAGGTAATGAAAACCTTTCCTTCAGATGACCATGCTGTTAGTATAAAGGCGTTCAAACTAGGAACAGATCTTTCCATTAGGCAACGTATCCTCGGATTGCTTTGGGACGTCAAACAATTCACATTCATGTTTCAAGTATCAACTTGTGACAAGCCCTTCATTAAACAAGTTTTGTCTGCTGTGAACAAAAAAGATGGGAATCATGGAAAAAGTCCCTGAAAGCACTAGAACAACTTCAGATACCATACTCGTACATTTCTGTATCCCTAATGAACACCACCAGAAGAGAGACCCTTGTTTTTTTTAAATGCTTCCACTGAAGCAATAGCTTCTGTAGCCTCCCCTAAAGTTATAGATCCAAGAGAGAGACAAAGTAAATGTGGGTTTTGTCTTTGGTAAGGCCCATAGCACATACAATTCCAAGGCTTGAACTCTGTGTAGTCATGTTAACCGTTTAGCTTAGAAAATGTAAAAAAAGACTTGGAAATAGACTCTTTTCACTTTTACACATACAGCAAGATAGTGTTGGGATACATACACAACCAAACAAAACAGTTCTCTGCATTTGTCATATGACAGTACAAAGTTCTATCACTGTGGAACTGATCAGCAAAAGGACATAGGGTTCAGAACTAGGGAGCATTTGTTTTGAGTGTAGAAAACTGCTGTTGCTTTCTCCAGGTTTTGGTATTTTGGGGCTCCGTAGTCTGGAGATTCCATAGTGTCTTGGGTGGGGTGAAATCTCCAACCCGACTTTTGTGGAGGACCAGCAGGGTGTGTGCTCAGGTGCACATAGGCTTTATAATGGAGGTTTGCGAATACCTCAGGGCTCCACCCAAGAGAGACAGAAGGTCTCCTACAGGAGTCAGAGAGGCTGCATGTGGCAGCCAGAGCATGACTGTCTGTAAGAGACAGATAACAGCCTGAGGACTGAGGCCAGAGAGGAGCCGTGGGCATTAGAGTGAAGCCATCTGCACCGAAGAACCTATGGTCTGGGTGACAGTGTAAGCAGCATAGGTACTGCAATTAAAGCTGAGTGGGAGCTTAAGAGCCTTAAGCATTTTTCATTTGTGCATATTGCTGGAGAAGAACCCCTGTGTGGGAAACCTTATGTGTTATGGACTTTCCATCTTTCTTTTAATAAAAGTGGGCTACCAGTCCCTTAAATATAGTTCCTGGCTGATGTGGACATGCTTGAAAACGCATATACCCTGAGCTAATGATCCCTCATGTCACAGTCAGTAACAGAGTAGCAAGCATCAGAAGGCTCTCCAATTCTAATCAATAGCAGTGTGTGCCTACAGACCTCAACCCAGCTGATTGCAGCACCTGTGCAAAACCAGCTACTACATTTCTGGACATTTTCATGGTCATCTCGACCTGACTTCTTGAATGATTATTCCATCACTATTCACACAGATTCTACATTTGAACTGGTACTTCTTTTGTCAAAAGAAGAGGATGCTTGTGCACAGCAGCCCATTCATCTGAATGTATCTATTGAAAATGCAGGGAAAAAATGGGGGCTGCAGTGAAACCGCATAGCACTTTTCGGGTCCCAGTGTGGGAAAAATGCACTGCAGTTTCCAGTGCATGAGGGTGCCATTAGGTATTCCCATGCATCTCTTATGCCACATACACACGATTGGAATTCTCATTGGAAAAAGCTCTGATGGTTTTCCCGACGGAATTCCAATGGAATTCTGCTCAAGCTGTCTTGCCTACACACGGTTACACCAAATTCCGATCGTTTAGAACGCGATGACGTACAACACATACAACGGGACTAGAAAAAGGAAGTCCAATAGCCAGTAGCCAATAGCTTCCGTCTCGTAGTTGAATCTGAGCATGCATAATTTTTGGCATGTCGGAATTGCATACACACGATTGAAATTTCCGATAGAAAGTTTTTCCATTGGGAAAATTGAGAACATGCTATAAATTTTTGGCTGGCAGAAATTCGGACAGCTAAATTCCGATGGAGCATACACACGGTTGTATTTTCCGATGAAAAGCTCTCATCGGCCTTTTTCTGTCCGGAATTCCGATCGTGTGTATGCGGCATTAAGCTGCAGTCTGTTTTGCTGTGCGGGTGGCTGTGGCTTCGGGAATAGGTGCGATCTTGCGGCAGCAACAACCCGCATAAGCGTGAACCTAGACTAAAGGGAGGTAAGAAGGATAGGTGCATGTTGCTTCCTTACCCTCTGAACTTGTGGACTGTTTTCTGTGTAATTTTACAGACACCAATAGTGACTTTCAAATTTTATAATATGTTAAGGTTTGATAAAACTCTGTGTTCCAATTACACAGGTGTGTATTATCCTGTGCTCCCTAACCTAATGTGTCCCTCACTTTTAACTTGTGTCTGATGTTTCATTAGATCATTAACGAATTACCAAATCATGTCAAATCCATTTGTTATATCCGCTATAATTTCTTTCGTATTAGTTGAAATTCGTAATTTTTTTTATTTGGACATTTGGATGCATCCTAATGTCCGAAAGATGCAACATGCTGCTGAATTTCGATTCATTGTGAAACAAATTGCACAAGCCTATTGTAGGGGACACTAATCAAGAATGTTGTAAGGACTACTGGCAACAGAAAATTTAGAAGGGACTGACCCTGTTTGGGGACACCATTGTTGTAGGAGGCGCTGACCACTGTACACCAATGTTGTAGGGACACTGACAGCTGAATACCAAGGATTATAAGGTGTGCTCCCTTTTGGTTTCATTTGTGAACAATGGGTGTGTTTCTCATTGCACTAAATATTGGGTGTGGCTTAAAGGAGTGAGGTTAAATATAGTCTGAGTTGACTTCCATAGTATGAATGAGACAGTATTGAATAGGGAATTTACAACCCCGCAACTGTGGAGGTACATTGGAGGAGATGGAGCACAACATTGGGTGTTAGTTCACCTGTTCAGAGGTCAATAGTAAGCAACTTACTTACTACTGACTTCTGCATCACTTACTACTAAACTCTGAACTCTGCATCACTTACCACTGACCTTTGAACACTTTTGGGTTGATTTACTAAAGGCAACTCCACTTTGCACTACAAGTGCACTGCAAGTGCACTTGGAAGTGCAGTCACTTTAGATCTGAGGGTAAGATCTGAAATTAGGGGCAATGTGTGATGGCACCCACTGGGGTAATGTTGGTTTATACACAGCTGCTATTTAGGGATTGTTACAGAGCTGTGACATTGGAGAGGAGTGAATAAGTAGCTCACAACAGCCTCTATTCTGAGGTGCTGTTAGCAAGAGGAACGACGTATGCCAATTTATTTGAAACTTCAGGGCAAGTCAAGGGTTTATTTAACCACTTGAGGTCTGGTCCATAGCCGAATGACGGCTACAGCATGGACCTCAATTTCCGGGAGGCCATCATAGGACATCCTCCCCTGTGCACCCCGCGCTGTGATCACCGATCCAAGTAAAGGGCCAGTCCCGGCCCCTTACCATGTCATCAGCTGTCAGCCAATGACATCTGATCACATGATGTAAACAAAAGCTCGGTAATCTTTTTTTTTATCTTATCGCACTGTCAGCGTGAGGAGAAAAAAAAGCCGATCACCGGCTTATGTTAAATGGACATCGGTCCCGAAGATTAACCAGTTCTCGACCAGCGCACGCCGATGTACGTCGGCAGAATGGCATGGGCAGGCATATTGGCGTACAGTTACGTCCAATCTTTAATGCTGCCCTGCCATCGTGCTGGTCGGGACCCCTGTGAGTCCGGTCGCGGGTCCCGCGGACTCGATCGGCGTGGGCATACTCGCAATCGTCTCACGGGGCATCTGAACAGAGAGATGCCGTTGTAAACAGCATCTCCCCGTTCTGCCTAGCAACAAGTGAGGCTGATCTCTGCTCCATGTGATTGGAGCAGAGATCAGTATTCACTAAATGAGAGCCCAGCCCCCAACAGTTAGTAACACACCCCTAGGAACACTTAACCCCTACACTGCCACCCACTGGTTAACCCTTTCACTGCCAGTGTCATTTACACAGGAATCACTGCATTTGTATAGCAGTGATTGCTGTATAAATGACAATGGTCCCAAAAATGTGTCAAAAATGTCCGATGTGTCCGCCATAATGTCGCAGTCACAATAAAAATCGCTGATCGCTGCCATTACTAGTAAAAAAAAAATTATTAATAAATATGCCATAAAACGATCCCCTATTTTGTAAACGCTATAACTTTTGCGCAAACCAATCAATAAATGCTTATTGCGATTTTTTTTACCAAAAATATGTAGAAGAATACGTATCAGCCTAAACTGAGGGGAAAAAAATGTTTTTATATATTTTTGGGGAATATTTATTATAACAAAAAGTAAAAAAGAATGCATTTTTTTCAAAATTGTCGCACTATTTTTGTTTATAGCACAAAAAATAAAAACTGCAGGGGTGATCAAATACCACCAAAAGAAAGCTCTATTTGTGGGAAAAAAAGGACGTCAATTTTGTTTAGGAGCCACGTCGCACGACCGCGCAATTGTCAGTTAAAGCGACGCAGTGCCGAATCGCAAAAAGTGGTCTGGTCCAGGGCTGAAGTGGTTAAGGAACACAGGCACTTCAATCTGTGCCAATCAGTACCCCCTTATAGTGCCACCTGTTATTGCAACCTGCCAGTGCCCACAGCGCCCACTAGTGCCACCTATCAATGCCCATAAGTGCCACCTATCAATGCCCACAAGTGCCAAATATCAATGTTCACCAGTGGTGCCCATCACTGCCACCCATCAGTGTCCATCACTGCCACCTATCTGTGCCCATCACCGCTGTCTCATCAGCGTACATCAATGAAGGAGAAAAATTACCCGTTTGCAAAATTCATGCCAAAATATTTAAAAAAAAAACATTTTTTCTAATTCGTTTTTTTTTTTCTTTTTTTTTAACAAAAAATAAAAACCGCAGAGGTGATCAAATACCACCAAAAGAAAGCTCTATTTGTGGGGAAACAATTCTAAAAATGTCATTTGGGTACAGTGTTGCATGACCGCACAATTGTCATTCAAAGTGCATCAGTGCTGAAAGCTGAAAATTGATCTGGACAGGAGGGGGGTTTAAGCGCCCAGTAAGCAAGTGGTTAAAAGATATTTGTAGCTGTGGATATGATTTGGATGATGCATTGTGGACACCCAGTGATCAGAGATCTATTGTGTTCACATCTGTAAAATTATTACTGATGATTTGTCATCATTCACTGTGCAAAAACACAGGGCAATTATCTTTAATGATCATTTGTAATTTATACTAATATACAAATATTTTGTAATTATCTACAAACCCATGATCGATCCTTTGCTGCACACACCCCTCTCTAGTCTTCTTGGCATTAACAAACATATAGAGTAATTATACTCCTACGCTACGTCTGCATGAATTCCCAAGTTAAGCAAGAGATTTGGCAGTTATACATAAAACATGTCATATTTTAGTATTTAAAATTCTTTCGGTTCCCCTGTGTTCAAGTGTATGAATTTTTCTTGCTAGTGAAAGCAAAAGCACAGACACAATAAAATGTTGCTTGCTTGTAACTGACATATTCATTAAAGCACTGCAAAGAACAATAGTGATTTGTAAAAAAAAAAAAAAACAGTAGCACAAAGCAAACCATTAAAAACGTATCTTTTAAATCATGTGTTAAGAGCTCATCAACTTAATGTCAGGGCTGGGCTCAGCCCTTTGTTCTCAAAGCTGGCTAATTGCCATCTCCTATCTCTCCACAGTGAATCACCTGTTGATGATATCCTGCTCGTCAGTCCATATGATCTCTGCCTTCGGTCACATCTCTAGAGATGCTCTCCTGTGTTCCTGTTAAAGACTTGCTTGGCTGACATTCCTTCTGGCTCTAGATCCTGCTTGCTGTTCTACTACGCTGTTCTCTGGCTCCCTGACGTTTTGGCTTGTCTGACTATCTGTTCTGATTCCTGAACTCTGGCTATGTTTTGACTATGTTTATACTTAAACAAGTGTGATTTAACTGTACTTCTGTCTCAGTCTGATTCATGGTTCTTGACAGTAGGTGAAGGCTATGATTTCAGAAGATACAGTCAATCCACTTGTTGGTAATATTTTTTTCCAGATTGCATGAGCAGGATTACTGCATGGATCAGTTTTCCATGACGTTACAAATGCTCCTGAGTTGCACCGCTCACATGGAATCTCCCACTGTGGCTGCTCTGGTACAGCCTGTGTTGCAGGCCGTCCCTGCTGCTGCTCCAGTCTCTGTGCAGGCACCTGCCTCCAGTATTACCTCTATAAGAGGTATGTCTGGTTCTGATCTGCTTCGCCAGTGATTTGGGGGCGATACTGTCCAATGCAGAGGGTTTCTCAACCAGGTTGAGATATACTTTGAGATGCTGCCCCAGGTGTTTCCCATGGATAGAAACAAAGTAGGGACGTGGCTTGGCACCGGACATGAATGGCCGCCTAACTAGCAAGCTCCCGCTCGCTGAGGACTAAAACGAGCTCCACGGAGGATTCGATACAGCCGAAGATGGGTAAGGGTGACCGGAACTCATCCACGACGAGGTCCCGATCCCCGCGGGATGGAGAGAGCCAGCCGAGCGGCAGCATCCCCGCGATATTCAGGTCACAACAGCGGGACCCGCCGCCTCCTTCACAGGCCCCATCTCAGACAGCGCGCTCTATTAACAACAGCCCAGAGCGCTCCTCCATCAGCCAGCACAGCCCAGCCCACCACACATCCAGCGCAGCTCAACCCCTGTTTCTCCACGACATGCAGTCAATTGCCACAGACATAAAAAGCACACTGGCTGCAGCAATAGGGGAACTTAGGCTGGACATACAGGCAATGGCCACACGCTTAGACAGGGTGGAACATGCCACAAATAAACAGGAAGTCGCCATTACTCAAGCTCAGAGAACCGCAGATCATCACGCCTTACAGATCAGAGAGATGAGCAGGCACTTAGAGGATCTTGAGAATAGGGGACGGAGACATAATATAAGGATCAGAAACCTCCCTGAAAATGTCGATCCCAGCAATCTCAAACAATGCGTGCAAGCGATCTTTAATGGCTTACTAGACAGACCTCGTGACTCGCCAATTGAATTTGAACGCATGCATAGGGCACTCCGTCCCAGAGGTAGAGAAACAGATCCGCTACGTGACGTCATTTGTTGCCTAGTAAACTTCCTCAAAAAGAACCAAAAACACTGCGCTATTCAAACGTGTAGACGGTATACAAACAGCAGCTAACACAACATCTAGGTGTACAAATGTGGCATAATAAATTTTGTGAAAAACAGTGTAGCGCTTATTTGTTTTTACCACATTACAATGTGACCAATGTAATCAGTGCATACATTAGACTGTGCAAACAAATAAATACATTTAAACACTCTTTGCTGTATATGATAAACAAAGCTAGAATGTCCAAACAAATATATGAAAAAATATATCAAAAATAGGAAAACAACGTGAAAACAGGTGAAAAGTTCTCCAAATTTTCCAAATTTTCTGTGTATGATACGATGAAGTGAAAACAGTCCTACACCTTCTCCAAGGAATGATCGCACAATCACCGCGTGAACCCTCCACCACATGAAATGGGGGCTTACCAGATTTAATGGATCCTACTCAAAATTATATTTGGAGGATCATATATGCTTGTAGATATACATAGGCTTTTTCGGTGTTGTCCTTTTCTGGAAGACTTTCAAGTGTGGCTATTTCCTCTACAGTATGTCTCCATCCACATAAATCATCATAGGTAATGGGATAGATATAAAGGAAGAAAGCAGGGACCACAATAGTGTAACTCCGTTTTTCGTTTCAAGTAATTTAATAAAAAATGATCAAACTCACGTGTACAAAGAACATAAGCGCTTTTTTAATAAAATCTCAGGCTGCAGTGAAGTCCCGACGCGTTTCGTCTTAAGCAGACATCATCTGGGGTACAACTTCAAGGCAGCCCTCCAGTTTATATAGCCAGACCCCCAGTCAGGCCTAGATTTCGTCCATCAGTGTCACCACACATCACTTCCGGTATCCAATATGGCCGCCGGCGTGCGTTCCACGCCTCTTTTTAATAATGTG
This sequence comes from Lithobates pipiens, assembly GCF_037356315.1. NCBI lineage: Eukaryota > Metazoa > Chordata > Amphibia > Anura > Ranidae > Lithobates > Lithobates pipiens. Next base: position 573,877,927 of record NW_027507748.1, read on the forward strand.
AAGGGTCTAGTCAAATAACTGGTACATCCCATACTCTTATATGTGTTGGACGAATCAACAACGAAAGCGAATGTCCTAACGTGCGCCATCAACGTCCAAATGGAACGCAGGCGTAAACACTAAAATGTTCAGCCGATCTTTTAACCTCAGCGGAAGTAAGGTAAACGTGACCTCCGCGTATCTCACGAACGGAAGTGGGCAGCCTGGAACGCACCATCTTTATCCAATGGAGTGCGGACGTATGTCAACATCCCGGCGCCATAACGTCACTTCCGTGTCCCCGTACTCAAAAAATAAATAAACGTGTAAAAAACGCCATCTCTAGGGTGAAATACAGATCGGTACAGAGTAGAACGAATCTCCTATATATATTAAATAAGGAAAAATAGAGTATATACTCTGAGCTGAGGGATATATCTAATAGCAAAAATTGATAAAATATATAAAAAATATATAAATAAAAAACATTAAATGCTCGGACGCTGCATCCAATAAGAACACAGTGCCTATAATTGCATATTAGCTTATCTAGCCATATTTCACAGGAATAGTAAATTAAGAAGGCAAATTTCGAAAAAGTTTTTTTCCAGTAATTTTACCCAAAGGAGTTATTATAATCTACCTAGAGATATCAACTGAAAAATGAATAGAAAAATAAATATGACCGAATCTATTTGAGTGGGCGATTATTACATCGTGACACCCTATATAGATAATGACCTACGCAACATCAATCCAAAAAGATTTTTAATCCAAAAAATTTTTTAAAAATTGAAATAAATTTAAAAAATATAAAACTTATATAGCGATACCCTCACTTAAGAGGGCCGCAAGTTTGGTTTGGGTCCTGAGCACAGCTCCGCCAACCCCCCGGCAATCTGCACTACCCACTTTGGCACAGTTAGTATCTAGCAATACACATTAAATCGCTTATACTCTAAATATGTGTGTGTGCGTGGGTGGATAACTCAAGCTCATAGACAATCCTTGAAAGTATATAACTGACTTTACTTATTGTTTTTATAAAAGGAATAACATGAATCAAACATTTGGATTGCAACACATAATCAGGTCCCTGCAGTAACCAGTAATAAAGATAAACAGAGTAATCAGCATAATAAAGTATTGCTATGCAACTCTAGCGCTGCCCTTTTTCAGCTACTTCCCCACATGGGTAAACACCCAGCACTGTCTACCTATGCAGTCAGGCCTGACTGATCTAAATGGAAGTCCAGTAAAACAATATTCGCTAGCAATCTTTCGGTGGTGCACTTGAAGAACAACTTTGTAATCCAAACGTATAATAAAGATAAAGCATCTGTCTTTAAACAGCTCTCACCACTCGGACAAGTCCAAGTCCGGTTTCTCTGCATTTTCGTCTAGGAACAGGAATCCACCAACCTCCCAGTCTTCAATCCTTCTGGTGTACTGCAGCAAAGATGAGAAAATGTCTCTCAGGTGCAACTAAGCTGGCAGAGAGCTCTTTGGAAAAGAGCACAAGGCCCAGGCTTCAGGCCTTGTGCTTTCAGCAGTTCAGCACAGACCTCCTCTTGCTAGGAGAGAGGGGGGTGTCCAAAGAGAGCGAACTAGGCCTCTCCCCCTCCTTATATTTCCTCCCCCATAAGTCTCTGGGGCATAACTCAAAGCATCCTGGGAACCAGCGGGGTTCTGGGAACAGTAGTTTTATAGTTCTTAAAGAGACCCCGCTACACACTCCCCCCACTTAAACTCTTTGGTCCCCAAAGATAAACTTTTAACACATATCCTGTACCAATTTTGAAAGTGCTGAGTATGATGTTGGTACAGGGAATTTCCACCAGAACTCAGAGGTGGGATTCCCTGTCCCACAGGTCACACTGACATGAGTGGCCTGCCTAACTGTGCCAGAGAGTGAGCTGGGGTTGCCCATCACCAAATGTTCAGTGGAAGGATTAGAGCGTTCAGCACTTCTTCTAGCAATCACAACAGAGTCCTCAGAGCTCTCTCCCATTTGAGAGTAGGTTAGCTTCTTGGGGGGTCTTACAACTCGGCGAGCTCTCTGTTCTCTTGGGACTTCAGGCTCTGGTGCCACAGGCTCTACTTCAGGAACACATTCTGACAGCATCACTGGTTCTGGAACATCGGTTCCTTCCTCTTCTGAGTAAATGCTAGGGATATCTTCCCAGCCTTCAGGCACACCACTAGATGGAATGAACTCTGTAGCTTCTGGGTTCAGTGTCCCATCCTGTGTATCCTCAGTAGGTGGGAGATCTATGGCAGAATTTCCTGGAGTTGATGAAGGCCACAGCCACTCAAGCTCTCCTCTTCCACCTTCACCTTGTTGGGAATCTTGTCCATCTCTAACCCGGGAGGTCTGAGACCGAGTGCTAGGTCCCGGGGTATCCAGAATGGAAACAGATTCAGGTGGATTTCTCACTGGAGGTATTCTGACTGCTTCAGTAAGCGGGAGCAAATGATTCCTGTGCCAAGTTTTCAAGGGCCCCACTTTCCCCTCTGGTTTTAGCTTATACACAGGCAATCCAGGTAGCTTTCTGAAAATGACATAGGGCTCCGATCTCCATCTATCAGCAAGCTTGTGCTTCCCAGGGATCCCCAGATTGCGTAGCAGTACACGGTCCCCAGGCTGCAGGTCTTGCACTCGAACCTTCAGATCGAAGTTCCTCTTGTTGCGGGCTCCCCTCGTTCATGGGCCACTTTCAAATTGTGTCTAAGTCGGTCGACATATCCCTTGTGGGAGGTAGCAGAGGCATGGTCTAGGGAAATGCCAAAGGCCAGATCCACCGGCAATCTTGCTTCTCTCCCAAACATGAGCCGGTAGGGGGAGTAACCCGTCACATCACTTGTGGTGCAGTTGTAAGCGTGCACCAGAGCTGATATGTGTTGGCTCCAGTGTTGCTTCTTCTCTGTCTCTAGAGTTCCAAGCATGTTTAGTAAGGTCCGATTAAACCTCTCAGGTTGGGCATCTCCTTGTGGATGATAAGGTGTAGTCCTAGTCTTTTCTACTCCCAATGAGTCCAGTAGGTTCCGGATCAGACGACTCTCAAAGTCCCTTCCTTGGTCTGAGTGGATTCTCTGTGGTAATCCATAGTGGACAAAGTATTTTTCCATGAGCACCTTGGCCACAGTGGAGGCCTTTTGGTCTTTGGTGGGGAAAGCCTGGGCATAACGGGTGAAATGATCGGTTACCACCAGAACATTTCCCAATCCACTCAAATCGGGTTCGAGGCAGAGAAAGTCAATGCACACCAGATCCATTGGAACCTGACTCTGTAGGTGGCCCATTGGGGCAGCTTGATGGGGTAGAGTCTTCCTCTGGATGCATCGTGCACAAGAACGGCAATATTCCTCCACTTCTGCCCTCATACAGGGCCAATAGAACCGGCTTCTGACAAGCTGGAAAGTTCTCTCCGCCCCTAGATGGCCATGCTGGTCATGTAAGGCAATTAGTACCGTCTCTCGGTGCTTCTCTGGGAGAAACAACTGCCACTTATCTTCTGAGTTATCAGAGGGGCCCCTTCGGTAGACCACTCCCTGATGTACTTGTAGCTTATCCAACTCTTTCCTCAGCAGGCAAGCCTCCTTGGAAGGGTGATGTCGAAGTCCCTCTGGATTCTCGTTCTCCAAAGCTTCAAGGACCAATCTCCCCATGGGGTCTTCCAATTGGTCATAGCTCAGCTCCTTTCTGGACAGCTTTGGCAGGAGTTCCTCTGCTAGTTGAATTACCCCACAGTAGGGTTGAGGGACTCCCACTGCGGTGACTCCTATCTCCTCTGCTCTGGAGCCCCCTCTTGCTTGAAACTCAGCACCCTGACAGAGTGCTCGCACTCCTTCCGGTGCTACCTGAGTCCAGTCTTCCCAGTCATCGACCATGACATGAGATCTTCGGGACAGGGCATCTGCATCCCTATTTCCAGCCCCTGGTCTGTATTTTAGACTGAAGTTGAATCCGGATAATGCAGCCAACCATCTGTGTCCGGTTGCATCTAACTTTGCAGTAGTGAAGAGGTAGGTCAGAGGATTGTTATCTGTCTTTACGGTAAACTCCGCCCCATAGAGATAGTCCTTCAGTTTGTCTACTACTGCCCATTTGAGGGCCAAGAACTCCAATTTATGAGTGGGGTAGTTCTTCTCCGAGGGAGTCAGGCTCCGGCTCACATAGGCCACTGGTCGCAGCTGCTCTTCATACTCTTGATAGAGCACTCCGCCTAGGCCCTCATGACTGGCATCGACATGTAGCTCATATGGTCTGGTGGGGTCGGCATAGGCCAGGACTGGGGCCGTGGTAAGGCTCCTCTTCAAGGTTCGGAAAGCCTCTTCACACCTGGGGTTCCACTGATCTTGAACCGACTCACCGGCCCTCCTAGGTCCCAAGCCATCCTCTTCTCCTTCAGTCTTGAGCAATTCATTCAGTGGCTTGGCAATCCGGGCAAACCCATTCACAAATCTTCTATAATAGGAGCAGAACCCCAGGAAAGATCTGAGCTCTGTGACTGTTGTCGGTCTTGGCCAAGAGGTAACTGCCTCCAACTTCTCAGGGTCTGTAGCCACTCCCTTTTCAGACACTATGTGTCCCAGATATTTCACAGAGGATTGGTAAAACCGGCACTTCTCGGGAGAAAGCTTGAGTCCCTCTTCGCTGAGTCTTCTCAACACCTTCTCCAACCTGGCCTCATGTTCTTCCAAAGTCTTCCCGAAGACAATGACATCGTCCAAGTACACAAGGACTTCTATGAGGTTCATGTCTCCAACGGTCTTCTCCATGAGGCGTTGAAAGGTAGCAGGGGCTCCAGACAGGCCCTGAGGCATTCTGTTGAATTCAAAGAATCCCACTGGGGTTATGAAAGCTGTCTTCTCTCTGTCTTCCTGGTGCATGGGGATTTGGTAGTACCCACTCTTGAGGTCCATTACACTGAACCACTTGGCACCAGCCAAACTCTGTAGGGCATCCTCTATTCTCGGTGTGGTATACTGGTCAGGGATGGTCCTCCTGTTGAGAGTCCTGTAGTCAATACAAAGCCTCAACGACCCATTCTTTTTCCTGACCACCACTATGGGGGAGGCATAGGGACTTCTAGACTCCCGAATCACACCAGTCTTCTTCAACTCCACAAGCTGCTCCCTCAGATCCTCCAGGTCAGCTAGAGGGACCCGCCTAACCCTTTCCCTGAAGGCTTTGTCTTCTTGGAGGCGGATTCGGTGGGTGGCACTCCTGGCACATCCCACATCAAACTCATCCTTTGAGAAAATCCTCTCCCATCTAGTCAGCTGGGCCTTGGCTCTCTCCTTCCAGGCTCCAGGTAGGTCCGGGTTCTCCATGGAAAGTTTTTCCCAAACATCTCCTCCTGCACCCGTTCCTTTTACTTCTGACCAGCTGACTGGGGCCGCAGGACTCACCTGCCCCAACAGCATTCTGGCAGGGATCTCTATGGGTCTCTCCGTAGGGTTTCTCACACTCACTGGGACTCTTCCTCGAGCCTTCTTCAGGGCCTTGATTGAAATCACTTCCGGTATAACTTCCAGGCCGGAGTGATCCTCCCTTGGATCGGATTCCAGCATGACAAAGGGGCCAGGCTGCTCCCAGGAAAGCTTCACCGTGGCCCTGAGGCAGGCTACCTCTCTGGGCTGCAGCACCACTCCCTCTCTCCCAAGTCTCCACACCTTCCCTATCCCCTCTCCTGGGGTCTTCTGCTCTAGGACCAACCGTTGGTAGGCTGTCTTCAGCATGGGATGGATATTGGGATCTTGATGGTTACTCGTCTCCACTAGAGGGGTCAGAAGTCTTCGCACCAGATCCGTATTGGTCCCTATGATGAGGGACATCTTGCTGGCCCCGGGCAGTCTAGGACACACAACTGCCAGGGTGTCAAACACCTCTGTTTTCCCCGCCACAGATGGATCGAAGGTCAGCTTTATGGGCAGGTAACCATCGTAGGGGAAACTCTGAGTTCCCAGGCCCCATATCTCCAGCTCTTCTATCTTCTGTATAGGCAAATGGCTCAAGTGCCTATCATAGAAGTCTCTGTACAACAAAGTCACTTGAGCTCCAGTGTCCAGGAGGGCCTTCGTGTAGACTCCTTCCACCTGGATGGAGACAGTGGGGGACGGGCCGACCAATTCTTCTGGGTAGGGCCGGGTTGAGGCCACCCTCTTCTGGGGACCCGTCTTCATCCAGTTGGTTTTAGACTTTATTCTTTTTCGAACCTAGTATGCATTGACCCTCCCCATAGTAATGGGAGTACAAACCCGCTGAGGGATGTTATTGTCTCTTATTTGTAGGCATTCCTTCTGAGGGGTCTGGTTTTCTCTCTCTCTCTTCCTTCTATTCAGTTTGGAGTTCACTGAAAGACATGGGCACCCGGTTGACTCCCTCACCGGGGCCCTCTGAAGTTTCCCGCCGGCTGGCGGTTATCTATCTTCTTCTTCTTGGGACTGGAACATCTACTGGCGAAGTGGCCACTGCCCCCGCAGTTGTAGCATAGCATCTCTTCTCGGTCTCGAGTGGGGCTTGGTGTTGGTGTATCTGGAAACAACTCCTTTCTAGGATAATTAAAAAAGAGGTGAGATGCTGAGGTGAGAGTTCTGGGAGCCTGATCTTTTGGAACATTTGGTCCTGGTCTTCCTCCAGTGTTTTTTCACTACACACTTACACTATTGGTGTGTTTATTTTGAAATATTTTCATTGACTCTTGTTTTTTCACATTTTTATACATTATTATTTTTTGTGGTATTATTTGCGCAGGACTCTTTTTTAATTATTCAAGTGATAGTTTGTGTTTACTATTTTGTCCCGCTGCATTTTCTGTTTTATTTAGTAGCACTTGCACTTTTGTTATTCCACAGATTGTTACATTATATTATATTTTGTTATGCACGTAGATCTATTTCACGTCTAGCACATAGTGGCGCGAGGGTCCATTTTACACATTTTAAACTCCTTTCTAGGACTTGGTTTCTCGGCTCCCCCTTGCCCTTTCGCCATCATAGCAGTCAACATCTCCATCACCTGGGACATCTGTAACTTCAAAGTGTCCAGCTCCTTATCTCTAGCGGGAGTCATGGCCGGTGTAACTATTTCTACCGGTTGGTTGACGGGCTCGGTGAGATCTTCTTCCCTTTTCTCTTCCAGTAGGGCCTCTTCCTCTCTGATCATTCGGATGAGGTCAGTGTACTCCAGACTCTTCCCATCCTGTCGGGCACGCAGTGTCCATGCAATAGGATCCATGGGTTGAGCTCCCCTCAGTACCTGTTGAGTACGGGCCTCATCTACTTTTCCTGGGCTGATCCCCTTCTTTAGGATCATCTTATGCAGGATTTTATCTAAACGTCCCGTGTAGTCTGATAGTTTTTCACCTTTCTTCTGGTAGCAATGCTCTAACTGATAAGCAAGCTCAGAGATTTTCTCTGTCCCACCAAACACAGTCTGTAGTACATCTAGGTACTCCTGCACATTACAGTCTGTCCTGCTCATCTTCAGGTTGCGTATGGCCTCTAGAGCAGGCCCCTTTAGACTTTCCACAATCCTCTGCTTCTTTCTGCGCTCTGGAACTTCCCATTCCTCTAGTGCCTGAGTTGCGCTATCTAACCAATCTTCAAATCCCTCTTCTTCCGAAGGTACAGGTTTCCTCCCTGAAAACATCCGGAGTTTCCTGTACCCCGACATCGGGTAATCTGTGGGATCCTTCTTGCACTGGGCCACAATCTCCCCCAGGACAGCACACAGTTCTGCGCTAAGGGTGGCCGGTGCTGATCTGGGACTCTCGGGTGAGGTACGGGCCGCAGCCTGCGGTGATCCCGTTGGCAAAGGCTCCTCCCCTGGGAGGCTAATGACCACTGACTGACTTGGGTCGGCCTTAGCCGCTTCACACCACGCTCTGACTCCCTGTGGGTCCATGCCGGTACCTCTGGAGTGTTCACCGCTGTCTCAGAAATCCCGGATTTACGAGCCCCCACGTATATCGATACCCTCACTTAAGAGGGCCGCAAGTTTGGTTTGGGTCCTGAGCACAGCTCCGCCAACCCCCCGGCAATCTGCACTACCCACTTTGGCACAGTTAGTATCTAGCAATACACATTAAATCGCTTATACTCTAAATATGTGTGTGTGCATGGGTGGATAACTCAAGCTCATAGACAATCCTTGAAAGTATATAACTGACTTTACTTATTGTTTTTATAAAAGGAATAACATGAATCAAACATTTGGATTGCAACACATAATCAGGTCCCTGCAGTAACCAGTAATAAAGATAAACAGAGTAATCAGCATAATAAAGTATTGCTATGCAACTCTAGCGCTGCCCTTTTTCAGCTACTTCCCCACATGGGTAAACACCCAGCACTGTCTACCTATGCAGTCAGGCCTTACTGATCTAAATGGAAGTCCAGTAAAACAATATTCGCTAGCAATCTTTCGGTGGTGCACTTGAAGAACAACTTTGTAATCCAAACGTATAATAAAGATAAAGCATCTGTCTTTAAACAGCTCTCACCACTCGGACAAGTCCAAGTCCGGTTTCTCTGCCTTTTCGTCTAGGAACAGGAATCCACCAACCTCCCAGTCTTCAATCCTTCTGGTGTACTGCAGCAAAGATGAGAAAATGTCTCTCAGGTGCAACTAAGCTGGCAGAGAGCTCTTTGGAAAAGAGCACAAGGCCCAGGCTTCAGGCCTTGTGCTTTCAGCAGTTCAGCACAGACCTCCTCTTGCTAGGAGAGAGGGGGTGTCCAAAGAGAGCGAACTAGGCCTCTCCCCCTCCTTATATTTCCTCCCCCATAAGTCTCTGGGGCATAACTCAAAGTATCCTGGGAACCAGCGGGGTTCTGGGAACAGTAGTTTTATAGTTCTTAAAGAGACCCCGCTACACTTATAACAATCAAATGTAGTCATAAGTTTTGAAATATATATAAAGAGACTTAACCAAAAAATATATATATGCTCAAGAATGGCGCTCTTTTGATATTATTACCCAATCAAAAAGAGACTGAAAGCCATATGTGTTGACATATTAGGTGGACCAAACCCAAATCGCCTTTAACCATCTACTAATACTCACAAAGTACATTTTCCCCACATATTCCTACCATGTATAACCAAAAGAGAGGAAAAGAGGAGAATAAAATAAAATAAAGATATAGATGTAAGAGATAGACAGACCTCAACCATCATCAATAAATGCATCCATATCTCACACCACGCCCAAGCCAAACGGGGAGTGGGACCCAACGCCATGTGTCAACCATCGTTGATGAATGCATTGATGTCCCACTCCACGTTTAGACCAAACGGGAAGTAGGATTTGACGGAGTATATCCAATAGGTCTCTAACCTGGATACGCCCCTGGTCATGGCACCCCCCCCTCCAGGGTGGCGTGTACTTATCAATAATCAAAAACTCTGTTCCGGCAGGATCACTGTTATGACACTGCTTATAGTGTCTAGGAACAGTGTGCTTTGAATCTTTACTCTTGATAAGAGATATATGTTCGCCTACCCTGATTGCAAATGTCCTGATTGTCCTTCCTACATATTGCTTGCCCCTGTAAAAAGTGCAGTGTATGTAGATATAATATCTTGGGGACACGTAAAGCTACTGAATTTACATCTACAACTACTAATAAGACACATATTATTAAGCCTTTTTGCACTTGTGATACCAAGTATGTGGTATATTTAATCACCTGCCCATGCGGCAAGCAATATGTAGGAAGGACAATCAGGACATTTGCAATCAGGGTAGGCGAACATATATCTCTTATCAAGAGTAAAGATTCAAAGCACACTGTTCCTAGACACTATAAGCAGTGTCATAACAGTGATACTACCGGAACAGAGTTTTTGATTATTGATAAGTACACGCCACCCTGGAGGGGGGGTGCCATGACCAGGGGCGTATCCAGGTTAGAGACCTATTGGATATACACCATCAAATCCTACTTCCCGTTTGGTCTAAACGTGGAGTGGGACATCAATGCATTCATCAACGATGGTTGACACATGGCGTTGGGTCCCACTCCCCGTTTGGCTTGGGCGTGGTGTGAGATATGGATGCATTTATTGATGATGGTTGAGGTCTGTCTATCTCTTACATCTATATCTTTATTTTATTTTATTCTCCTCTTTTCCTCTCTTTTGGTTATACATGGTAGGAATATGTGGGGAAAATGTACTTTGTGAGTATTAGTAGATGGTTAAAGGCGATTTGGGTTTGGTCCACCTAATATGTCAACACATATGGCTTTCGGTCTCTTTTTGATTGGGCCATAATATCAAAAGAGCGCCATTCTTGAGCATATATATATTTTTTGGTTAAGTCTCTTTATATATATTTCAAAACTTATGACTACATTTGATTGTTATAAGTTTTATATTTTTTTAATTTTTTTCAATTTTTAAAAAAATTTTTGGATTAAAAATCTTTTTGGATTGATGTTGCGTAGGTCATTATCTATATAGGGTGTCACGATGTAATATTCGCCCACCCGAATAGATTCGGTCATATTTATTTTTCTATTCATTTTTCAGTTGATATCTCTAGGTAGATTATAATAACTCCTTTGGGTAAAATTACTGGAAAAAAACTTTTTCGAAATTTGCCTTCTTAATTTACTATTCCTGTGAAATATGGCTAGATAAGCTAATATGCAATTATAGGCACTGTGTTCTTATTGGATGCAGCGTCCGAGCATTTAATGTTTTTTATTTATATATTTTTTATATATTTTATCAATTTTTGCTATTAGATATATCCCTCAGCTCAGAGTATATACTCTATTTTTCCTTATTTAATATATATAGGAGATTTGTTCTACTCTGTACCGATCTGTATTTCACCCTAGAGATGGCGTTTTTACATGTTTATTTATTTTTTGAGTACGGGGACACGGAAGTGACGTTATGGCGCCGGGATGTTGACATACGTCCGCACTCCATTGGATAAAGATGGTGCGTTCCAGGCTGCCCACTTCCGTTCGTGAGATACGCGGAGGTCACGTTTACCTTACTTCCGCTGAGGTTAAAAGATCGGCTGAACATTTTAGTGTTTACGCCTGCGTTCCATTTGGACGTTGATGGCGCACGTTAGGACGTTCGCTTTCGTTGTTGATTCGTCCAACGCATATAAAAGTATGGGATGTACCAGTTATTTGACTAGACCCTTCACATTATTAAAAAGAGGCGTGGAACGCACGCCGGCGGCCATATTGGATACCGGAAGTGATGTGTGGTGACACTGATGGACGAAATCTAGGCCTGACTGGGGGTCTGGCTATATAAACTGGAGGGCTGCCTTGAAGTTGTACCCCAGATGATGTCTGCTTAAGACGAAACGCGTCGGGACTTCACTGCCGCCTGAGATTTTATTGAAAAAGCGCTTATGTTCTTTGTACACGTGAGTTTGATAATTTTTTATTAAATTACTTGAAACGAAAAACGGAGTTACACTATTGTAGTCCCTGCTTTCTTCCTTTATATCTATCCCATTACCTATGATGATTTATGTGGATGGAGACATACTGTAGAGGAAATAGCCACACTTGAAAGTCTTCCAGAAAAGGACAACACCGAAAAAGCCTATGTATATCTACAAGCATATATGATCCTCCAAATATAATTTTGAGTAGGATCCATTAAATCTGGTAAGCCCCCATTTCATGTGGTGGAGGGTTCACGCGGTGATTGTGCGATCATTCCTTGGAGAAGGTGTAGGACTGTTTTCACTTCATCGTATCATACACAGAAAATTTGGAAAATTTGGAGAACTTTTCACCTGTTTTCACGTTGTTTTCCTATTTTTGATATATTTTTTCATATATTTGTTTGGACATTCTAGCTTTGTTTATCATATACAGCAAAGAGTGTTTAAATGTATTTATTTGTTTGCACAGTCTAATGTATGCACTGATTACATTGGTCACATTGTAATGTGGTAAAAACAAATAAGCGCTACACTGTTTTTCACAAAAGCCTAGTAAACTTCCCCCTGAAAGAGGAAATCCTCAAGCACGCCAGAGAACGAAGACAGGTCCTACACGAAGGAACAGAAATTAAGCTTTTTCAAGATCTGTCGCCGATCACGCTTCAACATCGGAAAGATCTCCGTCCCTTATTAGATGTCTTACGAGCAAGAAATATCGCTTACAGGTGGAAATTCCCTTTTTGCCTCTCCGCTTTAGCAATGGGACGCACCACTCTACTTCGGGTCCCGGAGGACCTGCGACAATTTTGCAACACCCTAAATGTGCCGATCCCACATCTACCTGATTGGCACAATGAGCACTGCAGTTCACTCCCACGGATTGCAGAACATGGAGAAGACCCCATGGAATGGAACGCGCAAAGACCACGTCGCCAGAGATCACCACCTCCAGCATCACCACCACCACAGGCAAGGCATCACCATGCTAACGGAAGCCCCTCGGCCTCTCCAGTTCACAGAAGATCACGTCAGGAGGCCTGATATAGGCACACGCCTGTGCGGGACAGCCATGGATCTCCAGGACCACTTTTTTCCACTTTATCTCCCTACGAACTGTAAGTTATAAGACACATAGTTAAGAGGTTATTAGTTAATGCTGTTTGATGTGTATCTTATGACAGTCCCTTGTCGCCTGGGTGTCCTCGCATAATCCTACTCTCTGGGACTTAATCTCCCTAAAGTTTGCACCTAACAGAGCCTCTATTGAATTTGACTCTCGTGTCCCCTACCGCAGACGTTCCACGCCTGTAATGAGAGCTGATAGCTTATGGGAGATACTCCCGAAGCTACAACTCAGGTTTCCTAGACCCTAAGAGATTTCTCCGCACCCCCAGAGGAACCAAGGGAGGATTTCCTATTATAGCACCTCAACAACTTTCCTCCGAAGCATAACCCGTACGCGAACTGAGTGCAATGTCCCTTCACAGGCCATCTTGATAAACGGGTAACCCCCCACACATGTACGCTCGCTAGGGTCTTCGCATAGGTGATCCAAATGTGGGGTCACCAAAACGTGACAGGAAACCCAGGATGCATAAGCGAACCACTCCCCCCCTCCCAACAGAACGACACAATAAACAAAGAGCACAGCACAATATCGGATCTCAACACTCACCACAGACACGGAACAGCAAGACGTATACTGATCTGCCAGCTCTCCAGGAAGACACTGAACTCACCCTGGCTGGGAGGGGGGTATGAAACTGAAATTATAGTCTTTGAATGAATCAGCACCATGCTATATCTATAGTCATGTATATTTTTATATGTATATTTTTGTTTTTATTTCCTCCTAGCATATCACCAACTACACAGGACAAGGGGGAGAATCCTGCCCACATCCCCTGCTTCCCCTCGTAAACTCAAGGGGGGGAGGGGGTTAAGAGATATAGAGGAGACACCTCCTGTAACCACCTGGCCCACCTGGACTCAGATCCAGGGGGAAGGTATTGCAACTTGTACCCATACGCTCGCCCCACACAAGAATTCAACCTTATCTCCATACCAAACTTCGACTCTAGCCTTTACCACCAAACTCCCTCTTGTCCTGGGAATCTCTATATGAGTCAATATATGGACACGTGAACCAACGAGATGTTTTATACACACTTTTTTATTTCCACCTTGGAAATTACAACATCCCACCACAGAGAGCCAACGCTAGGCTCACACCCTGGACACCTACCAGCAGCTATCAGGGTTTAACAACTGTACTCACCTTAACTTCCTAAGTATCCGGGACACCCCCAAGGATATGCACTTCAGTAAGATCCCTCATGTGCTTGCCCCCCCATCACTGATTATGGCGACACGTTTGGGAATGTCCCTCTCCTTTGCAGGTCCATGGTTTAAATTAAGTTGTCTTTCCTCACTTGGTCCTTTCATGTTAAGGTTATGTTAAATGTTGAAGTTACTTTTCAGACCAGAAGCTTCTGGCCGCCTATATTTGATTTTATATGTGATATTTGATATACACAAAAGAGTTACGCCTTCTTGGCATCGATACTGCCATTGCTCAAAACATGCTCAATGACCCCCTCTGACAAACTGAAGGATTCTCTCTCCATTCTCCTACACCACATTTAGACTATCCTCTGACATACGAACTTAAGTCCTCTGAGACGGGACGAGGCTAATCACGACCAATCCTTGCAACCCCCGCACAGCAGACTCTGTACATCTGCTGAACTCATCCGGTAACCCCACATTGATCCAGGAAGAGTAGCGGGACTACATCTTCCACCGGCTTAACTATCCCACCCCCCTCCCCCCCCCACCCTTAATTTTTTTTTCTCTCTCCTGTCTCCTCCCCTCATACCTTCCCTCACACACGCTCCTCCTCCTATCATTGTGTGTAGCACTCACTCGATTAGCGCTCAGACGCACTACCCGCCAGTAACCCTCTCTCTACTTCATATCACACCCGATATCATGCATCCAAAAGCCTCCCTGAACACTCTCAAACTCAAAATAATCTCCCTCAACGCAAAAGGGTTAAACACTCCCGAAAAACGCTCGCAAGTTCTCACAATGATGAAAAGCCACAAAGCGGATGTCATTTTCTTACAAGAAACACACTTCAGAGCGAACAATTTACCAAAACTCGAAAACTACCATTACCCTAAAGCATTCCACGCAACAAACCCCTCAGCCAAATCAAAAGGAGTCTCTATCTTATTAGCAAAAAATTGCCCCCTTGAAATTGTAGACTCATTGACAGACCCGGAAGGCTGATATCTTATGGTCAAAGGTCATCTACACAACAGACCGATCACTCTGGCCAATGTATATGCACCTAATGTGAAACACGTCCCCTTTTTTCGCAAAATAGCCTCCCTTCTATCCTCATTCCAATCGGGACTAGTAATATTGGGCGGAGATTTTAATGCGCCACTCAATCCCATCCTCGACTCCTCAACGGGAACTTCATCTATCCCATACAGAGCTTTATGCCAAATACACTCCCAATTACACAATCTACTTCTACACGATTCATGGCGTACACTAAACCCTACTGGAAAAGACTACTCATTCTTCTCTGCCCCACACAACCGGTATTCTAGAATCGACTATCTATTTCTCAACAGGATCTACATTTCTTAACCAAAGCCAACATCGAACCAAAGTATATCTCAGATCACTACCCCATATCCATTTCGCTCACATTACCGGAATCTCTTGACAGATCTAAAATATGGCGCCTAGACCCCTCTTTACTGACAGACCAGGCCAACATGGACCACATACAATCTTGCCTAGAATCGTTCTTCCATATAGACAACACACCAGACACGCACCCCATCACGCAATCGGAAGCTCATAAATGCTGGATTAGAGGGGAATTCCTAGCTGTCTCAATCAAACGTAAACGTCAGAAACAAGCACGCATCTAAGAACTGCTAACCCAAATTAAATCACTAGAAGCAGCACATAAAAAAACGCAAGCTACATTAACCCTACAAGAACTCACGCACGCACGATCACTCCTGCTCGATGAGCTATCCCAGAAACTGAGAAAAAAACTTACCCTATCACGTAAATTTTTTTACGAACACGGCAACAAAAGCGGAGCACTCCTAGCCAGAGCGTTGCAGGCAAAAAGAGCAAGACAGACTATCCGGCAAATTAAGAAGCCTGATGGATCTTTCACCACAAATAATAGAGATATAGCCTCATGTTTTGAACAATACTACCGCACTCTTTACAACATAGCCCAACCAAATTCGCAACAAAATACACAAGAACATAGGACCTCCGCCATCAGGAAATTCCTGACACTACACACTCCCGAACCATCATCACAAGAAGCAGCCCTCTACCTAGAAAAAACAATCTCCGGGGGAAGAACTTACCCAAGCAATTAGGCAAATAAAAAACGGAAAGAGCCCGGGCCTGGGCGGCTTTACCACCGTATACTACAAAACATTCTTGAACATTATCAACACTCCTCTCTTAACCGCACTAAACTCCATTACCTCAGGAAATACTCCCCCACATCGCCTTTTAGAAGCACACATAACTGTCCTGCCAAAAGAAGGGAAGGATCACACATTAGTCTCTAACTATCGCCCAATATCTCTCCTCAATGTGGACATAAAAATTCTGGCTAAAATCCTATCCAACCGCCTTCTCCCGCTTATCCCGCAACTTATATCCACTGACCAGGTGGGCTTCATTCCTGGCCGGGAAGCCAGAGATAATACCGTCAAAGCCATCAACATCCATTCGTACTTAAAGGCTTCCAATCAGAAAGGCTTCTTCCTCTCATTAGATGCAGAGAAGGGATTCGACAGAGTGGTCTGGGATTACATGTCTGAGACTTTAAGATCGATAGGTCTAGGTGACAAGATGCTCAAATTAATTCTTGCACTCTACACACATCCCGCTGCACAAGTGAAAGTCAACGGCCACCTGTCGAGTGCCTTCCCGGTCAGGAATGGGACACGCCAAGGATGCCCCCTTTCGCCACTTATATATGTACTCACACTGGAACCATTTCTTAACTGTCTCTGAAGCAACCCCAACATTAAAGGTATTATCACCCCGAAATGCGAGTTCAAAGTTTCAGCCTTCGCTGACGACATATTGCTTTCCCTTTCTGAACCCCATATCTCCCTTCCAAATCTTCTGAAGGATTTTAGAGAATCTCCAATCTTAAAATAAATTTTGATAAATCTTATGCACTAAATGTCTCCTTACCAGCAGAAACAGTAGCGTTATGCCAAACCAACTTTCCCTTCTCCTGGAAGACCGAGGCTATAACATACCCTGGGAGTCAACTCCCAACCCAACTTACGGATCTATACTCTTTAAACTTCTCCCCAATACTACATACAATCAAAAGAGACCTACATAAATGGGATAATCCCTCATTCTCCTGGTTCGGAAGAGCCGCAATTTTAAAAATGAATATCCTACCCAGACTTCTTTATGTCATGCAGGCCATACCTATCCATCTACCACCAGAATTCTTTGCTACACTTAAAACCTTATGCTCCAAATTCCTCTGGCACAATAAACGCCCCCGCATAAAATTTGAACTCCTTACAGCACCCACTTCTAGAGGGGGCATAGGTCTACCCGACTTGTCGAATTACTACAGGGCCTGTATGCTTACCAGAGTAGTTGACTGGAACCTACATGCATCCACTAAACAATCGGTAGAATTAGAAGAACAGTTAGCAGAAACACCCCTAGCGACAGCACCATGGTTACCCTCCAAGCACATCCCGAACACAGCCTCCAAACATATTCATATAGGCCCCACTTTGCGTTGCTTCCACAAAGCTTGCTCCAACTCGCAAAGCAGCCAATTATCCCATTACTTTTGGTCCCTTAAAAAGTGGAAGGCACATATACAAACTGTTGTAATTCCTACAACACCATTCACCTGATTTGAATGTAAATACCCTCAAATTAAAGCTGAAAGTCTGCAGTTAAAGCCCATCTTGTTTGTTTTATTTCAAATCCATTGTGGTGGTGTATAGCCCCAAAAAGAATAGAATTGTGTCGATGTCCCAATATTTATGGGCCTGAATATATATATATATATATATATATATATATATATATATATATATATATATATGTATATATATGTATATGTATATGTGTATATATATATATATATATATATATATATATGTATGTATGTATATATATATATATATATATATATATATATATATATATATATATATATATATATATATGTGTCACAGTACTACTTACAGTGAGCCCACTGGCGAGCAGGTGACAGGGGATCCCACAGGGCATGGGGTCTAAGGGCCAGCCGGTATACTGCCAGGGACCCCCTCACTAGAGTTTGTGCTTAGCTGCATGCTGACCCCAGGTCACGACCCCGAGGTTCACCCTGCTCGCTAGGGAAGTACCAGAAGACACTGTTAAGGATCGATGGATGGATGAAGCAAGGAGAGCCAGATAGTGAGCCAAGGTCAGGGCGGGCTGCAGACAATGTAATCAGAACAAGCCGGGTCGGTACACAAGAGATCAGTTCACGAGAGGTCAGGTAAAACAGGTTACACAAAGGGAGCTCAGAAACAAATGTTACTCAAGCAACCAGTAGCTGGTTTGAAAGGGATTTAAATAGAGAAGCACATGAGGGCCTGGACAGGAAGTAGCAAGAAGGAATCATATATTAGGCAACAAGTGAGGGGGGGGCGACACCCATAGCTGCAGAGTGCACAGAGCTGAACACCAGCTAGTGGAAAAACAGGTGCCAGCCGACCTACAGCAGTAAAGGTGAGACACAGATCAGCTCCGCAGCTGATCTGTGACAATATATATATATATATATATATATATATATATAAATTTTTTTTCGAAATGAACTAATAATAAAAATTGTATATTAGACACATATATAGTTTACATTATGCTATGCTAATAAAACAATTTAAATCAAATTCTATGTTTAACCCACTCAGGGTCAAGGTGTCAGTGTTACAGATCCACCAAGATTCCCTTCGACTTAGTTCCCTAATAAAGTTACCCCATCTCCAGTGTTTCTTAGTGCTTTATATCCCCCAAAGCTGCCATACACTTGGATCTTTATTATGGCAATGTCAGAAGTGGCTGAAAACACTGTTTCTTATATCCTCCTTTTTTATTATAGATAAGTTCTCTCAAGCTGGTGCTTAATGATCTTGACATTCAGCCAACATATTGTAGTCCACAAGGCCATTCTAACATGTAGATAACCACTCAGTTTTACAAGAAACCAAGTCTTTAATATTAGATCCTGTGCTAGTGGAGAGAACTGTGAAGTTATTTCTTCTTTTTTATGTCTTACTGCATTACACACAGCACCTTCCACAAGCAAAAAAACCTTCATGATCAAAGAAGAAACACAATGACTGACTCGGAGAGTTTAAAACATTGTAAACCAGAATATTCCTTAGGGTGTGTAGCCTTATGAGTTTATTTGAAATCTCCATTAATACCTATGTACAATATTGTAATTAGAAATATATTTCAGTTAGAGGGAAATATATATTTAAAGTACTGAGTGTTGTGTTGGGGTTACTGTAATTAGTTCAACTTCAAAGCTTGGCCTTTTGTTTTCCCTGATAACATCTCACCTGGAAAGTAAACAACAGCTTTCTTTGACTCATCCAATCAGGCTGTTCCCAATATACATTTACTAGGTACAGTGACCAATTAGGGAGAATTATATTAGCCACACTACAGAAAGTAGGGGGGGATATAATGCATTGTGAGCAAGCTAACTCACTCTGGTGTGGGAACACACGGCAGTCACCATGGGCTGACCTGAAGTTAACAGGTAATCTAACTCTAAACTTGCACCTTATATTGTATTGTAAATATGGTTCTGTGAGTAATTTGTAAATATCATGTAAGCCAGGGGACCTACACTGTACATTGTGTTGTAAATACTGTCTGGTGTGTAATTTGTATATATTATGTAACCCTATAAATAAATGTGTATTGCGGATTGAACTACCCCTTTTGTACAAGATCTCTCAGATCTAGATATGTATATGTCCATACTACTACAATGATTTAGGTGTATGCACATAATCATAAATACTAGGCAACAGGTGGGTGCTTTTTTTTGTAAATAAATTTGCGATTTGCTGGAAGACTTACAGTAGATGCTTATTGGGTCGGCCAATGTTTACAAATAACTTTCTCTAGGTTCTTATTTTTGACATTGAAAACCAAAACTATTGCTGTTCCATGTTGCTCCTTTTCTTGTGTATCAACCACTACCTCTTTATCTTTTATAAGGCTATTTCTATTCTATTCCTGATGCAAATAGGTGTTTTCTTTCATACCGTTTCTCCTGAGTCTCATCAATAGGCCTTTGGAGAACAGATAACAGATGATGGAAGCTGTCTCTTGGAATGTATCAATATCTATCCAATGGTTTAAAATATGTTTATGTAGTAAACTTTCCCTCTTGTGCCGTGATCTTTAGATTCAAGAATTCAATGTTACATTTGTTGTAATGATTCATTGGTCACTTCATGCAATCAAAATTGTAACAAACTCTTTTGGTTTATCAATTAATATAGTCTCCATCTCCCACTTACACAAAGATGTTCGCTATATTGGGGGCAGATCTTGCCCCCATTGTAATCCCAGTGATTTGTACCAGAAATAATTGTGATCAAGCCCAAAAGAAAGACCATGCTTCAATTGTATCTCTATATTCTAAAATAGTATATAAAGAATTTACATCTGCAGTGAAAATGCATTTCTCTTTATTCTAAATTTCTTAAATTTGCAACAAATTCTTAGTACCACAGAGATAAGCTTCCATTTTTTGTGCTAGCAGCTGTATAAAGAAGTTAAAGCATTTTACTATCGTTGAATATATAGACTATATCCCATTGATGATTGGTTGGCCCCGATGTTTATCCCTATTTTTGCAGACCTTTAGTACATCACTGGGATTCTTCAGGCTTTAGAGACCAAATATTCAGTTTCTTTCTTATCCAATAGTTTCCACTTACTGCCTGTGGTTTTTTTTTCAGTTCCTTGTTTTTTTATAAATCTTTGGATCCTTATTTAATTTATACAGTATTTTTTTGCATCTCCAATCAATCTATCAAATTCTTTGATGTAATCTTCTTTCGTTAACCACTTCCTGCCTCGCCTATTGTAATGATACAGCCGGACAGGTGCTCTGTTATTCTGGGTGGACGTCATATGATGTCCTCTCACTAACGTGCCTCATGCGTGCCCCCTAGGGTGTGCAGTGGCATAATCTCTGACCCTAAAGAAGTCACGGGACTGTGACGTAATGTGTAGAGCAGAGTGGAGGTAAACGCAGATCGGGAGTGACACATTAAGAAGTCCGATGCCGGTATTTTTATGGTTTCACTGCAAGTTTTATATATTTGCTTTGTGAGTGCAATTTTAATTAATAAATAAGTAAATTTTTTAAATACTACAATATGGGTGCATTTTCTTCAAGCTTCTTTTCATCAAGAGCAAAACCTAGGTTTAAAGGAACTGCATCCTTTACTTTCTGAAGGCACTGTGGATTGTACCAAGAGACCCTAGTGAACGGAAGGCTTTGGTGGTTCCAATCTAAGGAGCTGGGAGACCCTGGTAGTTTTAGATATTGTAAGAGAAACCCGGGCAACAAGTGGTGCACAGGCATGGACATTCCAGAAGATGCACATGAAAAGACATGTACTGGCACATGCACAAGCGCGCGCCGGCATGAGCGTTGGTGCACGTGCGTGCGCACATGCGTACATTGGCGCCAGTCTGCCTATTTAAACCTGCCAGTGACATGCACACCTTGCTGAGTGGTCTTTTCAGCTAGTGTTTTCTTACCTGATATGAACCAGTTTCCTGTATCCTGACCCGGCTTGTCTGACCCACCTCTTGATCTCTGCCTGCCTACTTGTGACCCTGTCTTGTATTTGACTCCTCTTCTGCCTGATGTTTCTGTGCCTCATTGCCTGAATGTGTACCGAACCCGGCCTGTGTCCCGTCTTTGCCTCTGCCTCACATCTTGGTACCCGCTCATCCTCATCTTCTCCCCTTCCATCGCAACACACGGTGAGCACGTTAAAAGAGTTCTCGGCCAATTAAGAGATCATGGACTGTATGCAAAGGCCGAAAAATGTGAATCCGAGAAGGAGAAGATTCAGTTCCTTGGGTTCATTATTTCTACATCAGATATCTCCATGGATCCCCAGAAGGTTAGCGCTATCCTTGAGTGGCCCACTCCTATGGACAGGAAAAGCACACAGAGGTTCATCGGGTTTGCCAACTTCTACCGCAAGTTCATTAAGAATTTCTCTGCCATCATTTCTCCGATCACTCAGCTAATGAAACAGAATACCCGCTTCCAGTGGACACCTGCAGCTCAAACAGCATTTGATCAGTTAAAGACTTTATTCACTACGGCACCTATTTTGGAACACCCAGATCCTGTCCTCGAAGTAGATGCCTCAGAGAATGCCGTAGGTTCAGGGCCGGTGCTACCACTAGGCGGACTAGGCAGCCGCCTAGGGCGCACTTCCGCCTAGGGCGCCCCGCCACTGGTGACCCTCTTCCCTCTGTCTGCAGCCAGCAACTATGTCCGTCTCAACACAGCAGGTAGCCGCTCCCGAGGCCCTCCTTACAGTCTCAGAGGCGCAGTGGCTGCGGTTGGAGAACTCTGGTGCTGCCTGTGACCCATCTAAAGGGATGCCGGGGATGCTCTTTGCTGGTGTTCTCACTTCATCCACAGTACATCAGAGCGGAGAACAGATATCCACTAACACTGATCACTGTAGGAGGAGGGGGAGGGCGGGGGACTGAGCACAATTCACCTCTCCTTCCCGGGATCCTATTCAGTCTGGTGCCAGCTGGAGCTCTGTGGAAATCCACTGATGAGAGCCGCATGTGTGATCTCCTGAGAGCCAGAGAGACACAGAGTCCTCTCGCTGGTTGTCATCCGCAGCTGACTGACTACCCATCACCATGGGGTAAGTGTGTGCCAGGACACCCCCCCCCCCCCCACCTGTATATGGTTCAGTCCTCCCACTATCACTTCTATGCAACTTTCTTTACTTTTGGTCACTGATGTGTAATAATGGGGGGGGGGGGCAGTCACCCTGTGTGGTAATATGTAATAATGGGGTTCCTCCTGTGTAGTGATGGAGGGGTCTACCCTGTGTATTAATGTGGGGTTATCTGTAATAATGGGGGCAACTCTGTGCAGTAATTAAGGGGTCACCCCCGTGTAATAATGTGGGGTCACCCCTGTGTAGTGATGTGTAATAATGGGGGTCAACTATTGTGTAGTGATGAGGGTTACCCCTGTATATTAATATGGGGTCACCGCTATGTATAAATTGAGGGTCACTCCGTGTGTACTGATATGTAATAATGGGGTCACCCCATGTGTAGTGATGGGGGGTCACATTCCATTTTCACTTTATTGAGGACTTCCTCCCCCCGAGGTGTTTTAGAGTGTGTGTGTTCCCACATATCGTGTTTTAGTGCCGGTTCACACTTGTGTGATGCCAGACATCACATGTAATTTGCAGCGCACTGCTGTTCACATTACATGCGATGTCTGTGCGGTTTGATATCAGCCATACAGATAGAATGGCTGATATCACACCGCATTCGGTCCAAACACGCACAGGACCCTTTTTTCTGTTTGGACCAGAATCGGATCGCATGTGTGTTCACACATATGCGATCCGATTCATGTCCGAACTGTCAGTTCGCAGTGCGATACACGAGCTGAAATGGGGGTGTCGTTAACATATAATGACACTCCCCAGCAGTTCGCATATGGCAGTGTGAACTGCCGTGCGTGTCGAGTGCGATGCAGGAACCCGCAGTTGATTCGCAGGGTTCTCGCATCGCACTAGTGTGAACCGGCACTTAAGGAAGCCTATTAATATCAATGGGCAGCCGTGTTTGTGTGAAACGTGCAATAAAGGTGCAAATGTGATTTTTGAAATCGCTTCACACCAATCTGCATTATATTGCAGTGCGGTCTGTTTTGGTGGGTGTGTTTGCTGCATGCGTGGGGATGCCATTAAAAAAAAAGAAATCAATGGATCCCATAAATTTCTGTATTTTCATGTGGTGTGGGAAAAGTGCAGAAATCATACAATCTGGTATCGTACGAAGAAATTTTTCAAGCATGTCCGATCGTATATATCAGATGAACTATCATGATTGGCTCTGGAACGCTGTGTACAATCAGATTATCGTACAATCGATTCAAAAGCAATATTTTTTGCTCTGATCATGTGTATGGGGGCTTAAATAAACAAAAATATTGACTACCTGCTGCTGCCTCTGCAGCTGAAGAGGGTAGCAGTTGAGTGCTCAACCATGGAGATTTATAGTTATGTAGCAGGAACAGGGCCGGTGCTACCACTAGGCAAACTAAACAGCCCCCTAGGGCGCACTGTTGCCTAAGGGCACCTGGCCACTGGTGTTCTACTCTTTTCTCTCTGCAGCAAGCGACTTAGCCTCAGCATCACCAGGCCGCCACTGCTCCGTTTGCACAAAGTGTCAGAGGCGCAGCGTTGTCAGAGGACTGTGTCTGTGTCCCAACTCCTGAATGAATGCAAGCAAACATTCATTGGTAGGCTGCATTGATGGGTGCTTCATTAAAAAGGTGAGGTATACATGGGCAGGGCAAAGGGGGTGGGGTCAGGGGTGGAGCCAAGGGGGCGGCAAAATGAGGTTTCGCCTAGGGTGTCAAAAATCCTTGCACCAGCCCTGCGTAGGTTCCATCTTGTCACAATGCCAGGATAGTCGCTGTTACATCCCATTGCATTCTTTTCCAGGAAACTCAGCCCCGCAGAAAATAATTATGACATCGGAGATCGGGAATTACTGGCCATAAAAACAGCCTTGGAAGAATGGCGTTACTTGTTGGAGAGAGCAGCTCATCCTATCTTGATCTTCACAGATCACAAAAACCTTGAGTACCTCAGGACTGCCACACGACTGAGACCCCAGCAAGCCAGATGGGTGCTATTTTTCTCCCGCTTCTCCTTCCACATAACCTATCGACCTGGTACCAAGAATGTCAAGCCTGATGCGCTTTCATGCATGTACCCAGAGGAAGGGGAAGAGCACTGTCAACCAGACACAATATTACCTGTCCAGAGTTTTCTCCTGTTACAGACAGATCTGATCATCAAGCATAAACAAGCCTCCACAAGGGACGTCCTGCCACCTGCTGAGTGCCTCCAAGAACAAGAGGGGTTATTCTGGTTTAACCAGAGAGTGTTTGTTCCCCCAAGCCTATGTCCTAAGATTCTCGGCCTGTGCCACGATCACCCCCTGGTAGGACACTTTGGAGTGACCAAGACTATAGAGCTTGTACAACGTACTTTTTGGTGGCCAAGTTTAAGAACCAACTGTAAGAACTGTCAGGTCACCTTGAGACGAGGTGACAGATGCACACCGTAGGGATCAGGAGTGCACCGCAAGGTTGTGGACCCTACGGCTGACTGCTGCAGACGGGGGACAGATCCCACTGGGGTTAGAGCGTAAGATTCCCTGGGGCGCTGAGTCAGCAGGTGTTCACCAGCGCCTCTAGTGGTGAGGATGGACTTGGCTGCAACTGGCTCCAGGTCGTGACCCCCAGGGTCCCCCAGCTCACACCCACAGTAGGCAACAGGAGGATAGGGATAGTGAGGGACAAAGCCAAGGTCAGGGCCACAAGCAGACGGGAATAGTCAGGGACACGCCAAAATGTCAGGATCACAGGCAAACAGCGATAGTCAAGGACACGCCAAAGTCGGTAACAGGACAACAGAAGAGCACACGGCAGGTAACAGGAAGCTGACACACAAAGGTTGACCAGCAGGGCTGGCCTGCAGTGCACAGGTTAATATAGAGCTCTCTGATAGGAGCTAGCTTGGAGCCATGCCAGATGATGGATTACAAAAGCAGACAGGTGAGGGTCGGCTGGTCTCTAGATGAACACATGGGAACAGGTAAGCAGACAAACTATTGCATAACCATGACAAGAACTATGTGGATACCTGTGGGGGTCTGTGTTCAGAACAAGAAAGACAAGTCCTGGGGCCTACTGAGACCATTACCAATGGCCAAGAGACCTTGGAAAATGATTAATATGGACATTATTGTTGAACTCCCCCCATCTGAGAGGTTCACTACCATCTTTGTGGTCGTGGACAGGCTCACGAAGATGGCACACTTCATTCCCATGTTGGGAACCCCCTCAGCAACAGAGACTGCCCATACTTTTATCAAAGAAGTAGTCAGGCTTCATGGGGTACCTAGCAGCATCACTTCCGATAGAGGTGTGCAATTCACATCCAAATTCTGGAACGACTTTTGCAGAGTTCTGAAAATCGAAACTTGCTTCTCATTGTCCTACCATCCCCACACTAATGGCCTAACTGAGCGAATGAATCAGACTTTAGAGCAGTATCTCCGGTGCTTCTTATCCTTTACCCAAGATGACTGGGCATCACTGTTACCTCTGGCAGAGTTCCCTTACAATGACACCGTCCATTCAGCCATGGGACAAGCCCCGTTCTTTGCAAATTATGGATATTTCCCAACCTTTTTACCCGATACCTTACCTGACTCCTCAGTCCCTGCAGTCCGGGAAAGAATAAGTGATCTCCAATCAAATTATACAGTGTTACAAGATGCCATTTCCAGGGCTCAGCGGGATAACAAGAGGTTATTTGACAAGAAGAGGAGAGGAGACTTAAAACTTCAAGTGGGGGACAAGGTATGGTTGTCTACTGCCAATCTAAGATTATCCTGTCCTTCCAAAAAATAGATATATTGGCCCATTTTTGGTTAAGAGGGAAATCAACCCAGCAGCCTATGAACTTGTGCTTCCTGCAACTTATAAGATCCATCCGGTCTTTCACATGTCTTTGCTAAAAGTCGCCAGACCAGATCATTTCCCTGATCGTGAGTCAGGCCCACCAGCACCTACTTTAATCGACAGCAATGAAGAGTATGAAGTCGAGACAATTGTAGATTGCAGAAAACGGGGGGGCTGGGCATTGTCCAATATTTAAGTTAGTGGAAAGGCTATGGACCTGAAGACAATTCCTGGGAACCAGAATCCAATCTCCATGCCAAGAGACTAATACAAACTTCCTTTCAGGCTCACCTGATAAAATGTTACGGATGGGCATTCGGAGGCTACCCATTGGGGGGGGCAATGTAAGGGAAACCCGGGCAACAAGCGTAAAATGGTGAGCAGGCGTGGACATTCCAGAAGATGCACAAGTGTGTGCGCGCTGGTGTGCGCGTTGGTGCCAGTCTGCCTATTTAAACCTGCCAGTGACATGCACACCTTGCTGAGTGGTCTTTTCAGCTAGTGTTTGCTTACACGATCTGAACAAGTTTCCTGTATCCTAACCCGGCTTGTCTGACCCACCTCTTGACCTCTGCCTGACTACTTGTGACCCCGGCTTGTGTTTGACTCTGCTTCTGCCTGATGTTTCTGTGCCTCATTGCCCGACTGTGTACCGAACCCGGCCTGTGTCCCGTCTTTGCCTCTGCCTCATGTCTTGGTACCTGCTCTGCCCAGCTGTTGATGAACCCTTGGTTAACGTTCTGGCTACGCTTCCAGCTGCTGATTCAGCGCCACGGAGCTCCTGTCTTCAGTTTCGGGCCCATCGCTCTCAAGTCACCTGGTCCCTGCCAAAGTACAGCCAGAGTCATCTGCTACATCGGCCTTCGTGCCACTCTGTGTCCTCCACTCCCTGTCATTACTACCAGGGGTGTTGGACAGGAGGTGCAAGAGAAGCCCCCTCTACAGCTCAATCTCCACCAGGTACGTGACAGATATACATGATCTATTACGTTATATTGGAAGTGAGAGTTCTGGGAGCATTAAGGTGTCATGTGGTGTACACATATATAGGTACAGCTTGTGATTTTACCCTGGTGTGGGGATTGCATATCACGGAAAATAGAAGTAATGAATGAAATTTTGTGTACTGGCCAGGCATGTCTCCAGACCTAAACCCTATTGAGCATCTGTGGGGCATCCTCAAATGGAAGGTGGAGGAGCGCAAGGTCTCTAACATTCACCAGCTCACCAGGGTTAAGGCAGTGCTGGAAAATAATGGTGGCCACACAAAATATTGACACTTTGTGCCCAATTTGGACATTTTCACTTAGGGGTGTATTCACTTTTGTTGCCTGCAGTTTAGACATTAATGGCTGTGTGTGTTATTTTGAGGGGACAGCAAATTTACACTGTTATACAAGCTGTACATTCACTACTTCACATTGTAGCAAAGTGTCATTTCTTCAGTGTTTTCGCATGAAAAGATATAATAAAATATTTACAAAAATGTGAGGGGGTGTACTCACTTTGTTAGATACGGGGGGTTACTTACGAAAAGAAAATCCACTTTGCACTGCAAGTGCACTTGAAAGTGCACTTGGAAGTGGAGTCACTCTAAATCTAAGGCGTAGATCTGAAATGAGTGGAAGCTCTCCTGATTTTATCATCCAATCATGTGCAAGCTAAAATGCTGTTTTGTTATTTTCCTTGTATGTCCCCCTCGGATCTACAGCAACTTTACTTCCAAGTGCACTTTCAGTGCAAAGTGGATTTTCCTTTAGTAAATAACCCCGACTGTGTATATGTGTGTGTGTGTATATATATATATATATATATATATATATATATATATATATATATATATATACTGGTATATACATATATAGGGAACCCTGGAGGTGTTTTTCTCTTCACTGCGTTTTCTACAATATATTATATTCCCACCCGCCCAACTCAGACCTCCTTCTTGTCCATTTTGTCGAGCTAGCTATATAGCACTGATGCCATGTATGTTACCAGTATAACTATGTAATTGTATTTTTGCAATACTCTTTATTTGGTATGTATAATGCAACTTCCGGTTCAATAAAGAAATGACCAAAAAAACTAAAATCTTACAACTTCACCATGCCTCCTACTGAATACCTTGGACTATCTACTTGCCAAAACATGTTTATTTATGGGGTATTTGTACTGTCCTGGCCTTAATGGGCCTCTGAAAATGAGATAGGCAGTAAGTACATCAGGACAGATTCATTTTTAAATATATACTGTATATCATAGTTTGTAGACTATAACGTGGGACCGTCACCTCTGGGTCCTGTGTGACATCATGTCCAGGGCCGGGGATCTGAGAACAAGGCTTGGAAAGCACGTCGGCTCCATGCTGGTTGCAGTGGTGACATCTCATCCCTGCACGCTGTATATGCTGGTGTCAGCTCTCAGGCACCCACAAATGTGAGTGTAACCAGCTTGTTTTAAACTGCTAACCAATTTTACATTTACTGTACTATGATACTTGATATCTTGATACCTCCCATTTGGTCATCATACATATGAGTGATATCAAAATTGTAAAAAACCTGTAAAAAGGGGTCAAACATTTGAGTGCACATCCATATTTTGAGCACAAGTGGCGAAGGATTTTTGAAAATTGCACTGGAAGATTGACGTCGGTGTTGAGAACCTATCACTATTATTCTATATCTTTCATACAGACTAAATAATATACACTGATTTGAGTTGGTTTTTTTTACCAAAGAAATGTAGCAGGATACAATTTGGCCTAAATTTATGAAGACATTTTTTTATTTGCAAATTTTTAAAACTGAAACTAAGAGAGTTTTCTTTATTCTTTTTGTTTATATAACACAAAATAAAAAAACCCAGTAGTGATTAAATACCACAAAAGAAATCTCTATCGGGGCGCATGCGCGGCTTTGAACGGGATGGACGCCTGAGTCTTTAGCTCCGCTCCGTCCGGGACTTTCGTTCAACTCCGAGGGCCATAGACACACTGTTCGGCTTTTCCTTTATCACCCCTCGAGCCGCGGAACCTCGGTGCATGCCGGCAAAGAAGAAAAAAGCACGGGGCACCGCTCAAAAGACTCTCACGCAGTACCTCCTCCGTTCGCAAGAGCAATCCAGCATGGTGCAAGATGGCGCCAACAGGAGCAGTCTCTCCCCGGGTCCCGCCACCTCACCAAGGCCATCGCGGCCCCCTTCTCTCACCCCTACAGCTAATGGTGAGTGCTCTGGTTCTCTCTCCAAAGCGGACCTCGAGGATAGCCTAGAGACTATGTACAACAGGCTAGCTTCTAAATTTCAATCCGAACTGCACAAAACCTCTCATGCCCTGTCCCAGGAGATATCAGCCCTGGGAGCCAGAACGGAGAGATTAGAGACAAAACATGATGAGTTAGCTATTGCACACAATGATCTCAGCAGGGAGCATGAAGTACTATCCTCTGCTTTTAAACTGATTCAAACACAAATCGAGGACCTCGACAACAGAAACAGGCACAATAATCTGCGCATCCGTGGAATTCCTGAATCTGAAGCCGAGCTCATTCCTGCAGTCATTAGGCTGTTCAAATCCCTGCTTCCTGACTATGACTCAAACATGTTTAAATGTGACCGCATTCACAGAGCGCTCCGTCCCAAGCCCCCAGAGGACAAGCCCCCTAGGGATATCATCCTTTGCATGAAGGACTTTCTGGTTAAAGAGGAGATTCTGAGAGCTGCCCGCAATAAGCTAAGGATAACCCTCGATGACCATTACATCCAGATTTTCCCTGATATTGCCCCGGCAACTTTAGAAAGGAGAAGGGGCCTGAAAGAGATCACCACTGTATTGCAAGCAGCCCGCATTAGATACCGTTGGGGATTCCCATTCCGCCTAGTGATCCCCCACAATGGCACGACCTATTCCGCCACCACCGTCTTCGAAGGACAGGAGATCCTGGTAAAGCTCGGTCTCCTGGATGCTGCTGCGATTCGCAGGCTACCCTCCACTCCCAGAGCTACACCTATATGGCAAACACCCCCGACCAGTAGAGACAGACGTAGGATCCGATATGATGTAGGCGATCGGATGGAAGACAGCCCTCGTTAACTGCTCCATACCCCGGCTCATCTCAGGTTTGATATGCGGCTAGCATAGACTTCCCAGAGGAACATCACATCTAATTTTTCTCAAGATAAACTCTTTTTTTTTTTTGCCTCTTTTTACTCTCCCCTCTGGGATTTTACCTGTCCCTAGGAGCTATGCTGTTGCTCCCCCTCCCAGTGGCCGGCTGCTTCTCTGGTGGTTGCTATCTACCATTGCGCAGCCTTACTGGGTTAGAGACCTTGTTGTCTCTTTTTTTTTTTCTGGTTTGGGAACTCTCTCCCATAAGTTCCCACCTCCTCCACTCATTTTGATTCTCAGGGCTATGTCTGAGGTTGGGATTGTTTTTTCAATTGTTATTTTTATTCTTTCACTTCCTCTTTTTCTTTTTCAGGTTGGTCAATTATTTTACAGAATATATGATACCACTGCTATATGTGTTCATGTTATGTTATGGGTCTGTACACTTTTCCTACCATTGGTGTTACTAGTCTGCTCTAGGACCCTGTGGTCCTGGGGAAGGAGTGTGGCCATTCCCCTTGGGAGTTCGGCCTTAATGTATAGTGGTATGACTGTTTCTCCCTCCCCCCTTTTCCTCACTAGCTCTAAGCCCCCAACTATCTCCTCATTGGACCACACGCCATGGCAATAACGTGTATTTTGCACAATGTCAAGGGATTCAACTCCCCCTCCAAACGTCGTAAGGCCTTCGCCTTTTAAAAACAGCTTGGGGCTAAGATCCTCTTACTCCAAGAAACACATTTTTCCCACTCCTCCCACCCCAAATTTTTTCATAAAAATTTTCCTCAGGCCTTTTACTCACTTCATCCAACCAAGGCCAGGGGCGCCGCCATACTCCTCCACTCCTCCTTCCCAATGGAGGTTAAACATATGTTCAGGGATACTGAGAGTCGCTATGTAATTGTGAAAGGGATTGTTCACAATAGGGAACTCACTATTGCCAGTATTTATGCACCCAATGACTGCCTGGCCACTTTTTTTAGATCGTTTTTTGAGAAACTGGCTCTCTACCAATCTCCCCATGTGATCATAGGTGGAGACTTTAACTCAGTGGCTAATGCCACCTTAGACCGTTCATCAGCCACTGTTGCCTCCCGAGCCTTCCCAAGGTCCCTAACCAGCGGTCTGCATGATCTCCAACTCACTGACACCTGGAGAGCGCATAATATGGGTTGTAAAGAATTCACATTTTTTTCCCATCCTCACAACAGTTATGCTAGACTTGACTACATATACACATCCCCAATCATTCTCGCCAATTCATTAGACGCTTCTATCCATTCCTGTGTATGGTCAGATCATCAAGCCACATCCTTTACCACAGGGTTTATTAGACTTGCCCCTACGCCCCACTTCTGGAGATTAAATGAATCCATTCTCTCAGACAGTTGACTCCCAAATAGCGCAATCTATAGAAGAATACTTTACCTTAATGCCCAACCAGCTATGCAGTCTTCACTTCTCTGGACGGCGCATAAAGCCGTCATTAGGGGTAAGATCATCAGTATATCTGCCGCCCGTAACAGAAATAACAGACTCAGAATAATGGAGTTAACCAAAGAGCTTGACAGTTTATATAAAAATACATCTTTGTTACACTTAGACTCCACAAGACATACTATTGCACAAAAGCGTTTGGAACTTGATTCCCTCTTATCTGCTAAGGTGGAAAAGGCACTCCGTTGGACTAAGGCCCGCTACTTGTTATTTAACAACTCTGCCTCGACACTCTTTGCTAGACGGCTATCAAATTCGATTCGCCCTCCTCATCTATATAGACTATCTAACAAGGACAGGTTAAGTATCCTCGCACCCCAAGGAAGTACTTGAACAATTTTACACCAAACTTTTGGCATCCCCTCACACTCCCCCCTCCCTAGATGATTTAACGTGGCTCCAAAACATCCCTATCCCGACCCTCTCCACCTCACAAATTGATGAACTTAATGCCCCTATCACAGTCCCTGAAATTTTTGGCATAATTAAAGCCCTTAAAACAGGTTCTGCCCCAGGCCCTGATGGCTTCTCCGCCTTGTATTACAAAAAATACTCAACACTTCTAGCCCCAAGAATGGCCCACCTTTTTAATTCAGTCCTATTAGGCAACCACTTCCCTGAAGAAATGTTGTTGGCCAACATGTCACTAATTCCAAAACCGAATAGGAATCACAATTTGCCCCAAAACTATAGGCCCATTTCGGTCATGAACAACGATATAAAAATCTTTAGTAGACTTTTAGCAGATAGACTAGCCAAATTTATCCCTTCCTTGATATCCCCTTTCCAGTCAGGATTCATTCCACATCGTTTAATAACTGATAATATACGCTTAGTGACTGATATTATTCAGGATGCTAATCTATTTTCCCGCAAACTCCTTTTGCTAAGCCTAGACATACAGAAGGCGTTCGATAGCGTCTCTTGGGACTATATTGGCGCTCACCTACCGCGTATGGGCTTTCAAGGGGAGTTCCTAGTAGGCTTTCAGGCTCTTTATTGTCATCCTAAGACCCGTATTAAACTCCCTGGTTGTTGCTCTGAGTTCTTTCCTATAGGTAGAGGCACAAGACAAGGGTGCCCCCTTTCCCCCTTAATTTTTGCCTTAGCTCTTGAACCCCTCGCGATTGCCCTTTTGAGAAATCCTGAGGTCACTGGATACACTAAGGCCGCGTACACACGGGCGGATTGTCTGCCCAACTTAGTCCGCTGAACCGTGTTTCAGCGGACAATCCGCTCGTGTGTGGGCTTCAGCTGACTTTTTCAGCGGACAGTCTGACGGACTTTGTCTTTCGGAATTTCCATAATTTTGTCCGTCCAAACTTGGTTTTGTCCGTCCAAACTTGGTTTCAGCGGACAGTCCGCTCGTGTGTAGGCAAGTTGGACGGACTAAGTATGGCGCATGCTCAGAAAGGATTTACACGGCCGAAGGTTGCATTGCAGTGTATAGGACGTCGTTTTTCTAGTCCCGTCGTACGTGCTGTACACGTCATCACGCACGCTTTCAGCGGACTGTCTGCTCATCGTGTGTGGTCAAGTCCGTTCATTCAAATTTTGAGCGGACTGTCTGTCGGATTGTCTGACGAACTTAGTTGGGCAGACAATCCGCCCGTGTGTACGCGGCCTAAGGGTGCAGCAATGTACAAATTCTGCATGTATGCAGATGACGTCTTGATGTTCTTAACTAATCCCCATGTTTCGCTCCCCAACCTTTTTGGGATGCTGTCGAGTTTTGCGAAGGTCTCTGGGCTTTCTATCAATGTTGCCAAATCTGTTGCCCTCCCTGTGGGTTATTCTCCCACTGACCTGGCCCTCATTAAAAGTAATCACTCCTTTACATGGGCCACTTCACATCTGTCATATCTTGGGGTAAACCTACCCGGAGACTTTCGTGAACTCTTTAAGGTCAATTATCCCCCGCTGATTTCGAAATTGAAACAAACACTTAAAAACTGGCTTCCCTTACATATCCCCTTTATAGGTAGGATCACGGCCCTCAAAATGGTTATTCTCCCCAGGCTGTTATATTTGTTTCACTCCCTACCAGTCAAACTTTCTAAATCCTTTATAAACAATCTCCAATCCCATTTTAATACATTTATCTGGAAAGATAAGTCTCCCAGATTTGCTAAGGTTGTCTTATACCGTTCTATGAGACTTGGCGGTCTAGGTGTCCCCCAAATCTGGCTGTATTATCTAGCTTGTAGATTCACACAGCAAGCACAATGGTCGATCCTTAATCCAAAAGTCCCCTGGGTACGATTTGAAAATGACTCAATAACACCCTTTTATCTCCCTGGGCTTATGTGGTCAACTCACCAGCCACACACGGCACTACGCGCAATGAATGACATAGTGGCAGATAGTCTGCAGTTATGGTATCGCTACAAAAACACGTACAATCTTACCTCTGAATGCTCTATGGGCGCCTCTTACTTGGGCGACCCGAGATTCCCCCCAGCATACTTTCACCCTGAGTCGTTCCAATTGTGGGTTCACTGCAAGCTTACCCAATTAAGGGATTTTGTGAAGGGTTCTGATTTTATCCCCTTCTTGGCATTACAGACCCAGCACCAAATCCCTGATGCTGAACTTTACAGATACCTGCAAATCCGTCACTTCTTCCTCTCCCACTACAGGGTTCGGCGCCCGGATCAGATTACCCTTTTTGAGGACTTATGTTTCAACTTTCCACGCCAAAAGGGGTTGATTTCCCTGATCTACAAAGCCCTGGAAGGAGTGACGGATTCTCATACACTGAAATACAGATCACAGTGGGAAAGTGAACTGGAATTGGGAGCTGATGTTATAGATTGGGAGGAAGGTTGGAATAATATGTGTAAATGCACCAGATCCCTAACCATTAGGGAAACAGCCATTAAGGTAATGACCAGATGGTATTACACCCCAGTTCGTTTACACAAAATGTATGCTCATACCTCCCCTAATTGTTTTAGAGGCTGCAATCATCTGGGCACATTCATCCACACCTTCTGGGACTGTGAGCGGATCCGCCCAGCCTGGCAAGAGGTGTTAAAATTTTTAGATAGACTAGCGGGTCGGGCATTATCCCTAACCTATCAGCACTGCCTTCTCTTCCAAACCCCACCGGACACTCCTAAACCTCTGGTGAGGCTGGTGCATTCTATCTGTGTATCTATGCTATGGACGATAGCACTACATTGGAAGTCCCCGTCGGTCCCGTTATCTCAGGTTCTCTCACGCACAGATCAGGTGATGATTACGGAAAAGATTTTTCATACACTGCATGACACAACTCATATATATGACCTGAAGTGGAACCCCTGGTTTCTATTTAGATTACAAACTTGATCACACCTCATGTCTTTGGTTATTTGCTTTTATTTTCCCCTTTTTCTTTCTTGGTTCTTTTTTTTCTGAAATATTATATAAATGAATACCATGACATCGCTCTTTTTTTCTCTCACCAATTTTGGACTGATGTAAGAGTCGTATCAATGTTACCGATCACTGTATGGTCCTTGAAGTTGTGTAATTTGTCTACCAGTTTTTCATACTCTTGAATTCTAATTCTTTACCATGTGGATGTCATGTTATTCTGTTGTTGACACTGTCTTCTGTTTATTGCTTTAATAAACTTTTTTGAAAACAAAAAAAAAGAAATCTCTATCTGTTTTGAAAAAAAAAAAATCTATTTTGGGTACAGTGTTGCATAACTAAGTAATTGTCTGATAATATTTCTCTTTGAATGCTTCACTTTTATGGATTTTATCTTGTCTCTTATTTTTTGTGCCATTTTATGTTATTGTGATTATAATATTTTGACATTATATTGTACTTTTGTTATTCGTACACATTGTACTGTACACAATGTTAAACTTTTTATTTTTAATGTTTCAATAAAATGTTGTTAAAACCTTATCTGGTTTTATTGAAACTCTGTTCATTTAATTTCTACTGTCAGCCATGCTGCCAAGTAAGTGCCTGACAGCAGGGGATACACTGAACTCTGGCAGCCATTGGAAGTGCTTCTACATCTACGTGCGGTACATGAAACATTGCATTAATCAGGTAAACATTTAAATATTAGTCAAATAGCAAAACATATGGAAATAAGCCGAACCCATCTAATACGGCATTAAACATGTGTCATATGAGTCATATCGCCCCTTATATAACTCCATTACTTGTAACCCATAGCAACAAAATTTTTAGAAATGATCCCTGAAAGGCATTTCACTTCTGTGCTTTCTAAAAAGCCATTTCACTTATGTCAAATGTAGGCAATCTCCATGTAAAATGGATGAAAATAAACACATCATTTTTGTATCTTTTTTTAGAGATAAAGGATCCATGCCAGCTTACTGGTGGTCATGGACCAACCTAAAAAAACATCTTCAGCGGTAATTGTTATTTCAATGTACAATATACAACATGCTTTCCATGATGATACATCTTTTAGTAATAGCTCCTCTTGTCTGTCAAGCTATCATACTAAATAAATAATATCTCCAGTACAAATGGTTCATCTTTTCTATCTTGTTACAGGTATCTGAGTTTCTATCACCCACTTTTCTTTTCACGAAAGCTGAAATCCCACTTATATCATCTTGGAGAATATTTTCTGCCACTGAAATTGTAACTTTCCACTAAATCTTTTAATATTCATGAACATTTCTAAAATATATTATCAGATATCGAGAATATGATGTGCATCATCATTCCCACCAGACTTAAAAAACAACCTTTAATATTGTTTCCTTATGAATTTTCATATGTTATTTGTTATGATGTTTTTTTTTGTTTTCTTTTTAAATCTGTTGCCCATCATTTGCATTTTGAGTGTATCTCCTAGTGATAGTTGTACAATTTACCTTTCTCTCTATTTAAGGTGGAACTACACTGCATCTGAGCAAAATAAACCAAAAACACTATTTAATTCATTTTTAATATTCAAAGCAAACTTCCCCATCCACCCACGTCTTTATGTATTATTTTGTTGAGAAATCACTTTAAAACCCCCCAGCATTTCTTGCTGTGGCCATCTTGAGTAAGGCCAAATGAATCATGTAGCACTAAAGCCTAATACCAGTGGCGGTTTATCCATCAAAAAAGGTGACTTGGAGCCCACAAGGCATACTCCTTTCACTATACAGGATACCTCTTTGAAATGTCCTACTCTTGTGCCTCTATGGTGTAGCACTCACCCCCACAGGAGAGTCTGGATGTAAAACTCCCTCCTAGTCTTTTTACTGGTGATTTTCCCTGTGGCCGCAACCAAATACTCACTGACCCACCAGCAGTGATCGAATGAGAGACACCCCCTTTGTTCATTTTTTTTGTGTGTTTTAATTGGCTCAAACATCCAGGGGATGGGGGTGCAGGTACCCAAAATCAGAATGAAAAAATTCACTCTAATTAATAGTATCTTCCAATATTATGATGCCTCTGCTGCAGGCTAATGCGAACTCTGTAGGCCAAGAAAGGGCAACTACCTTTAAGTATCTTCATTCCATCTCATAGGCTAGTTGTGGACAGTTTAGCCAAGACCAGCAATTGTCTAAAAAGGACTTTTCTTTCACTTCCTTCCCCAGTCAGCAGACCTGAGAGGCATGACTTGGGCCTCTTTGGAGATGTACCCTACCCAGGCAGCAGATTTCAAAAGCTAGGACACTCTTCTCACACATTCCCCAGGTAGCAGGCATGTGAAGCTGTGAAGGGCCCCTTCAATCATACATCATCTCCAGGCAAAGCCTAAGAGGCAATGACAAGGATCCCTCACACTGGCATACTCTTCAGGCAAAGACTGGGAGGTCGCCCTGAATATTTATTTCCTTCCCCAGCATGTGTCATTGGACTAAACCTCTCAGTGATTGGCCACACCAAAATAAACATCCATCACCCCCTTCAACTGTATGTTCTCACTCTAACTACTAGAGAATATTTAACAGCAGCAATCAATGTCTAGGGTCTTTGGGAAAGCCAGTGAACACAAAGAAGGTAAACAATCAGAATTCAGGCTGACTACAGCCGAACTGTCAACACTAAATTTAGGTTAGAGACACTCCAGCTTATGACAGGGTTCCTACACCCTGCCCCAGCTCAAACTGACTTCAACTTCAATGTTTGAACTAAAACAAATTCCCATTTCTGAGATTAGGGTATGTTGTTTGACAAATGGACATTGAAGGGGCTATCTGAGGATAAAACAATATAGTGGGGTCCAAACTACATTTGACATGAAATCCAAAAAAGTACAAGGAATGGTGGCTACACAGTACAAAGAACAAAGGATAGATGTCACTACCTAGGCCTAAATAGCCAAGCAGTGTCAGGTACTTTTTAAATCAATGAATCATTCAGGATTCACTGCTCTAACCCTCCACCCTTGTAAAACTGATCGGGTTCCAGCCTAAAGAGCCCAATTTTTTCTCCTTGAAGATACACTGGTAGAAAAGGAGAATCTGCACACCGATGACATCATGCATCACTCACTTCAGTAAATTTGTATTTATAATACATTTATAATTTGTACCCTATATATATAGAAATGGGGAAGATTTAAAGGAGGAGTTAATAAATATCATAATCAATTTATTATTCATTTGAATTAAAGTGGTTGTAAACCTTCAATCATTTTTTTATAAAAATAACAAACATGCTTATACTTACATGCCCTGAGCAATAATTTTGCACAATGCAGCCTCTTCTTCTGTGGTCCCCCGTTGGCATTCCAGGCCTTTCCTCTTCATTGAGTGCCCCATGGAAAGCTGCTTTTCCTGGTGGGCTTACTCCCGATTCCCACTGCTGTGTCCATTGACACAGACAGCCCCCCACTCCCATGTCACAGGACTTAAAGCAGGAGTAAACTCGCTGACTTTTTTTTTTTTTTTTTTTACATCTGCAAGGGAAAAGGCATAATGAGCTAGTATGCACTGCATACTAGCTTATTATGAAATATTTACCTTAGAACGAGGCTCTGGCATCTCACTCGGTCCAGGCAGAGGGAGCTGATATGTTCCCTTGGCGTGTCTTCCATCACTCCCACGCGGGAGTTTTCTTCTGGCATCTGCCGGACTTTCAGCCGAGAATCCCCTGTGCGCATGAGCTGCTGAAGTCATCGGCTCATTGCGAGGTGAATATCTCCTTAACCGTACAGGTTTAGGAGATATTCTTTTTACCTACAGGTAAGCCTTATTATAGGCTTACCTGTAGGTTAAAGTAAAAAATTTGACTATACAACCGCTTTAATTGACAGCAGCGGGAGCCATTGGATATCAATCTGTCCAATGAGGAGAGAGATAGCTGCTGGACTGGCTGTGCTCCTGCACATTGCTGGATCGAGCTCAGGTAAAAAAAGGGGGGGTCTAAGGGGAAGCTGCAGCACAGAAGGTTTTTCACCTTTATGCATAGAAGGCATTAAGGTGAAAAACCTTGAAGCTTTAGAACCACTTTAAGCATATTAAGATAAAACAGATGCAAAATACAAAAAATACAACTGCTCCACAATAGATGACTTTGATTGGAAAGCTGAGATGATGGGAGAGAGTCTTCTGGAGCAAAGTTATGACTGATCTGGCATTAAGAGAACCTATTTTGGGGGTCATTAGTCTGAGATGATCTTATAAAAGAACAAAGGCCTAATACAAATAAGAGCCATTGTTTCAAAAATACTCCACTTGTTACAGTCTGGAGTTTAAAGTGGTTGTAAAGCAGAATGTTTTTTATCCTAATGCATTTTAT
Source organism: Lithobates pipiens (assembly GCF_037356315.1). Taxonomy (NCBI): domain Eukaryota; kingdom Metazoa; phylum Chordata; class Amphibia; order Anura; family Ranidae; genus Lithobates; species Lithobates pipiens. Next base: position 573,917,564 of record NW_027507748.1, read on the forward strand.
GCATTAAGATAAAAAGCCTTCTGTATGCAGCAGCCCCCCTACTACTTACCGGAGCCCCATCCTAATCCAATGATGCTGCACGAGAGACTCGGCTGTCTGGGGCTCTCCCTTCTCATTGGCTGAAACAGCAGTGAAGTGCCATTGGCTCCCACTGCTGTCAATTAAGTGAGCCAATGAGGAGAGAGAGGGGGTGGGGCTGGGCCATGGCTCTGTGTCTGAATGAACACATGGAGCTGCAGCTCAGGTGCCCCCATAACAAGCTGCTTGCTGTATATCACTTTAAATCCATCAAACGTATTGTTCACAAATATCTCACAATTTTGCATGGAGAAACAGATCTTGTATATATACAGTGGGGATGTTTAGATGTGGTCTATCCCGGAGTTCCAGTTGTAGACTCCTGGGTGATTCACATGATATCTGATCATACATAAACAGTAATTCTTTAAGAATTAGCCAGCTGGTGAACTGTCTAACAAGGTATGTTGTATGTCTGAACATGTTTGTATCATGTAGAAAACAGTACGTAGGTTAGACAAAAATAAGATTGTGGAATTGCACCCAAACCACCTCTCCAACATATGGACAAACAAAAATACATATTTAGTTAGACATGTTGTACCATTAGTGTAGTATAGAATATAACAGAGTTCAGCTCACAGAAAAAAGTTAATTGTCTGATTAGTAGACTCGTAGACTAGATTTGTTTCAGTGTGACTGTAAATTTGGACAAATGTTTGGCTATTTGGAGATTCGGATGTATCCGAATCTCCGAATGAAGCAGTAATGAATTTCATTTTGTTTATTCGTTTTCAAATGAATTCCAAATTTTCTGAACAATTCAAATTCAAATCAGTAGAAAAATGATTGACCGATTTGAATCCTGTGTGAAAAATAGCTGATTGTTACGGAGCGGGCCAGGAAGCCGGCCGCCGGGTCCTTAACAATCGACGACTCATCAGCTCACGGCGAGCTTCCCTGCTGAGAGTTCAAATGTAAACAAAAGAATGCCGGCCATAGAAAATTCAGAAAACAAAAACAGCATGGGGTCCCCCCAATCCATACCAGGCCCTTTGGGTCTGATATGGATTTTACAGGGAACCCCATGCCAAAAAAAAACAGTGGGGGCCCCCAAAATCTATACCAGACCCATATCTGAGCATGCAGGCCAGCAAAGGAGGAGGCGACCAAGCGACCCCTTTCCCTCCTAAATCATACCAGGCCACATGCCCTCAACATAATGGGGGTGCTTTGGGGCACAAAGGCCTCTTCCCTACAACCCTGGGCTGTGATTGTGGGGGTCTGCAGGCGGGGGCTTATCGAAATCTTGAAGCCCCCTTTAACAAGGGGGTCCACAGATTTTGCCCCTCAACCCCCCTTGATGAGGATCCATCAATCACGCCACCCGCTGTACCCAAAAAAAAAGAAAAAATATCAATACCTCTGGTCTCATTGAAGGCTCCTCGCTGACTGCCTGCTCCTCCGTCTGACATTTCATAACTAGCTAAGGGTGGAGTCATCTGATGACATTAGTGGGTGATCCTTGTGACCTCAACAGCTGGAGCATGCTGGGTCCATGATGTCACAAGGGGGCGATGTTACCTGTTTTTTTTGCGGTGGGTGGCATGATTGACAATGGATCTACACCAGGGAATATTGTTTTTGATTTTTGATTTTTTTAATAAAGGAATTGTCAAAAACTTGGGTAGTGTCTTTATTCACTTTTTACACTTATTTGGTGAATGGGCAAAATACTATGTACCCCATACTCATTCACATAGGGGATGTGGGATCTGGGGACCCCCTTGTTAAAGGGGCCTTCCAGATTCTGATAAGCCCCCACCTCGCAGACTCCCACAACCACAGCCCAGGGTTGTATGGAAAGAGGCCCCCTCACCCCAAAGCACCCCCCCATGTTGAGGGCATGTGGCCTGGTAAAGTTCAGGAGGGGCACTCTTGTCCCCTCCCTTTCCTGACCTGTCAGGGTGCATGCTCAGATAAGGGTCTGGAATGGATTTTGGGGGTGACCCTGTGCTGTTTTTTTTTCAGAATTTTCTTTTGCCGGCATTCGTTTGTTTACATTTCAGCTCTTAGCAGGGAAGCCCGCTAAGTGCTGATGAGTCATCGGTTGTTAGGGACACGGCAACCGGCTTCCCAGCCCGCTCTTTAACAACCAGCAATTTTTCACACAATTCGAATTGGTCGATAATTTTTTAACAAATCCAAATACGACTTGTTCAGACAAATTTAGCTAGAAATTAAATAAACAAAACCAAACTAAATTAATTCCGAAACTAATCAACAAAACTAAATTAGTAACATGACAAATCTATCAGAAACTAAACAAATATTTCCGTTCTGCACATATCTACCAGGGATTGCGGGATGAGATTGTTTTTCCTTACTTAAATTGAACCTTCGTATCCCAAAAGAGAGGAATAGATTCCTGTATTCCTTTCCTATAATCCCCCCCCCCACCCCCCGAAATAGTGACATGACAGCCAGGAATGGAAAAAAAAAATTAAAAACAGCAGAAATTCCCTCCAGTTAATAGTACAGTGGTACCTTGGATAATTAGCATAATTTGTTCCAGAAGAATGCTTGTAATCCAAAGCGCTCGTATATCAAAGCGAGTTTCCCCATTGAAGTCAATGGAAACGCAAATTCATTCCACAGTGACTTCTATTGTATGCAGTACTACATGTGGCCAGAGGTGGGGGCACCGGAGATACTTGGAAACCGATCGGATGCCCTCGGAGAGGCTCAGAAACACTCTGGAACCAAGTGTTTTCGAGTGAATCCGAGAGGCTCTAAGTGTCATCGGCGCCCCCCGCATCTTGCAGGCCTGAGAAGCATAAACTAGGCCTCTCTAGAGAGCAGGCGTCAAAAGGATCAATGTTCACAGTTTTCTTGTAAAAAGCCTATGCAGTTAAGGAGCCTAAAATGTTCATTCATTTTAGTATCACACCTGTAGACCATTTGGGCCCCTTGCTGAAAAACTCCTAATTACCAATCCCTAGGTCCTGCTTTGTTGGTAGGATGGGAAAACAATTGGATGTTCCCCCCCAACATTGCTGGAGTGAAATCTAGCCATTGTAAAACGAAAAACAACTACAAAAAACATGATTGTGAATCCTTGGTTACTAGAAAAGCTAAAAACATAAATTAGATGATAATAAATCACAAATCTGAAAAATGGAGAGCTGTTAGAATTTAGATCATTTTATAATTGTGCCTTCTCGGGAATGATAAATGCCACTGAATCTCCTTGTTCAAAACTATATTTGGAAGACAGTAAGGCAATTTAGGAGATGTGTTCCCGAATATGTGAATGATATCCTGCTAAAAGATACATTTTTAGCAAGACATACAGCATATAGACTCTGCGTGGGGATAACCAGGATGTTTTAAAATGTGGGATAATATCAGATTAAAAAATAAGGTCCAAGAAAAGGAACCTTGAAAGTAGATCATTGCAAACGGAACCCCAAAAGATCTTTAGTTTGAATTTAAAAGTACCCCATGGTCTCCATAAAGACTTCACATACTTATGTTATACTTTTGTTAATCTGTTCATGCCAACTGCCTCCTGGGCCTGGTTCTAAAAGCCAGGAGGTGGGCATTCAGGTCATTTGACGCTGTGATTGGCTGTCACAGCAGTCGCATGCAATCCCAAGTATGGATCGGGAGCTTTCCAGTACCATGCTGTAAGCATACAGGGAAGGCGCTCTTGGCATGGTAATTTGTTTTAACATATGCAGCACATATATGTGTTCGGCCAGCATCAAAGGGTTAAAAATAAATTAATATTCTCAATATACCTATTTTTTGTGGACAAATTGTTAATCGGTCATTTTAAATTTGAATTAAGATTGACAATCGTGTATTATGTATTATTACAGAAATCAAGAAAAAATCTTCAGTGAAACTGTATGAAATATAAACCATCATTAATAAGTATAAATATTTTAACATAATAAGTTAGATTTGTATAGAATAGCATTAACTAATTACTTGAAGTTCATAGAATGATTTCATTACTGAAGATAAAAAAAGATATAGCAATTTGAAGCTAAATGTATATAAATAAGTCGGAAAAAATCAAATGGTCGTCTGTTGTCACTAATCTTGGTGTAAAAATGGATTCCCAACTCACTTTTGAAGCTCATATAAATCAAGTATGCAAGACTTCTTTCTACCACCTTCGTAATATCTCTAAACTTCGTCCTATCCTTTCTTTTTCCGATGCTGAAAAAAAACTTTTTTCACCGTCCTGCCAGCGCATCACTCCAGTGTGAAAGCCCTCCGGCTTTCACACTGGAGGGAAAGGGGCTGTTTTTTTTCAGGCGCTACACAGGCGCTATTTTTAGCGCTGTAACGCCTGAATACCGCCCCAGTGTGAAAGCAGCCTTAGAGATTCCAAAAACTAGGTTGAAAACCATGGGAGATAGGGCCTTTTGTGCTGCTGCCCCACGTCTGTGGAATGCTTTGCCTGATAGTTTGAGGGTTTCTCAGTCTATTGAAAATTTTAAAAAGGGGTTGAAGACTTTTCTTTTTAGCAAATGTTTTGTAAATTAAGCGGTTTGTTTGTTTTTATTGTAATTATGTAGCACTTTAAGGTCTTTTGATGGAAAGTGCATTATAAATAAAATGTATTATTATTATTATTATTATTAAATGGTAGAAGGCAACATCATGTATATAAATTTAAATTAAACTGAAATACGTAATTGATTGAAAAGCCGAGAATTAACAGGAAATTGCCTAAGGAGATTTGCAATTTGCTGTCAACAGTAAAGATGAAAACTAAGATGATGCAATCATGTGGAGTATGCATGATGACGTCAGTAGCTGTGTCAGGAAGGGCATGCCAGTAGACAAGATGGCTCATCTGGATAGACTTCTGTGCATCTTCACAGGCTAATTCGTGCTCATTCTTGTGGGCATAGAAATTGGGCACATGCTTATGCTCATATCCATGCTCATGCATGTGCTAATCGGCATGCTCACAAGCACTTGTGACAGATGTTGGCGCTAAATTGACTATTTAAACCATGCTCAAGATCAGTGCTGCTTCATCTTCAGAAAAAAAATATAGTAATTTCACTTACGCAAAATTTTTTCATACAAAAAATGACAGACAGCTGCTGCTTTAAATGGTATATGACCCATACACCATGTGGAAATGGATTACTAAAAATCTGTGCATGCCCTTTCTATGTGCAAAGTATTATGTGCAAAGTGACAATAGATAAAGAAACTTCAGTGTGAATAAATTTCCTTGAATTACTACTTAATTTGCAGAAAACATATATAATATGAGTCCATATAAAAGTCCAACAAATTCAACGACCCAATAGTGACTGTGCTTCTGTGTCTATTCTTTATAAGGCACTCCGTGCCTCCATCAAATCAGCATCTGTGCCCCCACCAGAGTATGCACTCACCCACTGCTGTGGACCACCTAAGCACATACTCGGGTAGGTCACCCAGGCTTCAAGTTACTGCTGCATCACCAGCCAGGAGCAAAAGATCCACTTAGGGAAGGAGAGAGACCAAGGAGAGCACCAAAGCGCAACTTTTATTTTTATTAATAAAACCAAATATAAAACATACCTGCTCTGTAGCTTCAGGGAGCTACAGAGCAGCGGCGCCCATTTTTCGGTGAATCAACAGAAAATTCCCGGTGCCAGGACAGGGCAGCTTCTTTGTGAGTGTACATGTTTTATAGTTGTGTAGCACTGATCCCCGAAGGAGCTGCTGGTTTTATTGGGCTTACCGTTACCTTCTTGACTGCTTCTCCATCTAGGGGTTCCCGTGGTAGATGGCCCAAAGAAATTTGTGTAAACTGACACTGAATCTTCTTTTAGGTTATTTATTTGAAACAGAAACAGAGTCTCTCAATGAAGGGTAGAGGGTTAGGAGTAAGTTCAGGTACTTTAGACTGCAAAAATGGAAAGTCACTTATAGAAAAATCCAGAGAATAGCGACTGTTTCACAACTGGATTTTACAACCCCCAGATAGACCTCCTCTCACTAGGCCTAGCAGCCGGTAGGATGTTAAGTAAAGTCTCTGCCACAAACTTGAATGTAGGATGTTTGACAAAGTCTCTGCCACAGACTTGAACGTAGGATTTTTAACAAAGTCTCTGCCACAGACTTAAGCGTCACTGAGGGACATAGACAAACTTAAAGAGCTATCATACGGTACCAGTATCTCTCAGCCGATCCGGCGATACTGTATAGCCTTGTACACACAGTCGGAGTATCCGTCGGAATGTGTCCTATCGGACCGTGTCGTCGGATAATCCGACTGTGTGTGGTATGCATCGGACTGATTCTGTCCGAATCTCCGTCGGACCCAATTTTCCAACATGTTGGAAATATTTCCCGACCAACTGGTTCGATCGGACATACTCCGATCATGTGTAGCGAATTTTGATCGGACCAAGTGCCATGCATGCTCAGATCAAATTCCTACATCAAAGCTATTGGCTACTAGCCTGAACGTAGTCCCATCGTAACGAAATTACGTCATCACATTCTGAAAGATCGGATTTTTCGACAACTTAGTCCGACCGTGTGTATGCAACAGTTTCGGACACAATCCGTCGGACAAAATCCGACGGATTTGGTTGGCAAAATCTCCGACCGTGTGTACAGGGGCTACAGTGTAGATCCAGGTAGTGTCCTTCAACTAAGCCTCCAGGCTCCTTCAGAAAAGCCAGCCTTGCACACAGCCTTCTCCTGAAGAGTCCTCCCCTGAGGTTTCTCCAGTTGTTGGGCCTCTCCATTCAGATGAGACGGTACCACACCACCTTTGGATCAATAGGCCCTGAATGAAATCCATTCAGGCCTGTCTCTGCAGTTGTGTTGCCTCGGGCTAGCCAGCCCCAAGACTCGAAATGCATGGTTCTGCACTCCAGGCCAGGAGGGCCATGGGGCTGGGTTAGGAGGACCACCCGAACTGAACAGGTAGATAACAATCTCTGCACCGGAACCCTGAAGCATGTGATGTCAGTACCTTAAATACCAACTCCCATAATGCACAGCAGGAAAACACTCCCACTGGGCTGGTTCCGAAAGAACAGTGGCATTCAATACACCCAGCTAGACTGCGTTCTTACTCTTGCCGGCGGTGACAGTGACACCTGCTGTCAAGGAGAACGCAGTGCAACCCAGCTAGACTGGCACTGAAACCAGAAATTTAGAAAATTAGCCCCAAAACCCAACTGTGGTTTCAGGAAAATTAACTTTGAAAAACACATAGCGCCTGCTTGTCAGGAGCCAGCACTACAGTTGGTTTTAATAATAAAACACAGAGTGGCACTATAATGCACTCCTTGGTCTCTCCGTCTCTTGAGTTATATATTGAGCTGTGCCTTTGATATTGTTGGACTTTGTTATATTATATGGACTCATGTTATATATGTTTTCTGCTTCAAATTTAGCCTCCTGTGTATCCTGAAACCCTGTGTTCCTGTATGCTGACTCCAGTTGCTGACTCAGCTTGTCCTGACTACTCTCTAAACTCCATCTGCACTGACCTCTCGGCTTGTCCTTGACCGTCACTTCTACCTGCTCCATTTGCTTCTGTTTCACAGATCGGCTCCCAACCCAGCTTGTACTCTGACCATGCTATTGCCTGTGCCTCTGCACCTGATCTGTCCTGCCAGTGTATGATCCGGCTTACCTGTCTCTTCCTTTGGTCATCAGTACCTGCCTACCATACTGCTGTGCCTGCTGATCTACAGTCTGCTACCAGTATATGCCTCACCTGCCCAATGTCGCTAGTACCAGCCTGCTTCAGTCTGCTGCCTACCAGCTATCTACCAGCCTGCCTGTTTTACTGAAGACTACAGACAACTTCCACTGCCTGGCATGGACAATTGCTCTGCAACTAGTAAGACTTACAGGCATTCGTGCCACTCTGCACCTCTGCCCCTTCTGTTCACACTACCAGGGGCCCCGAGTCAGAGTTGTGAGGGAAGCCTTCCCCATCATTTAAGGCTCTGCTACCAGGTACGTGATAAGCTGACATATGTGCGCAATGTGACATGATGACGTAATTGCATAGACCTTAGCGCATGTGGTCAGAAGGCTACAAAAACTAGAAATTGTTGCAAAGGCAGACATTTTGCTGTTGAAAATTGCATAAAATCCTCCCTACACTTTATCCCCTGAAAACCTGTTGGCAGCACTAGATATGACTCAGCACTTGAAGAGAATATATCCAGCATGTTGGACACTTGTTTGAAAATTATTGGAGAGTGACTGTGGCAGCAAAAAGACTAAGTAGACAGACTGACAGTGATAGTTTCAGAGGCCTTGTTGAGCTGGCATATGATTGGATAGACAGTAACACACCTCAGACAAAGCATAAGCACAAATGAGGGGTAATAAAGATTACATTAGAAAATAACATATTAAAATTCTAAGTTATGTTTGTTATGGTTCATATCTGGTGGTCAGGTAGGCAGCACGTATGAGCATGGACGGGCACTGATAGGCGGCATGGATGGGCACTGATAGGTGGCACTGATGGGCACTGATAGGTGGCACGGATGGCACTGATAGGCGACTTTGTATTGTATTGTATTGTAATGGTGGATGCCAATCAATGTCAAACAATAATGCATGCCAACCAGTGATGCCCATTGTGGGCACTGATTGCCATCCATTGTGGGCACTGACTAGCATCCCTGGTGGTCTAGGGTGGCATACCTGGTGCTGGGCATCCCTGGTGGTCTGGTGGGGTCCCTGGTGGTCCAGTGTGGGCATCCTCGGGGGGGCTGCGCTGATAATCAGCACAGACCCCCCCTGTCGGAGGAGCAGCCGATCGGCTCTCCTCTACTCACGTCTGACAGACACGAGTGAGGAAAAGCCGATCAACGGCTCTTCCTATTTACACTGTGATCAGCCGTGATTGGACACGGCTGATCACGTGGTAAAGAGTCTCCGTCAAAGACTCTTTACTGAGATCGTAGTTGCGGTGTGTGAGACTGACACCCTGCAACAACGATTGCCGCAATGCGCGCCCCTGGGGGTGCGCAGCGGCTCAATATCCTGAGGACGTCATATGATGCCTGGTCAGGATTTTGAAACCACTTTGCCGCCGTTATTTTGCTATATGGCGGGTGAAAAAACATATGTGATAGATGATCAACTCATTTAACGTGGTAAATTTACAGTGAAATACCACACAGTGAATTCAAAGTCCATCCACCGTGTCCTTTATACTTAAATACATTATATAACCATGAATCAATGTCTCTAAAAAATCTAGTGCTTCTTCATCCTAATCTCAATACATACTCCAGCCAGAGGCGTAACTAGAACCTTCAGGGCCCTGGTGTAAGAAACCATGAAGGGCCACCTGACTCTAGCCGGGGCCCTTCCTTCTGAGCCCAAGGCCCTTCCCACTGATCCCAGGGCCCTTTTACTCCTATTGTACAGCCCTTTATTACGGTCCCAGAGTGGATCCCTTTCACATGTTCTGTAGCAAGCCCCCTTCCTGTTGTCTGTCCGTACCTCTTTTAATACAAGAAAGGATTTTGCTTACTTTGGAAACTACAGCTAGGTATTGCATGGTATTATTAAGCTTATGATCTACCAGAAAACTCAGATCCTTCTCCACCATTGATTCCTTCAGTTGTACTCCCCTTGTATGTATGATGTGTGCATATTTTTAGCCCCCAAGTGCAAAACTTTACATTTATCAATATTAAATCTCATTTGCCAAAGTCACCCAATTAAACAGTGCATTGAGGTTGGCTTGTAAGTTGGAGACATCATGTAAGGACATTATTCCACTGCATAGATTGGTGTCATCTGAAAGACTGAACTGGTAAGTTTAATCCCAGATTCTGTATCATTTATAAATATATTAAAAAGTAAGGGAACCTTGGGGTACACCACTAATAACCCTAGACCATTCAGAGTAAGAATCATTAACCACTACTCTCTGAATATAGTTTTTTAGCCAGTTTTCTATCCATTTACAAATAGATATTTCAAAGCCTGTTCACTTTACTGTGTGAAAACTCTGTCTGTGGGGAACTGTATCAAACGCTTTTGCAATATCCAAGTATACTATATCCATGGTTACTCCTTTTGCCTAATGTTTTGCTTACCTCCGCAAGTGAGTGCAGCAGTAAGTAGTAGTAAAGTTTAATCTAGCGAGTGCTGGAACTATACTGCCAGTTATGACGGTGATGCTAGTCCTAGACTGCACTGTCTAAATAAAATGGAGGATGGTAGCGGAGGGGGCAGGGGAACAAAGGGGTCTTGCAGAATAATTATTATGAGAGGGACAGTCCTTTGAGATGTTCTTCTGCCAGCTATCATTGCCGGCTATCGTTGGGACCCTTTAAGAACATCTTTGCATTTAATGAAATATAAAATTTAAATTTTTTGTGAAGAATCACCAACAAGTGGGACACAATTGTGAAGTGGAACGAAATCTATTGGATAATTTAAACTTTTTTAGCAAATAAAAAACTGAAAAGTGGTGCGTGCAAAATTATTCGGCCCCTTTACTTTCAGTGCAGCAAACTCACTCCAGAAGTTCAGCGAGGATCTCTGAATGATCCAATGTTGTCCTAAATGACTGATGGTGATAAATAGAATCCACCTGTGTGTAATCAAGTCTCTGTATAAATGCACCTGCTCTGTGATAGTCTCAGGGTTCTGTTGAAAGTGCAGAGAGCATCATGAAGACCAAGGAACACACCAGGCAGGTCCGTAATACTGTTGTGGAGAAGTTTAAAGACGGATTTGGATACAAAAAGATTTCCCAAGCTTTAAACATCCCAAGGAGCACTGTGCAAGCGATCATTTTGAAATGGAAGGAGTATCAGACCACTGCAAATCTACCAAGACCTGGCCGTCCCTCTAAACTTTCAGCTCAGACAAGGAGAAGACTGATCAGAGATGCAGCCAAGAGGCCCGTGATCACTCTGGATGAACTGCAGAGAACTACAGCTGAGGTGGGAGAGTCTGTCCATTGGACAACAATCAGTCGTACACTGCACAAATCTGGCCTTTATGGAAGAGTGGCAAGAAGAAAGCCATTTCTCAAAGATATCCATAAAAAGTCTCGTCTAAAGTTTGCCACAAGCCACCTGGGAGACACACCAAACATGTGGAAGAAGGTGCTCTGGTCAGATGAAACCAAAATCGAACTTTTTGCCCACAATGCAAAACGATATGTTTGGCGTAAAAGCAACACAGCTCATCACCCTCAACACACCATCCCCACTGTCAAACATGGTAGTGGCAGCATCATGGTTTGGGCCTGCTTTTCTTCAGCAGGGACAGGGAAGATAAAATTGAGGGGAAGATGGATGCAGCCAAATACAGGACCATTCTGGATGAAAACCTGTTGGAGTCTGCAAAAAGACCTGAAACTGGGACGGGGATTTATCTTCCAACAAGACAATGATTCCAAACATACAGCAAAATCTACAAAGGAATGGTTCACAAATAAACGTATCCAGGTGTTAGAATGGCCAAGTCAAAGTCCAGACCTGAATCCCTCGAGAATATGTGGAAAGAGCTGAAAACTGCTGTTCACAAACGCTCTCCATCCAACCTCACTGAGCTCGAGCTGTTTTGCAAGGAAGAATGGGCAAGAATTTTAGTCTCTCGATGTGCAAAACTGATAGAGACATACCCCAAGCGACTTGCAGCTGTAATCGCAGGAAAAGGTGGCTCTACACAGTATTAACGCAAGGGGGCCAAATAATTTTGCACGCCCCACTTTTCATTTTTATTTTAGTTTAAAAAGTTTCAAAAATCCAATAGATTTCGTTCCACTTCACAATTGTGTCCCACTTGTTGGTGATTCTTCACAAAAAATAAAAATGTTATATCTTTATGTTTGAAGCCTGAAATGTGGCAAAAGGTTGAAAAGTTCAAGGGGGCGAATACTTTCGCAAGGCACTGTATATCATCCATTAAAGTTCTAGTACCTTTGTAACAGCAGCTGCAGCCTCTTAAATTATTGAAAAAAAAAGATATTTTATTTCAAATTTTTCAAATTTTTCCATTAAGCGCAAGTTTTAGTTTGTTTTTGATCACTCCAGAACCATCACTTTATTCTGAGGTAGCCAATGACAGGTTGACTTGGCCTTGTGTTTTGAATCATTGTCATGTTGGAATATCCAAGTACGTCCCAAAGCGCAGCTTCCTGGTTGATGAATGCAAATGTCCCTCCAGTATTTTTTGATAACATACTGCATTCATCTTGCCAACAATTTTGACCAAATTTCCTGTGCCTTTGTAGCTCACACATCCCCAAAACATCAGTGATCTCCCTCCGTGTTTCACAAAAGGAATGGTGTACCTTTCATCATAGGCCTTGTTGACTCCTCTCCAAATGAAGCGTTTATGGTTGTGGCCAAAAAGCTCAATTTTGGTCTCATTACTCCAAATGACTTTGTGCCAGAAGATTTGAGGCTTGTCTCTGTGCTGTTTGGCATATTGTAAGCAGGATACTTTGTGGCATTTGTATAGTAATGGCTTTCTGCTCGACCATGCAGCCCATCTTTCTTCAAGAGCCTCCTTATTGTGCATCTTGAAACAGCCACACCACGTTTTCAGAGTCCTGTATTTCACTTGAAGTTATTTGTGGGTTTTTCTTTGCATCCCGAACAATTTTCCTGGCAGTTGTAGCTGAAATGTTAGTTGGTCTACCTGACCTGATATTCTTTCCCCAACCTCCATCCCATCGCACATGTATTAAAAGCATGTTTGCATTCATCAGGAGAGACTCCGGCAAAAATGTTTCACAAGTCTTGTTGGCAGGCCCAGTCTTTCAGATTCAGTATTAGCACTAAATTGTCCACAAGAAAAAAACAAGTATTAATCTGAATCTTTCCGTTTGTCCCTTCTCTCCTGAATGTTTATCAGAACAAATTTGCGGTGTGGTGTGGCACAGACAAACTGCCAACCAAATGATCATCTGTCATTCATGTTCCAGAGACCTCTCCAATCTCGCTCCACCAGGACTCTGGAAGTGAAAAACAAGAGCAGAATCGAATTTGTGTCCTCAATATCTGCTCGCTTTCTATGTTTAATAATAGTTCATTCCTTGGAACCCAGGAACTTAGTATTCCTGGCTTCTGAAACTCTGACCAAACTATAAAAACAACCATGACTTCTAGGATGAACCAACTCTAAAATGGATCTCCATGGTATGATGACAAATTTTAAAACAAAACTAACGTCAATGCTGTTTCTCAAAAATTCTCAATTTAAACACACAAAAAAAAAGCATTTATCTGTATCTTAAAACCTACCTATGCACTAACTCCCCTTTGAGGCAGACAAAGTGTGAGCCTTTTGGAACTCTTTGCACCTGAACTCTTGTCTTAAACAAACAAAATGTATCCAGCTGGAGGACATATCCCATGACCATCTATTCAGCTGCTAATTGAGGGAATAGCCAATTCCCCCCCTTTCAGGTGGACTAAACATAATAATTTTTCCACCTGAACAAAACCAAAATAAAATAATTGAATAAACAAATAACAAAAAAAATAAAAAATTAAAAATTAAATAAAATTAAATAAAATTAAAAATCTGGCCATTATCACACAAAAACAACATGACACAACAACCACCATAAAACAATGACAAGCACTCAACTTTTAGTTAAAGACATCCATGGACTTTTCTCATGAGAAGAGTAAGTGCTCATTTCGATCTGAATGACAATTAATCGGAAAAACAAAAAACAAAACATCTGTACCTCATCACAACATTTCTAACTTAATTTTTAACTCTTTAATCCATTAATGCATGACTATTGTTTTTTTTTTTTTATTGTTTGCAAACAATTACTAATTAACCACTTCGTGCCCACGCTATAGCTGAAAGACAGCTACAGTGTGGCGCTCAATTGCCGGGACGTCCTCCTGTTTGCTTCCCCTTTGCGCGCCGCTGTGGGCGCACATCAAGGAAATTCTGTGTTAGCCATGTCCCTTGGACACAGCCAATCACAGATCGTGCTAAATGGCCAATCTCAGCGGCCATTTAGCACTCAATTGGAGCTTCCAATGAGAGATTATCTCATATATGAACATATGAGATCATCTTTCATCGCCAGCTCTCCCTCCTCACACACAGACCGCTTGTGAGGAAGGAAAGCTTCCTGCTGCAGAGTGAGTAAAAAAAAAATCACACAACACAGTGCCCACAGTGCCATCTGTCCCCAGTGCCACCCATCAGTGCCAACTGTCCCCAGTGCCACCCATCAGCACCATCTGTCCCCAGTGTCACCTATCCTCAGTGCCACCTGTCCGCAGTGCCACCTATCAGTGCCATCTGTCCCCAGTGCCACCTGTCAGTTCCATCTGTCTCCAGTGCCACCTGCCCCCCAGTGCCATGTATCAGTGCCATCTGTCATCAGTGCCACCTGTCAGTGTCACGTGCCATCTGTTATCAGTGTCACGTGTCATCAGTGCTACGCATCAGTGCCATCTGTCATTAGTGTCACGTGTCCTCAGTGCCACATATTAATGGCATCTGTCATCAGTGCTACATCAGTGTCATGCGCCATCAGTGCCATCTGTCATCAGTGCCACATCAGTGTCACGTGTCATTGTCCTAGTGCTCCAGGGCCTTCAAAAGTGTAATAGGTAGTCAACAAGTTAGCTGTGTAATTTATGCTCGTAAAACAGGTGATGGTGCTCCCTGCATGATGGGCCTCTCTATGTGGCTAGGCTGCGGAAAAGTCACACACATGTGGTATCGTAATACTCAGGAGGAGTAGCAGAATGTATTTTGGGGCATCATTTGTGCTATACACATGCCATGTGAGAGAAATAACCTATTACAATGACAATTTTGTGGGGAAAAAAAAATCTTAATTTTGCAAAGAATTGCGGGAAAAAAATTACAACATCAAAAACCTCACCATGCCTCTTACTAAATGCTTTTCAAAAAATGGGTCATTTTGGGAATATTTGTACTTTCCTGGCTTGCTCAGGTTGCAAGAAATTAGATAGGTCACCAGTACATCAGGTGTCATAAATTTTTTTATGATTTGAACCTAGGCTTTTGCAATTCGTTTCGTAACGAATCGAAATTCGGCCGAATTTTGCATCTTTCGGACATTAGGATGCATCCGAACATACGAATAAAAAATTAACGAATAACAACGAATACGAAAGAAATATAACAAATGAATTCGAATGAATTCTACATGATTCGGTAATTCTTTAAAGATCTAATGAAACAAAAGGTCAGCTCAAAGTAAATCTTATAGTCCAATCAGCTAATTAATTTTGTGCCGGAGGATGGATTACTGGCAAAGTGCATTCCTGAGAACTGAGTGAGAACAGGGTTGTATTGTATTTGAGCCGAGGAGAAGAGATATTGTCATTGTGTGTGGTAAAAGATTCAATAAACAAACGACTTTCCAAACTACGAATCATTATCACGAATGTCTATACATACATAAATAGCGAATTTCAACAAATACGAACGAATGAATTCGACACTCTACGAATAATAACGAATTACCCGAAAACGTATTACATAACATAACGAATATAACAGAACGAAATGGTGTATTTTACGAATGACAACCAACCAAAACTAAACGAAATTTTCCGTTGTGCACAAGTCTATTTGCACCACAGCTTGTAGACTCTCTAACTTTCACAAAGATCAAATAATATCCACTAATTTGGGTTATTTTTACCAAAGATATGTAGCAGTATAAATTGTGGCCAAAATTTATGAAGAAAAATTAACAATTTGCAAAATTTTATCACAGAAACAAAAAATAAATGTGGGTTTTTTTTCAAACTTTTCTGTCTTTTTTCATTTATAGCGCAAAAAAATAAGAGTTAATCAAATACCACCAAAAGAAAGCTCTATTTGTATCAATAAAAGGGAAAAAACTCATTTAGGTACAGTATTACATGACTGAGTAATTGTGATTCAAAGTGTGAGAGCACCGAAAGCTGAAAATTGGTCTGGTCACGAGGGGGGTTTAAGTGCCCAGTAGGCAAGTGGTTAATGAGCTCATGGTACCATTTGATAATCGATTATGCATTTACAATAACCTAACCCCTGTTCTGCTAAATTTGCCCACTGTTGTTCTCACTTTGAATGACCTGCAAACAAAACACAAACATTAGTATCCAAACTAGTTTAACTTTTTTGCCTGGTCTCTGGAAAAGGAACACAAAGACATTGATTACACACAATTATCATGACAATTGACTTTTTAAGTCCCCCAAGCCTTGTCCCATTAATTGTAATGCTAGGGCAACAATTGGCATATTTTCCTATACTAAGCAGGCAGTATTGGTAAACTTTACCATATTACTCAGAAAAAATGGCAATGCAATTTGTGTCCAACTACATACAAGCCAGAATGGTAGATTAGCCCAGGGGAATGTTCAACCAGTCTTGTTGCTGGCTGTGTTTAGGGTGTGGACTGTCATTTATTATCTCTTCTTCAGGACTGTGTGATCTGTCCAGCTGCTAGCTATCATATCAGGCCTTTGCGCTATGCTGTCCCTGTCCTGAGTGGGGTTTTTTATTTCAGACACCTGTATTCCTGGGGTTTCCTGCTCCATGCTAGCAATGTTAAGGGCTTTACATCTCTGTGCATATCTATTCCATTTAGAACGTCTGAAAGCTCTCTGCCTTCCTGTACCTCTGCTTATTATGGTTACATCTACATTCAACCCGTACTCCCTTTCACTTGACAGAAGTCTTGCAGGATATTGACAAAATTTTGGTAGGACCTAGCATTTCTCAGAGCCATTTATTTTGGTAGCTAACATAACACTTATTGGCCATAGAGTATATGAAACTTGCATCATCCTCCAATAAGTCAGGACAGTTGAACACTTTCATATACAATGCAAGATAATACACTGCAGAACAATATTGAGTCATCTGCTCTTCTAAATTTCATTTGTTGCAAATCACTCATACCTTTATCAGGACTGTCCACAATATGCTGCAACTCTTTCCTCCGCACCTCTGCATCTGCTAAGTTATCATTAACCTGTGCAGATAACTGGCCTGCCAAAGGTTCTGGTAGCCATGCTTTTAGAGTCAAATATGTTTTTATTAAGTTTAACAGGGTGGAACATTACCAAACATATTACAGCTGTATGTTCAAAAAGGTAGCCATGTTTTTAGAAGAGAGCATGCATCCTCATTACTCAAATGAAATTTAAGCACTAGAGACTCATATTTATTGGACAGACTCAGTGGTGATTCCAGGGCATTAAATTCACAGAGAATCTGGAACAAAGTAAGTCTCTCTTGGATTGTAATCAAACTGTTATTCTGCTTCGAAGCTATAGGTGCAATAGCTGACTGTGTTTCATCACGGCCCTTCTCTTCATTGACTGTGCAGATATTGGCCAATTGGCATGTTCCTTTGTGCTCATTGAGTGATACTATACATTGCTCTTTAGTAAGAAGCTGGGAGTGTGCATTTGCTAATTTTCTTTGTAAAGACATAACCAACTCTTCCATCTCTGACAACTTTATTTGCAATGACTCTAAAAGTTTGCTCTTCATATCACAGTCCATGCTGCACCTCTGAAGCTGTTCTTGTAGCTCACTGTTTCTTCCTGACAAATTGCGGTTGTAGCCCGCAATTCATCCATCTCACTACTGCAGGCTGTTGCCTGTTGTTGTTCTTTAGAAGGTTTTCACTGATTTTCACTATGTTCTCCCTGAGACATCTCCTCTCTGCTTTCCACTTCCCTCCCATTTGCTCAGATATACATTTAATTCTGAGCAACACTGCAGTTTCATTTGCCAACCTCTCTTTCATCACTTTCTATTTTAGCTGTTTACCCAATAATCTGCTATTATGTTGCTGACACTGAGACAATACTACATTACACTGGCTTTTAAGAGGTTCATCTGCACATGAATGATAACTGGCAGAGGCGTACTTTTAAACATATGTATACACAAGTTCCATTTCACAACTATACAATCCCCACAATACACAATTCTATTAGTACTAATGTTCCAACACTGCACTGAGTAATAAACCAAACTCAATTATCTTTAGCTCTTACAAATCACAAAAAAAACCTGAATCGCTCTTCTAGCATTCAATATTCTTCATTCATTACCACTCTTACCTGATATTGTTCAAAACAATTAAAGTTGCATATCCATAAAAAAGACTCACCACACTTACAGCCCTTCCGGTCTCTGTGGCATTATCAGCTGCCTTGTATCTGAGCACTTCTGTCCTGTAGATTCAATGCGGCTTTTAGGATTACCACACGCATTCTGGGGTGCCAATTGAAGTAAATATGATACAATAAATACTATTATTGTACCTATATATTCATTTGTCTAATCCCTATAGTTAGTCTATATTAAACTCTAAGCACATGTTACTGTTGATATCACAATAATACAAGGTTAGCTATGAAAACCAAGCACACAGTTTCTAAATAATAAAGTCTTATTTATTTCCCAAGGAAATAAGAAAACGATAACAAAGTAGAATTAGTAAACTAACATAAAAGTATTAAAAGATATTACAATATTATAAAGATTACAATCAGAACACAATACAAGAATATACTTCCCACATCATCTAGACTAGATTTGACTGGTCTCCAGGTGTTGAAAGAGCTCTGGGCCACATGGCTTAGGCCCAAGCCAGCATTCAGAGCAAGGTCTCAAGATGTTGAAACAGAGGGCCAGAGCCATGAGGCTTGGGCAAAGGCCAGCATCGGAAGAGAGAGAGAGGACAAATTGCCTGTGTGTGCTCCTTTTTACTCAAACATACACGCCCACTCATAGCCACCCCCACTTGCCTCCTCCTCATAGATATTGCCAAGAGGTATTCTTTGTAATATATTATATTGGCCTTGGTAGTATTGCCCATATTGTCTCCATGAGCCCTGGGCCATCTTAACTAGCTCTTATTCTCTTTGAAGCCTGTAATCACACATATCACAGCAGGTGGGCTTGAGCCAAGCCTTTGTTATTCTGATATGCTACAAAGTTTTGATGTGCAACTTAGGCCACCTGGCTGTATCAACCAGGAAACGAAATAACAGAAGTATGATATTAAACCATGTTGACTTCTAACAAACTGTGACCTTTACATTGCTTCAAAGTTCTTTACTTAAAATGTAAGTTTTTTTTCCTGAAACTTCCCTCTCATATACTGTATATCCAAATAACATGCCCGAGTCATCCATAGTCCTGACCGGCACTCAGGGATTCATTGGGTGCCGCAAAAGATGATATACAGTATACATTATCATCACTATATCAACTTGGCAAGGAACCCTGTGAGGCCCCAAAACATGTGCATACATGGCACTGTTTTATGTAGTTATTGCAAGCACTATAACTGATGGTGACAGCTTGTAACCGATCACATAACGATAAAACAGTGAAAATATACTAACGTGCTGATGTAATTAATAACGTATAACAATGCAAATAATAAAAGTCCAATGTGCACTCTAGATTAGAGTATCTTGAATGTGTAAATACAATCCCAAAAACACTGTGACAGTCAAAAAATATTGAGATGAGTAATATATCCCTCCATTGTGAATGGAAATAAACGGCCGATGCCAGGCTAATCCTCTGTAGTGACACCTGAATGTGTACAATCCACTCACCTTACTGCTGTAAGGGTACAGCATAAATGGATCAAATGCAGCAGTCCTCAGGGGGTGCCTCTTTGATTTTTACAGAAATGGATTGTGGTATAGCCTTCTCCTCTAGTAAGCTTGATTTGGGGAGGTTGGAAAATGGAATAAAAGTTCCAATAGCGTAATCCAGTTTAAAACGGGTCAATTTATTACAACATAGACATAGATACACTCACTTTTTGGTTTAAAAAACATTGGTAATAATCCATGAGTGCTGGGCTTGTATACTTCCGTCACTACTCGTTCAGCCTATTGCTCCAATCCTGCCGTGTATCGTGTGACTACATCAGGGATAAAACAATAGGGTGTCATTGATGTCTTTAAATAGTCTGTTAAAGTTAATTACCGATGGCCATTTTCTGTGGTCCGCAACTGAAATACATTGCGTCAGCCATTTTGTCTTGGTCTCCCATATGTGGAAACCAAGGCCGCCATAATGTTAGCCTATGGGAGACCAAGGCAAAATGGCTGCCGCAATACATTTCAATGGATCCCCATCAGTCACTTTTTATCAGATTGGATTGGGCGTCGGCAAGTGGCACTCCAACGCACTCAAATGAAAGGTAATGCATTCACAACGTATGGTACTGAGTGCTTTACCATGTATTGCCAAAAATGCTGCAGGTCTGATTTTTCACATATTTTGGTGTGTTGGTAATCCATTCAATTGAATACACTGCCCTTTATGAAACACAGATCTTTCTGAAGATCCAAAGTTTTATTGTAGAAAATCGATCATAAAAACATGTTCACAGCTCCATAAAGACAAGTGCAGGCATTACCACGTTTCACACTAGAAAGCACTTAATCATAACCAGCTTATGATTAAGCGCTTTCTAGCATGAAACACGGTAATGCCTGTACCTGTCTTTATGGAGCTGTGAACATGTTTTTATGATCAATAAAAAGAAAGTGTAAGCTGCTGTGCAAAAAATATAATTAAATAAAGCAGCCAGCACCAGGGTATTGGATACACTATACAATTCACCGATATTTGATTAAAGTAGTTGTATACTCAATTTTTTAACTTTTACCTACAGGAAAGCCTATAATAAGGCTTACCTGTAGGTAAAAAAAATATCTCCTAAACCTGTACGGTTTAGGAGATATTCCCCTCGGTATGCGCCGCTGACTGCAGCGGCGCATGCGCACAAGGGAATTCTCGGCCTGAAAATCCGGCAGTGGTCGGCCGGCCGGAATAAAGTCTCCCGCGCGCATGCGCGGGAGTGACGATATCGCGGCTCCGGCCACTCACAGCGCCGGAGCCGCGATATCCGGAAGAAACGCAGAGGGAGCATGTCAGCTCCCTCGGCGTGGATCGGGCCAGATGTCGGGGCCTCGTTCTAAGGTAAGTATTTCATAATGAACTAGTATGCATACTAGCTCATTATGCCTTTTGCTTTGCAGGTTAAAAAAAAAAAAAAAATGTGCGCGTTTACTACCGCTTTAAGTGCAGTCCTAAATACCAAAACTAAAGTGAGAGGAAAAAAAAGACCTCTGAAAATGAGGACTGTTACTGATTAAAATGTTCATGTTTGATTAATCTTTTTTTTTTTTTATTGATTAATTGACTAATTTTGATTAATTATAACACACATACAGATCCAACTACTTTTAGCTGATCTCCTTGCATTGCAACTCTGCATTAGTCAGTGGTAAATGTGATATACACTATATACAATCACCCGACACTAGTTAGTTTCCACAATCCATGATTTAACTTCACAGTTCACACAAATACGTTTTAAATTCAAACTGTAGCCCTGACGTAATTTTGTTTTTATTAAACTTTTAGAAAAACATAGAAAGTTAGTTTAAATTTAATTATAAAATGTATCTAGTAGATTGACTGTCAGTCACTTTATAGTAGGCAAGTAGGCATCACTTTAGCCAGGCATGCAGACATACCAGAGTGTTTACATATTTTTTTTTTTACAACAATGTTAAAAACGGAGGTTATCAAATTTGCCTACACTTAGCTCACTGAATGATCCCAGTTAACCACATCCATATTTAGCATCACTGTCCAAGCTGTTTGGTGATGTCATGGATATCGACGTCACCAGACTTCTCCCCTTCCCTTCGTTAGCAGATGGAGGAACTTGGGGAAGGGGGGAGGAGTCCCGTGACGTTGATGTCCGTGACGTCACCGGATCACCGACGGAACACCTTGAAGACCCGGAAGGCGGCGGAGAGGTGAGAACCAATCAAAAGAATTTTGATTGATCAAAAAAATTTACGATTAATCAAGGAATTCATCTTTAATTTCCCCAACCCTACTGAAAAGTAAAATAAAACTCTGAAGAGTGAGCTTAATATTAAAGTGGATGTAAGCCCGAAATTTTTTTTAAATAATTAAGGCTTGTAACTTGTACAGTATAGGATTTCATGTCATTTGTGCCCAGTCTTGCCACAAAGAGTTAATCCAGTTCTGAGCAATCCTCTTATCTTTTTTCAGTGAGATAAAAATGGGCAGACAGAGAAATCCCAGTTTGTTCTTCCCCCTTGCTGTGAGTGACAGATGATTTACATATCTCATGCACAGAGACAGGCCTTCTGAGTACTTCATAATTCACATTCCCCCTCCCCTCCCCTCTTTCTTCTCCAGCTCTCCCAGGATTGGCTGCCTTTCTTGGGTTTTGACTGGACGTTTATCATCATGGGGTGTGATCCAGAGATCAGTGTGAGAGGAGGAAATGCATGGTGCAGTGAACTCACAGGATGGCCAGCAGAAGATACACAGACAACTGATCTGATTTAGGGGGATGTATCTATTCAGTGCTGGGCAGAGGAAAAGCTCCAGTGATCTGATTATTGTTATAGTGCAGTGTGTGTGTCTGAGGTCACCTGATCACAGTTGCAACATTCCTTTTGATCATCAGGATGTGGTATGAGGTGGAGGGGTGGATGTCTCACTTTTCAGAATTAGACTCAGTAAGGCTGAATGAGCTCAAAGCTTACAACCTCCCAAGTCTCTGCCCGGGTCAACTGACTGCTCCCACCAAGTCCCTACCCGAGTCACCTGACTGCTCCCACCAAGTCCCTACCCACGTCACCTGACTGCTCCCACCAAGTCCCTACCCGAGTCACCTGACTGCTCCCACCAATTCCCTACCCCCGCCATCTGACTTCTCCCTTCAAGTCCCTACCCGCGTCACCTGACTGCTCCCACCATGTCCCTACATGTCAACTGACTGCTCCCACCAAGTCCCTACCTGATTCACCTAACTGCTCCCACCAAGTCCCTACACGTCACCTGACTGCTCCCACCAAGTCCCTACCTGAGTCACCTGACTGCTCCCACAACACATAAATACCAGTCTGTTCTTCCCCCTTGGTGTGAATGACAGATGATTTACATATCTCATGCACTAATGTGAGACAGGCATTCTGTGTACTTCACATCCCCCTCCCCTCTTTCTTCTTCAGCTCTCCCAGGATTGGCTGCCTGGGTTTTGACTGGATGTTTATCATCATGTGGTGTGATCCACAGATCAGTGTGAGAGGAGGAAATGCATGGTGCAGTGAACTGACAGGACAGCCAGCAGAAGATACACCAACAACATACACATCATGCTGAATAAAGAAGTCATCCTCTCCAGCCTGCACCACAATGTCTCTTCCCATCCCCACCTTTTACCCAAATCATAGCTGTCTAATCATGTCCATTCTATCATATCCCATATTCATCCATATGACACAGGAGTTGGTTAGGGAGTGTGCTGACATTATACAGGAGTTAATCAGAGAGTTTACGGACATTATACAGGAGTTGGTCAGAGAGTGTGCGAACATGATACAGGAGTTGATCAGAGAGTGTGCGGACATTATATAGGAGTTGGTCAGAGAGTGTGCGGACATGATACAGGAGTTGGTCAGAGAGTGTAAGGACATGATACAGGAGTTGGTCAGAGAGTGTAAGGACATGATACAGGAGTTGGTCAGAGAGTGTGCGGACATTATACAGAAGTTGGTCAGAGAGTGTGCGGACATGATACAGGAGTTGGTCAGAGAGTGTGCGGACATGATACAGTAGTTGGTCAGAGTGTGTGCATACATGATACAGGAATTGGTCAGAGAGTGTGCTGACATTATACAGGAGTTGATCAGAGAGTGCGCAGATATGATACAGGAGTTAGTCAGAGAGTATGCAGACATTATACAGGAGTTGGTCAGAGACTGTGCGGACATAATATAGGAGTTGGTCAGAGAGTGTGTGGAAATGATACAGCAGATGCAAAATGTGGGCATGGCTTAAATTGTGTAGTGTTACCACTGTAGGGGCTGCTGAGTCTAATGTTCTGTCTGTCACCCCACCCAGCCAGGCACACACTCTTTTAATCCTCAGAGACAATAAAGCAGTCCTTGCATTTTGTTTTATTGAGGGGATAATAAACTTGGATAGGGGTGGAGACTCATGAGATGTCCAGGTGGTCAAACTTTGGAACACGGGACTCTATATACATCCTGTATATACTCTATTTCTCTTCCTGTACATCACTTCCTTTGTTCTGATTATCGCTTCCTACTCCTCCTGCACATTGCTTCCTCTCTTTTGAGTATTGCTCCATACCCCTCCTGCACATTGCTTGCTCTCTTCTGAGTATCACTCCATACTCCTCCTGCACATCACTTCCTCTCTTCTGAGTATTGCTCCATACTCCTCCTGCACATTGCTTCTTAACTTCTGAGTATCACTCCATACTCCTGCACATCGCTTCCTCTCTTCTGAGTATCACTGCATATTCCTCCTGCACATCGCTCCCTATCTTCTGAGTATCCCTCCATACTGCTCCTGCGCATTGCTTCCTCTCTTTCTTTCTCCAGACTAGTTGGCACTGTAGGCCTGACACTGATTCAGCCAGGCCTAAAGCAAATGGCCTTCACACGCAGGGGCCGCGGGCCCCTATGGTGTAGCAAAATAGTAAGTTCTGGTACTAGTTGTTCCACATACGGCTACCGATCCCAGTCAGCCCTTTTCAGGCCCTGCCAGCCCTCCACTGCCCACGACACCACAGTCCTCGCCTCTGGTTCTGTACCCATCTCCAACTGCACTCTCCCAGTCCTTTCAGGTGTTCCTCCCCAGTCCTCCCGGTTGTGCATGCCACTCACCAGCCCTCTTGGCTGCAACCAATGGTTCCTTTCCCTGGAGACTTGACCTGCAGTACTTTCTCCCACTGTCCTCTCTTGCTCCTCCTGTGCCTCCTGTCCAGGACAGCTCCACGTTTTCTTAGACAGCCCTGTCCGTACCCGAGCCCAGACCCAAGGTCACCCACCAGACTGGGGAGCTCCCTTCAAGCCCCTGACATCCTCAATACTCCATCTCTGACTCTTCCACCCGACAACTTCTTCCAAACTGGACTGACCCTTGGTATTTGAGGAGGCCCTTCCCCTGCCAATTCCAAGTTGGGAATTGATCAAGGCACCTCAGAATACCCCAGGCAGCTCCACCTCCCCTCTCCCCCACTCTTTCCAGAACCTTCTAGAGAGCTCTTGGTGATGCTACCTGTGAGTCAACCAGCTTCTATCCTGAGCCACTCCCAGCCCAGATCAAACAAAAACAAATAAGCCTGGCTGCCAGCCAGGCCCTGCCTAAATGTACCTACACTAACAAATCTCACTCTAGCACCTACACTACTATAGGGTGCTACAATTTGTGTAAAATATTGGACGTTGGCTTAAAGGGGTGTGGTTTAATAAAGTCTGAGATGATTTACATGTGCAGAATGTGGTTACACGTGCAGAATGTGGTAATGTTAAATAGAGAATGTACAGTGCAGAGTGGACAATTGTGGGTAGTAAATGCAGGAGAGGGGTGTGGAGTGTATGGAGGTGGGTAATATGTCCAGGAGAGGAGTGCAGAGTGTATGGAGGTGGGTAGTATGTGTAGGGAGAGGAGTGCAGAGTGTATGGAGGTGGGTAGTATGTGCAGAAGAGGAGTGTATGGAGGTGGGTAGTGTGTGCAGGAGAGAAGTGCAGACTGTATGGAGGTGGGTAGAGTGTGCAGCAAGAGGAGTGTGGAGTGTACGGAGGTGGGTAATATGTACAGGGAGATGAGTGCAGAGTGTATAGAGGTGGGTAGTATGTGCAGGAGGAGTGCAGAGTGTATGTAGGTAGGTATAATGGGCAGGTGACGAATGCGGAGTGTACAGTGGTGGGTAGTATGTGCAGGATGAGGTCAGTAGGACAGTATCAGTAGTTCCTTCGTTTTTTACAATTAAATTTTTTAAAATTATTTTTGGGGACCAGTGGATGGTGTCAGTAAAGCAATGAACAGTGTTAGATTTTTTTTTTTTTTTTTTTATATTTTTTTTACAATTTATTTTTGTACTATTTTTTTCAGTGGGGCAGAGGACGGTGTCAGTGGGGCAGTGGACGGTGTCAGTGGGGCAGAGGATGGTGTCAGTGGGGCAGGTGATAGGGTGTCAGTGGGGCAGACGACAGGGTGTCGGTGGGGCAGATGACAGGGTGTCGGTGGGGCAGAGGATGGTGTCGGTAGGGCAGAGGATGGCGTCGGTGAGGCAGAGGATGGTGTTGGTGGGGCAGTGGATGGTGTCAGTAGAGCAGTGGATGGTGTCAGTAGAGCAGTGGACGGTGTCAGTAGGGCAGTGGACGGTGTCAGTAGGGCAGAGGACGGTATCAGTAGAGCAGAGGACAATGTCAGTAGAGCAGAGGACGGTGTCAGTAGAACAGAGGACGGTGTCAGTAGGGCAGTGGACGGTGTCAGTATTTTTTTTATTTGTATGTTTTTTTTTAACATTTTAATTTGTTCTTAATTTATTTTCACAATCCTTTTTGGGGACAGGGGGCTTGGGGCCGGTTGTGGTGTCAGTAGTTTTTTTTTTTTTATAACTTTACTTTGTAATTTTTTTTTATCAGCCCTATTGGGGGGCTTTGGTGAGATGTCAGGGGTCTAAACAGACAAAGGGATTTTTTTTTTTTAAAATAACAAACATGTTATACTTACCTCCACTATGCAGCTCGTTTTGCACAGAGTGGCCCTGAACCTGCTCTTCTGGGGTCCCTCGGCAGCTGTCTCGGCTTCCTTCCGCAGGTGCTTCTCATGTTCATGCGAGCTTCCTCGCATGGTGAGAAGCACCTGCGGGCACGCTCCCGTGATACAGCCAGCGGCTATAGCCGCTCACTGCATCACACGGCCCCGCCCCCCCGATGCTCCGCGTCAGTGGATGTGATTGACAGCAGCGCGAGCCAATGGCTGCGCTGCTTTCCATTCATCCACTCCAGCCAATCAGCGGCCAGGCTGAACGGTGGAAAGGACGGTGGGGGTGAGCGTGGAATTTTCGAGGGGTGAGGTAAGTAAAACGGGGGGGGGGGGGCTGGAGGCGCAGGCACTGTCAGATATTTTTTCACCTTAATGCATAGAATGCATTAAGGTGAAAAAACATTTACTTTAAAAACCCCTTTAACATTTCCCCATTGCGACAGAGAAAGGGACAGAGGACACAGATTCCCCAGTCCTTTTCTCACCACTGAAGATGAATGGAGAGGAGACAGAGGCTCCTCTCCATTCATAAACTGAAGCAAAATAACACAGAGTTTACTCTGCTCAGATATCACAGGACATAGAGAGTGATCGGTAATGCAGGCTCTCTATGTCCCATTAAGAAAAGGAAAGGACCATCCTCCTCTCTCCATCCTGACAGAACCCCACCCCCTCCCCCCACGCAGCCCACGGGAGAGGAGGGAAGCTGGCTGTAAGGGACGGGGGGGGCAGAGAAAGAGGACACAGAGACGCGGTGGGCGGATGAGGAGGACACAGAGGGGGACCAGAGAAGAAGGGGGGTAGAGGAGAATGGGGGACAGTCAGGGATTAGCGGTGCAGCTGTGAGCACCGATCTCCCTGCATGGCTTTTCATCAGCCTCTTCTCCTTCTCTCCCTCCCATGGCTGTCAGCTGAAAAGCCATGCAGGGGGATCGCTGCTCACAACTGTCCCCGCTGCACCGCTCATCCCAGACTGTCACTGGACATCCATGTGTATGTGTGCAGGACTGACAGGGGCAGAGAAAGAGGACACAGAGACGCGGTGGGCGGATGAGGACACAAAGGGGGACCATCAGGGCAGGACTCAGGGTGGTGGGGGCCCCTGGGCTTGAGTTAATTTCAGGCCCTACCTTCCATACATTACAGTATTTATCAGCGTATAACACGCACCGGCGTATAACATGTACCCCAAGTTTAGGAGGGAATTTTAAGGTAAAAAAAACTTTTACGGAGGGACGTTTCTTTTTTTAAGGAAAAAACTTACATTTAAATGCAGCCTTATCAGTGTCCATCTGCAGCCTTGCCCATCCGTCTGCAGCCTTGTCCAGTGCCATTTGCAGCCTTGTCATTGCAGTCTTGATACGGAAGTGGCGTTCCGTTGCCGCCATCTTGCTACACCCCACATTCATCCACAGTAAGGATATACTAAGAAGGGTTAAAGCAGACATGTTGTTACACCCACCGGAGTTTTGCATTTTACACGTATTTATAACAGTAAAGTCAGTTTATATATTGAAATACAGGACTTAGAACTCCGTCTGACTACTTAGATCTTGAACTTTAAAAGCAGCGTCAACCCATCTCACAGGTTTGCTAATCTGACAGACGTTCGCTGCTTTTAAAATTCAACATTCAGACGGAGTTGTAAGTAATGTATTTCACTATATACTAACTTTAATGTGATAAATACGTCCAAAATGCAAAACTCCGGTGGGTGTAACAACATGTGTGCTTTACCCCTTCTTAGTGTATCCTTACTGTGGACGAGTGTGGGGTGTAGGAAGATGGCGGAGATGGAATGTCACTTGGGTCGCCGAATATGTCCTACAGTGGCTCTAGGGTCCTCTCGCAGTCCCGAGCTGAGCCGGGACTGGGCGTGACTGTAAGCGGAGCCTAGCCGGGTACACTCGGCTATGTATCTCGGCAGGGCCCGTCGGGCCCCCTAATGGGCGGGGCCCATGGGCTTGAGCCCAGTCAAGCCCAATGGTAAGTCCTGCCCTGGGGACCAGAGAAGAAGGGGCGTAGAGGAGAATGGGGGACAGTCAGGGATGAGCAGTGCAGCTGTGAGCGCCGATCTCCCTGCATGGCTTTTCATCAGCCGCTTCTCCTTCTCTCCCTCCCATGGCTGTCAGCTGAAAAGCCATGCAGGGGGATCGGTGCTCACAACTCTCCCCGCTGCACCGCTCATCCCAGACTGTCACTGGACATCCATGTGTATGTGTGCAGGACTGACAGGGGGCGTGAGTGCACTCTGCTTTTGCCCAGAACATGCTCTGCCTCTCCTGTGTGCGCTCTGACCAAGGGGAATGTGGAGGTGGGGAGTCTGCTGATGTCACAACTCCGCCCACCAAGCGCTGCACAACAGAACCGTCCACTTTATCTGGAGTTTTTCGGGGCTCCAAATAGAGAAGGGGGAGATATTTGAAAGGTAAGGATACATGCAGGGGCCATGTATATCCTTATAGTTCAGCACTATGGCAGTAGTTTATAATTGATGAGATTGTTTACATCCACTTTAACCACTTGCTTACTGGGCACTTAAACCCCCCTCAGTCCCAGACCAATTTTCAGCTTTCAGTGCTCTCACATTTTGAATGACAATTACTCAGTCATGCAACACTGTAACTAAATGATTTTTTTGTCTTTTTCTTCATACCAATCAAGCTTTCTTTTGGTGGTATTTGATCACCTCTCGTTTTTTTTTTTTCTGCGCTATAAATGAAAAAAGACCGAAAATTTTGAAAAAAAATGAATTTTTCTTCGTTTCTGTGACAAACTTTAGCAAATTAGCAATTTTTCTTCATAAATTTTGGCCACAATTTATACTACTACACATCTTTGGTAAAAATAACCCAAATTTTTGCATATTATATGATCTGTGTGAAATTTATAGAGTCTACAAGCTATGGTGCAAATAATAAAGATTTGCAAAAAAAGATCACATCTGATGTACTAAGGCCTATCTCCATTCTTGAGACCCTAACAAGCCAGGAAAGTACAAATGCCCCCCAAATGACCCCTTTTTGGAAAGTAGACATTCCAATGTATTTAGTAAGAGGCATGGTGAGTTATTTTAAGTTGTCATTTTTTCCCACAATTCTTTGCAAAATTACGATTTTTTTTTTTCACAAAATTTTCATTGTAATAGCTTATTTCTCCCACACAAATAACACCCCAAAATACATACTCCTACTCCTCCTGAGTATAACAATACCACATGTGTGAGACATTTACACAGCCTGACCACATACAGAGGCCTAATTTTGAAGTAGCACCTTCAGGCATTCTAGGAGCATGAATTACACATTTCATTTCTCAACCACCTATTACAGTTTTGAAGGCCCTGGAACACCAGGGCAATGGAAACGTCCAGAAAATGACCCCATTTTGGAAAGCTAACACCCCAACGTATAATCTATGAGGCATAATGAGTCTTTTCAATGGTTCATTTTTTTCCAGAAGTTTTCGGAAAATGTGGAAAAAAATGAAAACGCATTTTTTTTACACAAAGTTGTCCGTTTATAAGATATTTCCAATGCATAGCATTTACATAGCAAAAATAGCACCCCAAAATACATTCTCCTACTTCTCCTGAGTATAATGATACCACATGTGTGAGACTTTTACACAGTCTGACCACATACAGAGGCCTAATTTTGAAGTAGCACCTTCAGGCATTCTAGGAGCATAAATTACACATTTCATTTCTCAACCACCTATTACAGTTTTGAAGGCCCTGGAACACCAGGGCAATGGAAACGTCCAGAAAATGACCCCATTTTGGAAAGCTAACACCCCAACGTATAATCTATGAGGCATAATGAGTCTTTTCAATGGTTCATTTTTTTACAGAAGTTTTCGGAAAATGTGGAAAAAAATGAAAACGCATTTTTTTTACACAAAGTTGTCCGTTTATAAGATATTTCCAACACATAGCATTTACATAGCAAAAATAGCACCCCAAAATACATTCTCCTACTCCTCCTGAGTATAACGATACCACATGTGTGAGACTTTTACACAGCCTGAACACATACAGAGGCCTAATTTTGAAGTAGCACCTTCAGGCATTCTAGGAGCATAAATTACACATTTAATTTCTCAACCACCTATTACAGTTTTGAAGGCCCTGGAGCACCAGGGCAATGGAAACGTCCAGAAAATGACCCCATTTTGGAAAGCTAACACCCCAACATATAATCTATGAGGCATAATGAGTCTTTTCAAGGGTTCATTTTTTTCCAGAAGTTTTTGGAAAATGTGGAAAAAAATGAAAATGCATTTTTTTTTTACACAAAGTTGTCCGTTTATAAGATATTTCCAAAGCATAGCATTTACATAGCAAAAATAACACCCCAAAATACATTCTACTACTCCTCCTGAGCATGGCAATACCACATGTGTGAGACGTTTACACAGCCTGGCCACATACAGAGGCGCAACATGCAAGAAACGCTGTCGGCGTTCCAGGGACACATAGCCTGCACATACCAAGAATTACACCCCCAAATACATTATGCTGAGCAAAGGATAAAGAAGAGATTACCTGTGGTTTTAGAAGTGCAGTTGTCCACAGGAGGATATCACTGGTCCAGGCAGCAGGCAGGGACTTGGTCAGCAACAGCGAACACAGTTTTTCAGGCAGCAGGCAGGGATACTGTCCATATTACAGTCCAGGGTCAGTGCAGAGATGTCAGCAGTGCCAAAAATATTGGTCCTGGTAGTAGGCAGGTCCTTGTGGTGTGGTCAGTGCGGCATGACGGCAGTAAGTCCTACAGGCAGCAGACAGAAGTAGAGCCTCGTTCAGGACTGAATGGGGATAGGGGTAGAGGCTTCTCCCTCCCAAATCTCTTTGAAGCCTCCGAGTCTCCAGACCCTAATCTAGGAATAAGAAAACAAAGAAAATTGTTTTCTTCTTCCAGAAAAACTATACTGGAGCCCCTCACATATGTGAGACCCCGTGTTGAATCCCACTAGTCCAGTTGCAGAATACAAGATCAGTCCAAGAGGCAGGCAAATATCGTGGTCAAACAGTCCAAGGTCAGTTCCAGAACAGGCAGAGATATGTACAGAATCGTTAGTCAGAAGCATGGTCGAATAACAGTCCAGGGTCAGTTCCAGATCAGGCAGAGTTATGTACAGAATCGTTAGGCAGAAGCATGGTCGAATAACAGTCCAGGGTCAGTTCCAGATCAGGCAGCGGTATGTACAGAATCGGCAGGCATAAGAGTGGTCAAATAACAAGCCAGGGTCAGTTACAGAGCAGGCAGTGGCATAAGGGGTGTGAAGGTGTATGAAGGCAGGAACTGAGGATTATGTTTACCATACTTCACTAAAAATTTATTGAAGTATGGTAACGCCGAAAACAGTCGCCTATGCAGAGGCCTGGTTGGGAAGGACATTGTGCACAATAATAAGATGTATCTCTTCTGACTCCTGCTCTGGTACACTCCTTACATCTTTTTTGACGTCTTTGGCCTGTTGGTTTGGGAGGGATTTTATCGGGAAAGTGGCGCTCGGAGAGTCGACTAACAACGTCTGATCGGATATTTTCTGGTGGGCCGCTTGCGAAAATAAGGGCAGTGAAAACTTCCTCCTGGTAGCCAAAGAAACGTTTGGGGTTTTGGGTGGAGTTGCGGTAAATGACATAGGAATTGTAAATGGCCAATTGAAAAAAATAAATTGCTACTTTTTTGTACCAATGGTATTTCCGTCTTGTGACATGATATGGTTCCATCATTTGGTCGTTGAAGTCGACTCCCCCCATGAACAAATTGTATTCGGAAATGCATTTGGGTTTCTTTACGGGGCCATTCCTTCTGGGGATTTCCACGAAGGTATCATTGTGGATAGAAGACAACATATACACATCCCTTCTGTCCCTCCACTTCACTGCCAGACCCTCCTTGTTTCTCAGACTTGCGGTTTCTCCTTTTCGCAGCTTCTTATTCACAAGACTTTGAGGAAAGCCCTTCCGATTCCTTTTTACGGTGCCACATGCTGGCGTCTTCTTCTGGTGAAGGTTGTGGAACAGGGGCAGAGATGTGTAGAAGTTATCTACATGCAGGTGGTAGCCTTTATCCAATAGGGGGTATATGAGGTCCCAAACAATTTTTCCGCTGGATCCCAAGTAGTCCGGACAATTAGGGGGCTGCAGCTGGGTGTCCTTCCCTTCGTACACTATGAATGAATATGTGTACCCTGTGGCTCGGTCGCATAATTTGTAGACCTTCACCCCATAGCGGGCCCTTTTGCTGGGCATAAATTGCTTCATTCTAAGCCTGCCGCTAAATTTAATAAGGGACTCATCCACACATATGTGTTGGTCCGGGGTAAACAATTTGGGGAATGTTTCTGAAAAATAATTAAGTATTGGTCGAATTTTGTAAAGCCGGTCATAATGTGGATCATTTCGTGGAAGGCACTGGGAATTGTCGCTGAAATGTAAGAACCTCAGGATCATCTGATACCTGGTTCTGGGCATTACCGCGGAGAAGAGCGGTGAGTGGTGGAGGGGGTGGGTTGACCAGTAGGTACGCAATTGATTTTTATTGTTGAGTCCCATATTAAATGTGAGGCCTAAAAAAACCTTGAATTCCTCCACCGTTAGGTCTCTCCATTCGTAGGGACGGGCATAATAAGAGGTCGGATTTTGCAAAATAAATTGTTGTGCATACAGGTTGCACTGGGCCACAATTGACGACAACATATCCTCCGTAAAAATTAAATAAAAAAAATCTATTGTGGTAAAATTCTCCGTGTCCACCTGGACTCCTGGCTGGGCAGTGAAAAGGGGAACATTGGCCTCTCCTGAATTAGGAGGAAGCCACAAGGGGTTCTGAAGGGCATAGGGAAGGCCGGCATGGCTCCTAACCCTTTGGGGCTGAGATGACACCCCACTGGTACTTGGCCTTTCTTGCCGGGGCACTTCCGTGCTGGTGGACGGCACTGCGGTGCTGGTGGACGCCACTGCGGTGCTGGTGGACGGCACTGCGGTGCTGGTGGACGGCACTGCGGTGCTGGTGGACGGCACTTCGGTGCTGGTGGACGGCACTGCCTCACTATAACGCCTTCGTTTGATGGGCCGGATATCTTCCTCCTCGGATTCAGTCAGTGTTTCACTGCTGAGGACTGGCTCATAATTTATGTCGGCTTCAGAATCCGAATCTGAAAAGGAATCTGAAGAGGAGAGCTCCCCGTTGCTCTCGTCGGCCGTGGAAATAATTTGGTACGCCTCCTCAGCGGAAAAGACTCATTTAGCCATGGTAGCACTGATGGGCACTGATGAGGTGGCACAGATGTGCACTGATGAGGTGGCACAGATGTGTACTGTTGAAGCAGCACAGAGGTGGCACAGATGGGCACTGATGAGTTGGCACAGATGTGCACTGATGAGTCGGCACAGATGTGCACTGATTATACAGATGGGCGCTTTTGAGGTGGCACAGGTGGGCGCTTTTGAGGTGGCACAGATGGGCGCTTTTGAGGTGGCACAGATGGGTGCTTTTGAGGTGGCACAAATGGGTACTGATGGGTCGGCACAGATGTGCACTGATTTATTGCACAGATGTGCAGATTTATTGCACAGATGTGCACTGATGAGGCGGCAGATGGGCACAGATGGGCACTGCTGAGGCGGCAGATGGGCACTGCTGAGTCGGCACAGATGGGCACTGCTGAGTCGGCACAGATGGGCACTGCTGAGTCGGCAGATGGGCACTGATGGGTCGGCACAGATGTGCACTGATTTATTGCACAGATGTGCAGATTTATTGCAGATGTGCACTGATGAGGTAGCAGATGGGCACAGATGGGCACTGCTGAGGCGGCACAGATGGGCACTGCTGAGGCGGCACAGATGGGCACTGATTGGTACAGATGGGCACCGATTGGCACTGGCGGGCACTGGCGGTGCACAGATGGGGCACTGGCGGTGCACAGGTGGGCACAGGTGGGGTAGAGATGGGCACTGGCGGGGTAGATCTGGGTACTGGTGGGGTAGATCTGGGCACTGGCAGGGTAGATCTGGGCACTGGCAGGGTAAATATGGGCACAGATGGCACAAAAGACTTTTTTTTGCTCACTCACAGTATCTCTCTCCTCACACGCTATCGCTGTGTGAGGAGACAGATTCGGCAATGGATGATGATCTCATTTGTTTACATTTAAGATCATCACCCATTGGAGGCGGTGATCGCGCTGTAAACGGCCACTGTGATTGGCCGTTTACAGCGATCTGTGATTGGCTGTGTCCAGGGGACACGGCCAACACAGATTTTCCCTGATGCGCGCTCCCGGGAGCGCGCGGGGAGCCCTTAAAGGGGACAACGTCAATAGACGTCGTTCCGGAATTTGAGATCCGCGCTGTAGCCGTCATTTGACTATAGCGCGGATCTCAAGTGGTTAAATAGTATTTCCCCCCACGGTCTAAACATGGAGTGGGATGTGAACGCTTTTATTAACAACAGTTACGTTTATTAACTGCTTCCCACCCGCCCTATAGCCGAATGATGGCTATAGAGTGTGCGCTCTCATCCGGAAGGCCGTCCTTGGACGTCCTCATGTTTACTTCCGCAATGCGCGCCGCCGCGGGCGCACATCGGGTAAGTTTTGTGTTTGCAGTGTCCACCGGAGACAGGCAAACACAGATCGCTGTAAACGGCCAATCAGAGCGGCCGTTTACAGCACGATCGGCGTGTCCAATGTGAGATGATCTCATATGTAAACATATGAGATCATCTCTCAACGCTGCTCTCCCTCCTCACACAGACAGCGTGTAAGAGGGGAGAGATGAACGGCTGCAGCGGCCCTAAGTGGAAAAAAAAGTAAAAAAAAGTGCCATCCTCCCCCAGTGCCATCCTCCCCCAGTGCCATCCGCCCCAGTACCATCCGCCCCAGTGCCATCCACCCCAGTGCCATCCTCCCCAGTGCCATCCTCCCCAGTGCTACCTGCCCCCAGTGCCACCTGTTAGTGCTATCTGTCCCCAGTGCCACCTGTTGTCAGTGCCATCTGTCATCAGTGCCACGTATAAGTGCCATCTGTCATCAGTGCCACGTGTCATCAGTGCCACATAGTGCCATCTGTCATCAGTGCCACATATTAGTGCCATCTGTCATCAGTGCCACGTATCAGTGCCATTTGTCATCAGTGCCACCTGTCAGTGTCACATGCCATCTGTTGTCAGTGCCACGTGTCATCAATGCCACTTATCAGTGCCATCTGTCATCAGTGTCACGCGTCATCGGTGCCACGTATTAGTGCCATCTGTCATCGGTGCCACGTATTAGTGCCATCTGTCATCGGTGCCACGTATTAGTGCCATGTATTAGGGCCACGTGTCATCAGTGCCACGTATAAGTGCCACGTGT
Organism: Lithobates pipiens; assembly: GCF_037356315.1. Classification (NCBI taxonomy): domain Eukaryota; kingdom Metazoa; phylum Chordata; class Amphibia; order Anura; family Ranidae; genus Lithobates; species Lithobates pipiens. The sequence continues at coordinate 573,953,615 of NW_027507748.1, forward strand.
CATCAGTGCCACGTATAAGTGCCATCTGTCATCAGTGCCACATTTTAGTGCCATCTGTCATCAGTGCCACGTGTCATCAGTGCCACGTATAAGTGTCATCATTGCCACGTATCAGTGCCATCTGTCATCAGTGTCACATGTCATTGTCCTGGTGCTCCAGGGCCTTCAAAAGTGTAATAGGTAGTCAACAAGTTAGATGTGTAATTTATGCTCCTAGAACACCTGATGGTGCTCCCTGCATTTTGGGCCTCTCTATGTGGCCAGGCTGTGAAAAAGTCTCACACATGTGGTATTGTAATACTCAGGAGGAGTAGCAGAATTTTTTTGGGGGTGTCATTTGTGGTATACACATGCCATGTGAGAAAAATAACCTATTACAATGACAATTTTGTGGAAAAAAATAAAAAAAATAAAAAATCTTAATTTTGCAAAGAATTGTGGGAAAAAAATGACAACATCAAACAGCTCACCATTCCTCTTACTAAATACCTTGGAATGTCTACTTTCCAAAAAGGGGTCATTTGGGGATATTTGTACTTTCCTGACTTGTTTGGGTGACAAGAAGTGAGATAGGCCACCAGTACATCAGATGTGATCAATTATGTATGATTCGCACCACAGCTTGTAGACTCTCTAACTTTCACAAAGACCAAATAATATCCACTAATTTGGGTTATTTTTACCAAAGATATGTAGCAGTATAAATTGTGGCCAAAAGTTATGAAGAAAAATTAATAATTTGCATAATTTTGTCACAGAAACAAAGAAATATGCGTTTTTTTTCAAAATTTTCGGTCTTTTTTTCATTTATAGCGCAAAAAATAAAAACCCCAGAGGTGATCAAATACCACCAAAAGAAAGCTCTATTTGTGGGAAAAAAAGGACAAAAAAAATAATTTGGGTACAGTGTTGCATGAGTGAGTAATTGTCATTCAAAGTGTGAGGCCGCGTACACACGCGGGGACTGTTCGCTCAACTTTGTCCGTCAAACAGTTTCGGCAAACAGTCCGCTCAAAATTAGCATGGACGGACATGGCCACACACGACGAACAAACAGTCCGCTGAAACCGTGCGCGATGACGTACGTCACGTACGACGGGACTAGAAACAGGAAGTACAAGACACAGCAAAGCACCCTTTGGGCTCCTTCTGCTGACTTTGCGTTAGTAGAAGTTTGGTTAGAGACGATTCGCGATTTTTAGACTTCAGCTTAATTTGTCCGTTCACTGCGGCGCAGTCTACCTGTGAGGTTTATATCTGCCTTTCGGTACGCGTGGATCAGTTGTACCTGTTATTAGGCGCTTCTGGTCCGCTCGTTTCTGTGTTTCAGGTCGTTCTTCATAGGTCTGGCTGTTCTTCAGTGCGTTCAGTTGAGCTTGTCTGTCCAGCCGACCGTTTCAAAGCCATGGAGAGTGGACGTACTCGGGAACGAGTTCGTGCTATATTGGGGCTTGGTGTTTTAGTTGTTATGAATTGTTTTTATTTAATGACTATTTTTTTTTTTTTCCCCCTGTGTTTGACTCCCCAGTGTCCTTCCACGCCACAGGAATGGCAGACTGTGGCTTCCCAATTCGCTGCCCGTTGGGACTTCCCCAACTGCAGAGGGGCGATCGGCGGGAAACGTGAGGATTGTGCCCCCACCACATTCGGGGTCCTACTATTGGAATTATAAGGGGTTCCATAGTGTGGTGCTAATGGCGGTGGTGTCGGCACAATGTGACTTTCTTTATGTGGATGTGGGGAAGAACGGCCGGATGTCTGACGGAGGAGTCTTTAGGCAGACCGAGTTCTGCCACCGTCTCATCACTGGTGGCCTGGACTTGCCACCAGATGCCGAGAATGTGGAGGGTCTACCGTTTGTGTTTCTGGCTGATGAAGCGCTCGGTCTGAGTGAACATCTTATGAAACCCTTCCCCCAAAGGACCCTCACCCCGGAGAGGAGGGTTTTTAATTACCGGCTGGCCAGAGCAAGAAGGGTTGTGGAGAGTGCCTTTGGCATTATGGCCAGCCGGTTCCGTCTGTTACTGACAGCGATCAACCTTGCAGAATATAAACGGAACTATGTGATTCTGTGCTGCTGCATTCTGCACAATTTTCTACGTAAATTTTCAGGTAACCAGTACCTGCAGCCTATTGGGCCTGAGGCCGGACTCATATTTCCAGAACTGACAGGGCTGGATCATGCCCTTCCTGGCTTAGCCCCCCAAATAGCACGTGAGGTGTGTGACCGCTATGTCAGCTATTTTAATGGTAGGGGGGCTATTCCAATGCCAGCTGAGCAATAAAAATGTATTTTTCTTGAAATATGTCTTGTCTGTTCAAATTTTTAAGTTTGGTTCTTGTTTGCTTTTCACGTTGCTTGTCTCCTACATTGTCCTAATTCAGGGATATGCAATTGGCCAACCTCCAGCTGGTGCAAAACTACAAGTCAATCATGCCTCTGGGTCTCATGCTTGTGGCTGTCAGTCTTGCTATGCTTCATGGGACTTGTAGTTCTGCAACAGCTGGATTTCCACTAATTGCATATTCCTGTCCTAGTGCATTTGTATTGCAAAGTGGTTTTTGACAATAGGAAATAAGGCCCTTTGTGACAGAAAACACAAAATGACTTCCCAAACTGGTATTGAGTATTGAAAGAAGTAGACACACACACATCTTTTTTTTTGATTTTTAATAGTGCACATGCCAACTAGTGCCTCTGTTTTAGATATTTTTTTGGTGTTTTTATTTTTTTTTTTTAAATTGTTTGTTTTTTTTGTTTTTTTTTGGGAATTTTTTTTTTTTTTCTTTTTTTTGTAAACATAGAATATATATAGAAATATCTAAAATACAATTATCACAAAAATAAAAAAATAAAATCAGATTTTTAACTATTTACATAAAACAAGGGGTAAAGCCAAATTTTGAAGATGCACACCAAAAAATGGTAATGTCAACATGTGCTATGTACCATCATGAGTGATCAATGGACGTGTTTGGTGTGTGCAATCCCTTCCTCTCACATACTAGAATGAGGAAGGGTTTGCAAACACCAGGGCTCGAGTCCTGCGGGAACGCGTGGGAACGGCGTCCCCGCACTTTTTTCACAGCAGGAACGCCGTTCCCTTTGCAGGACCAGAGCCGCCCGAGGCTCTAGCACAGTCTGCTAGCTGCGTTGTCTTCACAGAGCTGACATCGGAAGAGCAGCACAGTGATGCACGGAGGGCAGGGGCTGGCTCAGTTAACTGATTGGTTAATAGAACTGCTCTGCATTCTATCAACCAATCAGTTAACTGGGGCAGGTCCCGCCCTCTGTCCATCCCTTTGCTGCACTTCCGATGTCATCTGCTGTGTCCTGTGTAAGGTAAGACAGGGAAGAGGGCACTGTTATGAAGGATGGAGGGGGAAAGTATCAGAAACTGAAAGGAATGAGGAGAGGTGATATAAAAGGGAGGCAGGGCAGGAATGTGAAGGGGGGTTCTACAAAGGGGGTGAGGACAGGAATGTAAAGGAGGTGCCATAAAGGGGCTGAGGACAGGTTTAAATTTTAAAACTAGCTACTTGGTCATCTTCCGTACTATGTCGCATTCGCAGTCTGGTCATCTCCTGTAGTCGCATTCACAGTCTGGTCATCTCCTGTAGTCGCATTCGCAGCCTGGTCATCTCCTGTAGTCGCATTCGCAGTCTGGTCATCTCCTGTAGTCGCATTCGCAGTCTGATCATCTCCTGTAGTCGCATTCGCAGTCTGATCATCTCCTGTAGTCGCATTCGCAGTCTGATCATCTCCTGTAGTCGCATTCGCAGTCTGATCATCTCCTGTAGTCGCATTCGCAGTCTGGTCATCTCCTGTAGTCGCATTTGCAGTCTGATCATCTCCTGTAGTCTCATTCCCGGTCTGGTCATCTCCTGTACTATGTCGCATTCGCAGTCTGGTCATCTCCTGTAGTCGCATTCACAGTCTGATCATCTCCTGTAGTCGCATTCGCAGTCTGATCATCTCCTGTAGTCGCATTCGCAGTCTGATCATCTCCTGTAGTCGCATTTGCGGTCTGGTCATCTCCTGTACTATGTCGCATTCGCAGTCTGGTCATCTCCTGTAGTCGCATTCGCAGTCTGGTCATCTCCTGTAGTCGCATTCGCAGTCTGGTCATCTCCTGTAGTCGCATTCACAGTCTGGTCATCTCCTGTAGTCACATTCGCAGTCTAGTCATCTCCTGTACTATGTCGCATTCGCATTCTGGTCATCTCCTGTAGTCGCATTCGCAGTCTGGTCATCTCCTGTAGTCACATTCGCAGTCTGGTCATCTCCTGTAGTCACATTCGCAGTCTGGTCACCTCCTGTAGTCACATTTGCAGTCTAGTCATCTCCTGTACTATGTCGCATTCGCAGTCTGGTCATCTCCTGTAGTCGCAATCGCAGTCTGATCATCTCCTGTAGTCGCATTCGCAGTCTGATCATCTCCTGTAGTCGCATTCGCAGTCTGGTCATCTCCTGTAGTCGCATTCGCAGTCTGGTCATCTCCTGTAGTCGCATTCGCATTCTGGTCATCTCCTGTAGTCGCATTCGCAGTCTGGTCATCTCCTGTAGTCACATTCGCAGTCTGGTCATCTCCTGTAGTCACATTCGCAGTCTGGTCATCTCCTGTAGTCGCATTCGCAGTCTGATCATCTCCTGTAGTCACATTCGCAGTCTGGTCATCTCTTGTAGCATGTCGCATTTGCAGTCACTGTATTTTATGCATATGAGCGTATCTTTTTTTTTTTTTTGGTGGGGGAGTGGATCTTGGGTGGGAGTTCCCACACTTTTTTCCCCAGGACTTGACCCCTGGCAAACACCAAATGCGTCCATTGCGATCCTCTGATGGCACATAGCACATGTTGACACACCGTGTGCATCTTCAAAATTTGGCCTCTAAAAACTATGTTTTTAAAACATTAAAAACGTTGTTCCAAGGGAATGAAGAACATGATCGATTGGGTTTTAGGGAAAAGGGGCTTAGATTCTCCCTAAAACATCGATCATGTTCTTCATTCCCTGCCTCATAGTAATCAGTTCTCTTTGTATGTTGAGAATCTGGTTCTCCATACGGTCAATCTGCCCATTCCAGGCCATGATGTCACCAATCATCCTCTGGGCACTATCACTGGTAAATGGGTCCGCGACTTGTTCTACCACAACCAGATCACCTAAAAACATGTGTAGATAAAAAATTGGTTAAAATATACAGCCATTAATTGTTTACCTTAAGCTGGGTTGTCAGACACTCACTTTGTGGGGTGTGTAACTCCACCTGCTCTTCCTCCTCCACATCTAGCCCTGGGCTCGGCTCATCCAGTGGAGCTACGGAGCTTGGTCCAGCGGAGGATACCGAGCTTGGCTGCTCCCTCGCAGACACAGGACTGGGCAGCTCCAATACCGACGCAGGGCTGGGGCTAAGTGCCCAATCAGGCTGGCGAGGTCGGGGGGTCATGGGCTGCTCCGCCTCTTGTCTGAGTCTTTGTTCCCCTATGAGAATGAAAATAAAAAAAAAAGAAAAAGAAAAAAAATAAAAGATACTTTTAAGCATAGTGATATTTGAGTTCCGAAATGTGAATATGAAACATTGGTTTGAAGTGGTGTACAATTATTAGCTGGTTATTACAAGATCCTAGTTTAATACATCCTTAAAATGACTTTTTTTTTAGTTAGGCTGTGTTCAGACTGGTGCGATGTGCGATCGCAGCAAATCTACTGTGGTTTCATGCATCGCATGTGCAGTTCGACTGCCCTATGTGACCTGCTGGGAGTATCAGTGTAAAGTTTTATTGACACCTCCGAATTAGTTCTCATTTCACAGTGCAATCTTTAAACTCGGACAGGAATCGGACCACATGGTGTGAATACCCATGTGATCCGATTCGGCTGTGGACTAAAAAAAGGACCATGTACAAGTTTGGGCCGGATGCGATGCAAATTCAGCCATACTATATGTATGGCTGAAATCGCATCACACAGAGATCACATGTGATTTGCACTGCAGTGCGGTGCAAATCACATTTGATCTCGTACATTGCAGCAATGTGAACCTAGCCTTTAACCAAACTGTGATACTTTATATCTTTTGTCCAAGTTTCACAGACGGACACACTCGAATCATCGCCTGGAGTACCTGTGTGTGATTATGTCAAAAAAATTTCTATGATGTCCCAAACTACACTTAAATGTTTCCCAGTCCAGATGTTGAACCAGCATTCTATCTATCTATCTATCTATCTATCTATCTATCTATCTATCTATCTATCTATCTATCTATCTATCATCTATCTTTTTTTTTTTTTTGATTGAGTCTACATTGCACTGAATAAATTTAGGAAACTTTAGTAAAAATTAATTTCCTATAAACTGAGCGTGACAATTCAGTTTATCATGTACAATACCAAAAAAATAATAACTAATTAAAATCTAATCCAACACCAGATAAATTTACACCATATACAAATTCATGCTATTTACGCCCACATATACGAACAACCATATGAGCTCATTACATGAACTATTAACTACACGAACGATCAAATCCGCCGGATTCACATACGGTACCTACACGAAAGATTAGGATCAAATCCGCCAGATTCACATACGGTATGTACACGAACGATTAGGATCACATCCGCCAGTTTCACAAACGGTACCTACACGAACGATTGAGATCAAATCCGCCAAATTCACCAACGGTATGAACACGAACGATTAGGATAAAACCCGCCGGATTCACATAAGGTACCTACACGAATGATTAGGATCAAATCCGCCGGATTCAGATACGGTATGTACACGAACGATTATGTCCGACAGTCACGGAAAAAGCGCAGTTTACTCACTTTTTTTCAGGGCCTTCATGATCCGATGATATTGCTCCGGCTCCCTGGACTTGATGTCCGACCATCGTTTACGCAGCTGGTCCTTGCTTCTTCGTACCCCAAATTTGTGGAATAAAGTTGTGACAACCTCATCCAAGATGCCGCTTTTCCTGACATTGGGCTTGGGGTACGGGCCATTTTCCCCATCGTAGTCCTCCCTTCTTAATATAGCCACCATCTCCACCATCTCTTCAAAGGCCATATTGGTGGCCTTGTATCTCCTCCTTGCTCCAGAAGCATGGGGTCCATGGCTTTCCTCTGCGCTGCTCACGCTGCTAATTGAATTTGCGTCCGCCATCTTCTCCTATCATTCACCCACAGCGGAACGAGGGTAAAAGGGGCGGGGAAATACTGTCACAAGGAACGTCAGGGGCGGGCGACGCAGGCGGAGCCTGAGCGCATGTACTGTATATAGAGCGTTACCGCGAGCCCGTACGCTTATCCGAACGGAATCAGCGAGTGCTACACGCGACGGTAAGATAGTTGTCGTTTTATTTTTGTTTAATTTAAAATCTGCATTAGGAATGTGTATATTGAAATTTAGTCTTATTGATGTTTAATTGATTTTTATGTGGGTTGGTGGTTGAGTGGGATTGGTGTTTTGTGTGGTAGTGTGGGGGTGGAGGTGGGTGTATAGGGGGGGGGTGGGGGGTAGTGTGTGTGTGGGGGGGTAGCGTGTGTGGTAGTGTGTGTCTCGTCTACATTGTCACAATATAGTGTGCATTTGGTCTGACTTTTTTTTTTTTGTCCAGAAAATGCAAAGGTATACCCCAGACCCCTTTAAGGAGGAGGCCTTCCTCTCAACATTTCTGGATTTAATTGAGTCGCACAGTAGTCTTTGGGATTCAAAACACCCCCAATATTCAAGCCGTGCTGCCCGGAAGAAGACACTGGAGACAGTTTTGGCGTTTGTGAAAACCCGACTCCCCCAGGCAGACACTGACTTTGTGAACGCCAAAATTAAGAACCTGCGTAGCGTGTATAGGCGGGAGCGCAGAAAGATCCTAGTGTCCCAAACATCAGGATCAGCAGCAGGTCAGGTCTATGTACCTAAGCTGTGGTATTATGACAGGCTGCGTTTTCTGGATGACACGTCAGAAGCCAGGCAGTCACTTTCGACTCTTCCATCTACCCGTCCCTCCACCCTTCCCTCCGCCTCAGGTGAGCCATCCCTGGAAGATCCAGACCCTTCCTTGCTGGAAGAAGTTGATGCACCCAGCTGGAGCCAGGTATATTTTCGTTTCTAAAGTTTGGATTGCTCAAATATTAATGCTGTAAAGTTCAATGTTTGAATTGCTTCCAAATCTAGGATTTCATCACAAATTAAATTAGATAGAAGGATACAGTAGTTTACACAAATGTGGCTCAAATCTTGGTGAACTGATGGAAAAATGGTGGTGTCAAAATGATAGCCTTTTGTATTTCAAGACAAATGTATTTGCAAGTGAGAACTGTAAAATTGTTAGTGATTGATGATTTCAAAATATAGACATATTTTATTTATTGATTTCTTTGTTTTTTACACAGGATGAGCTCACCCAGGAGGAGGCCGGGACCAGCCCCACACAAGAGCTAGCTGGGCCCAGCAGGAGTCGGACTGAAAGCCAGGTCCCTCCCCTCCGCCTAGCCAGCAAAAGGCCCAGGAGGATGACCCGTATAGAGGAGGAGTCCTTGGCGCTTATACACCAAGCCACACAAGTTCTGTCCAAACCCCCCAATCCGGAGGAGGCCTATGCCACTTATCTGGCTAGTAAGCTACTTGAAATGGACAAACCACAGCAAAACTTGTGTGAAGCAATATTTTTTGATGCCATCCAACGGGTCTGAAGGGTGAGCTCACACCCACCACCAAGCTTTATAACGCAGACCCTACTGCTCCTCCTCCTCCTCCTCCTACCACATGTCCACCACCAGAGACACAGCATCCAGCGACGCGTGGAGGGAAGGCTGGACGGAAGAGTCGCAAGTGACTGCCTGGCTTCAGTCTGCTCTGAAAGAAGACGCAGGCTGTTGTAGTACCACAGTCTGGGGACATAGATCTCATCTGCTGCTGTTCCTGGTCTTTGGGATTCTAGGACCATGTTGTGCTCCCTATTTACATGCTACACAGGTTCGGAATTTTGGTGGCCACTCACTTGATGTGTGCCTGGGGGACAAAAGGCTTCACAAACGTCAAAATTGTCTCCAGTGTTGCCTCCCTCTTGATTTATTTTTGTTCTGAGGAAAAATAAAAATTTATTATTTCAAAAAAATATTGTATGTTTTTTTTTTTTTTTTTTTTATTTTGGCTTAAAAAACAAAGTTTATTTGTGAGTAGGCAGATACACGTCAAAAGACTCTGGGGGTTATTTACAAAACACACGTTCATGTTAATATAAATATGCTAACTTCAAGTGCAATTTTTAAAGCACTGCAAGTGCACTTGGAAGTGCAGTCGCTGTAAATTTGAGGCTTAACATTTGAAATGAGGGGAAGCTCTGCTGATTTTGAACATGCAATCATGTGTAAGCTAAAATGCTGGTTTGGGTATCTATCTATCTATCTATCTATCTATCTATCTATCTATCTATCTATCTCTACTTGCATAGTCCTGCTTGGCCCAAAAAAAAATGCAAGTCCATCTTGTTTCAAACCCCCCACAAAAAAAAAAAAAAAATATATGACAATAGTAGTTCCAAAAATATATAGTAATAGATAAATTCTATATTTTTTTTTTCAGAAATAAAAATATATATATAATTTTTTTATTTTTTTTTTATATATATATATATATTTTTTTTTTTAAGATAGACACACACACACACATATATATATATATATATTTATGGTGAAGAGCCCTCTGACCGATACGGATAAGGATGATAGACAAGGACAACATAAACTCGCTACTTGAAATGGACCTGAAAGTGTGCCCTGGTCTAACGTACGGTATACCAAAATAAGGGGGCATACCTTAAAATGAAATGAATATGAAATGGGTGAAATGAGTCCTCGTATGAGGAGTATGCTAGAGTGAAGGCCTGATAAAGGGGACGGGTGGGCGGGTATCGCGCACCGGAACCGACAAGGAAGATGGGCGAGCGGCTGGTTATATACACCACCGGGCTCCTCCCATAATTTCAGGCCACCATACTGGCCTTTCTATTTATGGTGAAGAGCCCTCTGACCGATACGGATAAGGATGATAGACAAGGACAACATAAACTCGCTACTTGAAATGGACCTGAAAGTGTGCCCTGGTCTAACGTACGGTATACCAAAATAAGGGGGCAAAACACTCAGGTAGGGGATGCATTTTTATTGAACCAAGACTGTTACTGGGTAAGTTTGACAAAGGCCTGGGCCATCTCAATTTGCGGATTGGGTACGTAACGGGCAAAACAGGAGGACTTCCATCTACCCAACTTTTTGATAATATGGACCGGGACTCCTTGGCGGGAGGCCGTTGAAGCTGCCCCGATGCGAAATGAATGTCCCGAGTAGTGCGCAGGATTGAGGTGAAGGATGCCCAGGAGTATCCTGACATGCTCCATGAACTGGGCTGTGTTGAGAGGTTTTGAGTGAAAGGGCAGAAGTGGGCCAGTCCCTGGTTGATCGGCCAAAAGGGTCAGCAAGCGGGTGAGGACGGCAACCGGACACCAGCGGTTGTAGGTCTTGTAGAGATGTATGTCCGTACCTGGACCAAGCTGCTGTGTCTTTGAAACCGCTAAATGTAAGATGAAATGGTCCTCGAACCTGACTAGATGGTGCTTGCACAGCATGCGTGCCGAGGGGCTAGTACAGGTAAACTCGCCTGGCCGCAAGAAGCCGTAGAAGGCCAGATGTATGGCTGCTTGCAGGACGACACTGACATGGAGACCGAAAGGTGAGGAGGCCAGAATGTCTGACATGTCCCTAAACACTTCGCCTGTGATAGGCAGCCGTTTGATGCTGGAAACCGGCCGACGTTTCTGAATGCCGCGCATGAGAGCTCGGACGGCGTGACAGGTGAATAAGGAGGGCTTGGTAGGGTCTTGGAGGGACGTGAAGTGTTGTACCCCGGCCAAGTACAATTGGATTGTGTTGAAGGACAATGCCAAGTCCGAATGGCAGTAGGAAAGGAAGGCAAGGACTTGTTTGACCCGGGAGGACTCTGTATTGTGAGATGATGTGAAGCGAGTAAAGGCCCTCCAGGCCGACTGATAGGCCTTGCGGGTATTGTCTGAGAGGGAGTGATCAATAAGTTGAGTCGCTGCTGACAAGTGTGGGGCTAATCCAAGGTCAGTTGAGACCAGTCCGGGATAGCTGCTGAAGTTGGTCCGGCTCCGGGCACCTGATCAAAAAATGAAACAAAGTTAAAGCGGGAGAGGGCATCCGCCGCCTGATTAAACTTGCCGGGGACAAAAGAACAATGAAGGTTGAACTGAAACAATAATGAGAGCTGGGTCAGTCGCCGCAGGAAGGACATAATCTGTAGAGACCTGGACCTGCCTTTATTAACAATCTCCGCAGTGGCCAGGTTATCTGTAGAAAAGACCACCGTCTGGCCCGACCAGCTGCGGCCCCAGGTGTGTGCAGCGGCTACAATGGGATATAGCTCAAATAGGGAGGACGTCTCAGTGAAGCCAGGAATAGCCAGTATCTGTGGAGGCCAGGGGGCTGCGAGCCAGAGGTTGCCAAAGATTGCCGCGAAGCCCGTGGAGGCCGCCGCGTCGGTCACCACCCGAGGTGAAAGGGCGGACACGGAGGGGACGAACAGGGACACTCCGTTCCAGGAAGATAGGAATTCCTCCCACATGGCTAGGTCTGCAACGGCCGCGGAATCCAGGCTGAGTACTTGCTCCGGGTCCTGAGAGTGGGATAATAAGGCTAACAGGCGTGACACGAACGAGCGCCCTTGGGGGATGATGCGCATCGCAAAATTGAGCATACCAAGAAGGGACTGAAGCTGTCTCTTGGTACAAGTCCTGGCATGAGTGAAGTCCCTCAGGACCGTCCTGATGCGGGTCAGTTTATCCGGGGGAAGGCTGGCCTGCATAGTGTTAGTGTCTAGGCTGACCCCGAGGAAGGTGATGGCCTGCGACGGACCCTCCACCTTGTGCTCGGCAATGGGGACATTAAGATTATTGAAGACTACCCTCAACTTACCCAGATCTTGTGGAGGCGAGCCAGGCGGCTCTATCAGCAGGAAGTCATCCAGATAATGAATGACTTCCCGACACTGGACTACGTGTAACAAGATCCAAGCAAGAGCCTGCGCGAAGGTGTCGAAGAGCCAAGGACTACTCTTGGACCCGAACGTGAGCTTAGTGGCAAAGTAGTACCGCTGCTTCCACTTGATTCCATGCCAGCACCAGAGGGAAGGATGGATAGGAAGAAGTTTAAAAGCATTTGCGATGTCGGCCTTGGAAAGCCAGGTACCTGTGCCTGTCTTAAGAATGGCCTGGATGGCCATATCTACTGATGCATATTTAAGGGAGAACTCCTCAGAGGGAATAAGGGAATTGAGGCTGGGGACCGTAGAGGAATGAGGCGCTGACAAATCATAAACCAATCTGAGTTTATTAGAGAACTTGCCCTTGACAAGCCCAATAGGGCTGACTCGCCAGGTGATGAACGGGGGCTGAACGAAAGGGCCGATGACAAAGTCCTGATCTAGTTCAGATTGCAGCAGTTGATCAATGGCTTGTTCATCCGTGGCTGCTGAGCGGAGGTTCTGGCACTCGTGCGTGAGGTGAGGGAGAGAGATGAGTCCAGTGTGAAAGCCTTCCGTGAAGCCCTGGACGAGGAAGGTGGACAGTGAGGGGGTAGGGTGGCCGGACAGGTAGACGCTAAGCCATGACACATTGAGCCGGCTTAGTCAGGACCTTTTGAGCTGCTTGATCTCACACATGAGCCGGGGGTGAGCTCTATGACATTGGGTACACACATGGAGCAGCCTACACTGGCTGAAATTACACGACCCACTATTGTAATTATTGCAGATCGGAGCACCACCCATGGTCTTAACTGGGCGCCCTAGCTTATCGGTCTGTGGCGGGCGAGCTGGTGCTTGCAGGCCCTGAGCGGTACCCGAGGTAGACGGACCGTCGAAGGGCGGGGCTGCCACTGAGGTAGCGCACCAGGCCGCAGTATGTGTTGCTGATTGGCAGATTGCACACAGAGGGGACCGTAGCCCCGCGAAGTGGCGGCAGAACAGTTCGGTGTCCATGGTGCTCCAATCCGTAGGGGTCTGGAACTGGGAGAGCCTGGCGGCTGCTTTAGCGGAGAAGGATCGGTGGTAGTCATAAAATGAAAACCCGCCGTACTTGTAGCCCAGGTCGACTACCACATGGAGGTACCGATCCAGCTCCTCCCTCCTGGCAGGGGAGGCTGAGCAAATGATGTCCCTCATCATGCCGAAGGCTAAGGTAAACTCGGTGACAGAGAGTTTCCTATCTAATCTGGGATCCTTGGCTTTGAGGACCACTGATACGTCCCCCCAAGTATAGGCCTTATTCTCTGCCAGCTCGTGAATTGAGATCAGAAGGGAAGCCAAATTGATGTCCTTGCCCTCTAAGATGTCCTTCCTGATGTTTGCTGACACCAAATGAGATGGGTACACTATTGGTGCACCTCCGGAGATACCTGCAGGAGGACTAACAACTGGCAGGGATGCTGGTACAGGCGGAGAAACAGAGGGTTGGGTCTCGAGGAGGGCCACTCGGCCCTGCAGATCTGACATCGAGGTCGTGATGGATGACACCATGGTGTGGAGCTGCGAGATAGAAGAGGCGATGGAGCCTAAGGAGGCCTGCTGAGCAGAAGCCTCCACCGCCGCGGGGGGAGGAAACAGGAGCCGGAAAAGCTCTGCCTTCCTGGCTGTTGCTGGAAAGGGCACTCCCCTGCGTCTCAGTTCGGCTGTTAGCCTGGGAATAGTCCATGCCCTGAAGGCCCTTTGGCTGCCATCTTCTGAAACGGATGGAGACAATGGAGCCGTGAGGTCCTCACTGCCAGCCTGGGACATGGTGGCAGAACGTGGGTCTGACGAGGCTACAAGCCCTCTGATGCGGGTTTTTCTCCTAATACGGACCTATAAGGGGTGACATGGATTACAACTGGTTGGAGACTGCTAAAGAAATACCTGTTTTAACGAAGGACGTTTTGCTGAAGGGCGTTTTCCCCTGCTAGATGATTATGCTTACCTGAGGAGGCACCGTCCGACCAGGTGCAGGCTGGACCTACTGAACTCGACTGACCTGAGGAGATGAAGGTGAAGTTTGTTTGAGACTCCCACCTAACGAAGGCCAGCTAACAGTGGAGGTGAGACTTCAGACATGAGATAAAAGCGACACCACCCCCTTTTTTTTTTTTTTTTTTAAAGAAATAAATGAATTTTCCTCTTCTCTTCTCCCCGGAATCACCCCCTTTATTGCATATATACATACTATATATTTCCTCTTTTCCCTTTTCTTCTTTTTTTTTTTTTTTTTAAACCCCCCCCCCCCCCTTTTTTTTTTTTCCCTTTTTTTTTTTTTTTTCCTTTCCTTTCGAAATGAGGCTGACGAGCAAGAGTCCCCCGACAAGAATCCAACATTGAAGAATCAACTGGACTAGAAGCGGGAAGCGACACGTGAGCGTGAAATGAGTGAAATTGCCATGACAGAGATCCGAATCGCCATGCCACAAACTTGCGACCGAGCACGAAACGGAACCTGGAGCATGTACTGAAATGAGGCCATTCCTGGGGCACGCCGGGACGAATTAGTCCCTAAATGTGACTATTCGTACCGGAACGTGATAGGTGAAATGAAATGAAACCCATGACAAAGACTAGAATCAGGAGACGAGCCCATGCACCTAACAATGAATCCCGTCTTTGGAGCATGTACTGAAATGAGGCGTAGCAGCTGGGCACACCGGGACGAATCGGTGCATCAAATAAATGCAACAAGATTCGAATCGGAGCGTAATAAGTGACAGAAATGATATCCCATGACAGAGACAAGATTCAACGACTGGACTGACGGTAGCAAATAAAGAATCCGTCTCTGGCGCATGTACTGAAATGAGGCGTAGCAGCTGGGCACACCAGAACGAATCGGTGCATAATAATATGCGACAGGATTTGATTTGGAGTGTAATAAGTGACAGAAATGATGTCCCATGACAGAGACAGGATTCAACGACTGGACTGTAGGTTACAAAGAATCCGTCTCTGGAGCATGTACCGAAATGAGGCGTAGCAGCTGGGCGCACCAGGACGAATCGGTGCATAGAGGAATGCGACAGGATTCGAATTGGAGCGTAATAAGTGACAGAAATGGTATGCCATGACAAAGACAAGAATCAGGGACCGTGCGTGAACCTGCGAGTGATTCCGTCTCTGGAGCATGTACAGAAATGAGGCCAAACCCTGGGGCACTTCAAAGCGAATCGGTGCACCAGAGGTGCGACAGGATTCGCGCCGGAGCGCGACTAGTGACAGAAATGATTTGGAGCGGTAGAAATGACTGGGACTGAAATGATTGAACGAGATGAAATGAGACATATAACATAATTGCATAAATGAAGAGACATATTCGAGCAGAGCAAGTGAAACGTGAGGACTGATTGCCTTGTCGTAACAAGCAGTCGGTTGTGAGTCGAACGATTCGACCGGAAAAAATAGAAATGCACGGGCAATCGAACAGTTTCAAAATGTATCGCCTGACGTGGCGTAATCGAACGTGTCGAATAATGATAACGACTATGTCGAAAGTAGCATATAGTGACATGCGTACGAAGCCACCGAAACATTCGATATGAAAGAACCGAGCGGCTCGTGTGTACAAGCGTGGTGACGGTACATCGAAAACATAATGAAAGAGAGGGTGCCGAAGCCCTACCTGCGACAGCCGGCCCGAGGCGTAGCGACAAATTCGATGGGTACGACGACGGCGAACCTACGGACGCTGATGGACGAGACGGGTTTGTCAAAATCTGAAGACGAATAACGCGGGAACTGCCGAACGGCACGCTGCGTCTGGTGTGGATAGTTGGCCCTTGATATCTGACGTATCAGATATCGCGCACCGGAACCGACAAGGAAGATGGGCGAGCGGCTGGTTATATACACCACCGGGCTCCTCCCATAATTTCAGGCCACCATACTGGCCTTTCTATATATATATATATATATATATATATATATATAATTTTTTTTGTCTTTTTTTTTTTTTTGGAGGTTTTTTTTATGTTTTGTTTTTTAATTTGGAATATATTTTTTCTATAATTGGAAGATTAATCATAGGATGAGGATGAATAAAAACATGTAGTATAACTCTGTGTGAATATAAGCAGCAATGCTACTTCACTTTTCTTGCATTACGAAGAAGAAAAGAACGGGCTATATTAAAAAAACACAAAATTAGCAGCATGACGAATATGCTAGCTTCAATGCGAACACTAGTTTTACAAGACCGAGCGCTTCCGCCCTGTAAATTCTTTCTGAGCATGCGCGGAACTTAGTTTGACGAACAAGCCTACACACGAGGGGACTGTTCGCTGAAACAAAGTTTCAGCGGACAGTTTTTTTTCGGAATTTCCGAAAAACCTTGTTCAGCGGACTGTTCGCTGAAACTGTCCGCTGAAAGCCCACACACGAGCGGACTGTTTGCCGAAACACTGTTCAGCGGACAAAGTTGGGCGAACAGTCCCCGCGTGTGTACGCGGCCTGAGAGCACCGAAAGCTGAAAATTGGTTTGGGCAGGAAGGGTGTTTAAGTGCCCAGTAAGCAAGTGGTTAAGTGTCAAAAAACAAAGATTGCCACCCTATATGGTATTTGAGCAATGTTGTAGAGTGAATATATCACTTACTTCATAGTAGTGCAAATGTAAAGGTAGTGGCGCTTAGTGCTCATATAAGTAAGTATGGGTGATGATCTCATTTGTTTACATTTGAGATCATCACCCATTGGAGGCGGTGATCGCGCTGTAAACGGCCACTGTGATTGGCCGTTTACAGCGATCTGTGATTGGCTGTGTCCAGGGGACACGGCCAACACAGATTTTCCCCGATGCGCGCTCCCGGGAGCGCGCGGGGAGCCCTTAAAGGGGACGACATCAATAGACGTAGTCCCGGAATTTGAGAACCGCGCTGTAGCCGTCATTTGACTATAGCGCGGATCTCAAGTGGTTAAATAGTATTTCCCCCCACGGTCTAAACATGGAGTGGGATGTGAACGCTTTTATTAACAACAGTTAAGTTTATTAACTACTTCCCACCCGCCCTATAGCCGAATGATGGCTATAGAGTGGGCGCTCTCATCCGGAAGGCCGTCCTTGGACGTCCTCATGTTTACTTCCGCAATGCGCGCCGCCGCGGGCGCACATCGGGTAAGTTTTGTGTTTGCAGTGTCCACCGGAGACAGGCAAACACAGATCGCTGTAAACGGCCAATCAGAGCGGCCGTTTACAGCACGATCGGCGTGTCCAATGTGAGATGATCTCATATGTAAACATATGAGATCATCTCTCAACGCTGCTCTCCCTCCTCACACAGACAGCGTGTAAGAGGGGAGAGATGAACGGCTGCAGCGGCCCTAAGTGGAAAAAAAAGTAAAAAAAAGTGCCATCCTCCCCCAGTGCCATCCTCCCCCGGTGCCATCCGCCCCAGTGCCATCCACCCCAGTGCCATCCTCCCCAGTGCCATCCTCCCCAGTGCTACCTGCCCCCAGTGCCACCTGTTAGTGCTATCTGTCCCCAGTGCCACCTGTTGTCAGTGCCATCTGTCATCAGTGCCACGTATAAGTGCCATCTGTCATCAGTGCCACGTGTCATCAGTGCCACAGAGTGCCATCTGTCATCAGTGCCACATATTAGTGCCATCTGTCATCAGTGCCACGTATCAGTGCCATTTGTCATCAGTGCCACCTGTCAGTGTCACATGCCATCTGTTGTCAGTGCCACGTGTCATCAATGCCACTTATCAGTGCCATCTGTCATCAGTGTCACGCATCATCGGTGCCACGTATTAGTGCCATCTGTCATCGGTGCCACATATTAGTGCCATCTGTCATCGGTGCCACGTATTAGTGTCATGTATTAGGGCCACGTGTCATCAGTGCCACGTATAAGTGCCACGTGTCATCAGTGCCACGTATAAGTGCCATCTGTCATCAGTGCCACATTTTAGTGCCATCTGTCATCAGTGCCACGTGTCATCAGTGCCACGTATAAGTGTCATCATTGCCACGTATCAGTGCCATCTGTCATCAGTGTCACATGTCATTGTCCTGGTGCTCCAGGGCCTTCAAAAGTGTAATAGGTAGTCAACAAGTTAGATGTGTAATTTATGCTCCTAGAACACCTGATGGTGCTCCCTGCATTTTGGGCCTCTCTATGTGGCCAGGCTGTGAAAAAGTCTCACACATGTGGTATTGTAATACTCAGGAGGAGTAGCAGAATTTTTTTGGGGGTGTCATTTGTGGTATACACATGCCATGTGAGAAAAATAACCTATTACAATGACAATTTTGTGGAAAAAAATAAAAAAAATAAAAAATCTTAATTTTGCAAAGAATTGTGGGAAAAAAATGACAACATCAAAAAGCTCACCATTCCTCTTACTAAATACCTTGGAATGTCTACTTTCCAAAAAGAGGTCATTTGGGGATATTTGTACTTTCCTGACTTGTTTGGGTGACAAGAAGTGAGATAGGCCACCAGTACATCAGATGTGATCAATTATGTATGATTCGCACCACAGCTTGTAGACTCTCTAACTTTCACAAAGACCAAATAATATCCACTAATTTGGGTTATTTTTACCAAAGATATGTAGCAGTATAAATTGTGGCCAAAATTTATGAAGAAAAATTAATAATTTGCATAATTTTGTCACAGAAACAAAGAAATATGCGTATTTTTTTCAAAATTTTCGGTCTTTTTTTCATTTATAGCACAAAAAATAAAAACCCCAGAGGTGATCAAATACCACCAAAAGAAAGCTCTATTTGTGGGAAAAAAAGGACAAAAAAATAATTTGGGTACAGTGTTGCATGAGTGAGTAATTGTCATTCAAAGTGTGAGAGCACCGAAAGCTGAAAATTGGTCTGGGCAGGAAGGGTGTTTAAGTGCCCAGTAAGCAAGTGGTTAAGTGTCAAAAAACAAAGATTGCCACCCTATGTGGTATTTGAGCAATGTTGTAGAGTGAATATATCACTTACTTCATAGTAGTGCAAATGTAAAGGTAGTGGCGCTTAGTGCTCATATAAGTAATGTGAACCATATAATGAATACATCGGAATTATCCAAAATGATAAATATATAACAGCAATCATAAAATAAATTCCAATGGCATAATAAGCAAACAAAGTCCATGGTGATAGATCCCAACATCAAACAAATTGCTTCTATGTGTAGATAGTTTCTAGTTCTTTCACTACAGGTGCTCAATGGAAAGGTGGCAACTCACCAGAGGTGTTTGACCCTTTTTACAGGATGGTCAAAAAACGCATTTGAAAAAACAGATTGGTTCCTCTGCTGACAACACTCCCCTGTATAATAACAGTAATTAAGGGACGCTCTGAAAAAAATATTTTTTAAACCACTAATTCACAATAACTGTGGCAAAGATGCTTAAAACAACATACTAATCACCAGAGTACAAATATGCACATATATGATGACAATACATACAATGAAAAAATAGTGAACATTGGTGAACCACCCAAAAAAATTATAATAATTGACAATGTAAAGTCCCAATGACGTGTCTCTACAAAGATAAATTCTGCAAATCCAAAATGTGGAAACAGATATTAATCGTGATATAGCAGCAAATCGGAAAAAAGCTTGCGACTCCCTCCACCAAACACGCAGCAGTACACCAGTTGTGAAGATGCAAGTCCAAACTGCTTACCAGATCCGTTTGACCACTTTAATTAAAAAGTAAGTCAAACAACGCCTGTACAGGATAATGCCTGCTCATATGGATACTGATGGAAATTATAGTAGATGGTATGTCTCCCTTCACAGACTCAAGCGGCAAATATGAAAAAATACAAAAGGATCCATAGCGTAATACTGACTTTAATAAAAAAATGAATAAAGACAGTCAAATGGCTCCTTACATGGTTATGTGCCTGACCTGGCACTGGGACTGCTCGCTCTGACCGAAAGACTCACTCTCCGACCAAACGAAAAGGTCCTTCCGCATTCGATATTGGCGTGAGTTCCAGAGGGCCGGAAGTGGCGTCGAAAAAGCATGACCAAGTACCGTTTCGTTGTTAACGTCTTCAGGAAGACGCTTCCTGAAGACGTTAACAACGAAACGTACGTCAGAGCGGTACTTGGTCACGCTTTTCGACACCACTTCCGGCCCTCTGGTTCGCCGGTCTGAAGGCCTGGAATGCACGCCAATATTGAATGCGAAATGACCTTTTTGTTTGGTCGGAGAGTGAGTCTTTCGGTCAGAGCGAACAGCCCCAGTGCCAGGTCAGGTACATAACCATGTAAGGAGCCATTTGGCTGTCTGTTTTTATTCATTTTTTTATTAACCACTTAATAACCGGCCTATAGCCAAATGACGGCTACAGGTTGGTTTGTTATCTCTGGGAGGCCGTCATATGATGTCCTCCCGGAGAATCGTTCCTGCGCGCCCCCTCGGGCACGCACACCAGAACATCCGTGCTCGCCGGGTTTACGGGACCCGGCGCAACACGGATCGCGTGGTAAAGGGCCGCTGCTATTGTCCCGATTGTCCTTCCCAACCAGGCCTCTGTATAGGTGAATGCTTCCGCCGTTACCATACGTCTCTACATTATTAGGGAAGTATGGTAAACGTAATTCTCATTTCCTGTCATTTTCCTCCACACCCCTTATGCCACTGCACTGAACTGTACATACCTCTGCCTTCTCCGAACCGACCTTGGCCTGTTATACGACCAAGCTTTTGCCTAACGCTAAACATACCTCTGCCTTCTCCGGAACTGACCCTGGCCTGTTATACGACCACGCTTCTGCCTAACGCTAAACTGTACCTGCCTCTGCCTTCTCTGGAACTGACCATGGACTGTTTGACCACGTTTTTTGCCTGCCTCTTGGATTGATCTTTTACCCTTCTATGCTAGTGGGAACAAAAGGGGTCTCAGAATAGTTTTTCTGGATGAAGAAAACTAATTTTTTAGTTTTCTTATTCCCGAATTAGGGACTGGAGACTCAGAGGCTTCAAAGAGATTTGGGCGGGAGAAGCCTCTACCCCTTTCCCCATTATTTCATAGCCTGCTACTTGGACCATGTTCCTGCTTACTACCAGGATGGACAATATTCCTACCTGCTGCCTGGACAATTCCATTCACTGTCGCTGACCACGTCCCTGCCTGCTGCCTGGATCAGGGCTCTCCTCCTGTGGACAATTGGACTACTAAAACCACAGGTAATTTTTTGTTTACCTCTTACTTGGTATGTACGTGCTATGTTAGAAATATGAAGGGCCTTCAAAAATGTGATAGATTGTAAGGAAATTGGATGTGCAAGTTATGTTCCTAGAACACCTGATGATGCTTCTTAGATGTTGGGCCTCTATGTGGCCAGGCTGTGTAAAAATCTCACACATGTGGTATCATCATACTCAGGAGGAGTAGCAGAATATATTTTGGGGTGTCATTTTTGCTATGTACATGTTATGTGTTGGAAATATCTTATAAATGGACAACTTTTTGTAAAAAAAATGCATTTTCATTTTTTTCCCACATTTTCCAAAAACTTTGGGAAAAAAATGAACCATTCAAAGGACTCATGCCTCATAGATTATACGTTGGGGTGTTTGCTTTCCAAAATGGGGTCACTTTGTGGGCGTTTCCATTGTCCTGGTGCTCCAGGGCCTTCAAAAGTGTAATAGGTGGTTGAGAGATTAGATGGGTAATTTATGCTCCTAGAACGCCTGAAGTTGCTACTTCAATGTTGGGCCTGTGTATGTGGCCAGGCTGTGTAAAAGTCTCACACATGTGGTATCGCCATACTCAGGAGGAGTAGCAGAATATATTTTGGGGCGTCATTTTTGCTATGTACATGCTATGTGTTGGAAATATCTTATAAATGGACAACTTTTTGTAAAAAAAATGCATTTTCATTTTTTTTCCACATTTTCCAAAAACTTTGGGGAAAAAATGAACCATTCAAAGGACTCATTATGCCTCATAGATTATACGTTGGGGTGTTTGCTTTCCAAAATGGGGTCACTTTGTGGGCGTTTCCATTGTCCTGGTGCTCCAGGGCCTTCAAAAGTGTAATAGGTGGTTGAGAGATTAGATGGGTAATTTATGCTCCTAGAACGCCTGAAGTTGCTACTTCAATGTTGGGCCTGTGTATGTGGCCAGGCTGTGTAAAAGTCTCACACATGTGGTATCGCCATACTCAGGAGGAGTAGCAGAATATATTTTGGGGCGTCATTTTTGCTATGTACATGCTATGTGTTGGAAATATCTTATAAATGGACAACTTTTTGTAAAAAAAATGCATTTTCATTTTTTTTCCACATTTTCCAAAAACTTTGGGGAAAAAATGAACCATTCAAAGGACTCATTATGCCTCATAGATTATACGTTGGGGTGTTTTCTTTCCAAAATGGGGTCACTTTGTGGGCGTTTCCATTGTCCTGGTGCTCCAGGGCCTTCAAAAATGTAATAGGTGGTTGAGAGATTAGATGGGTAATTTATGCTCCTAGAACGCCTGAAGTTGCTACTTCAATGTTGGGCCTCTGTATGTGGCCAGGCTGTGTAAAAGTCTCACACATGTGGTATCGCCATACTCAGGAGGAGTAGCAGAATATATTTTGGGGCGTCATTTTTGCTATGTACATGCTATGTGTTGGAAATATCTTATAAATGGACAACTTTTTGTAAAAAAAATGCATTTTTATTTTTTTTCCACATTT
The DNA here is from genome assembly GCF_037356315.1 of Lithobates pipiens. Classification (NCBI taxonomy): domain Eukaryota; kingdom Metazoa; phylum Chordata; class Amphibia; order Anura; family Ranidae; genus Lithobates; species Lithobates pipiens. The sequence continues at coordinate 573,976,370 of NW_027507748.1, forward strand.
TCCAAAAACTTTGGGAAAAAAATGAACCATTCAAAGGACTCATTATGCCTCATAGATTATATGTTGGGGTGTTTGCTTTCCAAAATGGGGTCATTTTGTGGGTGTTTCCCATGTCCTGGTGCTCCAGGGCCTTCAAAAGTGTAATTGGTGGTTGAGAGATTAGATGGGTAATTTATGCTCCTAGAACGCCTGAAGTTGCTACTTCAATGTTGGGTGTGTGTATGTGGCCAGGCTGTGTAAAAGTCTCACACATGTGGTATTGCCGTACTCAGGAGGAGCAGCAGAATATATTTTGGGGTTTCATTTGTTGAATCTACATGCTGTGTGAGAGAAATAACCTGTTATAATGACAATTTGGTGTGAAAAAAAATTTAATTTAAAAAAAATCTTCATTTTGCAAAGAATTGTGGGAAAAAAATGACAAGTTCAAAAAACTAACTGTGCCATGTACTAAATACCTTGGAATGTCTACTTTCCAAAATGGGGTCATTTAGGGGGTTTTTGTACTTTACTGGCTTGTTAGGGTCTCAAGAAATGAGATAGGCTGTCAGTACATCAGGTGTGATCAAATTGATACATTTTCAGCGATTGGCACCATAGCTTGTACACCCTATAACTTTCACAGAGAATAAAAAATTTCCACTAATTTTGGTTATTTTTACTAAAGATATTTAGCAGTATACATTTTTGGCCAAATTTATGAAGAAAAATTACTTATTTACAAAACAATTAATAGAAATGAAGAAAAAAGCATTTTTTTACAAAATTTTCAGTATTTTTTCATTTATAGCACAAAAAAAAAAAAACCCAGAGGCGATCAAATACCACCAAAAGAAAGCTCTATTTGTGTGAAAAAAAGGACGAAAATTTCATATGGGTACAGTGTTACATGACTGAGTAACTGTCATTCAAATTGTGAGAGCACTGAAAGCTGAAAATTGGTCTGTTTATTAAGGGTGTTTAAGTGCCCAGTTGTCAAGTGGTTAAAGCCAGTATTACGCTATGGATCCTTTTGTATTTTTTCATATTTGCCGCTTGAGTCTGTGAAAGGAGACATACCATCTACTATAATTTCCATCAGTATCCATATGAGCAGGCATTATCCTGTACAGGCGTTGTTTGACTTACTTTTTAATTAAAGTGGTCAAACGGACCTGGTAAGCAGTTTGGACTTGCATCTTCACAACTGGTGTACTGCTGCGTGTTTGATGGAGGGAGTCGCAAGCTTTTTTCCGATTTGCTGCTATATCACGATTAATATCTGTTTCCACATTTTAGATTTGCAGAATTTATCTTTGTAGAGACATGTCATTGGGACTTTACATTGTCAATTATTATAATTTTTTTGGGTGGTTCACCAATGTTCACTATTTTTTCATTGTATGTATTGTCATCATATATGTGCATATTTGTACTCTGGTGATTAGTATGTTGTTTTAAGCATCATTTCCACAGTTATTGTGAATTAGTGGTTTAGAAAATATTTTTTTCAGAGCGCCCCTTAATTACTGTTATTATTCAATAGGTGTTTTTTTTTTCACTTTCCTAGGGAGCTACTTTTTGTTTTTGTTTTAATTAGTTTTTTCACATGGCGCGTAATTTGCACAGTTGAATTTCAACTGTTTTGTTCAACACTCCCCTGTACCCTCAGAATAGAACTAGGAAGTAAAAATGACTGTTAGATTGGCTCTGCGGACTTCTCTTCTCCATTGCCGATACCCGCAGGTTTCCTGCCAATCCCCTGGACAGGTTTGTTGGTGGCAGGGGACCTCTGGGCTTGTACGGCCCTCTGTGGAGATTCCGTGGTGCACAGGTCAACACCAACATAAACAGCCTGGTTTGCAATAACTCCCGTAAGACTCTTGGATGAGCGGGCATGCTTTCCAATGACCAGATGTACTGACAAAACCAGACAGGAAGTGACGTTACGAATGATGGTGGTCGACCAGACGTACTGATCATACCTGAAAGGAAGTGACGTTATGGATGGTGGTCGACCAGACCTACTGATCAAACCCGACAGGAAGCGATGTTATGGATGGTGGTTGCGCAGCCTCAATGCATTTCGCATACCATACTGTCCAAGCGGCTTGCAGAGAATACATTAACCCCTTGGCGCCTAAGGTTCAAAAAAATCTCAATGCCTAAGCCCAATTTTGAAACTTTCACATGTTCGTAAAACCGTACATATCATCACAACTATTTTGTGCACGCAGATGGCTATCTTGTTTTTTTCATGGCAAGTTGGGCATTCATTTGGTGGTAAATGGTTATGGATATCTCCTGATTTTATTTTTGTTTACTATCAAAGTAAAATTGGACCAAAATAGTAAAAAATATATATATATATATTTTTTAAATGTAGCTTTATATTCCTTGCTACTTCCATAACCTTCCACCAAAGAACAACCCAAAACAAATTCTCCCGCTCCTGATGATCACAGAGATACCACATATATGTATGTGTATGTTAGTTGTTGTATGTTCCTGTAGTACAGCCCAACAATAGTGCACATTTTTCATTTTTTTTTCCTGGCCTTAAACACACTGACACCACCACTTGACGACCGCCCCCCCAGATACATTTACATCATTACTTTGACTCTAAAGACTGTTGTTATGGCAGCAGCTAGCTGCCATAACCCCAGAATTATTTTCTTCTGTGGGCGATTGTCTTCAAAATAAAAGTGGTCTCAGCGGTGCTTTCCTTATGAGCTCACTTTTAGAGGTGGCGGTATAGGTGACCCCCACCACTTCCCGGTCGTTTTCACGCTTACTGGAGGGACTGGTAAAGGCAGAAATGATCCGATTTGCTGGAAGGATGGGCAGGTAGTCAAGTGAGGGCAAGGTGGCCCCCACTTGACTTTATGCCCTTAGAGGATCGGAGCAACGTCTAACGTAACTTCTGTTTCATGGCTTTAAAGGGCTGATTTTTATTTTCTGTTAAAGAGAATTTTTTCTTTTTTTTAACGGTAAATGAGAGATCTGAGGTCCCTTTGACTCCAGATCTCTCAATAAAGGGGACTTGTCATGACCTATTACAAGGGATGTTTATATTCCTTGTAATAGGAATAAAAGTGATCCAAAAAAAATAAAAATTAAAGGGACAGGGTAAAAAAAAAAATGCTATTTTTTATTCAATCATGCGTTTACATTATACCCCTTTCTTTGATTTTATGTATCATGTACAATAATGGAATTTACACATTTATCTATTATATGCCCATCAGCTCATCATATCTGCTACTGTATGTACTATGTCTCATGCGTATTTATATGAATAAACTTTCTCATTATTGTGCAATTTATTTATTTTTATTTTAACACATATCTCACTCAAAGTCCCAAATTCCCCCCTTTTTATTAACGATTAAAAGGGATGGAGGTGTATGTTCGTTTGACCATTTAAAGTCCTAAAAATTCCCCCCTTTTATATCAGTGGCTATTTATAGCACTGATCGCTGTATAAATGTAAATGGTCCCAAAATAGTGTCAAAAGTGTCTGATGTGTCTGCCATAATCTTTCAGTCCTGATAAAAATAACAAAAAAAAAAAAAAACGCACATTGCCGCCATTACTAGTACAAAAAAAATGAATAATAAAAATGCCATAAATATATCCCCTAATTTATTTATTATTATTGTATTATTATTTATTAGTAGACGCTATAACTTTTGTGCAAACCAATCAATATACGCTCATTGCGATTTTTTTTCTACCAAAAATATGTAGAAGAATACATATCGGCCTAAACTGAGGAAGAAATTTGTTTTTTTATATATTGTTGGGGAATATTTGTTATAGCAAAAAGAAAAAAACATTACTTTTTTTTTTTTTAATTGTCACTCTTTTGTTGTTTATAGTGCACAAAATAAAAACTGCAGAGATGATCAAATACCACCAAAAGAAAGCTCTATTTGTGGGGAAAAAATAACGTTGGTTGTGTTTGGGTGAAACGTCGCACAACCGCGCAATTGTCAGTTAAAGCGACACAGTGCTGAATCGCAAAAAGTGCTCTGGCCAGGAAGGGTGTAAATCCTTCTGGGACTGAAGTCATTAACCCCCCTGACGGTCTTCCCGAGTCTGGCTCGGGGTGGAATTTTTGTACCATTAGTGGAAACCCTGAGCCAGACTCGGGACTGCGTCGCTGGATCCAGGAGGAGGTTTACTTACCTTCTCCCTTGGATCCAGCGTTGTCTCCCCGCTGTACGAGCGAGCCGTGTCTCGCTCGATCTATCACGGAGCCCTGCGAGCGTTGCAACGCACGGGGACGGAGATCGGCGCCAAATTCAAAAAGTGAAACACACAGTATACATACAGTATAATGTAATCTTACAGATTACATTGCTGTATGTAATTATTTCACATCCCCTTTGTCCCTAGTGGTCTGCCCAGTGTCCTGCATGCAGTTTTATATAATAAAAACTGTTCTTTATGGCTGGAAACTGGAGATTGTCCATAGCAACCAAACTGTGACTTTACATCAAAAATGGTTTTAGACCAGCTAGAAAACAGCGATAATAAATTGGAATCACTCGCAGAATTGAGGGATAGCGATTTGTGGGGAGATCCGTCATCAAATACTGAAAAGTAATGACAGTGACAATTCTGCAACTGAGCAAATTTCTGTGTTTTTGACTTGATTACATTATTGAATAATTTTTATTATTGTTATAATATTATTTGGTATAATTATTTATAGTTATTTATTATATTATAATTTATTATTTCATTTTTCAAACTTTATTATACCCGGGATGTCTGCTAGACTCTGGTTTGGACAGATTTAAGAGAGTTATTCCTAAGAATTACAGGACTACAATATAAAACGCATGCAAAATAATTGTACCGCTTTTAGCACCTAAAATCCGAAATAATCATACCGCCAGGGAGGTTAATGACACCCCCAAATCGGTTTGCATACCACAGTGCGATCTGCAAACTCAGACAGGAATCGGATCCCTGAGATCCGATTCTGCTGCGGACCAAAAAAAAAAAAGGGTGTGAGTTTGATGCCAATTTTGTGTTTTGAACTTCAGTGCGATGCGAATCACATCCGATCTTAGACATCGCAGGGAACCAGCCCTTAAAAAAGGGGGGGGGGGGGAAACAACCTAAAATACATTGAAAATGCTGAAACGCAGCAAAAAGACGCATGCAGAATTGCATCCAGGCTGCGTGTTTGTGGCGTGACCGGGCAATGGTTTAGTTATGTTCCAGGCAAACACCAGCAGCCTGTCCTTGTATGTAATCCCCGGAGCTGAGCACACGACTCTCCGCTCCGTCCATTGGAATACATGACAAGTACTCTACATGTGTTCCGGACACGTTTTCAAAACACACAGGAAAGTGGAGGATCCCTTATAGAGGATTTCAATGTCAGTAGGGCAGACCTCGCACACAGCATTGATCAGACATTGGGCACGTTCCTGTGACAGTCCCATAGATAGACACATAGCACTCCGGACACGTGGTGACCTCCTGGTCCGATTGCAGAATGACCCTCCACACTCGCCCTATAGGCAAAGGGGGCACGGGCTCCGCAGCGCCCCCCGCGGCCGGACGGTGAACACCCAGGTGGTGAGCCGTCCGCTTTCAGCGCTGATGACAAGCTAGTAGTGCCGCTGTCAGTCAGTAGGGGGCGGGGCCCGGAGCCGCCCAGCAGGCAGGGGTGACGGTGTAGCCGGTGAATGGGGCTCTGACACAGGAAGGACGTACCCAGCTCATCTCCTCCCCCCCAGCCGGGACATTCCCTCCCTTCGGGGAAACTTGTCACGTCCTTCGCTGTGTTTTCCACTCTTCTCAGAGTGACGGGAAGTTTCTTGTGAAGAGCAGAGGAGCCGCGGAGCCAGCGTGTGTGAGCAGGTAAGGGGCCACTGCTGAGGAGAGAGGGGGAGGGGGGCGCTAGTCCCCGACGGCACGGAGCCTTCCTGAGCAAAGGTTACAGCGGTCCCCACAGAGAACACCCTCTCATAGGACACTCACTCACTGACCCACACGGTGCTAACACACACACACTGACATACATGCAATGACACACACACACTGACATACATACAATGACACATACATACAAACAATGACCCACACACATTGACATACATACACTGACATACATACACACGCTGATATACATACATATACACACTGACATACATACATACATTAACACACACACACACACTGACATACATACAATGACCCCCACACACTGACATACATACAATAACACACACACACACACACTGACATACATACAATAACACACACACTGAAATACATACAATAACACACACACACACACACACTGACATACATACAATAACACACACACACACACACACTGACATACATACAATAACACACACACTGACATACATACAATAACACACACACACACACACTGACATACATACAATAACACACACACACTGACATACATACAATAACACATACACACACACACACATGCTGACATACATACAATAACACACACACACACACACACTGACATACATACAATAACACACACACACACACACACTGACATACATACAATAACACACACACACACACACTGACATACATACAATAACACACACACACACTGACATACATACAATAACACACACACACACACACACACTGACATACATACAATAACACACACACACACACACACACACACTGACATACATACAATAACACATACACACACACACACACATGCTGACATACATACATACATACACTCAATAACACACACTGACATACATACACTGACATACATACAATAACACACATACAATGATGCACACTTACTGACATATATACATACATGCAATAACACACATATGCAATGACATATACACACACTGACATACATAAATACAATGACCCACACACACTGACATATATAAATACAATGACCCACACACACACTGACATTCACATACATACTAGACCTGCACCGTTAATCATTACAAAATCGTGATCTCGATTCAACCCCTCTGACAATCTCTATTGCAGAGTTTGCCGATTCTTTCATATAACAAGAGAGAGAAAATAGAGTACTGTCTGTGATACTTTTTTTAATAAAACAAGTGGAGAGACTTATCTGCTCTCTCAGCTATCAAAAGAAAACATCCCGGCAGTCTGCCATGTTTTTAACATGAAACATTGTAACTAAAGCCCCCCACACACTATCAGATTTTCTGCTGAGTTTTTCCTTCAGATTTACCAAAACCATGTAATAGGAGGTCAAATCTTAGGAGCTTCAATTTGTATGCAATCAGGCAGGTCCTTGCACTACATGGTTTTGGTAAATCTGAAGACAAAAATCAGCAGAAAATCTGATAGTGTGTATGGGGCATAACTCTTCCTTCTTAGATCAAAGGGAAACGTCTGTGTGTAAAGAAAAAAAGCCAGGCAGTCTGCCAAGTTTTTAAACAACATGTAAATGCAGGAAGTTTAACCACTTAAAATCAAAATATTTTTCTGACACTTCTTTCTTTAAAGTGGGGTTGCACACAAAAAAAAAAAAAATCATTAATATTCTTAAAAAAAAATAAAGAAAAAAAAATATATATTTTTTTTACTCACCTCTAAATGGCTGTTGCTAGGGGGTCCCTCGTAGTCTATCCCCTTCAGTGCTTGGGCTGGTGACATCACTTCCCCTTTGGCACAGGAAGGGCTCAGCTCTGCCCCCTCCCTCTTGTCAATCATCTGGGACACGTGACAGGTCCCAGATGATTGCGCGGCCACTCGCGGCGGCATTCTCGCATGTGCAGTGGGTGCCCGGCTGTGAAGCCACAGCCAGCTGCAAACAGTTACAATGCCGGTGTTCTGGCAGATAGTGTCCTGCCATCATATAGTGTCCGCCCCGTACTGCGCATGTGCAGTACGGAGCAGACGAAGCTTCGGAAAATCTCCGAAGCTGAACGACACCTGCGCTGTGAGTGGAGGTGGTAGCCCCACCATCCAAGCGGACATAGGGTTGTGAAAATTAGAGGGCCCCTCGTGGCCAAGCTTTGCGCGCCACGCTTCGGGCTCGGCCTCGCTGGACGCTTTTATATTCCTACTCTATGTCCACTTGGATGGTGGGGATAGAACCTGGACTCATGGTGCAGGCGCCGTTCATCCTCGACTATTTTTGGAATCTGTGTTGCTGTGTACTGCGCATGCGCAGTACACAGCGGACACTATCCGATGGGGGACCTTATATGATAGGACACCGACGCCGCCGAATGGAAGGGGGGACGAGCAGGACATCGATCCCCCGCATCGCTGGACCCTGGAACAGGTAAGTGTCCGATTATTAAAAGTCAGCAGCTGCAGTATTTGTAGCTGCTGACTTTTATTTTTGTTTTTAAAATGGGCACACCACTTTAAGTTAAAATCAATATTTTTTGCTAGAAAAGGACTTGGAACCCCCAAACATTATATATATTTTAGCAGAGACCCTAGGGCAGTGATGGCAAACCTCTGCACCCCAGATGTTTTGGAACTACATTTCCCATGATGCTCATGCACTCTGAAGGGTAGTTGAGCATCATGGGAAATGTAGTTCCAAAACATCTGGGGTGCCAAGGTTCTCCATCACTGCCCTAGGGAATAAAATGTCAATTCCTGCAATATTTTATGTCACACTATATTTGCCCAGCAGTCTTTCAAATGCAATTTCTTGGAAAAAAATGCACTTCAATGAATAATAATAATTAAAAAAAAAACAAAAAAAACGTAGTTTGCCCAATTTTTTTTGTTTTAATGTGAAAGATGTTACACCACAAGAATCGTGATCTATCTTCTAAGCAAAAAAATTGACACTTACATACATACAATGACACATGCATACAATAACACACACACTGACATACATACAATGATACATACAATAACACACACTGACATACATACATACATACAATGACACACACACTGACATACATACAATGAGATATATATATATATATATATATATACACACACACACACACTAACACAGCCACACATACGCACAGCACTGATACACATACACTGTGTTATTAAACACGGATTATTGTTTAGGAGTAAGGATGAGCTCCGGTGTGTTCGCACAACCCACATGCAGAGCTCGCCAGGAAGTCGGCACTGCGCTAATCACAGGCAGTGAGACGTTGTCCAGATGCAGAGATCTGGAAATGTCTCACTGCCTGTGATTAGCGCAGTGCCAACTTCCTGGCGAGCTCTGCACGTGGGTTGTGCGAACACGCCGGAGCTCATCCTTATTTAGGAGGTCCTCTACTCCCCTGTCACAGAGGTTCAGACATGTCCATTACTATGAACCTTCCACTGTACTGTGCTGCCCCGTGTCATCATCAGCTGTAAGCTATCAGATGTGCACCGTGGGGTTGATTTACTAAAACCGGAGAGTGTAAAATCTAGTGCAGCTCTGCATGGTAGCCAATCAGGGTCTAGGTTTTTTTGTCACAGCTTAATTGAACTAGCTGAAGTTAAAAGCTGATTGGCTACCATGCACAACTGCACCAGATTTTGCACTCTCCAGTTTTAGTAAATCGACCCCAATATGTCATCACATCGGGTAGAAGATCTCTAGGCTCGGGGGGTACATCACATCACTACACTTATCTATCAATCGGTCCTAAAAGGCGCCCCCCGATTACACATTGGAAGCTATTCTAACCTGTACGGGTTGCCCATATAGAGCCCTACGTATAGAGGTACTCCAAAAAAAAAAAAACAATACAGTTAAGAGATCTTTTAAAAACAGGTAACAACCGGAAAGAAAAATATCCAGCTACCTAGAAATACAGACTATATTGGCTCAGCATAGTATTTCTAGGTAGTTGGATATATTTCTTTCTCATATATTTCACCTATTTATTTTCTATATTTTTGGATGATGCTCAAGTGTCTCCTTTTCTTTCTCCCGTGTTTTTTTAAATTTTTTTTAATTTTTTTTTTGTATCTTTTAAAAATAGTTTTAGTAATGCTGTGTGTGCGGGAACACATAACACACATGTAATGCTGGACTTTCAAAAACGTAGGACTGCAAATGTGGAAATATACTTTAAAGTGGTATTAAACACAAAATGTTATATATTGCAGCTTAACAATTCTTAGATGTGGTAGCTGCATTAAGCTGCCCATAGGTGGATTGAATCTTGGCCAGTTCAGCAGGGACCGACTAAGACTCGATCCATCTCTGGGCAGGCTTGTTGTACTGAAGTGCATCCATCGATTGACTTCAGTACAACCAGCCTGTCAAATTTTTTTCATGCAATCAATGCCGGCACCTATACCCACCAGAGGTGACGGCTCCCAGCTGGCAGAACACCATAGTGATGTGGGAGGGATTCTCTCATCAGCACTGATTTGTGTTGATGGGGAATCAATTTTCTTTCCTTCCACCCAAATTGCATAATCTATGGGCTGCTTTTGTTTTTCTTTTTTTCAGGCTTAAAAATGTTTCCTCTGTTTTCACCTGATGATCTGGCCAGTAACACACCCCCTGTATTAAAGTGCCCCCACTCTGGATGAAGAAGCACAGGGGGCACCATTGGACTGCAGCATTGTCAGTCTAGGTCAGGGGGAGTGTTAGATGGGCTAGCAGATTCACCCTAGGTTCACACTTCCGTGTTTTTTGC